>NC_141538.1:116681875-117403750 GCF_021556685.1 Rattus norvegicus | reverse complement strand
ATTGAATGAGACCGTATGTTAATGCAGTAAACCTGACAATAAATAGAATGGAGCTAGAACAAACTTTAACAGAACGAACCTATTCAGAAACTACCAGAAAATCATAATTAAGAATGGCTAAAACAGAAACTTAAAACTTACAACCCATGTATTTGTGGTGCCATTTATAGTCTGTTCAAGTGCATGTAGAGCTCAGTATCATGCTTCTTCAGTAGATGATCCTGGATCTGGTTGACTTTTGTAACAATGGCAACTGTTGGGCCTAAATCCTGTGATTGAGCAAAGGGAATGGGGGTCATCAACGTTTCTTTTCCCTTTTGACCATTGTGCTCAAAAGTAGAAAACCAAGGTTCATAAGTTTCCATAAGCTGTGAGAACATTGCATAGGCATCACGCTCCAGATACTCAGGGTTCAAGAGAGTTTTCATTTCCTCACTGGGCTGTACAGACTCACTGGCGTGTAGAAAAGCTTGGTGGTCACAGTGAAGGGTGAAGATGATAGGCATTAGCAGCTCATGCATGTCCTGTTTACAAAGCAACTGCTAGCTTTCTCTAGCATAACAGAACAGAACATCTGTAAGAATTTTTCTCACATTTTCTTGTTGGAAAAATTGTATTTCAGGAAACGTTCTTTTGACATCTTGCTCAATCATGGACAGCAGTTCTTTATCTTGAAAGAATTTGTTCCAAAGGCTTCCTTCATCTTGTGAGAGGGGATTGTTGATCATCAGATACTGTTGGTCAACAACTTTCCTTGGATTAGTGATATGTATTTCTTTAATATTCCTATGCCAGGATCTTAGTTCTTTAATTCTACTGATCCATTGACTTTTATCTTGAGGAAGAACACAAAGAAAGAGCTTCCAGCAAATGCTGTGGAATCTGCTGCTTCTCAGCTGCCCATTAATCCCCTTCTGTCTCACTGTTGCCAAGTAGTTGTTATTTACAAAGATTTCTTCCCACTCTCATATATGAATTGAAGTTTCTGTTGGAGTATAAGTTGGAATTTGCTCCCCTTCCATTTTGACATGAATCTCCTCTTGGCTTATTTGAATAACTGAACAAGGGCTTGATGCCTACTTCTTGTTCTTCTGACTGCAGAGGATGTCTACGCAGGGTGGAGACAGTCACCAAAAGTAATTCCAGTATGAGAGTACTTCAGTATATATGACATTTTTCTTATCTTCACCACATTATTAGAAGTTTTCATTGACTTGATCACAAGGGCACATGTTCCATTATGTTCATAGCAGCCTTATTTGTGATATCCAGAACCTGGAAACAACCCAGATGTCCAGTAGTGCATCAGGGCTCCCCAGCTCCTACTCCCTGAATCCTCCTCCTCCCCTTCTTTCTCTCTCTCTCTCTCTCTCTCTCTCTCTCTCTCTCTCTCTCTCTCTCTCTCTCTCCTTCTCTCTCTCTCTCTGTCTCCCCTCTCTCCCCCCCAACCCCCCTGTCAGTCTGCCGGGATCTCATGGAACATGCTAGGCCTGGTCCAGCCAGCCCATTTTTCTCTTTTTAAATTTTTTATATTCCAACTGTTGCTCCACCTCCTGGTCCCTCCTCCCAGAATTCTTTGTCCCCTACCACCTTCCCTTTGCCTATCAAAGGATGCTTTCCAATCCAGCCAGTCAGCCACCTCAACCACCACCGCATCTCCTGGCCATCCCTCTTTCCTTGGGCATCAAGTTTTTACTGGATTAAGCACACCCTTTCCCACTGAGGCCAGACAAGGCAGTTCTTTGCTAAATATGTGCCTGGAGACACCAACCAGCCCATGTATGATCTTTGATTGGTGGCTTAGTCTTTGGGAGCTCTCAGGGGTCTGGGCTAGTTGACATTCCTGGTCTTCCTATGGGGTTACCATCCTCTTCAACTCCTTCAATCCTTCCCCTAATCTTCCATGGTTGGCTCTAAGTATCTGTATCTGACTCAATCAGCTGTTGGTAGACTGTCTGCAAGCCCAACATAGCATCAGTAATGTAAAAGGAAGAAAACACTCAAGAAAAGTAATAAGAAAACACATAACATACAGAGACCTTAAATGAATGGAAATGTGACAACAGAGGAAATAAATTGTGGGGAGCAAACAGACAACACATACTTTGTACCACTGGGGAAGTCTGTAGAATCTATTAGGTAGTGATTTAGTTAGGATGTCTCTAGGGTGTATACAATGAATGATATGACTTATATTCTTGGATCACAAAAGTCAGAGGCCAAGCAATTTGAGGTTAGTTTACTCAGTCTGTCAACCACCTCAAGGTTCTAGGTCATTGTCTCTGTGATTCTCTTAGATTTCAGTAGAAAACTCTAAAGTCATGAATCCAGTCTTCATATGCTAGCCATCCTAAGGCTAGGAAAAGAAACAGGTTTAGTAAACTTCCTTTATTAAGGCACTCTTCACTGTTGATGAAACTGTGAGACAGGTTTCTGACAGATTTCTATACCTCCCTATATATACATATAAAATTATACATATATCTACATATAAGAAAGTATGCACAGATGTACATATATATTCTATACATATATATTCTACACACACACACACACACACACACACACACACACACACATAATTGGCTCTCATGCCCTCTATCAACAAATATCCTCAGAAATATTATGAGATATTAACACAATGCTGTAAGAATGGCTGAAATTCTTTGAGTATGCTGTTTCATATAATTGGGCAAAATCAGAATTTCTATGCAACAAAGCAATGAAAAAAGAAACATGGGAGCTGCACTTGCTCAATGGTTCAGTAATGTTTTTAAGTTGTTGAAATAAGAAATAACTGCAAAGAATATAAGTTGGTTCTCTTCACCACTGGGCTTCAGTGTAGCTTTTAGAACTTAAAAGCCTCATAATTCATGCATTTCTGTGGAGATCACTGAAACACTAGACAAGTGCAGTCATTGTGATATGAATAGTGAAGGGCAGAAATGAATCAGATAAAGAAACAAAGCAAGTATTGTAGAAGCACCAGAAAGAGAAGGCAGGTGCAAATCTGCAACCCTGAGAGAGGGTCAGATGTCATGAGGAGGTGTAGTTATAGGCCAGGGGTAGTTCGGGGCAACTGATGGCATGCAATCCTGACAGCTGTGCCTTTCTACTAGATTGTTGGCAATCATAAATGGTTCTGTGGAAGAACTCATATCACAGAAGTTTAAAAGTGCCACAAATGAGAGCTTTCAGAAAACTTTTTTCTTCTCAGAGAGTTGGGCATTGAATATGTATTACCATACTATTACAAAAATATATTCATATATTTTGATTATTATTACACACTAAAACAATCTCAATTGAATTTCTATTTTCTGCTCCTTTGTTTCTGTATGTTTACATACATATGTGCTGTGCTAAGCATAAAGATGAAAATTTGTGGAAATCTCCAGGAAAATAATTATAGAAAATGATATTTTCTTCAGATGTCTTATTCAAATTGACAAAATAAGTGTCCTGGACTTTAATAGGCATCTTACTAGAGAAATGTCTTCAAGCCATTTGCTTGCCTATCTATTTACCCTGTCTGCAACAAATAATTTCATATTATGAATCTACTCCACATGGCAAGATATCTCCTAATATTTTCTATAGATATGTATGAAAACTATCTGTTCCCCACAAATTCTTTGCATCTTAGTGTTGGGACGGACACAGAGGGCATTGACTGAAACTACTTCAGAATTTAGAAATATTCATTCTAATCCATCTTCCTGGATAGAACAGAGATGTTACCATGTTCTTGCTTTGAAAGTATGGGATATAGCCCTTTAAACGATTACTCCAATATACTCATATACTTAGACACTTAGTCCCCCATTGGTAGCACTGTTTGGGGTAGGCTGTAGCTGGTGCAGTCAGTGGCATATGGAATGAGTCTCTGGTGGAAGGCTTTGAGAGTAAAGGCCTCATGAGATCTCTAGTTTGCTCTTTGTTTTGTACTAGAGGTTAAGAATATGAGTTTCAGTCTCCTATTTCTGGCACTGCACCTATCACCATGCTTGCCAACATGCCTGTCACTTGCAGCTTTGCTTCCATAACAGGATCAACATCTATCCCTCTGGAACCATAAGCCCTAGTAAACTGTTTTTGCCATAAGTTGCTTTTGGATGTGGTGTTCTATCATAGCAACAGAAAAGTTAACTAATGAAAAGTATAAAGTTTGTAACTAGCTTTCGTTATTCAGAACTCATAATTGTTTAGCCAATATAGACATGAAGATCTTCCGAAGGCTTTGAGTCTTATAATATAGAATACAATCTTTTATTGACTAATTTTTAGGTATTAGAAAACAGAAGGTGGATAATTGTGTGGGAGGCATTTAGACAGATGGATCTCCTTTTGGTATGTTTTAGGCAAGTTCAATTCTATTAAACTTAATTGATTTCTATTTGGGGTATTCCCTATGTAAAAGAGAGGTAGGAAATTCTCTTGTGAAGTGATTGATTCTGTTCTCATTTGGGTTTTCTAAGTATTGGGATTTAGATATTGAATTTTGTTGAAGCAAGTCCTCTTTCTATGCTTGAAGAGCCACCATAAATCATCTTTACAGGTTGAATAATCTGCTTACCTTCAAGTTTTCCTCCTGAATAGCATCTCCCTCCTACATTATATGTCTTTCTAGATGCAAACTGACATAGATACATTTGTTAACGACATGAACTGACTTGATATATTTTCAATGAACAAAGTAAAATAGACAGGAAATTATTTTTAAAGGATTCCATAACATCCCCAGATAGAGTCAGTTGTACAAGTCCATGAGAACAGTGAAACACTCCTGTAAAATAGATATTACCAGCTACCAGTGCCCAGTATTATGTATTTTCTAACATACCATCATACCATAATCTTACGCTAATTCATGAGAAGAGCAAGAAACATGTGTGATCGCATGCACTTTGCATGAAGACTGACCGAGTGAAGGTCAAAGAGTGAGATTAGAGCATGTCCCAGTGGAGAAAGGTAACAGATATTTGGAAGCAACTGTTAAGATGCACCAGGCTCGGAGCTCAGGAGTTTATTCATCTCACCACAAAACTATGAATTATCATCAGTCACTTGGCACTAATGAAAAATTAAGACAGAATGATGCGAACTAATCCATCCTGTTTACACAGCTCATATATGAGACCTGACATTTAAGTCAGAGTCTCCAACTTAGCATGTGTGACCAACAGGTACAGTGTAACAAGAGATAACAGCTCTGATGTTGGCTTCTTTATTTCTAGATCATAACCCTTTTACTGTCAACAGTTCTCATGTCCTACACTCAGGTTGCACTTCCCAGGGACTGTAAGCTAGAATTGGATCATTAAGAAAACTGAGTGTAGCAATAGTGGTGGTGAAAAGCCAGGGAGTGTTTATAAAGAGGGTTTAGCACTGTGCTCAGAAAGATGTCAGATTGAAACTGGCCTTTAGGAAGAAGTATATAGATGAGAAACCGGGAAATCTGGTAGATGATGTAATCAAGTAATAAGGCTTATGAAAATCTGAGTAACAAATTAAAGCAATTTCTTAAAAATATCCAAAATTCTTATTCAGTACTCTGATAGTTCTACTGAAAAATATAAATGCAATCACTGTTCTTAAGCTAACAGTCCAACAATTTGAAACTTCTTTACAAGTTTTAAATTATTGCTAGTATCAATGAGCTGACTTAGACAAATTCTTTGCTTTCTTTAGCCTGAATTGGAATAACAGTTCCTTTATCTTCATATACATCTTCAATGCAATAAGGGCTAGAAAATGTCTTCGATTATATTGTTCATATATGTTGGTGAATAATCTCTATACTGGTAAGTAGGTTCAGAATTCATTTAGTGTGATTAATTAAGGAAGAGAAGATAAGCTAACTCCCTTCAACTGTCTTCAACTTCTCAATATAAATAGTAGAAAATATAAATAACTACAAAATATAAATTTTAAATATGTGGATAAGTTAGAAATATCAAAATAGGGTCTGAGATTTTATGGTCTTATAAATGTTTTAGGGATATGTTATGCACATTGTAGTGTTATGGGGCAAATACCTCTCTGATAAAAGTAATATATCTATAAAATGTGCACTCCTGTCTAATTGAACTATTTGTTATTGCTTTTACTTGTAGTTTTTTGAAAAAAATCATTTGTTTATTTTCATAAGAATCCCAAGTTTGGAAATGAATCAGCACATTCCAGGCATGCTGGCTGATGCCTCTAATCCCAGAACCTTGAAGGGGGATCGAGAGGATCTTTTTAGTTTTAAGGGTAGACTAACCTAAATAGCATATCTCAAAATATAAAATGAAAAAGACACTAAGTTTAATGTGTGCAATCCATTTTGACCAAATTCCATCTGTAAAATAATGGAGCATTAGAAAATTCACTGGAAGAGAGATTTGAAAATCATACAGAGTTATATTTGCACATCAAAAGGAGAGCTGGTGAAAAATAATCCTCACTGAAAAAGTAGTTTCTGTTTTATAAAGTGGTAAAGAATGTGAGGAGCAGGGGTGATCTGAAAGCAGAATGTGGTATAGTGAAAGCAGACAGGGTGTTGCACAATATTTAATTACATAGTGAATCCTGAAATTGTGTTATTTACTAGAAAATCCCATATCTAGTTGTGGTGTGGCTCAACCCCAGTACATATCATTAATCCCAAACTATGAAGATAATCTACTATGTAGAAGAAAGCACCTATGTTTGAACATGATTTACAATTGAATGACAAAGTGACCAATCAGATAAAGATTTGATGTAATAGGATGTACCCAACTCTTACAAGAACAAAGAGAAAAGAGAGGCTATTCAAGAGACAGTAGGACCAAGAAAGAAATGGAGAAAGGGCAGTATTGCAGGGACAGTTGAACAAAGACAGGTTCCAGAAAGAGAAAAAGCCACACACAGAGGAAGACTCAATGAACCAGAGAATGAAACGGAGCTGGAAGATTAGAACAGATTGCCAAAGTTAGTATGCAACCAAGCAGAGCAATTCAGTTAGAAGCTGAAAGAAGTCACTTTGAACCAGTCAGCACAGAGAGGGGTTTTGAGACAGAACAGCCGAGTTGACCAGTCAGCCAGCATTCTTAGCAAGAACTAGAAACAGTGAGCTTATTCAGCAATAATTCTGAAAGGCATTGTAGGCCTAGACACAACTATCCGGAGGCTAGAAGCTTCCATGTCTAGACCCAGGTTAGCAGATGGATATAGTAAGCCTCAGAGAGAACAATTACTACAGGTAAATAAAAGTTACTTTTACATCTGGTGCAACCCAACATGATTAGAGAAGGAAAAAGCCCACCAGAGTTGAAGAGTTGTAGAAAGAAGAAAACAGAGGACAGCAGACCTCTGACAGAAAGCCACAAAGAAGAAATTCACCTGGGATTGTCTCCGGAGTAAGCATTAGTTCTTTTAGTTCCTCTGGACACCCAGAGAGGTTGGGGAAACTCTTAAGCAGCAGGAGTAGCAGAGGCAGCAGGAGCACCAGGAGTAGTAGGAGCAGCAGGAGTAGCAGGAGCAGCAGGAGCAGCAGGAGCAGCAGGAGCAGCAGGAGCAGCAGGAACAACACAGAAGTCTCTGAAACACTGAATCACAGTAAGCCTTCCTAAAAGATAATTTCAATTATGTAGACAGACTTTTCATGCATTAAAAACAGAATTGGGAAACTCCATTTCAGATCCCTTAAGAGCAAGGAAAGGACTTGAGGGGATAGAAATATTACTTGAAAAGGCCATTACAGTACTCACTACAATTGTGACCCCTGGAATAAATCTCTCCCTACTTTCAATTGCAATCTTTATAATTTTCTCTCTAAAAAGGCTTAACAAATAGCCCTACAACAAGAAAAATTAGCTATGATAATACAAAGGCTTGAGAGACAAGAAACAGAGGAAATAAGGAAACAGTAAATTCTTAATTGCGAGTCTCTGGTACCTAATAAAATTGAGGATTAAGATAGACAGCCCATTGCCCATGAGTAAGAAGCCTGTCTAGCTGGCATGGAACCAGGCATAGAATTTGAGTGGTTACATGTCTAGTTTATATATGTATTCATAAAGATCTAATTTTACCTTTATAAACAGAAAGGGGAAATAAGATTAGTTGAAAGTCACTGGGTGGTAGAAAATACTACTGAATTAAATCAACCTGTACACTTTCAAGATGTTTTAACATCAGAATAGAACTCAGAGAATGTATTCATTTAGGAAAGAGGTTTTGCCCATGAAACAGTATGGGTTTTATCAAAATTTATGAAGATCTAATCTGAGCAAGAAAAGATTCCACATGAAAGTGTACCTTCCTAGAGTCATACTTTCATGTGGAAATTTTTCTTACTCAGAAAGACAGCAATGCAGATGACACAGAAAGCAGACCTCACCCTCCACACACACACACACACACACACACACACACACACACGTGAAAACAGTTCAACAAATGAGCTGAAGATGGACAAATCATTCATCAGACTGGAAGATTGAATACCTTGATGCTGAAATGGACTGTTGCTGAAGACAGATGATCAGGCCTGCAGATTGAAGGAGCATCACATTGATGGACATCTGGATTATAAGGACATCTGGATGCTTAACTTTTGGTTATAAAACTTATCTAAAAGTCAAACTATATACAACTTTTAGCTTAGACATAAAGGGAAAAAATTGTTCAATATTTTACACTGTGATCCCTAAAATTATATTTACTGAAAAAAAAATACATTTCTAGTTGTGGTATAGCTCAGCCCTTAGTATACCTTAATCCCTCTGGCTGGAATACAGACATGCCCTAAGTACACACCTTCAATCCCAAAGAATGAAGGTAAATTTGGTTTGTGAAAAGAAGCACTATGTTTGAAAGGTGTCTAATTCAGTGGCAGACAAAGTGGCAAATCAGAGAAAGATTTGACAGAATAAGTTATGTCCAACTATCATGAGAAGAAAGATCAAAGGGAAACTACTTGAGGGGCAATGTAGACAGAGAGAGGAGAGAAGAGGCAGTTTTACCTGGAGAGGTTTACAGAGATAGGTGGCAGAGAGAGAGAATAAGCTAGACACGCCAGAGAATGAGAATGAGGCAGAAGATTAGAACAGATTGTTAGAGTTAGTGTGAGGCCAAGTGAAGCAACTCAGTTAGGGGATGGGAGAGAAGCCAGATTGAATCAGCCAGCTTGGAGAATAGTTTGAACCAAAACAGTTGAGTTGAACCAGCCAGTCAGAGTTCAGAAAGAACAAGAAAGGGTGAGTCTAATCAGAAGTCTCAGTAGCTGAAAATATTCTGGGCCTAGATAAGATAGTATGGAGGCTCAAAGCTTCCAGAACTAGACCTGTTAGCAGACTGAGGCAGTAAGCCTTGGAGACAATTACCTCTAGTGAATAAAAGCTACTTTTACAAAAGGGTAAGGTAGGGATTGAGGAGATAAGGAGTGTGTGTGTGTGTGTGTGTGTGTGTGTGTGTGTGTGTGTGTGTGTGTGTGTGTGTGTGTGTTTACACCTAATCTGTGCAGAAGCCTGCTATTTTGTAAGCCATTAAAACCCAGCAGTTGACCAAAACAGAAGCAGAGATCCATAGCGAAAATTAGAAAAAGCTCGGGAGTCTTGTAGAAAGGTTGAGGGAAGGAATTGAGGGACCCAGAGGCAATAGGAACGCCATAAAAATATGAAAAGAATCAACTAAACTGGTAACTTAGGGCTGTGAAAGACTGAGCCACCAACCAAAGAACATACATGGGCTGGTCATAGCCTCCCCACACATATGTAGCAGATATGCAATCTGATCTTTATGTGAGTCTCCCAACAAATAAAATAGAGGCAGTTCCCGACTCTGTTGCTCACCTGTGGATACTATTGCCCTAAATGGGCTGAGAGGAGAAGGGGTCTGTGATTGGAATGTAAAGTGAACAAATAAATTAGTGAAAAAAATAAAATCAATTAAGGCAGGATCCGCACAAAATAAATCATAATGAGTTATGCAGAAAACCCCAATGAAATAACCAAAGATGAATGGATGGAAAGGGTCAATGACTTACATGTTCAATGAGCAGATATGAACCGACTCATCATGAACTACCAGAAGGCTCGAAGGACACCCCAGAGAGAATTCAGATGGAGTCTGGGATTGAACCAAGTGTGGACCTAGAAACACTTGATGAGCAAATCAAGATTTGGGAGTTGATTCTGAAGCTTCAGAACCAGGAGGCATTGCCTTGATCAACAGCCTCCACCCAGAGCTCCTAGACACAAACTGGGATCTTTACCTCCACCTTCAGCAACAACACTTGATTGAACTTCTCTGTCAGCATGAGACAGAAGCAGCATTGGATGCTGCTCAGATGCAAATAGCAGAGGAGGGTGAGGAAGGCAGAGAATACCTCACAGAAATCGAGCACACATTGGCCTTGCTGGCCTTCGATAGCCCTGAGGAGTCACCTTTTGGAGACCTACTCTACATGATGCAGAGGCATATGGTATGGAGTGAAATTAACCAGGCTGTTCTGGATCATGAGAGTTGAGAGTCCACAACACTCAAGCTGGCAAAATTACTGAAACTGATACTTTGGGCTCAGAATGAGCTAGACCAGGAGAGAGTAAAATATTACAAAATGACAGACCTCAGCAAAGGCGTGATTGAGGAGCCCAAGTAGAGCCTGTGCACGGACCCAGTACTGTCAATCGGCACAGGACTCTATCTCCTCCGGCTGTAACTGTCAGATTGTCACCACGGTGGAGAACCTTTCCCTTGTACTTTTCTTTGAGCCCATTGTTTAAAAGGGGGAAATGGCAAACCCATGATGGAAGACACCACCTCTGCCATGCCCTGTATCCGAGGACTGCAGTTGACTATCCTCCTGCTTCCGGATTGCTGGTTCCAGAAGAAGTTGTTTGCCACTGTGTACTGCACTGCTAGAGAGCATCATCTCAGCTGAAGACCTCACACAGGAAAAGTACTCATGCTTCTGCTGCCTGCTAGCATGCATGGGGGCAGGGATTTATCTTCCTAACTCTCTGCAGATCTTCCTGGTTTTCCTTACCCCTTCTTGTCTTTCTTTTTCTTCCTCCTTTTGTACCTTCCTAGGAAAGAATATATAAATTTGCAAATCTTAATTTCCAAAATAACTTTGTGTGGGTATTGAAAAAAAGTTGCTGTTCTAAAAGTTACCTTTAAACCCAAAGATAGCTCTATCATTCAGCAAAGATACAGCTTAGTAAATAAATTCTTTTCTGCAGCAGATGGAAACTATTACAGAGATCCAAAACTGGTTAGCATTCAAGGAACAGGTGATTGTGAGGTTTCCAAGTCCCATCAGTTTACCAAAGATGCAATACCAAGACCTAAGGCCAAGTAAACATTCCATAAGGGCAGAGAGATTTTTAAGAGCAAGAAGCCCATTGTGAAATAGTGTCTTTTTGACAGGACAGGGAAACTTCACCTATGAAATCTCAAAAGTGTGGCTGCTTAAAGTCAACACCAACATAGAACGGGCAATTTCACAAGTCCTCATCCTTAGATTAAAAATTAAAGGAAATCAATGTCTTCTGGCAGTTCTGGGGAGAGAGGTAGAGGAGGGGGGAGGGACGGAGGGAAGGAGGAAAGGAGGAAGGAGGAAAGGAGGAAAGGAGGGGAGGAGGAAAGGACGGAAGGAGGGAAGGAGGGAAGGAGGGAAGGAGGGAAGGAGGGAAGGAGGGAAGGAGGGAAGGAGGGAAGGAGGGAAGGAATCAGTTCTCTCTAGAGGCAAGCCCCAATCAATATCCAGTCCCGATCAGTCAGCTCTAAACCCGTGTGCACGCTAGCAACATTAGGCTGACTCAGATCTCAGATCATACAGACCAAACATAAAATGGGAGCAGGGAACTGAGCAGGGCGTGCTTCCTAGTAAATATCTTCTCAATGTCAAATGCTGTCTGAGATATTCAGGAAGGTTTCTTCAGGGGTTATCTTTTACATCTATGTAAAATTATTTCTTCATGACTGTTGTGTTCACTGAAGGCTGGTAAAATAGTCCAAGTTTTAGTAAGCATAATAAACTGGTCTTAAAGTCACAATCGCCTTCAGCAGGATGGTTTAGAATCTGTCATCCAACCAAGATTGCCTATTCCTGATAATATTGTATGGAAATTCTTATTCCTTAAACTGTTGCAAATTTTGGTTTCCATTCATTTAGACAAAACTGTAAACTTACACATAAAGGGGGAATGTTGCAGAATGTTAAATATGCCGGTTTTAGTGATTTAACACCACTAACAAGGATAAAAATAGTTGTAAAACTGTTAAAACAGAGCTGACATAAAATGTTGGGGAAAAGATGCTTAGAAGGATAAAACCGTACTAAAGAAATACTGTAAAATATTAAAAGGATCCCTGGGATTATTATGGTATTTACGTCAAATATGCATGTAGAGTCCTAATGAAATTGTAAAAATGTAAGCATGCAAAAAGCTATATGTTTAAATTATGATGATATTGTAGAAATAATAACCATTTTAATATATGCAATTAAATCCACAAATTAAAGGCAATCAATGTTTTCCACAAATAGTCAAGTCAGTTTCATTTATTGTTGCTCAGAAACCAAATCACTTCTTTTTAAATTCTATTTCTATAAACATCCTCCATCTTGACATGTTTATAACTTCTTTGACCTTTGATCTTTTTGAATGTCCTGAACTCTTTGGATTGACTTTGCCACAGTGGACATTCAGATATGCAATAACAGCTATGGAGCATTCACTGTTCATCCATCTGTATGTGTCTATGGATGTTTGTTACCATAATTAAAGGTTTTAGATAACAGAACTCAAGGATATGGTACTTGGATGTAAACATAAAATTCTCATTGAGAAAGGACAGATAAACAGTTCTCTGCACCCAAATCCCATGGGAGGGAGAGCTAAACCTACAAAGAGGCAGACACGCCTGGGAAACCAGAAGAGACTGCACCCTGCACACATCTCTGACGCCAGAGAAAAACACCAAACGCCATCTGGAACCCTGGTGCACGGAGGCTCCCGGAAAGGGCATCGCAGATCTTCCTGGTTGCTGCCGTCGCAGAGAGCTTGTAGGCAGCACGCTACGAGCAAACTTGAGCCTTGGGACCACAGGTAAGACCAACTTTTCTGCTGCAAGAGACCTGCCTGGTGAACTCAGGACACACAAAGGCAAAATTCCTCTAGGACCAGGCACTTCCTGTGTTTACCTGGAGTCTCAAACCTGCGGATCCCGGCCCGCAGCAGCTCTCTGCTCCCAGACCCCGTGGGAGAGAGACCTCACCGCCTGGTCAGGTGAGCACTCCTGAGGCTGCAGAGCAGAAGAGACCACCAACACTGCCCACCCCTGTCCACATCCCTGGCCCAAGAGGAAACTGTATAAGGCCTCTGGGTTCCCGTGGGGGAGGGCCCAGGAGCGGCAAAACCCCTGCCCCCGAGACACCGCCTAAACCTGAAAGGACAGACCTTAAAAACAGTTCTCTACACCCAAATCCCGTGGGAGGGAGAGCTAATCCTACAGAGAGGCAGACATGCCTGGGAAACCAGAAGAGACTGCACTCTGCACACATCTCTGACGCCAGAGGAAAACACCCCACAAGCAAACTTGAGCCTCGGGACCACAGGTAAGAACAACTTTTCTGCTGCAAGTGAGCTGCCTGGTGAACTCCAGACACAGGCCCACAGGAACAGCTGAAGACCTGTAGATAGGAAAAACTACACGCCCAAAAGCAGAACACTCTGTCCCCATAACAGGCTGAAAGAAAACAGGAAAACAGGTCTACAGCACTCCTGACACACAGGCTTATAGAAGAGTCTTGCCACTGTCAGAAATAGCAGAACAAAGTAACACTAGAGATAATCTGATTGCGAGAGGCAAGCACAGGAACCCAAGCAACAGAAACCAAGACTACATGGCATCATCTGAGCCCAATTCTCCCACCAAAGCAAACACGGAATATCCAAACACACCAGAAAAGCAAGATCTAGTTTCAAAAATCATATTTGATCATGATGCTGGAGGACTTCAAGAAAGACATGAAGAACTCCCTTAGAGAACAAGTAGAAGCCTACAGAGAGGAATCGCAAAAATCCCTGACAGAATTCCAGGAAATCATAATTAAACAAGTAGAAGCCCATAGAGAGGAGTCACAAAAATCCCTGAAAGAATTCCAGGAAAACACAATCAAAGAGTTGAAGGAATTAAAAATGGAAATAGAAGCAATCAAGAAAGAACACATGGAAACAACCCTGAATATAGAAAACCAAAAGAAGAGACAAGGAGCTGTAGATACGAGCTTCACCAACAGAATACAAGAGATGGAAGAGAGAATCTCAGGAGCAGAAGATTCCATAGAAATCATTGACTCAACTGTCAAAGATAATGTAAAGCAGAAAAAGCTACTGGTCCAAAACATACAGGAAATCCAGGACTTAATGAGAAGATCAAACCTAAGGATAATAGGTATAGAAGAGAGTGAAGACTCCCAGCTCAAAGGACCAGTAAATATCTTCAACAAAATCATAGAAGAAAACTTCCCTAACCTAAAAAAAGAGATACCCATAGGCATACAAGAAGCCTACAGAACTCCAAATAGATTGGACCAGAAAAGAAACACCTCCCGTCACATAATAGTCAAAACACCAAACGCACAAAATAAAGAAAGAATATTAAAAGCAGTAAGGGAAAAAGGTCAAGTAACATATAAAGGCAGACCTATCAGAATTACACCAGACTTTTCACCAGAAACTATGAAAGCCAGAAGATCCTGGACTGATGTCATACAGACCCTAAGAGAACACAAATGCCAGCCCAGGTTACAGTATCCTGCAAAACTCTCAATTAACATAGATGGAGAAACCAAGATATTCCATGACAAAACCAAATTTACACAATATCTTTCTACAAATCCAGCACTACAAAGGATAATAAATGGTAAAGCCCAACATAAGGAGGCAAGCTATACCCTAGAAGAAACAAGAAACTAATCGTCTTGGCAACAAAACAAAGAGAAGAAAAGCACACAAACATAACCTCACATCTAAATATAAATATAACAGGAAGCTATAATCACTATTCCTTAATATCTCTCAAAATCAATTGCCTCAACTCCCCAATAAAAAGACATAGATTAACAAACTGGATATGCAACGAGGACCCTGCATTCTGCTGCCTACTGGAAACAAACCTCAGAGACAAAGACAGACACTACCTCAGAGTGAAAGGCTGGAAGACAACTTTCCAAGCAAATGGTCAGAAGAAGCAAGCTGGAGTAGCCATTCTAATATCAAATGAAATCAATTTTCAACTAAAATTCATCAAAAAAGATAAGGAAGGACACTTCATATTTATCAAAGGAAAAATCCAATGAGATGAACTCTCAATCCTAAATATCTATTCCCCAAATACAAGGGCACCTACATACGTAAAAGAAACCTTACTAAAGCTCAAACACACATTGCACCTCACACAATAATAGTAGGAGACTTCAACACCCCACTCTCATCAATGGACAGATCATGGAAACAGAAATTAAACAGAGACGTAGAGAGACTAAGATAAGTCATGAGCCAAATGGACTTAACGGATATTTATAGAACATTCTACCCTAAAGCAAGAGGATATACCTTCTTCTCAGCTCCTCATGGTACTTTCTTCAAAATTGACCATATAATTGGTCAAAAAACCGGCCTCAACAGGTACAGAAAGATAGAAATAATCCCATGCGTGCTATCGGACCACCACGGCCTAAAACTGGTCTTCAATAACACTAAGGGAAGAATGCCCACATATACGTGGAAATTGAACAATGCTCTACTCAATGATAACCTGGTCAAGGAAGAAATAAAGAAAGAAATTGAAGACTTTTTAGAATTTAATGAAAATGAAGGTACAACATATCCAAACTTATGGGACACAATGAAAGCTGTGCTAAGAGGAAAACTCATAGCGCTGAGTGCCTGCAGAAAGAAACAAGAAAGAGCATATGTCAGCAGCTTGACAGCACACCTAAAAGCTCTAGAACAAAAAGAAGCAAATACACCCAGGAGGAGTAGAAGGCAGGAAATAATCAAACTCAGAGCTGAAATCAACCAAGTAGAAACAAAAAGGACCATAGAAAGAATCAACAGAACCAAAAGTTGGTTCTTTGAGAAAATCAACAAGATAGATAAACCCTTAGCCAGACTAACAAGAGGACACAGAGAGTGTATCCAAATTAACAAAATCAGAAATGAAAAGGGAGACATAACTACAGATTCAGAGGAAATTCAAAAAATCATCAGATCTTACTATAAAAGCCTATATTCAACAAAACTTGAAAATCTGCAGGAAATGGACAATTTCCTAGACAGATACCAGGTACCGAAGTTTAATCAGGAACAGATAAACCAGTTAAACAACCCCATAACTCCTAAGGAAATAGAAGCAGTCATTAAACGTCTCCCAACCAAAAAGAGCCCAGGTCCAGACGGGTTTAGTGCAGAATTCTATCAGACCTTCATAGAAGACCTCATACCAATATTATCCAAACTATTCCACAAAATTGAAACAGATGGATCACTACTGAATTCCTTCTATGAAGCCACAATTACTCTTATACCTAAACCACACAAAGACCCAACAAAGAAAGAGAACTTCAGACCAATTTCCCTTATGAATATCAACGTAAAAATACTCAATAAAATTCTGGCAAACCGAATTCAAGAGCACATCAAAACAATCATCCACCATGATCAAGTAAGCTTCATCCCAGGCATGCAGGGATGACTTAATATACGGAAAACCATCAACGTGATCCATTATATAAACAAACTGAAAGAACAAAACCACATGATCATTTCATTAGAAGCTGAGAAAGCATTTGACAAAATTCAATACCCCTTCATGATAAAAGTCCTGGAAAGAATAGGAATTCAAGGCCCATACCTAAACATAGTAAAAGCCATATACAGCAAACCAGTTGCTAACATTAAACTAAATGGAGAGAAACTTGAAGTAATCCCACTAAAATCGGGGACTAGACAAGGCTGCCCTCTCTCTCCCTACTTACTCAATATAGTTCTTGAAGTTCTAGGCAGAGCAATCAGACAACAAAAGGAGGTCAAGGGGATACAGATTGGAAAAGAAGAAGTCAAAATATCACTATTTGCAGATGATATGATAGTTTATTTATGTGATCCCAAAAGTTCCACCAGAGAACTACTAAAGCTGATAAGCAACTTCAGCAAAGTGGCTGGGTATAAAATTAACTCAAATAAATCAGTAGCCTTCCTCTACACAAAAGAGAAACAAGCCGAGAAAGAAATTAGGGAAACGACACCCTTCATAATAGACCCAAATAATGTTAAGTACCTCGGTGTGACTTTAACCAAGCAAGTAAAAGATTTGTACAATAAGAACTTCAAGACTCTGAAGAAAGAAATTGAAGAAGACCTCAGAAGATGGAAAGATCTCCCATGCTCATGGATTGGCAGGATTAATATAGTAAAAATGGCCATTTTACCAAAAGCGATCTACAGATTCAATGCAATCCCCATCAAAATACCAATCCAATTCTTCAAAGAGTTAGACAGAACAATTTGCAAATTCATCTGGGATAGCAAAAAACCCAGGATAGCTTAAACTATCCTCAACAATAAAAGGACTTTGGGGGAATCACTATCCCTGAACTCAAGCAGTATTACAGAGCAATAGTGATAAAAACTGCATGGTATTGGTACAGAGACAGACAGATAGACCAATGGAACAGAATTGAAGACCCAGGAATGAACCCACACACCTATGGGCACTTGATTTTTGACAAAGGAGCCAAAACCATCCAATGGAAAAAAGATAGCATTTTCAGCAAATGGTGCTGGTTCAACTGGAGGTCAACATGTAGAAGAATGCAGATCGATCCATGCTTATCACCCTGTACAAAGCTTAAGTCCAAGTGGATCAAGGACCTCCACATCAAACCAGATACACTCAAACTAATAGAAGAAAAACTAGGGAAGCATCTGGAACACATGGGCACGGGAAAAAATTTCCTAAACAAAACACCAATGGCGTATGCTCTAAGATCAAGAATCGACAAATGGGATCTCATAAAACTGCAAAGTTTCTGTAAGGCAAAGGACACTGTGGTTAGGACAAAATGGCAACCAACAGATTGGGAAAAGATCTTTACCAATCCTACAACAGATATAGGCCTTATATCCAAAATATACAAAGAACTCAAGAAGTTAGACCGCAGGGAGACAAATAACCCTATTTAAAAAATGAGGAAAAAGAATACCCTTGGCTGGGAAGGGAGAGGCAAAGATTAAAACAGAGACTGAAGGAACACCCATTCAGAGCCTGCCCCACAGGTGGCCCATACATATACAGCCACCCAATTGGACAAGATGGATGAAGCAAAGAAGTGCAGACCGACAGGAGCCAGATGTAGATCGCTCCTGAGAGACACAGCCAGAATACAGCAAATACAGAGGCGAATGCCAGCAGCAAACCACTGAGCTGAGAATAGGTCCCCCGTTGAAGGAATCAGAGAAAGAACTGGAAGAGCTTGAAGGGGCTCGAGACCCCAAAAGTACAACAATGTCAAGCAACCAGAGCTTCCAGGGACTAAGCCACTACCTAAAGACTATATATGGACTGACCCTGGACTCTGACCCCATAGGTAGCAATGAATATCCTAGTAAGAGCACCAGTGGAAGGGGAAGCCCTGGGTCCTGCTAAGACTGAACCCCCAGTGAACTAGACTATGGGGGGAGGGCGGCAATGGGGGGAGGGTTGGGAGGGGAACACCCATAAGGAAGGGGAGGGGGGAGGGGGATTTTGCCCGGAAACCGGGAAAGGGAATAACACTTGAAATGTATATAAGAAATACTCAAGTTAATAAAAAATAAATAAATAAATAAATAAATAAATGTTAAAAAAATGGGGTTCAGAGCTAAACAAAGAATTCACAGCTGAGGAATGCTGAATGGCTGAGAAACACCTAAAGAAATGTTCAACATCTTTAGTCATAAGGGAAATGCAAATCAAACAACCCTGAGATTTCACCTCACACCAGTGAGAATGGCTAAGATCAAAAACTCAGGTGACAGCAGATGCTGGCGAGGATGCGGAGAAAGAGGAACACTCCTCCATTGTTGGTGGGATTGCAGACTGGTACAACCATTCTGGAAATCAGTCTGGAGATTCCTCAGAAAATTGGACATTGAACTGCCTGAGGATCCAGCTATACCTCTCTTGGGCATATACCCAAAAGATGCCCCAACATATAAAAAAAGTCACGTGCTCCACTACGTTCATCGCAGCCTTATTTATAATAGCCAGTAGCTGGAAAGAACCCAGATGCCCTTCAACAGAGGAATGTGGTACATCTACACAATGGGATATTACTCAGCTATCAAAAACAACGACTTTATGAAATTCGTAGGCAAATGGTCGGAACTGGAAAATATCATCCTGAGTGAGCTAACCCAATCACAGAAAGACATACATGGTATGCACTCATTGATAAGTGGCTATTAGCCCAAATGCTTGAATTACCCTAGATGCCTAGAACAAATGAAACTCAAGACGGATGATCAAAATGTGTATCCTTCACTCCTTCTTTAAAAGGGGAACAAGAATACCCTTGGCAGGGAATAGAGAGGCAAAGATTAAAACAGACACAGAAGGAACACCCATTCAGAGCCTGCCCCACATGTGGCCCATGCATATACAGCCATCCAATTAGACAAGATGGATGAAGCAAAGAAGTGCAGGCCGACAGGAGCCGGATGTAGATCTCTCCAGAGAGACACAGCCAGAATACAGCAAACACAGAGGCGAATGCCAGCAGCAAACCACTGAATTGAGAATAGGACCCCCGTTGAAGGAATCAGAGAAAGGACTGGAAGAGCTTGAAGGGGCTCGAGACCCCATATGTACAACAATGCCAAGCAACCAGAGCTTCCAGGGAGTAAGCCACTACCTAAAGACTATACATGGACTGACCCTGGACTCTGACCCCATAGGTAGCAATGAATATCCTAGTAAGAGCACCAGTGGAAGGGGAAGCCCTGGGTCCTGCTAAGACTGAACCCCCAGTGAACTAGACTGTTGGGGGAAGGGCGACAAGGGGGGGAGGATGGGGAGGGGAACACCCATAAAAAAGGGGAGGGGGGAGGGGAATGTTTGCCCGGAAACCGGGAAAGGGAATAACACTCGAAATGTGTATAAGAAATACTCAAGTTAATAAAAAAAAAATTCTCATTGAGCCTCAGTGTTGTGAAAATGATTAGACTTTACAATCGAGCTAATTCAGGTTTAAATTGAAAAACAAGCATAATCATATATGGAAAACATTTCATCTCATTCATGAACTGCCTGTTCATGCCTCTGATTGTGTTCTTTGCTGTACAGAAATATTCTAGCTTCATGTCATTTGTCTGAATGCACAGAGGACACTGTTCAGAAAGTTCTTTATTGTGACAATGAATTAAAATATAGCTGTCTCTCTTCTCTCAGACTTAGGACATCAAATCTTAAGTCAAATCCTTAATCAGTTTGGAGCTGAGTTTTGTACAGGGCGAAGGATATGGATAAAGTTCATTCCTCTACACGGAGCTGTCCATTTTGACTGCCATCATTTATTGGAGATGCTGTCTTTTCTTCATTTTGTATTGTCGACTTCTTTGTCCAAAATTGGATATATTAGGAGCATAGGTTTATAGTTCCCCTCTTCTATTCACATATCAATTAAGTTACTACAGTGTTTCATTATTACAACTCTGGAAATAAGAATAATTTGAGTATTCCCCACCTATCCACTGGTGACCCATTTACACCCATCAGTTGTACTGTTGCTGAAGCAATGATGTCAAGTACTCTGTTAATCAAGAGGAGGAACAGATATCCTTATCTTGTTTCTGATTTTACTGGAAGTGATTTGAGAATTTTCTCTCATTAGGCTGATGTTGGTTGTGGCTTGTTTTAAATTGTAGATAACATTTTTTTATTTCCTTTTCTATTTTTTTTTCAGTAGTGAATTGCTTTCTGCTGTTTCTACTGTTGCTATTCAGCTTTAATCCATAGTGGCCAGATAAAATACATGATGCCATTTCAATTTTCCTAAATTTGCTAAAGCATGTGTTACCTAATTTGGGAAAATAAACATGGTTGAATGGAGAAAAAATGTATATTCTTTAGTATTCTGATGGACCAGACTCTAGATATATGCATATATATAACCTTTCTGTTGGGGAGAGTGAGATATTGAAGTTTTATTTTTGGTTAATTTGTGGTTTTAAGTTTAGTTACATTTCTTTTTGTGAAATTGTGTGTTCTTGTGTTTTGTGCATATATGTTTAGAGTTGTAATATCCTGTAACTGAACTATCCTTTTAATAGCTGTAAAGAGTCCATACCTTCTGATAACCAAAAACATTTGTTTATTCTTGGAGACAGGCCTTCTCTATTATTGTACTGGCTCCTGCTGGCCACAAACTTAGTACAACTCCTACTTCTGCTTTCTGTAGCTTCTTGACATCTTACAAGTATGTCCCAAGTCTGCTTATAAAAACAAATTCTTTTAACTTTCTTGTATGAAAACTTCTAAAAACGTATAGGAAGCATTCCAGTGTTTACTTGTAGTATTTCACGTGTTATTTATTTAATTATAAAATGTAATGTGACATCCACAATGAGGAAATTAATCAGAAGTAAGTATGGTTTTTTTCCACTTTATACTCAGAGAATGTAAGACTATCTGGATCCTACTTCTGCCTTTTAATAGTTATGACCTTGGACACATGTCTGCACTTGTAAAATGGTGATTATCATAGTTGTTGCGTCCTATGTCTGGTGTGAATTTAATTTAAAAACTAGCTTTTAATACAATTGCTTGGAACACAAAACTGCCAAGTAAGGATTCTCAACTGCAATTACTCTCGTATACACACATCTTAGCCTCTGTTGTCTTAATTTTTATAAGTGAAAACAGGGAAATAGCTGAAGGATAGCTTTAGTGTTTTTTCTTATATCATCTTTTTCAACTCTAAATGCAGTCATAGCATTTTTATCTCAACTAATAAATATTTATTTTCATTGTTTTGAGTGAGTTCATTTGAGTTTGAGTTCATTTATCCTGAAAGATTTCATTCATTATCTGCACAACAAAGAACTTTTCCTACAGTGTCCTTTCTCTTCCCCCTTTCTCTTCCTTTCTTTCTGTTTTCTTTCCATTTTCCTTTAAGTTAATGTTTGTTTTTATTAAATGTGTAGTTTCTTCATGCTAAAGAGAAATGGCTTAATTGCATGCCTGACATTACCTATTAGTATCTGGGAAGGAAGGGGAGACCATGTTCTTCAAACCATGTAACCCAGGGTAGTTATTCAAACTCTAACACTGGTAACACTGTGTAAAGAGTAACACTGGTAATTTTCAAAGGCAAAGTAGAAAAATGATACTTTAGTGCTTTTCCTTATCTGTTAACTCATATCACCCACTGTTTTTCTCATAAATCACCCTTCCTCCAAACCATTTTTTGTTTTTCTCCCTCTTTTGATACAGTGTGTACTTCATACCCAAGAGTGCATGGTCAATACAAACTTGACTCAGTGGGGAGATGAACAAGAGAGCAAGAAGAGAAAGAGAGATAAAGAAAGGGAGAAAGAGAGATGAAAGAAAAGAGAAAACAAAGTGGTGAGGAAAGAGAATTCAAAGTTGGGTGGGAAGGGAGAGGAGAAAATTGTGTAGAAAATGGAAAAGGGCAGGCAAATATGATCAAAATACAGTACATATCATTCTTAACATACTGATAAAATATTAGTTTAAAATTTTTCTACACCCTATTTCAGAGTTTTAGCATTTTGATTTCATGATTGTTCTATTTGTATCCAATATTTAATTGTTGGTATAGTATGTATAAATAATATTTGAGATGTCCCTCATACTTATTTATAATAAAAATAAATAAATTGTTTTAAACTACAATTCATTTTGTGAATTGTATAACTTTCCTGAATTCACGTTTTGGTTCTACTGTCTTCTATAGATTATTGAGGGCTCTCTATATACAAAATTATATCAAACTTACTTAGATATCTTGTATTAAGTCTTAGGTGAATAGGGGAGAAGAATAAACAAAGTATAATAATGAAATAGTGAAAGAAAACATGGATATTTAGCTATAAAATGCCAAACCCAAATGGCAGGAAGATAACTGGTTAGTGATCTCAGGATGCATTACAGAAAACATGACAAATTCTTGGGTTTTCTTTGGACCTCACACATACAAGACCTAGAACTAAGGAAATTAGCAAACTGGAAATGTCAACAAATGTAGGCCAAATAATAAAGTGCCAACAAAATCTTTCTCTCTTCTGAGGACAGGAAAGGGACAATATATTGAAACTGAATACTTAAACTAGCATTCCTCTCTTTCAGCCAAATAATTTGAAAAAATTAACAATCTGTAGCTCACCATCATCTATGCTTCAAAAGCAAGTGGCAACCTAGAATTTTTATTATCAGCATGCTATGATAAAGAGTCTCAACCTGCCCTCAGATGAGATCAGAGAACACTAAGTTTCATGATATTGGACAGAACAAAAATACCACTGTTTTGTTGTTCTAGTGGACATCATATAGAAAGCCTGGGTTAGGGGCTGGGGATTTAGCTCAGTGGTAGAGCGCTTACCTAGGAAGCGCAAGGCCCTGGGTTCGGTCCCCAGCTCCGAAAAAAAAAAGAACCAAAAAAAAAAAAAAAGAAAGAAAGCCTGGGTTAAATTTCATCTATCAGGAACAAAGCATCCCTAAATACATAGTGAGTGTAGCAGTATATACCCACGGCCAACAGAAATGCTGGATTTTCACCATGTATCAAAGGTAACTTGTACATATACACTCTGGTGACAGCCTTGACTCTACATGAGACAATAGAAAGCTGCTCCTATGCTCCTATACACAGTGTAGAATCTGTGGAAAGATTGAGGAAGCCACCTTTTTCTACCTCCTGAATTGAGTCAAATGGAAAACATACATATACACTTCTGTCACACTGATAACACAGCATATGATCTTTCCTTACCAAAAAAAAGTAGGAAAGAAAGTCAGGTAGTGGATCTAAGTAAGACCCAGAATCTCACAGTGCAACATTAAAAAGTCCAGCTTTCAAAAAATGTAGTGTCTTAAAACAATGAGAGACATATCAGTTTATATAAAAATATAATCCGTATGAACTGACACTGAGAGAGAAATATTAGAATTATACCACAAAGATTTTAAGCCATCAACATGAAAGTACTTCAATGAACACGTAATGACATGGTTGGAAAAAGAAAGTGATGACAAAAAAAATTAAGGAATAATCAAATGGTAATTGTAGGACTTGAAATAGTTTCCAACAAACGTAATGGATTCCAAAATATAACAGAAGGGGCTGAGAACAAAGAGTCAAGGAGGTTAAAGACAGAACAGTGAACATTTCTCAATTATGAGAGAAAATAAAAGCCAGATCCAGGGAAACTGGTGTAACAATACCAATTATATCAATCTGACTATAGGATTAGCAGAGTTTTAGAAACTGCAAGACAGTAGACCAAGAAAGTTCTCTAAGAAATAAGAACATCTTTAGAAGGCTAATGAAAATGTGATAAATATACCAATTGTGTGTGTGTGTGTGTGTGTGTGTGTGAATAATCAAATTAAGCTGCAAAGAAAAATGGAATTTTCAGAAAAGTAAGTTAAGCAAAGTAACTCAGACTTGGTGGAAGTAGTGTGTTCTTTTTCATATGCAGATCCTTATACAATGTTCATGTGCAGGTATATAAATCCATACCTTGATGAGTGTGGATTAAGTATGGCGACCACCATTGGATAAAAGTATTTAAAAATAGAGATGACAATAAGATATGTGAGACATGAAATACAAGAGGAGGGAAAGAGGTTACGTACAAAGTAGAGAAATCAGAGGAATATAGGAGAAAGAAATGGCATGACCCTCTTTAAATACTGAAAGAAGAGAAGAGACCCTATTGAACTATAATTCTACATCTAGCAAAAATATCCTGAAGCAAGAATCAAGAAGAAATTAACACATTCTCAAATAAAGAAAAACTAAGAATTTCTTTTCAAGCAAATTTATCCTAAAAAATAACTTAAAATACTTTCAAATGGGTTTTGTAGAGCACATGTTTGCATAATCTATAATGACAGAAATAATCTAATATAGAGATTATGTTATAATAACACTATCAAGATTAGTAATGATTAAATTTTAAGATGACGATTAATTAGGGGCTAGGTAGTAACATGCAACGAAACTCTGTCCGATCCTAAGCATTAATTGTGTATAGTGATGTATACTTGTAATCCTAGCACTCAGGAAGTGGAGCAAGAGATGTGATCACCTCAGGCATAGAGAGATTTGAGACAAGCCGGGCTATGTGGGACACCGAGGCAGCCCTCAAGACATGCATACAAGTAACATTATATGAGTCCAACAAGTTATATTTAAGAAAATATATATACATATTTTTGTAATAGCAATTAATAAAGGAGGCCATAAATTTGAAGGTGAGTGGGGATTGTATATTGGAGGATTTGGAAGAAGAGAAAAGAGACATGAAATTAAAAGACAACCATAAGGAGAGAGAGAGAGAGAGAGAGAGAGAGAGAGAGAGAGAGAGAGAGAGAGAGAGAGAGAGAGAGATTAGGTCAGTTGCTATGAGACTGACAAACTGAGTCCAGCTCTGTGGGGAAGAAGACAGCTCCATCATAGATTAAGGACTTGAAGACCCTGTCCAAAAATACTAGCCATACTAGCCTGGATTTTGAGTATATCTAGTGTTTACCAGGAGGCTAAATCCATCAGCAAGGGAGAAAGATGCAGAAAGGTATGTCAAGGGTTATGGACATATCAGAGATATTAATGTGGAAAGAGATTTTATCATGTAGAATTTGAGGACTCAGGGGATACAGATGATGCTAGATGAAAAATATATGTAGCAAAAAGGTTACTACTGAACATACTTGGGTTTGGTTTGGAGGTGGAACAGATGGAGGCTGGTATCCTAATCATTTTACTAGTTGTAGGTCTTAAAATTCTATATGAAACTCTCCACCTAAGTGAAAGGAAACCCAAGAGTCAAGAATAGATCCTCAAGGGACAGCTAGTAGGGTCTCAAAGAGTTCGTAAGACAAGCTTGGGAGTACCTGTGATTACCAAAGGTCCCCAGGACAGTGGAAGTGCAGATTATTGACAATGACAATAAAACTGTAAACAGTATGCCCTTGAAGTCCTTTTAAAAAAATCCAAAACAAACTGTAATTGCTAAGATTTGCAATTATACATTTCAGTAGAAGTGGGTTTATTGGTGGGGTGGGGGGAAGTTGGGCTAGGATAGAGTTTTCTGTAGATGTTGACCTATAAGAGGTTGTTGAAAATTAATCATACTAAACATTTTTGATAATCAAATAAAGGAGCAGAATAAAAATATATTGAAGTAATAAATAGAGATTCAAGAAAAACAAAACAAAAATGAAAAGTATAGAAAATAAATAAAAAGGCAGGGAAGCTGGATTATATTTAATTCAAATAATCTAAATAGATTAATAAAATGACAAAGGTCCACGATGCCAATTAAAGAACAACTGCTTTAAGAAGAATAGTTCACTACAAATTGAGTTGTGTGGATAGGTTAAACATCAAAAATCAAATTAATTAGTGTATTTTATTTGTTCTTCTGTTTATTAATTAATTTATTTATTCTTCTGTCATACATTTCAACCCAACTGCTGGTTCCCCTTCCTCCCCTCCTGCTAGTTCCTCCCTTCCAGATCCCCTTTCCCCAGATCCATTCCTCCTGTTTACCTTCAGAAAAATACAATTCTCCCAGTGATATTAACTAAATATGGCATAACAAACAAATGTGAATTAGAAGGAAATAGAAACAGCTATGAGGTTACATGTTGCAGACTTCAAACCAAAGAAAACTACTCTTATAGGTACTTAGTATTGCTTACACAGGGTTAATCTACAAAGAAGGTATACTAACCCTAAATCTGCAGGATTGCTAAAATATAATACTGAAGTAGCTACATGATGTGTGTTAACATAGATTGAAAGAATTGAAGAAGGCACGCCAAGCTATACTTGGAGTTTTAATACTTCTCTGAAAGAAATTTCTAGAACATCTGAACAGCAAGAATATAGAGTTCTCAGCATTGTAGCCAATAGAAACTCATGAGAACTAAAACTATTCCACCCTATATTGACAGAACACACATTTTTGTTAAGGTTCCATAGAATATATAAGGGAGTAGACTATATTCTGAGTCATTAAATGACCCAAGTGAGTTGGATATAAGTGCTACAGAATTTGTTCTTTGACTAAAATATGATCAAGTTAACATGTAGTTAACAGAAAAATCACAAAATATCTAGTACCTAAGAAAAATATATTCTAAAAATCTATGGCTTGAAAAGTTATCAAGGAAAATTAAAACACAGTAAATTTTATCAAAATACAAACTCCCTGTTCTTATGTCTCTTATAGATTATAAAGAAAAATTACATCTAGCTGAGTTACATTGAGCAAGAGACAATTGGGAGATTAGTTGCAAATTAGACATATGCAGCAGAATAAAGGAAATTTGGATATCTAGCTGAAAGGCACAAAGACTCAAAGAAGACAAAATAATGTTTATGCTCTTCTGAAAGGTAATGTGTGTGTGTGTGTGTGTGTGTGTGTGTGTGTGTGTATGCATGTGTATAGGTGTGTGTGTGCGTGTGTGTGTGTGTGTGTATGTGTATGTGTGTGTGCACGCCTTCATGTGGATTTATACAAAAGTATACATGAAGAAAGAAAAATGGGCAATGGAATTGAAATATGGAAAACATCTAACAACTATATCTATACAGTATGAGGGAATTGGGAGCTTTTTGCCTACAAACATCTTCAAAACCATTCTGGCGAAGCAGGTAAAGGGATGCTGTAGCACATTTTCTACATGAGATAGCTGACCCACTAGGACTCCTTCCCACACAACCAGCCTGTTATATTAGAACAGGAAGCCTTGGGCACTCGGTCTGAAGCCATGTGTGCAATCTACTATTATTGTTGCTGTGGTTGTTATTATGTTTACAATCTACATACTGCTTCCCCTTCCAGGGTGTCCTTCCACATTTCCTCATCCCATTCCTCCTCTTCCACCCTGTCTCTGAGAAGATGCTTTCCCCATCACCAGGCCTCTCCCCTCCCTGGGGTTCAAGTCTCCCACTGAGGCCAGACCAGGCAGTCCTCTGCTATAAATGTGTCAGGACAGTTTGTGTATGCTGCCTGGTTGGTGGCTCAGTGTCTGGGAGCTCCTAGGGGTCTGGGTTAATTGAGACTTCTGGTTTTCCTATGGGGTTGCTCTCCAGTTTCTTCTATTCTTTCCTTAATTCAACCACAGGAGTCCCCAACTTCATCTCAATGGTTGTGTGTAAGCATTGTCATCTGTCTCAATCAGCTGCTGGCTATGCCTCTGAGAAGACAGCCATGCTAGGCTCCTGTATATTGCTTAACATAAATGGCAAAGGATGAGGTTTGACTCGGGGAGCTCATGTTAAATGGGCTTGAGATATGATCCTGACAATTCTGAGAGATTTACCAGGGGGAAAGTCCCGGATGAGCCCTCCAGACAGCTTTCTTCACTCTCCCTTGCTCTTTAATGATGGTTATTTTAAATTTTCAGAATTCTGGGATTTATGATTACCTGAAGCTTATGTGGCAGTGAGCAGCTAATTGCTTTTTAAAAGCAGAGACTCAGATTCGGTGATGTATCTATTCCTTCAGTCTGGTGCCAGCCCAAGTCACACAGGCCTTCTAGCTGCCTCTTCCCACCTGCCAGGTTTAATGAATTTTATGGAATCAATTACATCAGAGCCTCTGACTCTGAATCCTGGTTTGGGCTAATTTTCAGGTATAAGTCTCAGAAACATATTTAGATCATTTGAATGATACTGGTAATATCTGGAAGCAAATTTTAATCTAGTTAGGAGTGGATCTTTATGCTTAGACTCTCAGAGTTCTATGTAGGCTACAATTTTTAAAAATAGAATAATTTGCACATTAGTAACAACTGCAATGAATTTGGGACACATGATATGTTTATTTTATTTTATTTATTTAAAACCATGAGTTTATACCCTCATAGAAGAAGGGGGATGGGAATGGGATAGGGGGTTTATGGACAGGAACCCAGGAAAGGGGATAACATTTGAAATGTAAATAAAAACTCCAATTAAAAATGCTAAAAAAGTAAATAATAAAATAGAGAAAAAGCATGAATTCATATGCATGCTGCAAAAAAAAACCAAAAAACAAACAAAAAATCTCATTGTGATCACTGGGTGTTAGTAGGACCTCAACTCTTGATTGAAAGAGAAACAAATGAAAGGAAATAAGCAATTATATATCTTGCATTTCCTATGTCAACCATGTTTCATTTGATGACATTACTGATAGTGCTTGGGATCATAGTTTGAGACATTTGAGTCTTATGCTTGATCACAGAGCCACACTGAAGACTCTGGAACACTTGTACAGGATAGAACAAGGCCTGTCATTGGATGAGAAGGAAGGATGGGCAGGAGAAAAGTTTGGGGGAGGAGGTGGGGACTGTAACAGGAAGGCAGAGGAAGCCACAGAGAGAACATGGAGGCTGAGGTTAAGATTCCACTCTGTATATTTACAGGTTGTTATGAATATTGTTAAGGGATGGATGTGTACAGGGCTTTGTATGCTTAGGTGGGCAATTCTATCTTATCAATTGGTCAGAGGTTATTGTGTTGTGTGTTCTTTCATGTAGCGGTTTAAGTTTAAGAGAGTGTGCAGCGGCTAGAGACACTAGGCCACCACAGAGTTTGAATGTATGTTTCTGGCATGATGGCAGCCTACCTTGGGAACTGGATGGGTAGAGAGATTGCTGCCAGGCTCAGAGAGAAGCCATCGGCAGTGTGAAATGGGATGGAGCAGAGCAGGTGAGACACTTTGCTGACTGAGATGAAGATATCTACCAGATATCTGGAGCACTGCAGTGCCGGATCTAGTGTGAGGTAAAAGACAGCATTTTACATTTTATAATTTTACAGCAACAAAATACTACTGAAACATTGCTATAGATTGTAGTTCCTTGTCTTCTGCTGGATAGCATATATCAAAGATACGAGTTTACTGAATTGAATTTATTTCACACCAGGGTGTTATTTCTGTTTTATAGATATAAACTTTGTTGTTCAAAGGTTACATAATAAATGGGTTTATGAACATATTTTTACCAAGAAACAAATTTGAAGTTTGAAACCAGGGAGATTTTAGTTCCCATATCAATTTCCTAAGAAGTTTCAAAATTATGTGGAAGTAGAACTAAAAGAACTAAAATATTTCAATGCTTAATAATTTGCTTTTGAATCCATGCCACATGATGGTCATGTTGCTGTGTTTGCTCATGTGTCTGTGTTTCTATGTGTACCTATCTTAGTGTGTGTATATGTGTATTTACATGTGTGTATGTATATATATATATATTCATATGTGTATTTATATGTATGAGTATATCTGTCTGTGTATATGTGTATGTGTGTTAGTGCATCACTGCTATGGTGCACCTTTTGTTGATTTTCTGTTTCTAATCTTCTCGATTTATACTTTGTCCCGAAAAGCTTATTTGTTTTGTTTTAATTTAATTTTTGTGTATATTAAAATGAATGTAAAATCTAATCTTTGGTGCAAAGCATTACTTTCATTCTTAGCATGACCCCATACACTATTATCAGTTAGCTCTCTGCCACATACTTGTGGATCAAGATGTAAGATCTTAGCTAGTGCTGCCTGCTTCCATGCAATCTTCATGAAGGCTAAACCCCTGAAACTGTAAGCCAGCATGCCCCACACACTCTCTTCTATCAGTTACCTTTGTCTTATTCCTGCAATTGCAAATTAACTAAGATAGAAGTTGGGAACCGGAAGGGGACTATTGTTGTGACTGACAGGCCTGGCAGTGCTGTTTTTGAGAGGAATGTCGAAGTCTATGATATGGGGCTAGGAAAGCAGTTGAATACTGTATGCAGGGCTTAACAATCCATCCTAGTAGAAGCTTGAAAGACAGTGTTGCTGAGGACAATATGGACTATTGAGAACAAGTACAAGATGTTTCAAAGAGGAAAAATTAGCAATGGAACTAGACACCATTCTTTTGATATTTTCTCAAAGAACGCAGCTACTTTCTGTCCCCTTGCTAAAACCTCCCTAGGGTTAAATTGTAACATAATGGACTAATTTCTTTGGCAGAGATTTCAGACGCCCCAATATTAACTCACCTGTATGATTATTAATAATCTATATTATTTCAGGTTTACAAAGTAAAAAAAAAAAGCAAGTGTGACAAAAATAAATACAAAATGTAAAGCTTGAGAAGAGAAATACACCAGGACATTAAAGATTGAAGCCAACACTTATGATGAAAGAGAAAAAAAGTTATTAAACAGTCAGCTCCAAAATGGAGTAAGAGGAAGAATACCCTCAGGGCTAGAACCCACTCAACTTGCTTCTAACTCGTAAACAGGAAATGCCTGGGGAATTTTCTGCTCCTAAAAGTGAAAGTTTATGCAAATGTGATTCAAGGAAGGGGGCAGGCTCCACCGGAACCTGGCAGTAGAACTTTTTCTATCTGGTTCAAGCTTTAGAGTCATAGAAGACACCCAAATAAGAGGTTATAGAGTCTCCCTCCATGGTTAAGGAAAGTCACTGAGGTGAGAGACCATTGTGTAAAGCTGTGAAACTGAAGCCTAGATAGTATTTCAAACCCCAAGATGGTGAAGAAGCCAGAGCCATGGATCTTTGTCAATGAGAGTTACAGAGAGGGAAGGAATAGAACCAGCCCAAGAGAGAGAAGTGTGTTGTAGTCAGTAAAGCTAGTCAGGGTAGAGCCATGTAAGCCTTTTTACATTAGACATGATGCTACAGATGGAGTATGTCCTGCTATGTTCCAATATTTCTTTGGTCCTATATTTCCTCACTATGCATCAAACATTCATTTTCAAATGGTTGTCTTTATTCTCTGTCATTGTATGCTGAAATTATATCTTTCCTTTAGATTTTAAAAGGGGCTACAATTGAGTCTGAGAAGAGACTGTACTTTGAAAGTTTACACTATGAAAGGTTATGCACTTGAACTGCTATTGTAATACTGCCACTACCAGCTATGTTAGCACAGAAAGTCAATGATTAGGCATCATTCACCATCTGGAATATAAATTCTAACTAGATCCAGATTCAATATTTAATAAGGAACATTTTTCTTCTTTAATGAAAGAATATTTTAAAGTCTGATGTGGTAGTGTCCACCTATAATCCTAGCATCCAGGTCATAAAATGTGAAACTATCATGTTTCACATGAAAAGGAAGCAGATAGAACCCTTCCATTTCACTATCTTTTCTCATTGCCACATTTTCTTCCCCATGTTTAGAGCACAGTTTGAAAATCACATGACTTAGGACTGCAGATACTGATCAGCCTTTAGAAGCATTTGCTGTAATTGCAGAGGACCACAGTTTGGTTTACAGTACCCACACTGGACAGATTAAGCCACCTACAACTCCACCTACAAAAGAATATCATCCTTTGGTGTTCATTGGTACCCATATGCATGCACACATATATACATGCATGTCTTAGGTGGGTTTTATTGCTGTGAACAGACACCATGATCAAGGAAGCCAGGAACAGACTAAGTATCCTCAGGCAGCTAGGAGGAGGGTCTCCAAGCCCACCCCCACCGTGACGCACTTCCTCCAACAAGGCCACACATTCTAATAGTGTCATTCCCTGGGCCAAGCATATGCAAACCATCACACATTCATAAACATAATTAAAAAGAATAAACATTAGAGGAGAGCCATAGAACTAGTTGGTCTGTAAGGTTCTACCAGTCTAGACACATTATTTACAGTAAATTACTGGTTACTTTCCCAAACAGTATTCCCCCAATTCTAGCAGCCACGGCACATATGTGTTGTTATTTATGTTTATTTTAATTTTGGTTGTGAGCCTAGCCTTTAACGGCTGAGCCATCTCTCCAGCCCTTATGTTTATTTTATAAAAATGGAAGTCAGTCAGCTTTTCTCTGTAGGCAATCTTATTAATGAACAAAAATAATATTATGCTTTCTTTGACTTAAATATAGAATAGCATTTCAGAATTCTGGGTGGAATTAAGCCAAATTGAAGCCAACAAGAACCAGATATAAAATAAATTATAAATTATTTCACTAAAATAAATAATCCCCTGTGTGTGTGTGTGTGTGTGTGTGTGTGTGTGTGTGTGTGTGTGTGTGTGTTTTGTTTTGTTTTCATTCTTGTGGTATCTGAAAGGTGCTGAATAAATTTATTTTAGAGAGAAGTCAATTATTGTGAGAGAAAATAATTGTATTCTTTGGTGATGTTCTAGTTTGTTTCTACTGTTATGATAAACTTCATGACCAAAAGTGACTTGTGGGAGGAAAGAGGTTAATTATCTTAAAGGTTTCAGTCCATTGTTGAGGGAAGCCAGGGCAAGAACTTGAGGCAGAAACTTAAAAGCAGGAACTGAAGCAAAAAACATAGAGAAAAGACACTTTCTTTTTCTGTCTCTGTCTCTCTGTCTCTATGTCTCCATGTATCCATGTATCTATCTATCTATCTATCTATCTATCTATCTATCTATCTATCTATCTATCTATCTATCTATCTATCTATTTGTATATGTATATGTACAAATAGCATGTATATGTATATGTATATGTATATGTATATGTATATGTATATGTATATGTATATGTATATGTATATGTATATGTATATGTATATGTATATGTATATGTATATGTATATGTATATGTATATGTATATGTATATGTATATGATGTATATGTATATGTATATGTATATGTATATGTATATGTATATGTATATGTATATGTATATGTATATGTATATGTATATGTATATGTATATGTATATGATGTATGTCATCTGTATTGCTCATCTACCTTTCTTCCTAAACTCACTTTTCCCAGCTTCACTGAGTTGACAACTGAAGCTAACATTTGAAGTGGTAGAATCCTGAAAATAAAGTAATAAGAGATTAAGAAATTTGATTTGCATCTTTTTGGCTATACAAGACCATTTTATAATCTATAGAAGACAAACCCCTCAGTATTTAATTCTGTTTCTTTTTATACTACTGTCTTTATCCCTGCACATCTTGTAGAAAAGACAAATTCTGGATTGAAGATTTTGTGGGTAGGTTGATGACTTCTCTACCCACTGGAAGCCCCACCAGGCTACAAAACCAAGAGGTAGCTACTTCAGTCTCCACATCCTCAGCTGATAGGAAACTTTGCCAGGGTGATTCCCAATGACTCCCTAGAACATCCATTCTACTAGGTCTCCAGCTAGTTCCAGAGATGCCTCCCCACTGATTTCCATTCTCACTCCCAGTCCTGCCTCACCCCTTCTCTCCAAAAATATTCAACATCCCCGTTCGCCTCCTCACCCACTCTCCCACCCAGTTCCATCTCTCCATCCATCTCTAATGACTATTTTGTTTCCCTTTTGAGTAAGATTCAAGTATCCTTCCTCAGGTCTTCCTTCATACTTTGGGTCTGTGGAATGTAAGATGGTGTATAATGTCCACTTGTGAGTACATACTATATGTGACTTTCTGGGTCTGGGTTACCTCACTCAGCATGATCTTTTCTAGTTCCATCCATTTGCCCGTAGATTTCATGATGTTCTTGTTTTTAATGGCTGAATACTATTACATTACATAGATGTATTATATTGTCTTTACCCATTCTTCAGTTTAGGGACATTTAGGTTGGCTATTATGACTAAAGCTGCTAGGAATATTGTTGACCAACTGTTCTTGTTGGGTGGTGGGGAATCTTTTGGGTATATGCCAAAGAGGTTATAGCTGTGTCTTGGTTTAAACAGAGACAAAGAGAGGAAGAATCTTTAACGTCCAAGAAGTGTAAGGTCCGTTGGAGACCCCCCACTCAATAGGTGGGGAGACCGGAATCGCTGCAATATGCAAGAGATTTATTGTTCCAACATACATTGGAGTTCCCCAGCACGCAGGCAAGAGGAGACCTCGAGCTCACAAAGCACACACTTTTTATAAATATTTTGGTGGGGAATTCAGTGGTCGCCTGAGTTGGATGGCTGAGATTGGTTACCCTGAGCAACATTTAAAATTATTGGTCAACTCAAATGGGAAAGTTGTTTCCTTCATTTGGCCCTGTCCTGCCCCTCTTGTGTGATTTGTGGTATTTCCTGGCATTGTCTTTACTCTGAGTCACTTCCCTCTCTGTCCTCATCTTAGGCAGGGTCGTTCCCTGTTTAGGCCATTTCCTTATCTGTCCTTACTCCAGGTAGTCTGGCTATGAGCCACCACCCCCCCTCCCCCCCATCATGGGGAGCTGACCTGTTATTTCTGACAGGGTTCTCACCGAAGCAGTTAAAGAAATGTTCACAACCTTAGTCATTAGGGAAATGCAAATTAAAATGACTGTAAGATTTCATCTTACAAGTGTCAGAATGGCTAAGATCAAGAACTCAAGTGACAGCACATGCTGGCAACAATGTGGAGCAAGAAGAATACTCGTCCATAGCTGGTGGGAATGTAAACTTTTATAAACCACTTTGGAAATCTGTTCAGCAGTTTCTTAGAAAAATGGTGGCCATTTGTATTCAAACTAATACAATTACCATTTTTAAGGCTGTTAATGATATAACAAGACCATTTATCAGTATATGTATATGACCTAGATTTACAAACCTCATTTTTCTAGTTAGATAAATAAATTTGTACAGTCAGTTATATGAGATGACTGCTGTTATATACATATTATGAGTAAGAAAATTGAGATGTAGAGAACATTCATAGTATACTAGTCCACACAATTTGTGGCTGTTGCCTACTTAATAAACCTGTAAAAGTATATGGAATAAAGTACATATATTTAATAGGCTTTATTCTTTCTATACAGAACATTTTGTCTCACAACGAATTGGGAGCCAAGTTGAGAGATTCCTCATGACTTCTGAGGCATCGCCTTACTGTCAACACTTAATACCAAAATGGTATAGTTATCACAATTGATAGTTACATGAATTCATCATGATTACCCAGAGTCTACAGTTTACATGGAGGCCCATTGTTTTGTGCATCCTATGAGTGAGGAAAAGTTTATAATTACATGCCTAGAGAAGTTTCCTCCCCCCACCCTCATAAATTCTCATCCCCTGTGAATCATTTCGCTTTTTAGTGTCTTTATTGCTTTGGCTTTTTCTGAGTGCCAAACACTTGGAATCATACATGTAGAGTTTTGCATTTGTACCTTTTATTTAAAACTGAATCAAGTCTCCCTGTCATTTCCTGCCATGATTTAGTATTTGGAGCATTGAACAACAACAACAAAAATTCCACAGTCTAGATATACCACAATTTATCTGTTAACCATTAAAGATATCTCAGTTGTTTTTAATTTTTTACAGTCACAAACAAATCTGCTTTACATATCCATAACACCTCTAACTTGTTTGTCAAACACCAAGGAATTAAAGTACTGGATATTATGGCAAAATATACATACCTTTATAAAACTAAATCACTGCACCATCTTCTGTAATGTTGGTATCATTTGGAATTTTGGTCAGTAATGAAAGTAAATTTCTATATTGTCAATGTTCACTATTTTTTTGGCATTCTAGAAAGTGTGTAGAGTTACTTCAGGATCATTGAAGTTTAAATTTATTAGTAATATATGATGTGAATAATTTTTAATATATTTTCCATTTGTAGGTCGTCTAAGTTGAGTTGTCTCTTTTTGTAGTTGGCCCACTCGTAAATATTTATTTCATTCATTTGACGTATGTGTCTAGAATATATGCACACTTGTATGGAACAGGTGGAGGCCAGAAGAGGTTATCACCTCAGAAATGGAGTTACAGGCATTTGCAGGCTACATAACATGTTATGTGGGTACTGAGATAGGAACAACTCCTGTGGAATCATAGGAAAATTCCACAGGCTACACCCCTCCCCTAAGAAAATCTCCCCTGCCAGGAAATTCCACCAGTTATACCTCCCCTACCCATTTGTGGTTTTATGACCTAGTTATATCCTGTCCTCATGGTAGTCACATGACCAGCAGGACCAGCAGAGACTTTCCACCGCCTAAATCCACAGCATTGCTCCAGGCACCAAGGAAAATGTGACCACGATGTGGACCGATGAAGTTAAAGGGCAAATGGTTCCAACCAATCCTTGTGTGCCTGGATGTACCCATCCCTATTCCTGTGGCTTTTGTGGTTCTTGTGCATGTACCTGTAGGATGGAGTTCTTCGCCTTCTTCTCCTGCTTGAAGGCTGAGGAACCCTGACTCACCGGAATTAATAAACCTCTTCCTGATTGCATCGAATCTCAGCTCCGGTGGTCTTTGGGGACAAGTGGATCTTTGGTGGTGGTCCTTCGGGTCCAACCCTCCAGTCCTCACAATAGCCTAGCAAACACTCAATCATTGAGCCATCACCCCAGCTCTTTGCGGACCATTTTAATTTAAGATGTGTGTGTATATTATATATTGAGCTTTATCAGTCCTTTGTAGATTTGGGTGACAATATCTCATCTGATATGTTCATTGCAACAATTTCCTCATAGCATGTAGCTCAAGTGTAAATTCTCATTCTCTTGACAATGCAGAGGACCAGCCTCAACTAGGAATGGAATTCCTGAGAGAAGGGGTGTCTGGTGGCAGTGAAACAAATGACTTGAAGTCAAACCCAGAGTTACAAGCTGATGGCCTATGTTGTGCTTGAGACAGGTTTCCAGATTGCTCTCTCTATGCTCTGCTCTCTCTGGAGATCTCCAATCATATCTCTGTGCCAGACAGCCTTTTTTGTGATTCTAAAACCCTCTCTGGATACCCTACCTCTAGTAAATAAAAAGCCTAGTCTTTTATTTACATATCAATTCAGTCTTTACCCCAGTTTCCCTTTTAATTATCGCATGAATCAGCATCTGGTAACTCTAGCCCATTGATTCTTAGAAAGAGTCAGCAGGAACAGACAAACAGAATAAGATCTGATCACTGGGTGGGACCCTGCCCTGATAATACAATTTCTACCTTGCCTTGTTCTTAGCCTAAACTTCCCCTGTTCCAGGCAGTCCTTGAATTCAGGAATCTGCCTGCCTATGTAAGTGTAAACGAATAAACAAATGGCTGGGTGTTGTCCTGGGATCACTGCTCCCTAAATCTTATCTCCTTCCTTAGTATTTTTATGACAAGTTGGTTCACAGTGTAGCTGCCTCTGTTCCTTTAGATCTGTGAAGCTCTTTATTCAATTCATATTGCATCTTTATATTTTGTATGGTTAGGAAATTTTTGAAATTATGTATTTAATCTTAATTCCCACAACCTTAAGGGTTAGCATGTAGGTCAAAGCATCTACGACTTTGCTGAGACATAGACACACCCTGGACTCCTAGATTCATGCTGCCTCTAACTATCATGGAGTCATTTGCCTTGGAAGAGAGGACATTCCTCAAAGGAGAAACATGAAATATGTACACTATTATCCAAACAAACCTTATATCTTGCACCAACTGTCAACAATTGTAGAGGCCCCTGCCCAAGTGGCTCTGTTCCAGGGGTGGTTACTATGTCATTCTGTCCTTTACATGGCCACGTGAAATTGGCATGACAATGTCACTTGCAGAGTATAAACTTCATTTTTACCAAGTCTAACTCATAAGTTTTTTCATTCATTGATTGTAATGTTGGTGTTTGTCTTTCATGATACTATAACAGGATATTGTGATGGGTATTTTTCAAAGATTAAAAATATATTATAATTCTAGAGACTAGGAAGCAGGATCTCAAGATGCTGGGGTCCTATAAAATATTTTGCTATGACACATGATTTCCCCAAATACATTTTAATAATTTCCTCACATAGAGTTTTATGCATTTTGTTAAATTTTATGTCAGAATTTTCCTTTTGAGGTGCTAAGTGAAAACTGATAGTTTGATTTTAATTTCAAGTTTCACTTGTTCAAGGTTGATATACAGTAGTAAGTTGGGTTTGTCTATAATAACCTTATCTTTTTGCTATGGTCTCCAGTCATTTCTTATTCTTTTTCATTTATTTGAATTTTCTATACAGAGATCCAGGTCATTTGTGGAGAAAAATGAGTTTTATTTCTTCCTGATCATGTTACAGGTTGTTTTCTTTCTGTATTGTTATCTCATGCTGGAACACAGAACCCAGGCTGACTCAAGATGCTCTCAGAGGCCCTCATGAAATAACAAAGAAGAAGTTAGTTCTGTGTCCTTCTTCAAGGTCAGATTTGACAAGGTTCAGTCTATGGCTGGTGACAGGGACTCTTGAAGAAGTCAAGGTTACAGTTTTGGGGAACCTAACTCTTCCCCTGGGGCTATGGTTATCAGTCTTATTATAGCTGTGTGTGAGGTATTGTTTGTTCTCTTTGTCAATATTGCTTAATTAGTTTTCTGCTTACTCTGTCCCATTTTCCCCTGTGAACAGTTTATGTGATGCTTTATTTCTTAATAAACTTGCTTGACATCAGACATAACTTGTTTAAGAACTCTTGACCCCAATTTTCCTGTCATTGTTATTTCTGATCTTCCAGTCCTCCTGCTCAAAAACCTGTCACTTAAGAATAACCTACTGGTCCAGGTCAATTCTAGACTTCTAGTACATTGTGGGAAAGCATTGGTGAAGAAGAATACAAAGCCATGTCTTTCATATTATTCAGAAATATTTCAGCTTTTCACTTTAAATATGAAAATAGTCAAGAGGGAAAAAGTTGTAGAGATTACTTATGAAGAAATTTCTAATTCTTTAATTTTTTTATGATAAATAGATTTTTGCTCAATGTATTTCCCTCATCTACTGATACAATAGTGTGGTTTTATTTTTCATAATTCTGTTAGAGTGATGGGTTCAATAGTTAATTTTTGAGTGCTTAATCAGAGATATTTTTCTTGCCTATGATAAATACCATTTGCTTGCTTGGGTGCAATCCATTTTATGAAATTAGTGTTTCAACATGACAATATGTAATTCATGATTTTTGCATCTATATTCATATAGAATTCTGGTTGCACTTTGGATTCTTGGCTTTTTCCTAATGTTGAGACTTACCATTTACATTATAGTAATGATAGTTTCATGGGCTGTGTTTTTCTATTCTGAAAGAGACAATACAGATCTACTTCCTTAATTTCTTCTTTAAATTTGGTTAAATTCATCAATGAACTCATCTGGAACCAGATCTCTCTCTCTCTCTCTCTCTCTCTCTCTCTCTCTCTCTCTCTCTCTCTCTCTCTCTCTGTCCTTTACTTTTTAAAAAATAAATATTCATTCATTTATTTGTTTATTCACTTTACATCCCAATTGCTATCCCCTCCCTGTCCTGAAAGGAAAATTATACAGATTTAAGGTTTAAAAATATGAAGTTAAAAGAATAAGTTTCAAAATTCAGACTCAGGGCTAAACACTGTGAAAAGCCAAGTCCAGGCAGCCCCACCCTGCCGCTAGGACTAACAGACCATAAAGATAAAGAAAAGGAATGCGGGAACCAGCCCGAGTTATCAGGACTGACCCAAACCATCTGGCAGAAAGACACCTCCCCCAGCTTACTCAGAGTCACACCTTAACCAGATGTCCTTCAACCCTGATACGCCCCTAGCTTCTAAAATCCTGTATGCTCTAGTCAATACGTACTCTCCTGCTGTGCTGTAATCTCACTGCCATGTTTAAATGAGCCAATCACTTATAGCCGCGCCAGAAATTAGCCAATTGTGTGTAACCGCGCCAAACCCCCTAGCCTTCCCTATATAAACCCCTGACTTTTGAGCTTCGGGGTTGACACCTCTGTCTCCTGCGCAGGATACGTGTCGACCCGGAGATCCCCATAATAGATCTCCGTAATAAACCTCGCCTTTGCTTATTACATCCAAAATGGTCTCTCTGTGTCTGGGGTCCGTGATTTCCCACGACTTTAGAAAGGGTCTCTCTTCGGGGATCTTTCATTCCCACCCTCACACAGTCCCTCCCCAAACTCCCTCTCCTTCTCTTCTGAGAGGATGAAAGCTCCCCTTGAATATTCATTTCCCTCCCCAGGTCCTAGCACATCAAATCTCTTCAGGGTTAGGTGCATCCACTCCCACTGAGGCCAGACAAGGCAACCCAGTCAGGGGGAGTGTATTCCATAGATAGGCAACTGCAGAGGATCTGATTCAGCTTGATCAGGAGTTCTAAGTAGGAGGTTTTGGGAGCAGTGGAACAAACAACTCAGTCAATGATGGTGTGCAAGCTGACAACTATATATTCTGCTTAAGATAGTGCTCTAGGTAGTTCATGGGTTTTCCAACCAAAGTAAGGAAACCTGCTAGAAAAATTCTAAAAGATCTATAGCAGTGCTCTGGGTCGCTCCTGGGTTTTCCAACCAGTATCAGAAAATCTGCTAAACAAATTTGTGAAGAGTTGTAATAATTCTCTGCATATTTTTGGGTTTACGGACCAATGTCAGAAAATCTGCTAGAAAAATTCAAAAAGGCCTGTAATGCCTCTCTGGCTAGCTCAGCTCTTGCAGTCCAAAGCCCAGTCTTTTATTTACCTATCAATTCAGTCATTTACCCCAGGTTCCCTTTTGATTATCCCACAAATCAGACCAAGCAATAAGCTTTGCTGGATGGAATCCTGCTGGGAGATCACCACTCACACCACTGCTAGACCTAAACTCACTCTGTCCCAGGCTGACCTTGAACTCAGAAATCTACCTCCCTTTGTAAACACAAAGAATAAACTTAGCTGGGTAGGATCCCACCCAGAGACAACAACTCTTTTACTTCCTGGTGCCTCTTGAGCACTTGAACCATGAGTAATGTTTCTTAACTATTCCTTTCCTTTTATAGATTCCATAGTGCAGATGTCTCTGTTCTTTCAGGTCCATGAAGTCCTCATACAATTAGTATTGCATCATTATATTTTTCAGAGTTGAGAAATCCTTTTTTTTTTTAAAGATTTATTTCCAGTTCATGTGTGGTCTTTGGTTGGTGGTTCAGTCTCTCAGAGCTCTGAGGATACAGGTTAGTTGACTCTGTTAGTCTTTCTGTGGAGTTCCTATTTCCTTCAGAGCCCTTATTTCTTGTTCCAACTCTTCCATTAGTCTCACAGCTCCATCAAATGTTTGGCTGTGGGCCTCTGCATCTGTTTAAATCAGTTCCGCAGTGGAGCCTCTCAGAGGACAGTTATGATAGGCTCTTATCAGCAAGCATAACAGAGTATTATTGATAGTGTCAGAGATTAGCACTTGCCAATGGGATGTGTCTCAGCATGGGATGGTTATTGGTGTGCCATTTCTGCTGTCTCTGCTCCATCTTTGGCCCTACATTCTTTGTAGACAGGGTAAACTTAAAGTCAAATGTGTTTTTCGTTGGTTGGTGTCCCTATCTCTACACTGGGGTTCATGCCTGGCTTCAGGGGGGTAGCCACTTTAGGTTCCATATTCCCACTGTTGTCTCATCTAAGGTCACCCTCATTGATACTTGGGAGTCTCCCTTTCCAATGTCTCTGACATATCATTAAGATGTCCTCTACTTTCCCACCTGTGCTGCAAATTTCCATTCATTCTCCTGACCCTCTCGCCCTCTCTCCTGTCTCTCCTTACATCTGATCACTAACTCATCCCCATTTCCTTCCCCTTCCCCTCTCCCATCCATTTTTCTTTCTCCATCTGCTTCCTATGATTATTTTATTTCCCCTTCTAAGTGAGATTAAAGCATCCTCAGTTGGACTTTTCTTCTTTAGCTTTTTTGGTTCTGTACAATATAGTGTAAGTATCCTGTACTTTATGGGAGTTATCCATTTATAAGTGAGTACATACTATGCGTGTAGTTTTTGGGTCTGGGTTACCAAACCCAGGATAATAATCTCCAGTTCCATCCATTTGACTGCAAAATTCATGATGTCTTTGTTTTTAATGGTTGAATAGTATTCTATTGTGTAGATGTACCACAGTTATGTTATTCACTCTTCTGTTGAGGAACACCTAGGTGTATTCAATTTTTGGCTATTATCAATAAAACTGCAATAAATAGAGTGGAGCAGATGCCCTTGTGGGATGGCAGAGCGTCTTTTTGGTATATTCTCAGGAGTGGCATGCCTGGGTCTTGAGATAGAAGTACTCCCAGTTTTCAGAAAAAACATCAAATTTATTTCCAAAATAGCTATACAAGTTTGCACTCCCACCAGCAATGGAGGAGTGTTCTCCCTGCTCCATATCCTCACCAGCATGTCCTATCACGTGAAATTATGGTCTTAGCCTTCCTGACAGGTGTAAGACGGGAACTCAGAGTTGCTTTGATTTGCATTTCCTGAATAAAGATCCTCTCCCAATGTGAAGGCTGCTGCTTTTTTATTTTTCCTATTCAGTTTCCTTTGTCTTACAGAAATGTTTCAATTTCATGAGGTCCCATGTATCAGTTGTTGATCTTAAAGACTGAGCCACTGATGTTGTTTATGAAGGTGTCTCTAGGCCAATGAGTTCAAGGGTGTTCTCCAGTTTTTGTTCTGTTAGATTTAGTGTATCCAGTTTTACATGGAGGTCTTTGATCTTCTTAGATATGAGGTGTGTGCACAAGGGTAAATAAAGTTGTATTTGTATTTGTACTACATAAGGGAATCTGACCCACTCTTCTGTACTATGGGGGAAATGCACACATGTATACTTGAACACACACACACACACACACACACACACACACACACACACACATTTAAATGAGGAAGAATTCATTTTGGATTACAATTTGAGAACATTGTTCTATCACAGTGAGGATGGCACGGGAGTAAGAGGGGAAGACATGAGAGTGGAAGGAGGAAGGTAGAATCAGAAAGCAGAAAAAGACTAGGAAATCAATAGTAGGCTTCAGTGCCAGAGGAGCTTATCCACAGTGACTCACTTCTTCCAATGAGATTAATACAGGTTGCACAACACTTCTAAATAGCATCTCCAGCTGGGTATATCACATATATTTTATAAAAAATTTTAAGCCAAGAAATAAAAAATTAAAGTGTTTTTATTGTTGTTGTTTGAGATTTCTCTTTTCAGATGGATGACCTATTTTTAATTGGGTTTATTTTATTTTTGTTCGGGTTTCTTTGTTCATGTGTATTTTAGATATTAAGCCATTGTTGGAGGTAAAACTGACAATGAATATCTTCTCTATTTTGTGGACTACCTTCATATTCAGTAGACTTTCCTTTGCTGTATAGGAGCTTCTTGTTTTCATGAGATTCTTATTTCCTGTACCACCAAATTCTTATTAACAATGAACTTTTCTTTTGCCTATGTGTTGAAATGTGCTCCCTACTTTTTCACAGTACCCAGTCCAACATTCAGATTGATTAGATTTGAGTTTTGTGCAGAAGGAGAAACAAGATGCTACCTTTATTCTTTTACATGTTAAGAACAGTTCCCATAGAACCATTTGTTGGGATATGGGATGTAATTTTAGCATCTATGTCAATTATGAGCACAGTTACATGGAGGTATATCTAAGTCGTCAACTTTATTCCATTGTCTTATATGTTTGTTCTAGTGTTGTGTGGCTTTTATTACTATGGCTCTAAAAATAACTAGAAATTAAGTTCAGTGATACTTACCAGAGTATTAATTTGGTTTGGTTTTTTTTTTTTTTTTTTTTTTTTTTTGGTGGTTCATTGATTTTTCTCTTCCTGTACAAAATTTAAGATTACTTATTCTATGTATGTGAAGTATGTATGCACCAGAATTTTATTAGAGTTTCATGAGATTTATAGATTGCTTTTAGTAGTTGAGTGGCTGTTTTCACATTAATTTTTTGAGTATTGAAGTTCTTTTCTTCTCCACCTGTCTTCTTCTATTTCTTCCTTTACTGTCAAACCTTTCAAGTTAGAGTTCTTTCATTTCTTTGGTTAAGTTTATCTCTAGGTATTTTATTTTTGTGGCTCTTGTTAGTTGAATTACTTCCATGACTTCTTTTTAAATCCTTTATGATTTTTTTCACTTTTTGAAATTAAAAAAGTTACATAATTTTCCTCATTTTTCTTTTCCTCAAATATTTCCCAAGTTTGTTACCTTGCTTTCTTTCTCAAAAATCACCATTGTTTCTTCAGTTGTTGTGATACATATTCAATAAACCATATATTATTTACTATATGTCCATACATTTACATATTGTTAAATACATAAACAAATTGTGCTTAGAACATATAGTTACTTGTATTGCATAATTCAGAGATGGTCAGTTGGTTTTGGATAACCAATAGGCGTAATCTTCCCTGGGGAAGAAGACTATTTTTCCCATTCTCAGCATTCCTTAATCATCTGTAGTGTTTTTTTTTTTTCCTAGATTGAAGGACTGATGAGATTTTTCAATTAAAGATGTCTATGTAAAGAAATCCATTGTTGCCATCCTTATTCAGGTCATGTTTAGGTAGTTGTATTAATGAGACTTCATGGGTCTACCTTCTTTGAGATTTCTCAGAGACATAATCTCACAGCAAACTTTTATTCCTTGGGGTCTTACACTATTTCCACCCCCTCTTCTGTTATAATCCCTGAGACTTAGCTGTGTAGGTGCTGTGATTAAAATGCACCAGTTGGAGATGGGTACCACATAGTCATTTGCTTTTTACCATTTTATCACTAATAGTTTTCAGTAATCATCTCTGAATGTTGGGCACAATCATGATTCTTTATAAAATTTCAGATACTCTATTTCAGCGTATTTGCTATTGTTATGCAGGAAGGCTTCTAGATTTTATGTGTGAATTTTGTAACCTGCCACTTTGCATATAGACACATATAATGTGCAAATAAAGATACTTTGACTTCCTTTCCTATCTATACACCCTTTTTAGATTCTTCAATGATACATTCATCATTCAATACCATGTTGTTCTATTTCCATGCCTTTGTATAATTTCTGTATTTTTATATTCTGTTGATATGTACTTTTATTCCACTGTGGTAAGAGAAGACTTATGTAGTTCTTTTAATTTTCTTATATTTGTGGAGACTTGCTTTGTGTCACAATATGTGTTCTATTTTAGAGACAGTTACATGGGTTGCTGAGAAGATTGTTTATTCTCTAACATTTGAGTGCCAATCTGTGGATGACAGGTCAATGTGCTCTATCTATAGTGTCATTTAATGCCCACATTTATCACTTAGTTTTTGTCTGGATGACCCGTTTACAATGAAAGCAAAATATTGAAGTCATCAACTCTTCCCGTGTCTGTACTAAGCTTTGGCTTTATGTCTAGTAGCACCTCCTGTATAAAATTGCGTACACCTGTGTTTTGAGCATATGTGTTTCAAATTGTAATGTCTTTGTGATTGATTGTTCCTTGATTAGTATGCAGTTATCTTTATTTCTTTTGATTAATTTTGATTGGAAGTCAATTTTGTCAGATATTAAAATAACAACTCCTGCTTATTTCCTGGTTCCGTTTGCCTAGAATAGCTTTGCCCAAACATTCACCCATGGCAGTATCTGTCTTAGGTTATTAGATGCTATTTTGTAGGGGCAATAAAACAATGGATTCTGACTTTTAAAATCCAGTTTACCAGTCAGTGTCTTTTGATTAGAACGTTAGACTATTAATATTCACAGTTATTATTGAGAGATTTATATAAATTTGTGGGGCAGCGGGCAGTGAAAGATTCCTGGTCTAGACAGGTCGAATCCTCCGGATTCCTAAAAGGGATGGCACGTGCATTCCCAGCCTCTCAGATCAGGGCCTAACTAACTGCAGCCCTCCACAAACCCCTGTAGAGAGGTTTGAGACAGAGCGATGCCCCAAGCCACTCTTCCACAGGTGAGGATGTGAGCACAGGTCACATTATCTCAAGACAGATCAGTCATGGAGACAGGACCACACCCCTGAATATGTAGACGAGGTCTTCCCAAGCTCCCAGGCTAAACCAATAGGAAGCACATGCTGTCAGAAACTGACCCATCCAAAAAACTGTATTAAGTGCTGTGTTCAGAATTAAAGGTGTGCAGAAATTATTCCATCCTCTGAGAGCTTCTGTTATAAGAGCTGTAACACTGCGGCTTCGGGAAGAGATCTGTTCTCCTGAAACCATCGCTGTCAGAAGCGCTCCCCACCCCCACCTCCCCTCACTCTCCCCCCTCCCACCCTCCCCCCACACACACCTTGGCCAGCTAGTCAGTCCCCTGCTGGCTCAGCCTGATCCAAACACCTGAAGCTGCCTCAGTGGAAAGGACAAGGACTGGCACTTTAGGTGGCAAAGCTGTTCCCTCTCCCTGGCCAGGCTATCTTCCCTTTGCTGGAAAACCCACACACCTAGCCCCTAGATTGCCATGGAGAGTGCCCTCCCCTCCCCCAACACCAGAGCCCTACATACATTCTTACAGCTTCGTTATAGTTTGGATTTTCTGCTTAGTCTACCTTTGATTAACTAACCTAGCATTGTTCTTTTTTTTTAACCTGTTTTTTTTTTAATTATTATTAACTTGAGTATTTCTTATATACATTTCGAGTGTTATTCCCTTTCCCGGTTTCCGGGCAAACATCCCCCTCCCCCTCCCCTTCGTTATGGGTGTTCCCCTCCCCATCCTCCCCCCATTGCTGCCCTCCCCCCAACAATCTAGTTCACTGGGGGTTCAGTCTTAGCGCCTCTCTATTCCCTGCCAAGGGTATTCTTGTTCCCCTTTTAAAGAAGGAGTGAAGCATTCACATTTTGATCATCCGTCTTGAGTTTCATTTGTTCTAGGCATCTAGGGTAATTCAAGCATTTGGGCTAATAGCCACTTATCAATGAGTGCATACCATGTGTGTTTTTCTCTTCAGTCAGTCTGAGAAATTCATTTTTATTTTCTCTGTAGAGTTAGCTTGATGAACGAACATAAATTCTTTACTTTGCTGTCACCGTGGAAAGTTATTTTTTCCTTGCAATTATGACATTTTCCTTAGCTCTAATCATCTGTTTAGGCACACAGTTTTAGAACTCACAGGATATCAGCCCAATACTTTATTTCTCTTAATGTTTTTCATTAAAAAAAATCAATGAAAATATTTCTGTGAAACATTATACAAAATATCTAATATTTTCCAATAATTTATTTATTATTTACTTTACACTTGATCACAAATCCTCTTTCTCTTCTCCTCCCAGTGCCACCCTTATAAATTCCTTCCTACATTATCCCCAACCCCTTCGTCTTAGAGGAGGGGAAACCTTCTTTGCTACTACCCTGCCCTGGAACATTTATTCCTAAGAACAAAGCACATCCTCTCTCACTGTGGCCCACCCCTGTAGGCACTCCAGTTATGGGAAGTAGATTCAATGGCAAGCAACAAAGTAAGAGACAGTCATAGCCTCAACTGTAAAGGGACCCACATCTGCTGCAAATGTGTATGGGACCTAGTTCCAGCACCTGCATGCTCTTTGAGTGGTGGTTAAGTCTCTGGTTAGCCCATGGGCCCAGGTTATTTGACTCTGTAGTACTTCTTGTGATGTCATTGACCCTTCTAGCTTGCTCAGTTCTACCCCTGATGCTTCCACAAGACTCGCCTTTCTTTGCCAGATGGTTTGCATCTGTTTCCATTTGCTGCTGGATGAAGCCTCTCGGGAGATAGTTTCTGTCTGCAAGCATAGCGGAGTATCAGTGAGAGTGTCATGGTTTGACTTTCTCCCATAGGTTGGGTTTCAAATTGGGCCAGTCATTAGTTCGTCATTTCCTCAATCTCCGCTCTATCTTTATCCCCATACATTTATAGACAGGGAAAGTTTTGAATTGAATGGCTTGTGTGTGGGTGGATGTCAACCTCCTTCTACTGGCAAGCCCACCTGGCTAGAGGAGGTGGTCAGTCCAGTCTCAATATACCCCATTGTTATAAATCTTAGCTAGGGTCACCCAAAAGACTGCCTGGAGACTCTCCATCCCAGGTCTCTAGGTAGTCCCAGAGATGTCCCCAGTTGATTTCATTTCATTTCATTTCTTTCTTTTTAAAAAAAGATTTATTTATTATATATAAGTACACTGTAGCTGTCTTCAGACACACCAGAAGAGGGCATCAGATTTCATTCCAGATGGTTGTGAGCCACCATGTGGTTGCTGGGATTTGAGCTCAGGACCTCTGGAAGAGCAGTCAGTGCTCTTAACCGCTGAGCCATCTCTCCAGCCCCCCCACCCCCCAGTTGATTTCTAATGTCACTCCCAGCCCTCTCTGTCCATCCTCTCCCTTCATCTTATCCCCATCCCAGTTCCCCTTCTCATGCTCTCTCCCATCGACTTCCATCTTGCCATCCACCCCTGATAATCATTTTATTATTTTGTTTCTCCTTCTAAGTGAGGTTCATGCATCCTCCCTTGGGCCCTTTTTATTACCCAGGATTTGGGGGTCTGTAGATTGTTGCATGGTTGTCCTTCACTAATGTTCACTTATAAAGGAGGTTACACCACACCTGCCCTTCTGGGTCTGGGCTACCTCATTCAGAATGATGCTGCCTAGTTCCATCCATTCCTTACATATTCCATGATGCTTTTACTGCTAATAGATGAAAGTACTCCATTGTATAGATGTACCACCTTTTCCTTACCTATTCTTCAGCTGATGGATGTCAACATAGTCTCCAGTTTCTGGCTATTACAAAGAAAGCTCCTAAGAGCATAGCTGAGCGAGTGTCCCTGTGGAACAGAAGGTATATTTTGAGTGTATGTCCAGGATTGCTATAGCTGGGACTTGAGCTAGAACTATTACTAATTTTCTGAGAAACTGACAGATTGACTTCCAAAGCCTGCACTCCCACCAATGGAGGAGTGTTCTTGCTCTACATCCTCGCAAGGATAAGCTATCAGTTGAATTTTTGCTCCTACCCATTCTGAAAGGTGTAAGATGGGATTTTTTTTAATGTAACATGGATTTTTTTGATTTGCATTTCCCTATTATTCCTTTGTTAGCTCTATGGTTGGTGAAGATCTTTTTCAATTCTGCTGGCTGCTGTTCTTTCCCATGAGTGGTATCTTTAGCCTTTCCAAAAACTTTTCAGTTTTATGAGATCCCATTTATTAATTGTTGATCTTAGTGCCTGAGCTATTGGTATTCTGCTCAGGAATGTGTCTCCTGTGCCAGTGAGTTCACAGCAGTTCCCCACTTTCTCTTCTGTTAGATTTAGTGTGTCCAGTTTTATGTTGAGGTCTTTGATCCACCTGGACTTGAGTTTTGTGTAGGGTAATGTTCTTGTTTTGTAGGTCTAGTGAGGACAGGTAGAGCAGTGGCTGGACAATGGAGCTCGGGACTAGGAGTAGCAAGCAGTTCAGGACAGCTGGGTATGCCCCAGATGACTCTAGTGCACGGGAATGGGGTAGTGAAGGAATCTAACCTGGACTTGCCTGGTCTGGTGAAGGTGTGGGGTGCTGGAGGGGAGGAGGACAATCCACGTATTATTCTGATAGACCAGCCTTTATAAATGACATGTTTCTTCTCTCTTGTAGACTTCAATAACTGGTCTGTTGTTGTTGTTGTTGTTCTTGTTGCTATTTTCATGCACTTAATGTTTTGACTATCATGTGATATGGAGGACTTTCCTATCTTTTTCTGTTTATTTCGTATTCTATATGCCTCTTCCACCTGAATGAGTATCTCTTTCTCTAGATTTGGGGATTTATTTTTGTGATTTATTGAAAATATTCTCTTCACCCTTGAATTAAATTTCTTCTATGCCTATGATTCACAGATTTGATCTTTTCATAATGTTCCAAAGATTTGCCACATTCTATTAATAGTTCTTGTGAGATGTTTCTATTTGTTCATTTTTAACTTGTCATTTTCTTTACTGGGTAATCCAATTCCTTTCCCTTGTTTTCAAGCTTCCCACTCTGTCTTAAACTGCATTAATTCTATTGGTGAGGCTTTCCACTGAACTTCCTAGACTTACTGAATTTTTATTCAAGTCATATTTTGGTTTGGGTTCTCATATTTTTCTTTATTGACATTTACTTTCATATCTTGGATTGTCTTTTTCATTTCATTTAATTCTATTTTCTTTGTCAACTTTCCTTTTGAGTGCCTCTAATATATTTGTAATAGTTATTTTGAATGTATTTTTTTAAGTGTCATCCAAGTTGCTCTCACTTGGGCCCATTACTGGGAAGTTAATATTTTTGCAGGAGATATTTTGCTTTATTATGTTTTATATAATAAGACCTGGGTATCTGGAATTAGAACATTGATTGTGTTCTGTGGTACGCTAGGCTCACCTTCATTGAGTGATTATTTGAATCTTATTTGCTGTTACCTTGGCTTGACAGGTTTCAGATCAAGTGTTTGATGTTTGAAGTTGAGTCTTGTGATCACTCAGTATTGGTTCAGGATGTAGGCAGTAGAGTTCTTAGTTCATCTAGTTCCCATCAGCAGGCACTCTGTAAACTGAGTGTCTCACTCATGGTTCCTATTCCTGCACAAATATCATGACAATAAACAAGTTGAGGAGGAAAGGGTTTATTCAACTTATTTTCATATTGCTCTTCATCACCAAAGGAATTTAGGACTGGAACTCAAGCAGGTCGGAAAGTAGGGGCAGATGCAAAGGCCATGTAGGGATGTTACTTCCTGGCTTGCTTCCCCTGGCTTGCTCAGCTTGCTTTCTTTCTTTTTTTTTTTAATAACTTGAGTATTTCTTATATACATTTCGAGTGTTATTCCTTTTCCTGGTTTCCGGGCAAACATCCCCCTAATTCAAATGCAAATTAATATGTTCTTATCGCCCTGTACAAAATTCAAGTCCAAGTAGATCAAGGACCTCCACATAACACCAGATACAATCAAATGGGTAGAAGAAAAAGTGGGGAAGAGCCTTGAACATATGGGCACTAGGGACAATGCAAATCAAATAACCCTGAGAATCCACCTCATATCGGTCAGAATGGTTAAGATCAAAAACTCACGTGACAACAGATGCTGTTGAGGATGTGGAGAAAGAGGAACAGTCCTCCAGTGTTAGTAGGATTGCAAGCTGGTACAACCACTCTGGAAGTCAGTGTGGATGTTCCTCAGAAAACTGGACATTGTACTACCTGAGGAACCAGCTATACCTCTCCTGGGTATATACCCAAAAGATGCTCCAACATACAACAAAGATACATGCTCCACTATGTTCATAGTAGTCTTATAAAAGTCAGAAGCTGGAAAGAACCCAGATGTCCTTCAACAGGAATGGAAACAGAAAATATGGTATATTTACACAACGGAGTACTACTCTGCTATTGAAAACAATGACTTCATGAAATTCATAGGCAAATGGATAGAACTAGAACATGTCATCCTGAGTGAGGTGACCCAACCGCAAAAGAACCCATATGGTACACACTCACTAATAAGTGGATATTAGCCTAAAAGCTCAAAATGTTTCAGTCCTTCTTACAAGCATGGACAAAAATATTCATAGAAGGAGATACAGAGACAAAGTTTGGAGCAGATACTGAAAGAAAGGTCCCACAGAGACTGTCCCACATAGGGATTCAGCCCATATACTCACAGTCACCAAACCCAGACACTACTGTGGATGCCAAGAAGTTCTTGCTGATAGGAGTTAGATATAGCTGTCTCATGAGAGGCTCTGACAGAGCTTGACAAATACAGAGGTGGATGCTTGCGGCCAACCATTGGCCTGAGCATGGGCACCCTAATGGATGAGGGAGGGAAAGGACTGAGAGAACTGAAGGGTTTTGCAACCCATAGGAAGAACAACAACATCAACCAACCAGAACTCCAAGAGCTCCCAGGGTGTAAATCCCAACTAAAGTGTACACATAAAGAGACCCCTGGCAACAGCTGCATGTGTTGCAGAGGATGGCCTTATCTGTCATCAATGGGAGGGGATGCTCTTGGCCCTATGAAGGCTAGATGCCCCAGTATAGGGGAATGCCAGCGAGGTGAGGTGGGAGTGGGTGTGTGTGTTTGAGTACCATCATAGAAGCAGGGGTAGTGGCGATGGGATAGAGGGTTTGTGGAACGGAAACCAGGAAATGGGATAACATTTAAAATATAAATAAATAAAATATCCAATAAAAATCTCTCTCTCTCTCTCTCTCTCTCTCTCTCTCTCACACACACACACACACACACACACACACACACACACACACACACACACGAGTGGCCTGGGGATATGTTCCCTTGGCTTTGGGTAAACACTATTGTGGAGAGCATGTCTCTGCTGCTGCAATTTCTGTTGCTGCTTATTCCAAAGTTGTCCATCTGAGTAAATAAAGCTTCCAAGAAACATGATACACTTCTCAAATTTCCAATGCTCATTAGAAAAGAACAATTATGTTAAAAAATACTGCAGCTACTCAACAAGAATGCATATTAAATAAATATTGGTGTTTACAAAATAATGGAAACCTCATCCACTGGCATTTGATTTTCCAATTTAAGTGTGTCAAAAAAAATCTCTATTTGTGGTCCTGTGACTCCTAGAGAATTCTCTTTTCCTCCCTTTAAAATATGTCTTATCAAGAACAAAGAGATTATCCTCCTTCCCTCCTCTAATCAAAGAAGTGAGACTTTGAGAGAATATGCATTTTTGACAATTGAAACTTTAGGAAGATAAGTACATATCCAAGAGTTAAAAGATCCTTATTCATTTTCTTTGAAAAAAATCTATGGTTTTAAATTATTGGACTGTATTTTTCAGGGTTCTCTGTTGTGTGTTTATATCGTGAGTCATTGTTTATATAATTTAATTAACATCGGCCAGTGCAGGCACACTGAAGTACTGTCTTAAAGCATTTACTTGAAAAGTCTCCTTGTCCCTGAGCTGTCATTTCTTAACATGATGGATAATGGATAGAAATGATTATCCTGAACAAGGTTAGACAGCTTAAATGATTAGAGCTTCAAAGAATTACCAGCCTTGGCTAAACATCTTATTTTTCACAATGCATTATTAAAGGAAAATGCCATAGAGACTGGTATGAATATGGAAACTCTCTTAAAACAGTTCCATTGTCTATGACAGGTGAGCTGTCACTTAAATGAGCTTGCCACACAATACCTCATCAATCTTTCTACCAAAGTGACTTAAAACACCTTTGAATGTTCAATGTTAATGCAGAACACATGTAAGTAGAACTATTTTGGGCAGTTCTTTACATGCCAGGGTCTTGATTCATCCCTGACACACACAACATCATGTGTCTCCCCATTACATAAACATCCATGGGTTCTCTAATTGTTGCTTTCTGACAGTAAGGATTCAGTATGCTCCCACAGCTGTGATTCTGTTATGCCACTTAGGTCCTCTCCCTGGGCCTCCTGAGGAACGTCATTGGGCTGTCTTTTGAAAGAATTTACAACCTTTGTTTTATAAGGACATTTTTATTGTTCAATAAATTGTTTTACTTTTATGTCCAATATTGTAAATGGCGAGGAGAGGATGGAAAACTGCAAGAACAATAAAATATCCAAAGAATAAGTAAATCAATTTAGTATAAGCTTTGTGTTTTCAGAGTTACTTCTCAGGCACACGGCAAACACAGTAACCAAAAGACATCTGTGCTGTTGCTCTTTAATTTCTGCCTAGGACCTGAGAAGAGGCTCTATCTCCTTCTTATGGTTAAATGAACTTCTTTTAGTTCTCCCTCTCAAACGAATTTTAGCTCCATAGCAGTGAATAATATTTCACAAATGTTTAAAAAGAATTTTGTAAATGCAATTACAATAAATCTAAAGAAATTGCTAATATTAAGGCAGATGTGTAGAGCTTACCATTTTATTACAGTGCATGTTCCATATTTAAAGTGGACGAAATATTACCTCAGAATGATGATTTGTGGAGTTACAATTAGATTACATATCAGAATACTTGGCAGAAGAAAATAGTCTCTTCCCTATCCAGAAGGTCATCCTCCATATATTCACTTACCAGTGAACATGTTTGGTAGTATGGAGAGAGAAGAAAGGAGGCATTCATTACTGCATATTTTATTAATCTTCCATTTTATTGCTAGTTGTTGCTTTTATATTTCTGAACCAATTTTAGAAGCTAAGCTTTATTATAAAGGTATATACATAGGAAAATTTTATATATAAATAATCTAGTCTATTATAAAAAATAATCAAAACCCAAAACCAAAACAAAATTACAATGACAGAAACCAAGAATGCTTGTTTCTGATTTTCATGAACCATGACTATGGTTCATGAAATCATGTACCTATTTGAGATAGGTAGGGCTCAAAACTATTAAAACAAATACAACTCATGTATGCTTTCCCTGACTCTACATCCTTAAAACAACTCTATAGTCACCCTGGGAGTCTCCATCACCTGCATGCATTTCTCCTGTGCAGTAATGTTCAATATTTGAAATTTATTTTAGCCATTTTTCACATATAGCAACTAATTCAGGATCTGTTTTATGTTTTTTAGTCATTTTCTTGTTTGATAATTTCATAGATGTGTATCATGTATTTTAGTCAAATACATCCCAGTAATATTTCCTTGTAATTCTTACTCTATCCCGACCCCACCACCATTTTATTCCAATTTTATGTATACTTTTTATTGGATATTTTATGTATTTACATTTCAAATGTTATCCCCTTTCCTGGTTCCCCTCCAGAACACCCCTATATCATAACCCCTCCCCCTGCTTTCTACCCACCCACCTAATCATTCCTGCCTCTCTGCTCAGGCATTCCCCTTCACTGGGTCATTGAGCTTCCACAGGACCAAGTGCCTCTTCTCCTGTTGATGCCAGATAAAGCCATCCTCTGCTTCATATGCCATGGGTCACTCCATGTGTATTCTTTGGTTGGTGGTTTATTCCCTGGGAGCTCTGGGGGTGGGGGGGTCCGGTTGCTTGATTTTGCTATTCTTCCTATGGGATTGCATACCCCTTCAGTTCTTTCAGTCTCTCCCTACCTCCTCCATTGGAAGGGAGTCCTCAGTCATTATACTGAGTCCCCATGCTCAGTCCAATGGTTGGCTGTACGCATCCACCTTTGTATTTGTCCAGCTCTGGCAGATCCTCTCATAGGACAGCTATATCAGGCTTCAGTTCCTGCTTGAGGTTGCTGACTTGAGTTTCTGTGCTGATTTCCTTCAATATTGGACTTCAGTATTGAAGTGAAAGGTAAATAAAATTGTGTTCCCTAAGTTGCTTTTGGTCATGTTGATTTTTATCACACTACAAAGCAAAAGAGTACCTCTAGACTAGATCCACTGAATCAGACATTCTACAGTTTCCATCCAGCTCCCTGTGTTCTATGAGCCCTCCAGCTAAGTCTGATCCTAACTGCCTGAGAATCACCAGCTACACTTTACCACCTGCTCACTGAAATTGGTCCTCATTGTCCAGGGCTCTGTCATATGGAGCTTGTGATTCCCCCAAGGAAATGAGAAAGGACAAATGCTGAAATCTTAGGTTCAGCTTCAGGTAGAGCACTTTCTATTTGCTAAGAGACAGTTGGGAACAAAGGAAACTGAAGCTAATTAACAAGAAGGGAACTGATGGGAAGAACAAAACCATTTCCTCTTCCCCTTTGTCTGGGCCTCTCCTCTGGATTGTCGCTGACTCCACGAATGCTGGAGAAGACATATTACACATAGATGCACTTACTTTGTCACAATTAAAGATGCATGTGTTGTTATAATTGTATTCTAATCACCAAGGACATAATTACAATGGTGTTTCATTATTTCAATCCTTCTTGTGTATGTATAGTCTACTCTGGTTCTGAACCCTGATTATTTAAACAATTGCAAACGAACAGTGCCACTTAGTTTGATTCTGGGCTACTGATTTTCCCCTTTATTCTATGCTTAAAGGAGTCTAACCAGGAGACCAACTTCTACTGCATTATCTTATTTGAAGACTGCTCCAATAATTTTAAGTATTTATGGAAGAAAATACACAACAAGTATTACCACTGCATGTGCATTTTTTTTTTCATCTGGGTTTCAAATTTATAAAATGCCTATTCCTCTTGGCCTTACATTTTAAAGTTCTTTGCTCTAATGTGGAGTGATAGATTTTCCACATATCTTGCAGAGAACTGCTTTATAGCTACTGTGACAGCATAAAACTGAATGGATGGTGATATTTCAAGAGTGGGATGTGGGAGAAGGCAGCTTGCACATGGCAATGGATCTTGGAAACACTACTCTTGCCTCCTTCCCTAGTGTCCTCTTAATGATGAAGTCACTGAATAAGTCAAACACTCTAGGAACATTTTTAATCTCTGTTTGTTAGGGGAGTGGCTGAGCAACGTGAAGTAGAAGGCAAAGAAGTATCTAACAGGCATAAGGACAAATAAAATGCCCCTTGCCAAAAGTCCAGATTTGATTTCCTTTCTTTCTCCTTCCCCTCCTTCCTTGCATTCTTCCTAATTAACTGTGTTTGCGTGTGCTGCAATAGAAGAGATTGCATCCGAAGAAAAAGTATGGGGAAGGCAATTGACAATTGGAAACCATGATTATTTATATTATTTATTTCAAATTGCCTTTCATGGTAAAATATACTTTAATAAATGGATGGACATTTATCTCTTACTAAGCTGTACAATTTGACCTAAAGAACAAAGTTTAACCTATAAGATGTAAAAAGTCACCAATCTTTTTCATTCAATATAGAATTCAATGATTAAATCTAATCCCTCGGCTTTGGTCCACCTCTTCCAATCCCTGGTCTCCCTTTGCAATGTGAGAGAGATGCACTCACTGAATATGGTCGTCACATATCTTCATCAGTGTGATTGGTACACGTCTCTCACTGAATATGGTCGTCACATATCTTCATCAGTGTGATTGGTACACGTCTCTGTAATGATGGATTGCTTGGTTACTTAGCAACTGTCTATATCTCACATGAGATGGCAGATTTCCATGAAAGGCCACTTTTCACATTCTCTAAGAGTTAGCATGAAAGCTAACACCTGGAAGATACTCCATGACTTTTGTGAAATAAATCAGTGAGGAGACCATGAAATAATTTATCACCAGAAATTGTCATTTCATGCAATTTCCTTCAATCATTCATGCAATACTTTTAAATGTTTAATATATTTCAAATGATGGGTTTATCATAAGTGAGGGGTATTCTCCCAGATCATTAAATAAAATTTCACAAAGCACGGTGGAATACTTTGTTATTGGGCTCAGTTTGCAATATAGAAAGTAAACTCGAAGACATTACGGAGTTTCTCAATGAGTGTACAAATATGAGTGAACAAATGACAGAGTTAATCATGTTACTTTAAATATAATACATAAAATAAGCACTTTACATCATTATTTTTATTTAATCTGAACCAAAAAGCAGGGGGTGCTATAGCTGTTACTATGTGTTCTGCTTTTAGGGTCCTGTGTCCCTACAGCACAAGAGTGAAAGTTAAGCAGTTTGTTTCTAAACTTAGACAATATACAGCAGAAGGGGAATTTGAACACAGACATTCTCACTCCAGAATCCAAGCTTTTGCCATGCTTGGATACTGACGAAATCTATACATTATTCAAATCCAGCTAAACTTCTATTGGCTGGGATCAGTTGAGATAGAGAGTGGGAAACTGATAGAATTAATCTTTGAATCTCTGACTTGAAGGTCATCTTGTTTATGTCTTGGTTTTCATGACAATTTGATGGTTAGATATAATATATGCTCAACAGTCAGTTAGCTGTTATTGATATTGTGATTGAGGTACACATAGTCAATGTACATCATATCAAGAAACATAAATAAATATAAATATTATATAGATAAATATATATCGATAAAAGCAACTGCTATTCACTCATGTGGAAAATGTTCTCTTTCCTTAGCCACATTTAACATCCAGAATAAGCATTTCAATAAACATTTCCTTAAAGTTTGGCTTCAACACTCAAGTTCAATCCATTTCATGTCTACCTTATACAGATGTTAAAATTTTCCACCTAAAAATTAGTATTGCCTCAAAGGGAAGATTTTTTCAAAAATAATAGTTGTATAATATTGACAAAAATCTGTCTTCCAGCTTTGGAGCAGTGGTAGAATTTGGAGGACGGGCCTCTGAATAAAATCCAATGTCTGAGGACATTAAATCTAATGTCTAAGACATTAAATCTAATATCTGACACACTGAACTTCGAATATCAACTGCTGGTTTTAGGGTATAAGTTCCTATTAAATAAAATATCTTAAAATGTGAATATGTTTTTTCTGGACTAAGGTTTGTCAACTGAAGAACTCTCTATGCCTCTAAAATACAGTGGCAAGAAACCATGAGGTTTAGAACTGCTTTAGTTCTAAGCTGTTGTAAAAGAAGATTGTGTCAAGGCAAAATCTCATCAATGAGGGTGACTTGGGCTATATTGAGCCTTAGCTCTTGCAAAACACTTCATTTTGGCCAATTTTATTAAAAATGGCATTGGCAATAGCCCATTTATGAAGATGTACAAGAAGTACAAATTTTCCTTTGCTAAGGTACACTAGAAACCAACTTGGAAATTTTCAAAAATATCTCAGAGCCTAAGTTTCCTTTGGTAACTTGAATATGGGTATGTTTTCCCATATTCATGTTTCATTTCCTCAAATTCGATTGTGATTTTTACCATTGTACAATTAATTTATACATCATTATGTTTCAATGTTTTCACTCATTCATTTCACCAATATTTATTGTGTGAAAAGATAAGACAGTATGAGGTTTATATTAACCACTCTATTGTTATATGGAAGGTATCTATTACTCATAATATAAATGATGCAATTTTCAAATGTCATTATATCAGGATCACTTATTGTTTAATAAATCTTTACTGATGACCCTTTTGCTTTTATGGCAAGCATTGAGGACAAATGAGAATCTAACACAAGTATCCTTTGCTTCATAATAAAGAAGCTTTGATCCAAACAACTTTTATCAAGTGAACATGCTTTAGTGGAGATAGTCTCATTTTGGGTAAGGAGAGGAGCGTCGGCTGATTGAAAGCTCCTAAGGAACAAGTAACAATGCTTGACCCGAGACACAAAAAGTAAGTACAAGTTTTCTAGCTATCTTTGACAATGTAAGGGCAGGCCTTGAAACACCATTTCTGAATTTGCCAACTATTATGGAGTGATTGTTCAGAACTGGGATTGTAGATAGAGAAGCAGAGAATTCCAAATCATTTAGTCACATACAAAGTAGCAGAGAGAGTTTCAGGCAGCTCCTACAGGGTAGTGCTGGACTGCATTCCTTGTCTATGGCCAAGTTGCTGGTCCTTCAAACTCCTTTGCTTAGGGTCGTTGAAGGCCACATAGATGAGAAAGTCTTAACATTCCCAGATACCTCCTGTGGCAAAGAGGCCACAGAAACCAGATAGCAAGCTTCCAGAAAGAGGCTAAGGTGGTTGTGTATAGAAACTTACAGAAGGAGAATGCAAAAAGAATTGATAGACAGTCCCAGGGAATCAGAGATATCAACATTGTCTTTTGTAGTACAAAAGGTAAACTTAGAATATATGTAATACTCCTGTGGGTCTCCCCTTCCTTAGAGGCTATTGGCCACTAACCCACAAGAGTGAGGGGGGCAGAGACAGGGATGGAATGACTTCTGAGGTCAGCTTCAATGAGACAGCTCAAATTTATTCAGGGTGATAAAGGGCTGTATAAATCTTGGGGAGTGGGTAGGGATTTCAAGAGTGAAGGTACATTATTGTTTAGGGCAGAGGTGCTGGAAATGCTTCACTTACTTGAAGATGAATTCCGGGAGCTTGAAGGCCATGTTCTTCAACTATTGTTGTTGATACTGCTGCTGCTGCTGCTGCTGCTGCTGCTACTGTTGTTGTAGTGTGTGTATATGTGTGTGTATCAACTCAGTAGGTAGCATGCACATGTACAGATATATACATATATGCATACCTTTACATATGTACACCACACCACCTACTGAGTTTATTTAATGTTACACGTATACTGTATGTACACATGTTTAAAACTGACTACTTAGTATCAGACAATCTGTCAAGACATTCATCCATGGAGAAATAAAATTTCCCTACTCTCCTTATCTGATTTTCTCAAGTTGTCCTCTGACCATTGTTTACATGCAGGAACACACATGCACACACACACATGCACGTGCACACACAGAGAGAGAAAGAGAGAGAATAACTATAATACAAAATTTAAAGTATTTTGAAAATATTTGTCATATACTCAATGATTTGTATACATACATTTGATTCTGTTATTTGTACTTATCATATCTGCTTTATTAATGACTGTGTTCCCAGTCCCTTAAACAGGGATCTACACAAAAGAAAACAAAGGACCCAAAATATATGAGACATGAATTAGTATTGTATTTATGCCACTTCTATCTTTCTTCTCCTTGCTCCTTGGTATAGCAGCAAGATATAATGTATTTAAAAATTCTTAAGAGCTACAAAAATGTTAAGTAGGAAAAGGAACATCTGGTTCAAAGGAATCTACAATTTAAGAAAAAGAATAGACACTTGAGCCTTGCTTCAGGGACTAAACAGGGGTTGTTAAAGCATAATAGGAAATAGGAAACTTGAGTTTTGAGGCCAAAGGATTGTATCATTGGCAGCATCAGCTGTGCTCCTGTGGGGTCCTGTGAGTTGGCACCTTTAAGAAAGTTAGACCTATTTTAAGAAAAGTGTAATTGCAGAGACCAGCAGCTGGCACCTTAAGTGCGAAAGGCTGGCATTATTTCATAGTAAATGGTAATGACAACACTTAATTGTATATTTACAAACACATGTTGTTTCATGGAAACTCCTTGATAATTACACAGTTACAAGTGTGACTGCAATGAAGTTATCTCCTGATAGCTGACTAATTAACTCATCAGCCGAGCCCACAAGGATGAAGTGGAGGCCTCAGTAACACTGACTTCTTTTCCTTATAAACATCTGTGTATGCAGCCAGCACTTTCTGCTGCCTCCTCCTCTCAGGGTCTTGGCTTTGAATGTGAAATGTGAAACTTCCCCTTACTTTCCTAAAATTTCTGAGTCTCTTTCCATCTCTGTGGCCTTTTATCACTTTGGTCCTTATGGAAACTTGGAGAAACATAGTAGATAACCCCAGAGACCCTGTTGTATGCATGGACGTGGGAAACTTTACTGCTATTTCAGAACACAAGACGCTTGCTTCAAGATTCTTGTTCTGGAATGGCTGCTCCAAGTCCCTTCAGAAGGGAACTGATTATGGCTAAGAAGATGATGGTCAGGATAACAGATAATGGCAAGGTTGAGCTAAAATAAGCATTTAATAAATTGGAACCCACCACATCCCATTGTTTCTTAGCTCCAGATAGTCTTAACTAATTCATCTCTTCATCAAGACAGCCAGGTAATAATTTTTTCCCAGATAGAGATGTAAGCAATGTCCACCTTTTCTTCTAAAGTCACAACAACAAACTGTGATACGATTCCACCAAAGTTTACACTGAAAGAAAAAAACAACGAGTTTACTGGGGTTACTTATAGAGCACAGATGAGGGGCTACCTAGAATAGTATGGATACTTCTCTTTAAAATACCACACTAGAAAGTTTCTATCTAGCAACGATGAAAGCTTTCTTTCTTTCTTTTTTAATCTTATTTTTTTATGTTCAAAATTTTCATTCTCAAGCTTTTCTAAAAAAAAAAAAACATAATCCCACATCCTTCCAACAATTATCACAGATCTGACTGACATGAAACAGTAGTTGCCAGCAGTAGAGGCTGGAATGCTTTCTGCACATCACTAGTGTCTTTGGAAACTACCACTCAAGAGTATCATGATTATAAATCTCATTGTGCATGGCTACCCCAAAGGTGACAGATGTCCCCATGAAAAGGGAAAGCTCTCTTACAGCAACATAGATAGAGCATCCTCCATAGTCTTTGCCAGCCTAAATACTCTAACTCCTCCCTGAGACAATGCCTCTTAATTAGGGTTTTATTGCTGTGAACAGACACTATGATGAAGGCAAATCTTATAAAAGAACATATATTTGGGGCTGGCTTACAGGTTCAGAGGTTCAGTCCATTATCATCAAGGTATGAGTATGGCAACATCCAGTTAGGAATGGTACAGGCAGAGCTGAGAGTTTTACATCTCCATCTGAGCTAGGGTGAGGGTCTTAAAGCCCACACTCATAGTGACACACCTACTCCCTCAATGCCACACCTACTCCAACAAGGCCACACCTTCTCCAACAGGTCCCCACCTTCTAATAATGCCACTCCCTGGGCTGAGCATATACAAACAATAACACCATGCAAAATTTGGATAGAATTTAATGCAACAAGTAATATGGAGTAACTGAATATGCAAGAGAGGGCCCCATGACCTCCTCACCCCTTCTTATATGGAAGGGTATTAACAGTCAGGAAATCCAGCAAGTAGCTATAGCTGAACAACTGAAGATGAAGGTTGTTTGGCTGAGAGGATTGTACAAAAGACCTCAAAAAAATCCTCTACTGGAAAATCTTAGCATTCTAGATATAGTTGAAATTAATGTAAATATGTTTGCTTTAAATTCTCAAAAATAAAATCCAAATGAATTTACTAGATTAACTAGCCAATTTTTTGAAGTACATTGAAATTAATGGATTTTTCTAAATATCTACCCCCAAACTGAATGATACAGGCATGAAAAATGTAAAGCTCGTTTGTTTAGAATTTGGAAAAATGAACACCCACACTAAATCTTGGATGAAAATATTCACAGCTGATATGTGTAGAGTGCAAAAGTTGGGAGTCAGTGCTCCTGTATTTGTGTGTCCCACTCCCTCTCACACAGTGACACAGTCTCCATTCATCTAGCTCTTTATCTAGAGATTAGCATGCTGTGTAAAGGAAAGACACTAATAAGATAGTTGGGACAATCCATAGATAACAACAAGGAAAAGATGAAATTGCATGATCTGAAACAGAGCAAATGATGTTCATGCTACAACAGTAAAAGAAACCAAACCTACTGAAACTCAGCCTTTGGACTTCTGCCATGTATTTAGTAGCACTTCTTTGCCTACTTACACGAAACCAAGCTATATGGAGCCTTCAAAACTAATCATCCATGGCTTAATTATTTTTCTATAATGATTATCTGACTAACACATGGTGATAAAATCATATGCCTGAGAGGAATATGAATACTTATAAGTACGTGTACTATTGCCATTCTCCTTGCTTTCTCATCATAGCAACATGGGAAGACCCTATTTTAAAAGATACCAATCACACTGGATACAGGACAATGAGAAATCAACTTCGAACTTGCCATAAAATTCTTCCCATCTTGCTACCTGGCCAAAAAGTGATGTGGTGAACAAAAGACATTAGTGGTTTTATCTAGCACTGGACCCTGAATGCTATAATATTAATTAGTCAGACAACATGTGCCCATTGGTACAATAGTGGTAAGACTATTATGTTCTACCTTCTGGTTGGAATTGAAGTTTGCTCCACAGAAAGGATCTCATATTTGGAACTGAAAACAAAGTCCAAAGCTGATGCTTAAGGAGGTCATGGGCTGCAGATTGAAGCCAGGTGAATTAGTTATTGTTTCATTGTTGTGAGAAGACACCATGACCACAGTAACTCATAAAGAAAAACATTTAATTGTGGCTGGCTTACAGTTTTATAGGTTCACTTTCATAGCAGGCAACAGGGCAGTATTCAGGCAGAAATGGCACTGGAGAAGCTGAGAGTTCTACATCTTGATCCAAAGACAGCAGAAGAAGACTGTAAGCCACACTGGCTATAGCTTGACCATTTCAGAAAGCCAGCCTCCACAGTGTCACATTTCTTCCAACAAGGCCACACCCACCCCAACAAGGACACACCTCCTAATCATGACATCCCTTATGACCAAACATCTAAACACATGAATCAGTGGAGGAAATTTCTGTTCAAGCCACTACATCTGGCACTGTTATTTTGTGAACAAGCCATATGTCCAAATTCACTTTTCTTAAATATGTTTATACTCAGAGACCTGGGTTGTTCTCAGCCTTAGTCAGAGAATTTCTTTTACAGTAGGCAACAGTCATGTAGACTCACAAGTAGTCAGTTTTCCAAGAATAAATCGCTGTGAGTGCTCAGCTCAAAATAAGACAGCTTTATCAAGCCCCCTGCCCTCAACCAAGACAAAACCAAACCCAGCCAAACAAACAAAAAAACATAGAAGAGGAAACAAAAACAATGTAAGAGAGCGGGAGAATGGGGTGGATACCGTGAAAGGCTAGCTTTAGGAAACTGCACCCTGATCTCACCAGAGCTGTGGTTACACCCACAAACACTGTTCAAGATCAATCCAGCCAAAGTTTCAGCATGGAAGTGGGGGAAGGAAGACTAATTCTTTAATAGTACAGTCACTAGATATAGACACTAAGTGTTAGAAGTGGATGGCTTCACATCTGTGTACATAAGAACAACACTAATTGTACTCTATGACTTTTTTGTTTGTTTATTTGTTTCTAAGGAGGTTATGAAATTACGAAGTTGGGAGGAAAGTAAGATGTGTTTCAAAAGACCAAGGAGGAGATAAGACAGAGAAATATATGATCATATTAGTATTCAGTCAAGGCCTATTTATAGACATACCTTTCTATTGCAATAATAACTATATTTTATATAATATTTGTATCCTTTAAATGCTTTTATTTATATTTATACCATGTATATAAATCATATTTATCTCTACTATCTTTCATTGATTCCCTTATTGCCTCCCACCTCATGTTCCTCTGAACTTCATGTCTTCTTACTGTTATTAATAAGCTATTGAATCCAACTAGTGATGTCTTTATGTACAGGACATGTGGTAATTCTCTGAGTATAATCAGTCTACTAGTAGCCATATCTTCAAAGAAAGTAAATCTACCTCCAACAGTATCAAATGGTTCTTCCAGTCAGGGATAGGCCACTGGGATGCACTCCTTGTTCTTACGAAATTTTAACTGTTTAATATTTAGCAGGTCTTGTGTTTCACTGTGGCTGATAGGAGCTAATGTGTGCAATAGCTATGTCTTATTCAGAAATCTGCATTTCATGGCTTTATTCCCATCACTCCTTTTACATTATTTCTGCTTCCTCTTCTGCAAAGTTCCGTGAGCTGTGAATGGTGGGAGGTTGATGTAGGTAACATACACAGCTGAGAACTCAGTTATTTACACTCAGAACTTTCTATTGCTGTGAAGCTCTATATTAACCACTTCCCATTCCAGAAAAAAAGCTTTTTTTACCAATTCTGAGGACTATGATCTCCTCAATATTGATATTGTGCTTTTGTCCAGGTTTGTAGTATTAGACCAGAAATCCCTCCTGTGACATCAACCTCAAATCCAATCAGAAAGCACTTATTATGTTTATGATATCTCTTTTGTATTACGAATACAACTTGCCAGCATGTCAGTGTTGTAACATGCAGGGTCCAGAGTTGGATAACACCATTCATGTCTTTTCTCCCTCTTTACTGTGCCTTCTGACAAGATGTAAGCTAATCATCAATGAGAGAGTTCTCTGTCAGTTCCAAATTGGCTTCTCATTTTTCTGTATCTACAGAGAATGTTATCTTTAGCAGTGAGGTCTTACCATCTCGTTATGGCAGATCACCAAAGCAATGGCAATAGATTACATTGTTTTGAATGACTTTGATGCCATCCTGACGAATAACGACTAGGGAGGTGCTCTATGAAAAAGACTTTCTAAATTCAGTAAGCCATTTGGTTATGTTAATAACTTAGGAAAAGCAAAACTGTTTACCTTACTTTATGCATGGGGAAATTTAGGCATGAGTAGTTATAGAATTTGCCAGAAATCTCACCCCATTAACTAATACAAATGAGATCAGCACCTTAGTTGTCTGCCTCCTAAATCCACACTCTATGTCAACAGGCCTCCTCTCCTGTGTTGGGTAAGAGCTAAAATTAGAGCAAATATGCTTTTTCAACCCTGCACAGGAATACGTACAGTCTGTCAAGGAAGAAACTTGGGAGCAATGCTATTTAATATGCTGTGGGATGTGCTGTGTGGTTGTGAGAGAGCTGGAGAACAAAGTCCTTGCTTGGACACCTAAGACATCTAAGAAAATAAAACCTAAAGATGGAAGCTATGTGCTCTCTGTTTATTTTCCACCAGAATTTCAGTATGGAGTACTATGTATTTTTGGGACAATGGACCATGCCAAGAAACTCAGTAAGGTAGAGTGGGTCTGAGATCCTAGAAACTGGGGTACTCACCTGAGATGGTAGGCACTTCCCTACTCCTTGCCAGATTCCTGGCCTGGAATATGTGTCTGTCACTGCCCATGCCAGTCACAGAGCCCAAAACAGAGTTCTTCATGCTAATGAGAGTACCTAGAGTCCCTGAGGGTTTAGCCAATAGGCTTCCCTTCCTGGATATTCCTCCCTGAAAAAGGCACTTAGACGTTGGTTCACCCTGAGAAGTTTGTATTCGTCCATTCTTCAGGATGAATAAACAATAAGCAGTTTGGAACCAAGTACTGTTTCTTTCACTGAGAACTGCTATGGGGAGGAAAGAGAAGGCCTCTCCCTACAGACCTACAGCCAAACTCTGTAGACCTCTCTGGGCTTCCACACAGCAGCTACCAAACTAAGGAAAATGAGGGATGAGCTATGCTGGAGTTCCCATCCCCCCACTCCACCCTTACTCTGTCCTTAGCCTATAGGTTCCAGGACTTTGCTCTCAACTCCTTGCTTCTCAGTGGCACCTGAATGTCCAGGAGTTTGACAGGGCCTGGTCCAGGCTTCATTGTAGTCCATGGACCCCTGGCACTTATTTCTGACTTCTCTGTTCAGTTCTTCAGTGGCAACTAGAGGCCAAAAAAAAAAAAATCAGAGAAGCCCAATTTCGGCCCCTTACATCTTAGATTGTGTCTTCCTACCCCATGAGTGGTGTGTCCACACTTCCCTAAAGCCTACCTCACTGCTTTGGTGCAGGGAGATGCAGTCGAGTGCTCCTTGTGCTTTACCTCCCCAAAGGCCATTCCCAGTGGCAGGGAAGAACATAGATCCATACTCTAGAAAATGGGAATAAATCTCTGTAGGATTGAACTCAGAACTAGTCTCCAGTAACTTCTCTTTTCACTGACTAGTGCTCAGTCAGTTTCTTTTCTCTCTCTTGTCTTAGGTAATGCAGGCAGTACACTAAGCCTAAACCTTATTTTCTAGCTGCAGGTGAGAAGTGTACACCACAGGAAATAGCCATTGGAATCTCTCTGTTGCCCCGACTAAGTCTTCTCTTCCATTTCTAGAAAGTTCTTTCTGCTTAAAGACAGGAGAATAATTTCTCATTATCCAAGGTCAATAGTTGGCTAGCAACACTACTAGTCTTAAAGGAGAAAGAAAGGATTCCCAGAAGAGGGAATGCTTAAGACCTTTAAGTATGGACATTAAGAATGAGTAGGAACAGCCAAGCACATGGAATGAAAATTCATAGCAGCAAGAGTGTTCAGAGACAGAGTGGCAAAGAGCGGGAATTTCAAAGTTCACCTCAACACTGGGACAAGAACCATAAAAGAAGCTACGGACACAGAGGCACTCAGCAAAATAGTCAAGAGTGTCGCTTGTTCTAATTCTCCCTAGTGCTCATGGGTGATATCAAAACAAGAAATGCACATGATTTAACAAAGCCTGAGACAAAAGACAAGACAAAGAACCCACTATAATGACACAGGGACTGTGATGGAGCCACAGGGAACTGGGAGTTAGTTATGAAGAATAATCCTCAGGGCTTAAAGGAAACGCGTGCCTTTAACCATGATGGGAAAGAAGGGTGATACATATAAATACTGAAACTAATCTCAGTGCTATAATGGCAAATTTGCAAACTACAGACAAGTCAACTGTTCCCTTGGTTTTCTACAGTGTGGGAGAAGGAAGGGGGACTCAATTCAAATTCCAAGCACAGCTATTCTGATTGAGGCCTCGTGCACTCCAGAAGGTCAGGGAAAAGAGCCTGAGTTGTGTGTGCCAAAGTGCCTTACCACCAGAATCTTACCCTTAGGTTGATCAGTCAAGGCATTAACCAACAAAGAACACTGGAATCTAATCTTTGACTTCAGGCATTAGTGAAAGGAAAGTATTACGGACAATAGCAACTCAGTCTCTGCATTGCAGAAGCTTAAATAGCAGCTGTTTACTCAGAGCATTCTTTGTTCTCAACCCTGTGTGGCAGGGTTTATATTTAGATGCCTAATGCAATCCATGCTGTCATAGAAATCTGAGTGTAGGTGCCTGTGCTTTTCCACAATTTGTTCCCTGTAATCCTCCACAGAATTATCAACTACCATGGGAGCAAAAATGGGGTCCATTGGTTATTTGGGCCAAAACATAATAGAACTTTTATGATTGAAATGGGATGCAGTATGGTGTAATGGAAACCATTTGGGTCTTTGAAGTTACAGAAAACTGGCTTCAGTTCAGTTCTCTTAAGTGCAAGAAAGATTTCAAGCCTCAACTACCAGAGTGTAACAGACATGAGCTTCCCATAATGTGAGCACTGTGTGTGCACTGCCATGCCAACACAAATGAAGACAGTGCCACTTTACAGGAGATGACAATATACTAGGAAGATGATTTACATGCAAAATACATACATCTACGAAGCTGCAACTCCCACTCATGGCACAAGTCTTGGACATCTTCCTGCATCTGTTGACGGTCTAAACACATGGAGACTTCACCCTTCCTGTGCCTTCTTGTATACTCATTTAATCTTCAACAGGAAACATTAAATTAATGTCATCATCTCCCATCTTTACAGATGACGAAAGCAAAACTCCAGAGAGTAAGTGGTTATTCTCTTTCATACAGTTAGTGAGTCCAGGAGCTGATTTTCAACTTGCCCTTGACTCCATCTTCCTGGGATTTGGTCTATACCTACCTCTGGGAGTGTGATGGTATTGGTACAAGGGATCCTAGAGCACAAGATTGTGAATTGTTTCAGGGGAAGATACTGAAACAGCACTGTACTGCCAATCACAACTATCCCACAATGCTGCCTGACACCTGAACAAAGTCGAAGAATTGTCAGGGTGAATGAGATGCTAGGACCAGTCTAGCAGCTGTGTCACATGTGTCAGGAGCACTTTCAAATACTTTGATTCCTGTACATTTTATCTGAGCACTATATTTGTAGGCTAGCTCTGTATCTATCACTCTCTCAGACCCTTACTGTCATCTGTGCAGTAATTCTATATTTCCTCATCAGACACTAGTAAAAGGTACAAAGTCCTATTTTATACATAAATTTACAGCAATTATTCCTCATGTGTGATTCATAATTGACCTGTATTGAACACCAATAATGAATTATGCACTGTAAATCAAACCTGATTTGAGCATCACAAAATGTTTCAGAAATTGATTTCATGGGACTAGAAAACTGAGGCACGAAATGTTTAAAGTTGGATTGATGTTAAACAACTGCTAAGAATGCAAGTGTAAGTAGAAACCATTCGATAAAACCCAGGAGAGCCCACATGTACTGAGTAATTTCACCGTCTCAGGTGAAAGTTTTGGGAGTATCCTGGATCATACCAAGAATACTCTAGTGAAAGAAAATCATCTAAAAGTATGATTTCTCTCATTGCCTGGAAAAAAATAAATCAGGTGAGGGTCGTGGAATGTAAAGAGGCAGTGAGGGAGAGAGAAAGCTTGGGAAATGTGTGTATAATAGAGCTCTCATATATCATCTTTCTAAGGTAAGAAAGGGCTCCCATGGGTGCTACTGCACCCTGGTTCACCCAAGGGATATGGGAAGGAAGCTGAGAGCATGTCCTGCTACCAAAGAGGGTGCCAGGGTCCTTCTGTAGGTGCTGCAAGACTGACACCATGTGGTCACATCAGCCTCCCCAGAACTTCTTTCTAAGTCACCTGCCAGAGAGCCTCCAGGTGGAAGTTCACCATCCTCTCAGACTTTATCAGAAAGGAGCTAGTTACAGAATCAACAAAGAGCCAACCACAAGACTGGGAGCTGGCAAAGAGGAGGTCTTGCACTCTATAGAAATCAAATCCACAGCAAGTTGTCCACTCCAGATAGTTTGAGACATGGGGGGGTGGGTGGGAATGTACCTTTTAAAAAGTTATGCTGTGTTTGTTAACTTATAAATTCCTTTCTTTTTTTTTACATATTTTATTGGATAATTTCTTTATTTACATTTCAAATGTTATCCCCTTTCCTGATTTCCCCTCTGGAAACTCCTATCCCATTCCCCCTCCCGCTTCTATTAAGGTGCTTCTCCACCCACCCACCCATCCCTCCTGCCCCCCATCCTGATATTCCATTGCACTAGAGTCTTCACAGGTCAAGGGCCTCTCCTCTCATTGATGCCCGACAAGGCCATCTTCAACTGGGTCCCCAGTGGAGGAGTTAGAGAAATAAATGAAAGAGTGGGAGAGGTTTGCAACCCCATAGCAAGAACAACAATATCAACCAACCAGACACCCCAGAGCTCCCAGGGACTAAACCACCAACCAAAGAGTACACATGGGGGGGCCCATGGCTCCTGCCACATATGTAGCAGAGAATAAATCCCTTTCTTTAAGAAAGATAATTTTAAACATTGTAAGAAATTCTATTAGCAAGTCAATTTTATATTATATTATGGAAAGAGTTTCAAAGAGAAATACTGGTAGAAAAAAATACAGGTTCAGAACTGATATGATATAACACATGTAGAGTTAAAAGTGCCACACGAAAATTTGGGTAAGACATGGATGTAGCCCTGCAGCTTCTGTGTGGCAATGAATAGACAGAGTGCTCACTGATTCCCTTCTGTGGTACAAAGATAATCAAATTGTGATCCAAGGAATAATTGGACTGCACCTAATATTAACAGAATTAGTGAAAAATATCTGATGTCTTCAGAGTGGGCAAGAAGTGATGGTCAAGAGGTCATCAGTGCACACAGTGCAACTGCTTAACTCAAATTCAAGCTCAGCCAGTCATAAAGGATGAGCATGGAAGCCCATATCTCCACAGCTGCATTCTTAAATTAGGGCAAGGTGAATTTCATCACCACTGCTCCTGTGTGTGTGTGTGTGTGTGTGTGTGTGTGTGTGTGTGTGTGTGTGTGCGCGCGCACGCGCACCCGAGAGAGAGAGAGAGAGAGAGAGAGAGAGAGAGAGAGAGAGAGAGAGAGAGAGAGAGAGTTTTCTCTTTAAATGCAGCCAATTAGTTTCCTTTGACTAAAATGCAGGGATCCCATTTTAAGAAGTCAATTCTGAGCTTTTACTGGGGAACACAATAAATTAATCATCAAATCCATTGTATTGACTGAACCTTGTAAGACATGAAAAATTGCAGTGCAATGAATATTTTGGTAGAAAGGACCTTAGCATCCCAGGGGAAGGTGAGTGGCTGTTCTCATAGTACTGTATAATTTCCTCCCTGGGATTAAAGCTTAATTTATCAACTCTAAAATAAATATGGTGACCTTTTAATTTCAAACATCCATCCTAAGTGAGAGCTTCCACTTACAGTGAATACTGAGAACTTGACATTGTGCTGAATTCTTTCTTCCTTTGTTTCACATACTCCTAACAGTGAACCAGGGAGGAACACATCCTATCCCCATTTTGTTGAAGAAATTTTGAAGCTGATGTTAACAGTAATGCCCAAGGTGTTTCACCTAATGAGAATGGATACCAATGTTTATAAGCCCAAAGCACTAATAGCACTGAATTATGCCTTAAGTTAGTAGAAGATTTTCAGGCTTATGTTCTATTGCTGGGGCTACCCATATGTCCTCACAGAGTCTCAACAAACCTGTAGGGAAGATAATAGGGTGGTGGAGGCACAGTGGGGTTGATTGGGGGAAAACATTAATTATCAGAGCTAAAACAATGAGTCACCACTGTGTGTCACTGAGAGAGAACTTGGAAAGAATATTCCCAGTCACAGGAAGTGGAACAGAAACACTGTTAGCAGAAACAGCAGGGACTTTGAGAAGAGATAGGCACTCTCTAAGTTTTAGCATGTATATCACAAACCTCCTCATTAAATATCTCTCGGCCTCAGTTTTCTTGTTAATAAAATGAGGACAATGACAACACTTTTAAATTGGTTTGTGTAGTGTGTAAGTGTGAAAGAAAAAGGTGGAACTTTTAGGGGCAGATGTAGTGTGATCAGGGACAGGTATAGGCTGGTCCCTTCTTTCCTCTTGCATCACCTTGAGCGTCTCCTCTCTAGACCATCTGGACTGAACTTAGGGCCTCTATTTTCTATGCCTGTCTCTTTGCAGCAATCTCAGTCAGTGGTTTAAGAAGCATGTCATCACTCTTTCAAGAAGAATTAAACTGGACTGACACTGAGGACCTAGCATAATAGTGCAATCTTCTAAGGGAGAGGTGGTCAGGAGCCTGGATATTGATGATACCTGTGACAGGTGTCAGCATCTTTCTGTTTTGCTTCTTTAACAAGTGAAACTAGAAAGATCTCTGTGCCAATTTTCCCATCACCTTATTCCCTAGAAACCTAACCTTTCCCTCACTTGGTTTAGAGGTCTTCTTTTCACGATGATTGTTAGAAAGGACATTTTTTTTCAAAAGGAAGAGAGAATCCAAAACACCTTCCATAGAGGGCAGAAATGAAATCAAGGAAACTTTTCATTATTAGGCAAATTTAGGGGGCAGTGGTACAGTCATTGACTGATTTAAAATAAACTTTGGATTCAAACATCCCCCCCCTTGTGCCCTCCTTGTTAGCTTCTTTGGGTCTATGGATTATAACATAGTTATTCTGTACTTTATGACTAATATCTACTTCTAAGTGAGTGCATACAATGTTTGTCTTTCTGGGTCTGGGTCACCTCACTCAGGATGATCTTTTCTAGTTCCATCCATTTGCTTGCAAATTCCATTATGTCATTGTTTTTAATAGGTGAATAATACTCCATTGTATAAATGAACTACAGTTTGTTTATCTGTTCTTCATTTGAGGGACATTTAGATTGTTTCCAGTTTCTGGCTATTATGAATGAAGCTGCTATGAACATAATTAAGCAAACATCATGGAGGGAGGGGCCTTACTGGGGAAGAAGTGGGGATGAGAAAGGGGTCAGGTGGGGGAAGGCAGAGGGAAAGAGTGCTGAGAGAGATGGGGTGGGCATCTCTGGGACAAGCTAGAAACATAGGATAATGGAAACTCCTAGGAATCTATGGGGTGATATTAGTCAAGACTCCAAGCAGTGGGGGATATGGAGACTGAACTGGCCATCTCCTGTAACTAGGCAGACTTCCAATGGAGGGATTAGGACACCAACCCAGTCATAAAACTTTAGACTCACAATTTTTCCTGCCTACAAGATTTTTGAAGTAAAAATAAATGGAGCAGAATGAAGGAAGGGTCAACTCTATTAATGATATTGTAGTTGTAGACATGAACCTAGCATAACTGTGTTCAAAGAGGTTACACTCACCAACTGATAGAAACAGATGCAGAGACCCTCAATCAAATATTAGGCAGAGCTTGGAGAATCCTATAGAAGAGGAAGGAGGAAGGATTGAAGGAGCTTGAGAAATCAAGGACACCAAAAGAAAACCTACGCAATCAACTAACCTGGATCCACAGGAGCTCATAGAGACTGAACCACCAACCAGAGAGCAGGCATGAGACAGACCTAGGTGCTCTGCACATATGTAAAAATTGTGCACTTGGGTCTTCATGTGTGACTCCTAACAGTGCGACCAAGGTCTATCTCTAACTATGTTGCTTGCCTTTGGATCCCTTTAACTGGACTGCCTTGTTTATCCTCAATAGGAAAAGATGTGTCTAGTCTCATTGCAACTTGATATCCCAAGACTGGTTGATACCCATTTGAGGCTTCCCCTTTATGAGCAGAAAGGGGAAAAAAGGGATGGAGTGGGAAAGGAGGGCACAGGGAAGGATTGGGAAGAGAGGAGGGAGAGGAAAAAACTTTTGGGATATAAATTAGTAATAAAAATTAATAATAATACAATAAAATAAAGGTTGATGTTTATTCCTGTCACCAAATCCTGTCCTGATGTCCAGACCTTAAATGATTACAGTCTCCACTACAGAGTTTCAGTGGCCAGAACACTGATAGGCTAGCTAAGAATTCAGTGAGGTTTGCAATCTCAGTACTAGATACAGTGAATGATTCTATGGAGAAACAGGAAATTACCTTACTCAAGTGTTTCTCTTTGCTTCTTGAGTCCATTTCTTTTATGGCCTGCCTGCCTGCATGCCAAAGCCATCTGGAGTCTTCGAGAGTTTAAATAGCAATGTTCAATTAATAAGGCATAAAACCCTGCCACTTCCTCACCACCACTCTCTGTTCTGAATGTCTAATTGATAGGAGACACTTACAGTCTGGTGTCCCAGCATTACCACTGAGGATGGCAGTACTGACAGCAGCCCCCAGCATGGGCCTGTGTGTTTGGAAGCATTTCACAGCTGTATGCCACACAGTCATCTTAAGAGAAAACTAGCCCTTTGTGGGCATCCCAACTATCACTGGGGTAAGATGAAAGTTCTAAGAGTTTTATTTCTCCCTGAGATTTTCTGGAATATTCTAGCAGTACATTAGTTGATCTGGTCTGCAGGTCTCTCATATTATTTTAATAATGATGCAGGCAACTGAGGGATTTAAGAGTTAGCATTGTACTGTTCCAAGCACTGACAAAGCTGTTGTTCTTGCCCAGGGATGCAGCCATCCTTTTTGAAATGACCATTGTAATACTCACACTGAGGATTTAGACTTCACTTTTACTTGAGATGGGTGAACTGGAAAGTATTAATGTAGCAGCTTTGCCTCAGGACAGATCAATAATGTTTAATGGGAGTCTATGCAAGTCTTTCCTGACTTTTCCTTTCTGTTTAACCAAAATTGGGCAGAAACAAGTATCCTTTATTCAATATTGAAAGGATAAAAAGCTCTTCAGAATCCTGAGGGAGAGCCGAGGCTTTTATTTCTGGGCTAGAGGAGAGAGCGAACATTTTATTTCTTTCCTGCACACTTTGTAGGTTACACACACCCTGTACTCTTAATAGATTGATTCTTGTTAGGCAATATAAGAGAATAAATTGTCCTCTATACACTTGAGAGGCAAGGTCAAGTTTACCCTTAAGATATCATCACATCAAGTGACTGACTTAACATGTCAAGTAGCACTTCATGAGAATTTTTGGCTTCTGTCCTTTGTCAAAGCAGTGCAAAAGATAAGCCCTTTATGAGCATAGACCCAGACATCTGCACACAGGTAGAGCACAGGGAAGATGGCAGAAGCCATTCAAGGTAAGTGATCAGGCTAAAAGCCTGATCAATGCCTGGCTATCTTGGTGTAAAGTACAGTCATTGCTCTGTTTACATCACTAGTTTTTTTTTTTTTCTTCTTTTTTTTCCGGAGCTGGGGACAGAACCCAGGGCCTTGAGCTTGCTAGGCAAGCGCTCTACCACTGAGCTAAATCCCCAACCCCACATCAATAGTTTTTATCTGGAACAACATCACATACTAGTGAGCACATGAATTTTAAAATACTCTGGTTTGTATGAAGGATAAGAGGCCTTCAACTTTTGACTTGGACCTTGCAACATTTTCATAAAGAAAACTTGTTGGGACTGGAGAGATGGCTCAGAGGTTAAGAGCACTGACTGCTTGCTCTTCCAGAGGTCCTGAGTTCAAATCCCAGCAACCACGTGGTGGCTTACAACCATCTGTAATAAGATCTGATGCCCTCTTCTGGTGTGTCTGAAGATAGCTACAGTGTACTTATATATAATAAATAAATAAATAAATAAATAAATCTTTAAAAAGAAAACTTGTTTTTCTCTCCAGAGCCTTTGAGAAAGGATATGCTTGCTTTCCTGAACATATATTATGATTGTGGCAATTTTGCCTGATGAAAAAACTGGAAGAATGGTGTTGGATGATATGACCTAGAAGTGCAGAACTTTGGGTCTGTATTTGTTTTAATTTCTGTGCTTCATTGCTGTCCCACCATTAATAGTGATATGCCTTCTTCAAATCAGGCTTTAACATAATATCTGTTGTCAGTCTGATCCCCAATTATCTCTTCTACTAAATGGGAGCAATTCAGCTCCTATTTGATAAGAGTATCTTCTCTGTCATACTGAATGTTCAAATCCTGGTTTAAAAACTCTGCCTATAATGGTTGGAACTGGAAAATATCATCCTGAGTGAGGTAACCCAATCACAGAAAAACACACATGGTATGCACTCATTGATAAGTGGCTATTAGCCCAAATGCTTGAATTACCCTAGATGTCTAGAACACATGAAACTCAAGACGGATGATCAAAATGTGAATGCTTCACTCCTTCTTTAAAAGGGGAACAAGAATACCCTTGGCAGGGAATAGAGAGGCAAAGAGTAAAACAGAGACAGAAGGAACACCCATTCAGAGCCTGCCCCACATGTGGCCCATACATATACAGCCACCCAATTAGACAAAATGGATGAAGCAAAGAAGTGCAGGCAGACAGGATCCTGATGTAGATGTCTCCTGAGAGACACAGCAAGAATACAACAAAAACAGAGGTGAATGCCAGCAGCAAACCACTGAACTGAGAACAGGACCCTCGTTGAAGGAATCAGAGAAAGAACTGGAAGAGCTTGAAGGGGCTCGAGACCCCATATGAACAACAATGCCAAGCAACCAGAGCCTCCAGGGATTAAGCCACTACCTAAAGACTATACATGGACTGACCCTGGACTCTGACCCCATAGGTAGCATTGAATATCCTAGTAAGATCATCAGTGGAAGGGGAAGCCCTGGGTCCTGCTAAGACTGAACGTGATTGTTGGGGGGAGGGCGGCAATGGGGGGAGGGTGGGGAGGGGAACACCCATACAGAAGGGAAGGGGGAGGGATTAGGGGGATGTTGGCCCATAAACCGGGAAAGGGAATAACACTCGAAATGTAAATAAGAAATACTCAAGTTAAAAATAAATAAATAAATAAATAAATAAATAAATAAATAAAAGAAAAAAGAAAAAAAACTCTGCCTATGTTTTTTTTTCAGCCTTCATTAGTGACTCCACATAGAATTAGCAATCTGACTTTCCTCATCACAATTAGATGTCAACAATTAGGGAGATCTCGAGAACTACTTCTTGCTAAATGTCTGACACAAAATCAGTCTATCAGGTCCATTCAATTCCGGAAAAGTCACACCTTTACCAGAACTAGTTTTATAGACCAGGCTGTCCTCAAACTCACCGTGAAATGTTTGCATCTGCCTCCTAAGTGCTGGGACTCAAGGTATATGCCACCAATATCATGCTGCCCCGTAGTTTTCGTAATCCTCTTCTCTCCCATCTTTTCTAAACCTTAAAGTATGTCCTTCTCTGACTCTTGGACTCCAGTAATTTAAAATAAGCTCAGAAATGCCAACTATTGCTCTATGGCCAACACTGCATGCTTCTTGTCAGTCAGTGATGCATGTGTGATCTCTGATTACTCAGCTGCCATTTACTGCATAGTCTACACACATTTCCTGGGCTTCACTGAAACACACCCGAATAAGTTTTCTTGGAGATTTCTATTTGCTAATCCAAGTGGGTATCTCCCAGAATGTCCAACTCACAGTTCACAGGCTGCACATAATTAAGCTAGCTATAAATAGAGCCAAACAAAAAAGATCACAAGCTTACTTAAACACTGTAGATGATTTTTGCTACCTTGATTGTGAAGTCTTTAAGCATTACCTTTGTAGATAATGGGCCACAGTATCAAAAGCCTAGGCTTCACTGTAAGCCTTTATTCGTTGTGCTCCTCTTACCCTTTTCTTCCTAGGCTGGCATCTCTGTGTTCAGCATCATTGCACATCCAGGTATGCTGTCGGGATAAGGGAAGGTTTTCTACATACAGAAAACAGGTTATCAATAGCAGAAGGCAAGACAATCTGAAAACACAAGAGAGAAGATGAGTGATTTGATTTGATTTCATTTACTTTGACTTGGTTGAGGTGCTTATTAACATTTTCATGGTATTAAATTATAGGCTTGGGAATAAAGAATTAACTACCCAACACAAGAAATCACATTTATATTTTTCAGTAGAAAACAGTTATAACTTCCAGTTACAACACATCACATGAAAACCTTGTAGTAGGAAAGCCAGGTCTTTATAGATTTCTACAACAGTCCAAATCCATTGACTTTCTGCATCCTTATTTTCAAACTGAGGAGGAGGAGGAGTACAAGATAAATACTGGTGGATTACAGGGTTTATATTACCAATGATTTCATGAGAAGGCTTCCCCACACGTGAATGTGAGACTGGATGTCCTAATGAAAGGACATGAAGCTATGATATGTGCCATGTGAAGTCATTTTTTTTTTTTGGTTCTTTTTTTCGGAGCTGGGGACCGAACCCAGGGCCTTGTGCTTCCTAGGTAAGCGCTCTACCACTGAGCTAAATCCCCAGCCCCGTGAAGTCATTTTTATCTGTCTTTGAATACTTTAAATTACACTACAGAGAATGGTGTTCTCTATCATTAGCAGCTCTCAAACACTTGCTAACTTCATTTTAGAACAGAGAAATTATGCCTTAGGCACCGAGCCTCCAAAGCTCTATAAGAAGAATTATCACAAGTTACTTTTCATTTATTTATTGTTGGTCTACCATCTATTTGTGGAAAGTAATATTTCTTTTTCATTATAGAGGTATTAATCTTCATTTAAAATACATCTGTGTAAATAATGTTTAACTATGAGAGAGACTTTAAAAATGTGAGATAAAAGAGCAGAGCCTAAGCAGGTTAATAAAAACCTCAAAGAGAAAGGTACTTGTAGAGTCCACCTCCAGCAGAAAGCCAGGGCATCAAGTGAGGGATGGGGTTGCCATGCCCCAGTCAAAAACTCTGACCTAGAATTGTTCCTGTCTGAAAGAATTTCAGACACAAAAATGGAGAAAAGCATGAAGAAAAGACAGTTCAGTGACAGTCTCAAAGTGGGATCCAGCTCAAGGGGAGGCCCCAAGTCCTGACACCATTACTGAAGCTATGGAGTGCTCACAAAAATGACCTACCATGACTGCCCTCTAAAAGACCCAACAAGCAGCTGAAAGAGTCAGGTGCAGATATTTATACCCAACCAATGAACAGAAGCTGCTGACCCATATGGTTGAATTAGGGAAAGGCTGGAAGAAGCTTAGGAGGAGGGTAACCCTGTAGGAGGATCAGCAGTCTCAACTAACCTGGGCACAAGATACTGGGCCACCACCCAGGCAGTATATATCAGCTGATATGAGGCCCCCAACAGATATACAGCAGGGGACTGCCAGGTCTGGACTCAGAGAAAATGCACCTAACCCTCAAGAGACTGGAGGCCGCAGGAAGTGGGGAAGTCTGGTAGGGTGGTGGGGACAGGGATGGGGACATCATCATGGAGAAGAGGGGAGGAGGTGTGGAATGTGGAACAGTCAGAGGGTGGACAAGGAGGGTGATAAAATCTGGACTGCAAAAAACCAAAAGATTAAATAAAATATAGTAAGAAAAAAGAAAACAAAACAACAGAGCTTTAAAAACAAACCTTGGTAGGAAATTTTGCTATTTGCAACCAGATAAAATAAATCAGTATCAATGTCTACTGAATAATGTAAGATGATTTCAATAAACTATTTTGGCCTTAGTTTTGCTTTTCATTGACAAAACTGAAGGAAATAATACTTAAGCTGTCAAAAGTAGAGAAAGAGGAAGCGTCCAACAAGTACTTCGTGCATCACAATGCCCACAATAAAATGGACACATTCTGCATTTCTCTGCTCTTCCTTTTTTTCCAGACCCAGTAGATTAGTCACTGCTCTTATCCTGGAAGCCCCTTCCTTCCTGCAAACAATGGGGAGGGGGCACTTAGGTGCCTACTGGTTCCTAAATTAATTTTCCATTCTTCTATTCTTATCCTCTGGAACAAGAATGGACTAGTCTGTGAATCATTGATTTGCTTACTGGTTTTGTCTGCTTCCAAGCAGCTCCAGTTGTGCTGTTTCCCCAGCCCCTATGGTTTCTGTGGAGGATTGCTTGCTGCATTTGATTTTCCATACCAGAGTTTTTCTGTAACCACTGGTTAGTCCCACAGATCTCACTATTGTCACTCTGAAAGTAATAGATGCAAAGAAGACCCTAAACTCTTCTGAAAAAATGGCCTGCATTATCCTAAGATTTCTGTTTGGTGAATGGACCGTGTTACTAAGCTTGTGAGTGGGGAAGACAGATCTCAAAACCTAGGCCACAGAACTATTGAAGAAGAATGACAGCCAGGCAACAGAAAAATATCATGGGGCAGAATGAAAGCAGAGGATTGTGTGGAGCAGACACAAATAGATCAGAATCAGATCTGGTAGCAGTTGGAAGTCTTTCACTTTACTATCTTATTTCCAATACTGAGGATAAAGTGGGAAGCTGCCACAGAGAAATGATGTGTGCACTGTAATCAAATCAGGTTCTTCTTTTGTGACCTCTGCCCAGTGCTTTGCCCCTTGCACCTCCCTATTGCTGTGTGTCCATTTCTACTCTCCTTTCTAACAGTTTCCACAGCCTCTGAAAACATGTTCAGTCAGCCCATGTTCCGGTCTGAAGAATCCAGCTAGTCCTGAGGTTTCCATCAACTTTCCCAATATCATCAATTCGTACAATGAAAGGATGTAAAACTCTCAGAGCCAACAGAGGAAATCAAGATGGAAATGTGTTAAGTTATAGACGTCGTGGGAGAAGCAAACAAAACAAAATCCTGAATCCCAATCCTGACCTCAGTCCTGACAAATCTGAGGTGATAGTCATAAGAGTGTTTACTTTCATTGAACAGTATAGCTTGCTGTGATCTGTATTCCATTAGTACTCTTAATAATTGACCACAATAAGTTTATGTGGTCTTGGTAGGCATGGAATATTTATCCAACCACATGGTGGTATAGCTATGATTTCAATCCAGCCTGTGTTTTAAGCACCAAAATGCATTTTGCTTTTGAGGCTCAAACACAGGTCAATGAGTAGAATGCTTACCATCTTACTGAAAATGTAGCCATTCTCTTTATTTTTAAGGTCCTTGGAAATTACAGCATTAGACAGTAAGCTCAGAGAATTACAGCATTGCACTGAGGACACTAAGATAGCACCTATGGCTGGAATCTACTGTTATGATTAAGGGTTTGGTTCCCAGAGTGGCACTACAGTGGATTGGTAGAATCTTTGAGAAGTGTAAATCTTAACTGGATATCTTGAGTGCACTGAAGGTTTGACATAGGTCACAACATGAATCCTCCTGTAAATGTTATGTCAGCCTTTGAGTTCTTTCAAGATTATTAGATAAGGAAGGAACCTGGCCATACTCTTTTATTACCCCTTTATATGGTCACTTGACTCTTTATTTACCGCTTCTGCCCTTAACTTAAAGGCCAACATGATGAGGCCATCTGATTTTGCACTTTGAGCACCGTGGGCTAGAGGGAAACAGTGAGCTAATGAACATTTCCCATTGTAAAGTTAGCTGCTTCGACCATTGCACTGTAGTGATGTGTAGCTAATACAGCTACACTTAAGAAAGAGAAAATTGCTAATAAAATAAATGCTATCCAGCAGCTGTACAATATACTTTATGCAAAACAAGTTAAGATTAATCTTGCTTTTAATTCCCATCTTAAAACTAGAGGCAAAGGACTTCAATTCAAAAGGGAAAAGAAAAAGTTAGAGGAATATTAGTTTTATATAGAAAACATGTACTTTGTTGATGCCAGTCATTCATTTCTTCAATTAACTATCTTTGAAGAATATGTATCATATACAAATATGCTGTCTATTGTCCTTGAGCCCTTATAGGAAAGTCATGATGGTACAGTAAGCGTGATTTAGAAGAGCTTTGTTGATTAACAGAGACTTATTATCACCTCTGTCCAAGGCCCTGTGGCTAGTCCACACACAAATAGGTGAAACAGCTGTCTTTGCACAATAGACTCTTACAGTAGACAAGAAGACAAAGTGTCAAGCTCAGTGACTGCATCAATGATTTTACAAGATCAATATTAATTTTGACAGAAAAAAAGGTACCTAATTTTCTCTGACTAAGAGCAGGAGTCAACTATAACAAGAAGACACATCTCCTGCTTTCATGAGTCTTTTTGAACAGTATCTCCAGTCTTTCTGAGTTTCCCTTTCCCTTCCTCCTCTTATTTATATCAATGTTAAAATTAGGACATGCTATTCATCTCCAATAAAAGATACAAGAGAGTACTGTAAAGTCAGCATTGCCTTTACTCACAATGGGTTACATTGCTCTTGCTATTTAAGTACCAATGAAGAGTTATGCCCTCTGGCAATAGATTTCAGTTCAGTGTACATGTATGTGAATTGTATGTGTGTGTGCTTATGTGGAAGATTACAAGCGTTTACCTGCCATGACACATGCGTGGAGGTCAGGTCCACTATCTTTCCTCCTTGTTTGAGACCGTGTCCCTTCAATTTTGAGTAAGTCAAAGAGGCTAGACCACATATCACTGGAGATTCTTCTGCATCTACAGTTTCCATGGTGGTTAAAGGAAAGGTTAAAGGAAAAAAAATGTTCCTCTGATTGAAGATTGTTCAACTCTGCTGGAATTGATATTGGTACAAGGTAATTGTTTTTGTGTGTGGGGGACTGCACTGCACTTCAACTGTTTAGAAGCGATCATTTCCTCTACACTGTAAATATTGGTGCTGAGATATCTCCTGTCTCCCCAACCCCCACCAGTTATGACAATCAACTAAAGTCACCTCAGACACCACTAAATATCCTTTTAGAGATGACAGTCCCTCCATTGAGATCTACTGCTTCATGAGGTTTCAGCTGTAGACACCCCCACTGACAATACCAGTCAGAAGTCTTTTTTTTTAACTTTGAATAAGCTTCAAGTTCATGACAAGTGGAATAATAATAGTTATTCAGAAATTCAGATTAAAATGCCCATAAAATATCTTGAAGATAGGCTATCCTTAAGGTTAAGGAAATATATTATTCTGGAAGGCCTTTGTGATTCATTTTGGTGTCAACAAAACTATGCAAGTCACACAAACAATAAAAAGAATTAAAGAGCACAGAAACAGACATCAAGTCCATGGACTCTCTACTCTTCCAAATTGAATCTCCTAGGATTTCTCTGCAAAGACAAACCATCTGGAGAGCTCATCTACCTGGCACTGGTGCTGAGTCCTCAGGTAGGAAGGCAGGGCCTTGGGGAGACTGGCTGTCTACAAGGAAGTCTGGAAAGTGAAAAATTACTTCCAGCTAAAGCAACGTCTACTTCCTCTAGAACACACAACCAAGGGACTGAAACTGTAATGCCTTCCCATATGTGGTGCCTGACTCCATCTCCCCTCTGATTTCAATGGATCCTGGAAAAGGGTATCACTGCATCACCCTGAGCCTATCCAACATGCAATAAGTAACCTTTTATGCACTATAACTTTGCTTAAACGATTTTCCTACACATGTAGAAGAAAAGCAGTAATACTGAATAGGAATAGAATTTGAGGTTTGTCTTTGACAAACTACCATTTTACCACAGGCAATAGGTCACCAAGGAAAGCCTGGTTTGCTATGTTTTCCCATTCACTTTGCTGCATGAGGTTACTTATATTCTGATAACTGAATTCCTGAGCCAGGGCACATACCACTATAGTGGAACCAGAAAGGAAAAATGTTCTGACCATTAATAGATGACCAGATTCCTTCACTCTGAATGCCATAGTATTATTTCTTTATGTTGCTCTAGGATACAGTGAGATAATAGATAACTCATCTAACATAGAGTAAAAAAAAATATATATATATAGTGTATGTATATATAGTGTGTATGTATATGTATATATGTATATATATATATATGTGCGTGTGTGTGTTTGTGTAGTTTGAGTTTTGACATGAAACTTCAAGATTTATTTATTTTATTTTGTACCTATGGGTGCTTTTGTTGCATGTATGTATGTGTACCACATGTATACCTAGTGCCTGTCAGAAGAGGGCATCAATTCAAAGGAAACTGGAGTTACAGATAGATGTGAGCCACTGTGCTTGTGCTGAGAACTGAACTAGGGTCCTATAAAGAAGCAATATGCTTTTTAAACAACTGGGCCATCTTGCCAACTCCTGACTTTTGTTTCTGAAGACAAAATATTAACAGGTTAAACAGACTAGCCCTGAACTTGAGATCATCCTTCCTCTGCCTCTCAAGCATTTAAATTACAGACATGTGTCATTATTTTCAACTTTTCTTATGTAGCAGCAACACATTAGAACTTAGTATATATTAAGTGTTCAAAAAAATCCTTACTGATCAAACCATAAAGTCTTGGTATGAGAAGAGGAAGTTGAGCATCTGTTTATTGCTTGGTCTACGCTGATCATCTTGACACGAATGCTCTACCCATTAGATATTAATTTTTACAAAATTTATTTATATTTTTCAAAAGATGAAATTGTAGCTTAAACTTGGTTAAGGTTGCTTGTCAAGAAGGTTGGATTTCTGGACTTGGCTCAATTAAGAGGCAAGATTTGTTATCCTCTGAGAAGCCTTGTTAAGATTGGGAACAATTTCTTCATCATCTTCACATTCTAATTTACCCTCAAAACACATCAAATTCCTAACCCCAAACTGATTTATTGGAAAATTAGGTCACTACAGATAAAATTGGAGCACTAACTGTACTGTTCTTCTAAAACAAGAAGAAACACATCTAGTAAGATGTTTATGAGGAGAGCAGGGCTTAGAGTTATACTTTTCTATCCTCGAATGTCACAGGTGGCATTAAACAACAGAGGCACAAAGATGCAAAGGCGGACTCTTCCCTAGAGCACTCTGCCCACAAGCATCTGACTGCAAGCTTCCAGCAGCGACAGATGAAGCAGGTGTTTCCATTGTTTTAGTTCACGCTTTTCTGTGTTGCTGTGAAGCCCTAGAAAGTAACTATGACCCCTCAGTGTATAAAGTGGCTTCGCATATTGAACTATAGAAAACTGTTCTCAGAATAGCAGTCTTTGTGGCTAGGGATTGGGGTGGTACTAAAACAAATACTGGAAAGAAAACTCTGTGATGGAATTATTGAACAATTTAAATCACTCCCTTAGGGTCCCACCCAAGTCACTTCCTTATGATCATAAGATCCCAAAAGCTTGACAAAGAATAATATCAAGGCCCAATTATTGTACTCGGAGAGGACACTGGATAGCATTGACAGTACAATTTTGAGTTTTATAACAACACCCACCACCCACTATGAGCAGTAGCCACCAATTACCAAAGGGTGGGTATGTATGTATGTATGTATGTATGTATGTATGTATGTATGTATGTATGTATTATTTATTTATTATTCATTTTACATCTGGATCACTGCACCCCTGCTGGTCATACCTTCCACAAACTCTCTCCTAACCCCTTCCCTTCTCTGAGAGAGTGGAGCCCCCCACTTCCCCCACCCACCCAAGCATCCTCTACTCTAGCACATCAAGTCTCTGCAGGACTAGATACATCCTCTTCCACCGAGGCCAGACAAGGCAGCCAGGCTGGAAGAACATATCCCACAATATCCACAGACAGGTAACAGCTTTCCAGATGTCCCTTGCCCTAGGTGTTAGGAACCTACATGAAGATCAGGCTGCACATCTGCTATATATGTGCATGGAGGCCTAGGTCTGGTCTGCGTATGCTCTTTGGTTGGTGATTCAGTCTCTGAGAGCTCAAGGGTCCAGGTTAGTTGATTCTGTTGATCTTTCTATGGACTTCCTATGTCTTTGGGGCCCTCAGTTTTTCCCCCAACTTTCCCATAAGAGTCCCCAAGCTCCATCCACTGTTGGGCTGTTGGTGTTACATCTGTCTGATTCAGCTTCTGGGTGGAGCCTCTCACAGGACAGCCATGCTAGACTCCTGTCTGTAAACATAACAGAGTATCATTAATAGTATCCGGTACTCATGATTGCCCATGGAATGGCTCTCTAGTTGGGCTTGTTATTGTTTGGCTATTCCCTCAGTCTCTTCTCCATCACCCATCCCTGCATTTTTTGTAGACAGGATGAATTTTGGGTCAAAAGTTTTGTGGGTTGGTTAGGAAGTGGCCTCTTCATGTTCTATATCCTCACAGCTAAAGTCACCCTGATTGATTCTTGGGTGCCTCCCCTATCCTTGGTCTCTGGCATGTCTCACAATGTCCTCCCACCTCCCCACCCTTGCCATTTGCAGATTTCCATTCATTCTTATGGCCATCTGCCATCTCTCATGCCCCTCCCTGTAGCGGTAAAAATAAAAAATGGCGGAACTGTTTCCCTGCATACCCTTGCGGGCGCGCCCTCTCTAGTTGAGGCTTCAGTGGGCCATTGGAACTAGCAAGTTAGCTCAGCAGCTCCACACCTGCCCCCAAAGTACTCTCTGACCCAGGAGGGTCGCTGCCACGCCAGTTTCATACAGAGACCACTTATCGACCACCTGTCTTGCAGCTCTCTGACTGTGTGTGGACTCTGCTCACATTTCTAGCATCCACTCCCTGGTTTCAGTGGAGGCCACCATCTCGTAACTCTCTGCTGCTGCTCTACTTATATTCCCAACACCCACCCCCTAATACTTATGTTATAAACTCCCAACAATTCATTAAAATCAAGACTCAACACACTATAACCCAACAATCAGATTTATATGTTAAATTTTCAGTCCACAATACATTCACACAATAAACTTATAGCTAATTGATAAGGTTATAAACCGCCCCCTAGATAAGATAAATTTGTCTACAGAAATCCATCCCAATTACCTTGGCAATTTAAGACCACCAGATCTGGGTCATCTTTCTCTGTCTCCATCTTCATTCTCCTTCCTTCTCCTTCTCTCCCACCTTATGAAAACTTTGTTCCCGACTTATCTTTTTAATGTCCAATCATGGCTTGACCTAACTGGTGCCAGCTCTCACCTGCATATTGACATCAACCTACGCCTCCCCACACCTGATCTTGAACTCCCACATTCCGCTTCCAATCTCCTCTCCCTACTTGTTCCCTCCCTCCATCTGCCTCCTATGGCTATTTTATGCCCTCTTCTAAGTGAGATTTCAAGCTTAGGCCTTCCTTCTTATTTAGCTTCTTTGGAATATAACATGGGGTTCCTATATTTTATGGCTAATATCCATGTATAAGTGAAGACATGCCAGGCATACATTTTTGGGTCTAGGTTATGTTACTGAGGATGATATCAATTTCCATCCATTTGCCAGCAAACTTTATGATGTCTTTGTTTTGAATAGCATTGTCTTTATCCCGTCTCCACTTAAGGGACATCTAGTTCCTCCTGGATATTAGGAGTAAAGCTGCTATGAACATAGTTGAGCAGGTGTCCTTTTTGGATGGTGGAACATATTTTGTGTATATGCCCAGGAGTGGTGTAGCTGAGTCTTCAGGTAGAACTATTTCCATTTTTGTTGTTGTTGTTGTTGTTTTTGTTTTTGTTTTTTTTTGTTTGTTTTTTTTGGTTTTTTTTTGTTTTTTTTTTTGTTTTTTTGTTGTTTTGTTTTTTTGAGGAACTACCAGAATGATTTCCAGAGTGGTTTTACAAGTTTACATTCTCACCACCAATGGAGGACTGTTCCCACATCCTCACCAGCATGTGCTATCTCTTGAGTTTTTGATCTTAGCCATTCTGACCAGTAAAGATGTATTCTCAGAGTTGTTTTGATTTGTATTTCCCTGATGGCTAAAGATGTTGAATATTTCTTTAAGTGCTTCTTGGCCATTCAATATTCCTCTGTCGAGAATTCTCTGATTAGCTCTGTACACCACTTTTTAAATTGGGTTATTTGGGATGTTGGTGTCTAACTTCTAGAGTTCTTTATAAATAAAGAAGGTCTTTAAAAAGCTGTCTGGTCTTACATAATGATCTATTCACCTTTAAATAGTAGTTTTCCTTGATATGCACTGGTTACTTTGTTTCTATCTTGGCTCCTTTAGGCCAGTAGGGAAATAAATATTTTAGACACAAAAACACCTGGTTGTACTAAGACAGACTTACTGAGATTCAGTGAATCCTCCAATCTACCTCCAAATATTTCATTTCTTCTTGAAATGAAGAGGGATTAAATTACTGTGAGCATGAATGACAGCTAAGCTACACAGGAATCCATTGGGGAAGCCATCTATTTCTTGTGCTATGGATGTTCTTTTAGGAATGGTTATTACTGACATTCTGGTTTTTTCAGATTATTCTCAATATTGAATATTGAATTATCATTTTCATAAAGTTGCACATGGAAATCTGACAACATATAGGTACCATGGAGGCCTTCACACGGTAAGTGGAGGGACAGACCAGGATTCAAACCTTACTTGTGTTCTTACTTTCCATATCTTTCCACTGCCTGCCTTGCCTTTTTAAGGAGGAAGAGGGATTCCTCAAATTAGAGTTGATTGGGCAACATTCACTAAGATCAGCTGTATCTTGTGCTCTTCTAATCGCCGATAGATTTGCTTCACGGAGCCATTAAGAAAAGCACTGACCCATAGGCTGTAAATTATCATTTTCCTCACGCACAGATGCAATCAGCTTTTTAAGGCCAGGGTAATACCTTTCTTAAAATAAGCATCGGTTTTTTGGGCATTTATATGCTAACACTCCTGGTTGTCCATCCTTGACTCCATTAATAGAATCCTCTTTAATTCCTTTTCACTTTTAATGGCTTTGACAGGGACTAATTTGCAGGCACAATTGCTAATTTTACAGTGGCTTTCTGCTTTGTCAGCATGAGACTGACTAAGGAGTTATTAATAGAAGAATGGGATTCCCTTTTCATCCTTTTGCTCTTGACTGTAGGAGGAGGTGGGACAAAAATCCATTATTTAAAAACATTTGTTCTTCCTGAAAGGTCATCATTCCAGCCCTTCAGTTTCTCCTAAACTGTAGCAGTATCAGCAGCCACACAACCACTTTCTCTTCCTGAATGGCTCCTGGCTTCATTCCAGTTTACACCGGAGTGTAAACCATCTTTGAGTCCTCCTTGGAAATCAGGTCCGAAATCAGAATTCTCTTAGTATTTCTGTGCATTTTCCAACTATTATTTCCTCAACATAAGAATGTATAAGGACCTCAGTGACCTGCCTTAGGATTTTCCGAATAATTGCTAAAGGGGGAAATATTGGGTAGAAGTTGAATGTGGTTGCTAGCAGCAGAGGATGGGCGATCAGCAGGGACATAAGCACAAGATTACTGGTTTGTTCACATAAAATGTATCTTAATATATATATTTGAGATAAAGTATTGTCATCAGGGAACCCGCCTCTTGTTGCCCTGCAGTTTTACAATTACTAGCATGCAGTTTCTAATGTTAATCCTACCCTAGGGTTTAAGACACACATGGTTTTGAAAATGAATCAAACACCCCAGCAGGAAGCATCAGGAAATGACATCTCTCAATCCAGCTCCAACAGAGCTTCTTCAGGAGTTTACCCTGTAATGTGTGTGACCACAAACATTAGGGGAGGCTAGTGGCCTTTCTTTGCTGCTGCTTAAACTAGATTTGTTATTTAGGAAAAGGGATAGGGAAATACAGAGACACAAAGGTTATGTACACTATGTGCAGCAAAAAGGAAGGCTGCATAAGGAAAGTCAATAATCCTTCATTATTAAGCTATTTTGGAAATCAAGTAAAGGAAACAATGGACTTGCTCTTGTGAAGTATAAGAATACCCTTTGTTCCTATTTTCTTCTTAGCTTGGCATATTTTTTCTTTCCTTGCTCACTGGGAAGACCCCTATAAATTATTCACTCTTTTCAAATATCACGTGGTCTCTGCAGCCTCCCTACCTCCATAATCACTCCTATTTTCCTTTTGAGACAGATTATTACTGTATAACCCAGCTTGGACCTAAGTTCATGATTCTTCTGCCTCAGCCTCCCAAGTGGTAGAATTGATGGTGAGACGGTGATGTAGCACTCTATTTTGACTCTAATATGCCACTTCCTCTTCTGGGCAGGACTAGATAGTAAGGTAGAGCCTGGCAGCTTCATCTCTCGGGTCTGAGAATTTGGGTAGCACCACCTAGACTTTGAGTTACAACTTCCCACTTCGACATTCGAAAGAATACTGCATCCCTAATCTAGGATGTCTAAAATCTAAGTCAGATGATATCCGTAGAAAAAGTTTCAGCAAATTCATAAAGTATAATAGCTTATCTCTTCAGGCTGCATCCCTATATGCCTGCTATAATTTGTAGAAGGGAAAAATCCTCTCTGAGTTAGATAGATGTTCTTTTGTTTTATGCCATATTCTGCTAAAATTTAACATACTATAAAGTCTCTTGAGATAAGTCATTTCTATATCTTCCTTTAAAATCCTAAGTAAAAATGTTGTTCATCCAAAGGACAAAGACAATTCAATAGTCATCAGTGGGTTTATATGAAAAAGACTATTGATGAGGACTGACTCATACAAACTCGAGTTAAGCTTCAGTGATGTCTTCTATAAAACTGTCTTGAAAACAAAAGACAAAAATGATATAATATAAAAGCAACAATAAATTAACTACAATAAATACATGTAAAAGTATCCAAGTCATATAAATGAAACACAAAGAGAAATACTGTGGCAACAGCCCAGTTGGTACTGAGGAAGCATGAAGAGTTGAGACCGTATTCCACTACCCACCCATGTAATAGCCAGGCATAGTGGTACAAACTTGTAATCGCAGCATCACAAGAGTAGAGACAGAAAATCTCTGGGGTTCACTGGCCAGCCATTCTGTCAACTTGTTGAACTCTGGGTTCAGGAAGTGATTCTGTCTTGAAAACTAAGGTAGAAAGTGATTTAAGAAGACAATAGATGTCAACCTCTGTTTTCCATGTATGTGCACACAGATGCATAAACATTCACAATACAAATATATGTACTTTTAGGTATGAACACAGATGAAAATGGAAGCAAAAGATGGTCCATATTTATCCCATCTTTATAGGATGTATCCATGGCTAAAGATCTATGTTATGAAATATCAATATGGGGATCTTACTTCTCATTATAAACATAGCTATGATTGGAACTCAAGACAAATCATATCCTGGTGATCACTCTAATAATTCAAATAATTGAGATAAGTGGAATCATATGGAGCAAACCTGATGGAATGAGGCTAGTATTAAATTAAAAGGCACCTATGTATAGAGATATCAAACAGCATATAAATTGACATAAGGGATAGATGTAACTAAAACTAGAGAAATATCTACACAAATAAATGAAAATGAGCTAGATGAAATGTTTTCTTCTATTAGCACAAATTTCACTTTCTTTTCTTAAATTCATTGAATGGTTTACACAGTTCTATTTTAGAAAAACATGAAAAGTTCTATGATACTCAGAAAATATTACCACATACTACATTTTCATGAATTGCAACAAGACTAACATCAAATGTAAACTGAAAAATGTAGATGTCACCTATTATTTTTTTAAATAGGCTATCTAGAAGTTTCAGTAAAATTACAAGATAAAAACACTAGTATTGAAGTCACTTTATGTCAAGGACATACCAACAAAAAATTCAAAGAATTTCATTAAATTGAAATATTATGATAAAGTATCCATTATATGCTTAATTAAGTGGCATAATTGCTGAATAAAACTAAGAACGTCAGCTTTTAAAAAATGAATCAGGTATTAATTTGCTCAAAAACTGATGGGAGACAGACAACACAGCAAATGTAACTAGAAATGAAATAAAGGACCCGCGGATCCCGGCCCGCAGCAGCTCTCTGCTCCCAAACCCCGTGGGGGAGAGACCTCACCGCCTGATCAGGTGGGCACTCCTGAGGCTGGAGAGCGGAGGAGACCACCAACACTGCCCACCCCTGCCCACATCCCTGGCCCAAGAGGCAACTGTATAAGGCCTCTGGGTTCCCGTAGGGGAGGGCCCAGGAGCGGCAGGATCCCTGCGCCTGAGACACCGTCTGAACCTGAAGGAAACAGACCAGATAAACAGTTCTCTGCACCCAAATCCCGTGGGAGGGAGAGCTAAACCTTCAGAGAGGCGGACACGCCTGGGAAACCAGAAGAGACTGCACTCTGTGCACATCCAGACGCCAGAGGAAAACACCAAATGCCATCTGGAACCCTGGTGCACGGAGGCTCCCGGAAAGAGCAGCACAGATCTTCCCGGTTACTGCCACCGCGGAGAGGACTTAGGCAGTACCCCACGAGCAAACTTGAGCCTTGGGACCGCAGGTAGGACCAACTTTTCCCCTGCAAGAAACCTGCCTGGTGAACTCAGGACACAGGCCCACAGGAACAGCTGAAGACCTGTAGAGAGGAAAAACTACACGCCCGAAAGCAGAACACTCTGTCCCCATAACTGGCTGAAAGAAAACAGGAAAACAGGTCTACAGCACTCCTGACACACAGGCTTATAGGACAGTCTAGCCACGGTCAGAAATAGCAGAACAAAGTAACACTAGAGATAATCTGATGGCGAGAGGCAAGCGCAGGAACCCAAGCAACAGAAACCAAGACTACATGGCATCATCGGAGCCCAATTTTCCCACCAATGCAAACACGGAATATCCAAACACACCAGAAAAGCAAGATCTAGTTTCAAAATCATATTTGATCATGATGCTGGAGGACTTCAAGAAAGACATAAAGAACTCCCTTAGAGAACAAGTAGAAGCCTACAGAGAGGAATCGAAAAAATCCCTGAAAGAATTCCAGGAAAACACAATCAAACAGTTGAAGGAATTAAAAATGGAAATAGAAGCAATCAAGAAAGAACACATGGAAACAACCCTGGACATAGAAAAATCAAAAGAAAAGACAAGGAGCTGTAGATACAAGCTTCACCAACAGAATACAAGAGATGGAAGAGAGAATCTCGGGAGCAGAAGATTCCATAGAAATCATTGACTCAACTGTCAAAGATAATGTAAAGCAGAAAAAGCTACTGGTCCAAAACATACAGGAAATCCAGGACTCAATGAGAAGATCAAACCTAAGGATAATAGGTATAGAAGAGAGTGAAGACTCCCAGCTCAAAGGACCAGTAAATATCTTCAACAAAATCATAGAAGAAAACTTCCCTAACCTAAAAAAAGAGATACCCATAGGCATACAAGAAGCCTACAGAACTCCAAATAGATTGGACCAGAAAAGAAACACCTCCCGTCACATAATTGTCAAAACACCAAACGCACAAAATAAAGAAAGAATATTAAAAGCAGTAAGGGAAAAAGGTCAAGTAACATATAAAGGCAGACCTATCAGAATCACACCAGACTTTTCACCAGAAACTATGAAGGCCAGAAGATCCTGGACAGATGTCATACAGACCCTAAGAGAACACAAATGCCAGCCCAGGTTACTGTATCCTGCAAAACTCTCAATTAACATAGATGGAGAAACCAAGATATTCCATGACAAAACCAAATTTGCACAATATCTTTCTACAAATCCAGCACTACAAAGGATAATAAAGGGTAAAGCCCAACATAAGGAGCCAAGCTATACCCTAGAAGAAGCAAGAAACTAATCGTCTTGGCAACAAAACAAAGAGAATGAAAGCACACAAACATAGCCTCACATCCAAATATGAATATAACAGGAAGCAATAATCACTATTACTTAATATCTCTCAACATCAATGGCCTCAACTCCCCAATAAAAAGACATAGATTAACAAACTGGATACGCAATGAGGACCCTGCATTCTGCTGCCTACAGGAAACACACCTCAGAGACAAAGACAGACACTACCTCAGAGTGAAAGGCTGGAAAACAACTTTCCAAGCAAATGGTCAGAAGAAGCAAGCTGGAGTAGCCATTCTAATATCAAATAAAATCAATTTCCAACTAAAAGTCATCAAAAAAGATAAGGAAGGACACTTCATATTCATCAAAGGAAAAATCCACCAAGATGAACTCTCAATCCTCATCTTCGATTGGTTTATATACAAGTGTGCAATTTCTAGGCTTGAAAGTAAAATGATGCTATCTGGTGCTGGATAGAGGAGCCTTATTTTTTATTATGGCAGCTTGCTATTTTTGTAACATGGTGATTTGGTTGAACACAATAAAGTACAGTAGTAACTGATCTCCCCTTCTTCCTGGATGAGTGAGGAGATGATTAAATGTTGATGTCAGCATCCATGAGCATATTCAGATGAGCTTCTGCTTCTGTTGAAAAGGATGCTGTGTTTGATTGTGGTCCGAAGCTTTGAAGCACTACTTGGCATCTCCTTCCTTGGAGGTCTCACTGTTTAAACATAACAGATTTGATAGCTTGTTGGTAAGGTGAGGTCCAGCTTGTCTCCACTAGGTCATCTTCATGTGAATCCGGTGGTTATACGGTTTTGTTCTACGGATATTTCATTTTTTTAATAACGGTTTTAGCTGACATTCATGGAGAGAATGAATCCTTAGAACTGTGCCACTAGTGAAAGAAAATCCTGTCTAGAGTATGTTTCTTTACAAAGCTGTGTCACACCATCCTTTGGGCCCTCTGCTGGAAAAGTAGAATCAAGTCTCAAATAATGCCTTTTAAATTGTATCCTCTAGTATTATAGATGTAGGACAGTACTGTATCATACCTCTGTGGATGTAAAATAGCTTGTACCTGCTTTATGATACATAGTAGTGACCGTGCTTTATCAGAGCTGTTTTTAATGATGTTGCTCAGAATGTTTTCTTTCCAGATGATGATTGAGAAGCTAATTTAAAAAAAAATGGTGCCAGGTACCACAAGAGTAACAGAACTGTGCTGTTTTCTCGGGTTTTGTTTTTTTACTTTTTTTTTTTAATGGAGTATGCTGGATGTCTCTACAGTTTTGTTCAGATGACTGCAGAACCTGGAAAAGCTGTTGCTGCTGTTGATGCATAACACTGCTATTATTGGTCTTTTTATATAAATATAAATATATATATACAGATATATAATTTGAATTTTTTGAAACTTTACCTGTGCTGTCAACTTTGGAAAAAAGTATCCCCGTTTACTGTGTTGAGTTGGCACTGTACAGAAATTAACAGCCATATTGGTCTAGAAATGTTGAACTTAATTTTTTTCCATTTGTACAGGGGTAACACACTGTATTAAATATGTAAGGTCTTATATACATGGGTTTGATTACAAAAACTAATAAAGTATTCTCTAAATTAAAAAAAAAGAAATGAAATAAAGACAACTATCCTGAAATTACAGGGGGATTACTTCAAATAATATTTGTAAAACTCTAAATAATATTTCTTAAGTTGACTATATTGTAGATAAATATAAGTTCTTAAATGTAGTTCAAGAAAATTATCGGTTTTGATTTTAAAATTTGAAGTACTGTTATGTGTCAACCTTTGTAAAACCTCTAACAATAATAAATCAGATATTAAAGATGTATTTGTATAATATATCCTGATTACAGTCTCTGCACTCAGTCCTCCAAGTTTTTTGCTAACTTCTATCTCTTCTATCTATAAAAGATCCATTCCTTTTTTGTGTCTCATTAGAAAAGTACAGGCTTCTAAGCAATAACAAAAAAACATTACAAAAATATAATATAAAACAAAACCCATCATATCAACATTATATAGGGCAAACTGTAATATTGTATGAGAGATGAATATATTTTTAATAAACAGGGAGAGAGAAATAATTCACATGGGTAATAAAATTGTATTTGTAAATATAAAATTGAGTTTATAAGACTATAAGTAAAATTCTTTACAATGAAACACAGAAGGTTAATATAGACTCTGTGGCTATAAACAGGTAAGCAAATACTGTGACGGTACTGTAGAGGCTTACAGTATTACCAGCAATCCTCCCCAAGTGAGATACAAGAACTAGGGACAGCGGGGCTGGGGATTTAGCTCAGTGGTAGAGCGCTTACCTAGGAAGCGCAAGGCCCTGGGTTCGGTCCCTAGCTCCGAAAAAAAGAACCAAAAAAAAAAAAAAAAAAAAAAAAGAACTAGGGACAGCATAGTGGAAAGCAGAAAGACCCAACAAATATCTGAGATCCCCAATCACTATGCCCTCAATAAAAATGTAAGCATAGAAACAGGAAGAGACACTGAGGAAATGGAAGAGGAAAAGGAGATAGAAAAGGGAGGGAAGGAGAGGAAATGTGGGAAGGAAAAGAAGAGAGAGGATAAAGAAGAATACCAGGGAAGAAGAAAAAGAAGAATTAAAGTGGAAGACAGGTTTTGATAGGAATGGAGGTACCGAGCCTACAAGTTAACTCATAGCTATGAACAAAAATGGAAGAAAAAATATTTCCCACATTGCCTATACTTAACCTAATGCTACCCCAAAGCTTCAACCTGAAACTTTAATATATGGTTGTTCTGAATTAATAGCACTGTTAGGAGTTTAGAAATTATCAATCACAGTTAATCCATAGAAGTCATAGAAAATATGAATTTATTATAAAAATTTATAAATCACATGAGCCAATGAATCCAAAACAAAACCCAGCATGGGTAAACATAAACAGAAAACTCATAGCAAAACAGTCCCCTAGACTTTGTAGATAGGCGTTTTCAATATGCTTATATTTTCATAAAAGTTAAAAAAATTCCTCATGTAAATCCTAAAGAGTCACTGAATTATTTAAGCTTGGGCATAGCTCAGTCAGTAAAACGTTTGCCTTTTATGCATGAGATGCTGAATTTGGGCCCCAAGACTCACGTATAAAAAGTCAAGTTAGGCATGTCCTACCCTTTGACGTCCAGAGTCATTGACCCCCAAATATTTCCTAGAGCCCAGTCTAATGGAGGAAATTTCTAGTGACTCTATAGAGTTTGTGTCTAGTTGACAAAGATAAACAACACATGTAGCAAGCAGATAATCATTGAAGTTAAATTACTTTAAGGTATTTGTATTATTTTGAATTATTATTATAATTTAGAATCAACTCATCAAAGTATTCAAAACTTAGATGGTATGGAAATAATAGAAGCCAGGAATCACTTCAACATCAATAGATACAAAAAATAGTTTAAGAAAAAACTCATCTAAAAGAAATTAGGAAATGAAGGCAAAAAGGTATATGCTATTTATTTTTATTATTACTTTTTTTAGTTTCTTTTGAGACAGAATTTCTTTCTGTGTAGCTTTGGCTGTGCTAGAGCTTTCTCTGTAGACCTGGTTGGCCTAGAACTCTCAAAAGAAAGCATAAAGTGAAAATGGAAAAAATGCTAAAGATAAAACAATAAGTATAACACATGCAGATGAATATTTTCATCAGCAAAAGCAGAATTTTGTGGACTGAGCTTTTTAATATTTATCAGTGGAAGGTGTTGCGAAAAAACTATCAAGACACCACAACTTGAGGTAAATAGGAATAACGAAATTTGGACAAAGCAGCAGTCTACAAAATGGGATTTGTACCAACTACATTCTTTGGGATGTATCTAAAAGATACTTCATCTTATCACAGAGATACTGGTTCAGTCATGTCGATTGCTGCTCTCTTTATAATAGGAACAATTTGGAAACAACCTAGAAGCTAGCAAATAAAAATACCAATACAAGTACTAGGTTACCTCTTCTTAACTTGTTGACCAAAACAGTCACATAAACCTCCAAGAATTATACTTTTTCCAATTCTTAGATGCTCTCCATGGTCTGTGAGTAAGACATCATGTACTTGAGTCACAGAATATAGAGAAGTCAAGCTTGTACTCACCTGGAAGCTACATCCTTATTCTCTAGCTTTCATGTTGACAGACGGTCCTATCCACACTATCAAGGAAAAAGTAATTATCAGATTAATCCAGCTTTAAACCCTACAAAATAACACTGAAAAGTTATCCTCACTGATGCAATGGTGGAACAAATGTCATGGCAGTGTCCAAATGAGGATTTTTATTGCTGAAATGAAATACCATGACCAAAAATGCAAGGTGAGAAGGAACAGGTTTATTTGGCTTACACTCCCCTACTGCTGTTTATCATCAAAGGGAGTCAGTGCAGGAATTCAAACAGGGCAGAAGCTTGAAGGCAGGAGTTAACACAGAGGATATGGAGGAGTACTGCTTACTGTCTTGCTTCTAAGGCTTCATTCAGTCTGCTTCTTTATAAATCCCAGGGCTAGTAGTCCAGGGATAGCACAACCCACAATGGGGAGTGGTGGGCCCTCCCCCATCAATCACAAATTAAGAAAATGCAGCTGGATCTCAAGGAGTCATTTTCTTAATTGAGGTTCCCTCCTTTCATATGACTCCAGCTTGTGTCAAGGTGGCATAAAACTAGCCAGGAATGTATACTTGTCACTGTTAAAGGACCCAAGAATCTATAGCTAAGTAGTCTATAGACTGTAGGGGAGAACCCAATACCATTATTTTATTAGATGGATATAGTGTTAAAATTACTTCTGATGATTTGTTACTATATTCATAGTCAGAGACTTTCAACTCTCATCAGAGAAGCTGTTCCTTGCAGGAGTTAACAATTAACAAACAGATCCTTAACTCATCAGTGCGTAAAAATTAAGATCGTGGAGGATTCAGACTAAAGTGGACATGCATAGTATAAAGCTGCCCTCAAGGCTGAGAAATCTTCAAAGAAGAGGTGGGGTAAAAAGGTTGTAAGAGCCAGAGGTTGTGGATAATCTCAGGGAATCAGCGTTTTCCAGACACAGCACGGCAGCTGAACATATGAACGGGTAGAAAAATTTGACAGCAAGCTCAAGCTAGATAAAACCCCAACATAAAGGGGAACCAAACAGTGAAGGGAAAGAAAGGAAGAATTTCAATTGACACAATTTAAATAAAACATGGCTTTTCAAATAAAGGAAGAGAAGTTTCTTTTGGATCGCACAATCTAAACAATCTTTATGTATAATTCAGCTCTTATTTGGCTTAAATGGGCTTATTGGGAAAAATGTTATCATTTTTACTATTTTCTTCAGAGAAAATATTTTCCAGTTTATCAAGTAACTCTGGACTTTGGAATTACCTGTTTTTATGTTCCAGCTGTCCATATAGTTGTTTCTCTGAAATTGTACATAAAATGTTTTTACATTAAAATGGACTACTGTATAAAGTACTGCATTATGCCATAATAAAGATACTAATGCTTTATACTTCAAAAAATAATGGGGAAGGTGATCATGAAATCCTACCAGTAGCATGGGAACTATTGGCATTTAATAGTTGCTGGCAGAGCAAGAGTCAGTTTTCTTTAATAATGTCATACCTGCAGGTTAACCACATACCCAGGTGAGGTCCCACTCCTATATGCACTCTGGCAACACAAACAACATGATAAGGAAGAAAGACAGACAAAGAGGATGGGACAGAAGAGAAAGGGGAGGAAGGACTCTTTAAAGATGGATGGGAAGAAATAAGGTTGTGGAGAGGATGCTTAAAGGAAGAGTTAGAGGGTTAAATGAATTTAAAACAGACTTTTTAAAAACATTTTTACACTCCAGATTTTATTCACCCCCCCTGGTCCACTCCCTGAGAGTTCCACATCTCATACCTCCTCCCCACTCCCTTGCACCCCACCAATCTCCACAAGGATGTCAAAAATTAATAAAAATGTTGTTTTGAAAATTCAAGGAGAAATTACTTATTAGGTATTATACAATCAAAAATATTAATATTAATATTCAACGTTTTTAAAGGATAAACTTTTAACAAAACTCTGTCAAGGCCTGGGGACCTATAATCCTAGGCAGTACAAAGACTGCTTGGGGAGGATAATAGTTAACTAAGTTTGGACAACTCATTAAACCTCTGTTTTAATACATAAAGTATGAAGAGGTGTGTAGATGTGTCTCAGTGGCAGGGTACCACTGTAGTGCCCAGGAGATCCTGAATCAACTTAAAGCAACTGAAAGCAGAGAAATTCCTTGATTTGTTCATATCCATGTGACAATTACATGGATATGAAATGATATTTCAAAGAACCTTCTAAAAATACTAATATTTGCTTATTTCAAGCACTTGTTATTTTATTAATTGGCCTTTGTTTTTTCCTTGCTTGTTAATTTTGTTAGTCAACCTCTGTTTTCTTGAGAAAACAATTTGTTGCACAATCTGGACATAGCAAATACAAGATAAATCTAGAATATTTTATCTTAGACATTAGAGATTTAAAAATAATGAATAATAGATAAGGCTTAATTGTTTATTCTAATACAGTCTAAGAAGAGAAAGTAGAAAGTCCTCTTTAACCTTCTCAGCAAACACACCTGACTTGAACATCAATGTTTGTATATGGAGTATTACTACACTGAGTTGTGCAACAAGGTCTTCTGTACAGCCGAGCAATTCAGAAAGCTGTTTGTTAAACAATAGCACGTAGTATCCTTTTCTAGGAGGAGATGAAGTAACTTCCCAATTGCAAAGTAAACTAAAAGTACCTGGTGAGTTAATACAACCCAATTAATTTACAAGATTGTTCCTCTAGAGACTATACTTTTATTCATTTACTTTAACTGACTATTCCAGAATACCACTTCTTAGGGAAAACACACTCTAAAAACACCACTTGTAAAACTTCAACCATAATTTTCAGTACCAAAATAGGAGCTACTATCCCAGGGAAACGAGATACACGAGCTTGTCCCTGTTCTGAAGGGACACTGAGATAAGACTAGGAAGGATAAAGAACTCATAGATTCTGTTAGTGTAGTCTTGAAGTCCTCATGAATTTGTTTCTTCTGTTATCCTCTGTAAAGATACATTAGCCAGAATATTAAAATCCTATTATATTTAAAAATGTTAAACAGCATGTTGCTTGAAAGACTGATGATTCTCCACTTTGCTGTATCACCCTCTCAAGCATGTGCTCCCTTTCTTCTCTGTACAGCAAGGGCTGATTACTGCTATGGTCAACATACAGCTCTGTTTACTCAGTAATGTCTATTACGCTTAACATTTTACTGAACAAGCATGCTAGGTTAGTTCCCATTGACACATACTTTAACATTTACCAACAGCTATTGCTCGGCTATAATCTGTTAGGTAACAGTTTGTGTGTTGGAAGTTCTAGGAGGTAAAGTCAGGTGTACGGTGATCAGGTAAGCAAAGACGCACTCAGCATGGACTATGTATCTCTCATAGGACCTCAGTAAGTCCTTTTTGGAGCAGGTTAATGAGTCCGATGATCATCACTCAGACTTTCTGTCTCAGCACATAATCTTCCTCTATACTCACTCTTGCCACGTGACATTGTACAATCAGGTTGTCCTCTCCAGAATGAGGTTGATGCTGGCACCACCCTACCGAACCTCCAAAGCTCTGAGCTTATCAAGTCCTTTTTCATCATTATCAATCTATAGGTAATTTTAATAATAACAGTAAAGAGACTAATACAATACACATTTTCAAGGGAAGGGTATTGTAATGAAATGAAATTTAACTTCCCCCTGTCATCATCCAGCAATTAGTTGGCTGGAAGCCATTGAGATTAAGTCTGGAGTTTTAACTCAATGATAAAGTGTATAACTGGTAAGCATGAGGCCAGAGTTCAATCCATAGAAACCAAACAAAATACGCCAACAATAAAAATCCTATCTAACTCCAAAGCCTGTTCTTTATCATAGATTCTTGGTTTATAAATCAGTATCACCAGTTCTAGATGGTGGAAGTGAAGAACCCCTTACCCTCCAGGCTCTGAAGGGTTAATTGGCATGCTTACTCCTGCTCCAGGAGAAGGTGCTGGACCTTACCTAAGACAATGATGATGATATTCACTGTACAGCTTTCAACCTGAGCATTTGATCTCCTGCCTGACTCCTTTCCTGAGGAATAAAAGTAGGAAAACAGGAATGACTTAGTCATAGTTATTAAACATTTACACTACCAGTCAGAAAAGACGTTGACCTTAATTTATGAATTAGATCCACACAGTCCATGAAAGAATTCAGTTCAATAACAACAAAACCAGCAGGTATGGAGAGGCTTCTCGTTGCCACAGAAGACAAGAGGCATATGTAGCTGCTAAGTGATGTCTTTCATCTGGCTTTTCAAGTAAGGGGCCATTCCAGAGTGGTATGGTTTTCTCTGTCCTTATGCTTCTCATGATAGACTAGGGCATTTAATCAAGACCCAAGCAACTCTAGACAAGACTGTGTCAGACTTTCTGTACTGTCTTTATGCCATCCTTATCTTGACTATGCCACCCCAGATTTCTTGACTTGCACCGGAGTTCATATCTAGCATATTATCTGTATCCATAATGTGCACTGAACTATTTCTATCCAAGTGGTTGTCACAGTGGCTTCTAGAGATGTTTGCTGAACAATCTCTGCAAGTTACAATTTCTATAATGGGAAATTACTCTCTTTTGAGGGGCTTGATGTAATTATCTTTCTGTGGAGTAAGAAATGGCATTTACTATGACACTGATATCGTATCATCTGTATTTCAGTTAATTGCAACAATAATCTTAGGAGTCTAATCTATTAATATAAGCAAACACGTATGTGTATATATGAATATATTCTAAATCATTAATATTTTCTAATCCTGATACACAAATATATATACTAATACTATAATATAATCCTTAATACTTATAATATAAACTCATCCTTACTACTAATGGATCGATAGGGTAGAATTTGACACTTCCCAGCTGTACTTACCATTTAATTGTGCTGAAATTCAAACCAATATATTTTCAACTGGAGCTGAAATTATTTCTATTATCAACAACATCTACTTCTTGAACTTTAAGACTGACTCTCTGTTTGACTTTCAGCTTTTAGAACTTTTCCAGATTTTGGTCACAGGATCCCTTTGAACTTTTAGCCAGCAATGATGTCTTGAATCCTTTTTTTAAGATCCAGGAAAGACCTTGTTAGCAAAGTGTTCATACAGTAATATTGCACTCATTCAAGCAGGACAATATCTGAGTTATATAAGCTTTATACTGAGTTAAAAAAAAGGCTACATATGCCTCTTGTCTTCTGTGGCAACGAGAAGTCTCTCCATACCTGCTGGTTTTGTTGTTATTGAACTGAGTTCTTTCATGGACTGTGTGGATCTAATTCATAAATTAAGGTCAACGTCTTTTTATGCAAGAAGAGAAGCTCTATAATGTTTGAAACTGGAAAAAGTCTGAAATATATACTGGCAATGTATGCTGTGACTAAACCTGAGGAGATAAAGCCACTTCAATCCAGAAGAATGAATATTGCTTTCCAAAGAATCAATGGGCTTAGCTCTGTCCTGTCCATCATTCACACAACCTAGGAGATACAATTGCCCCAGATTTTGAATAATGTCCCTGTGGGAGACTGCAGAAGACATTTATTGTTATTTGACAAAAGCAGATGGTCATATACTAGTGCAGCATTCAACACCATGCCCTAGCCCAGAACACTAGCCTTCTGACTACCCTACAACTCTCTAATCATTCCTCATGGAAGAAATGAATGGAGAATTTACAGCTGCTGGGTTTCAAAGTGGCTCTCCTCTGCAGCCTTTATTGAGAACCTTAAAACTTAATAAGTAACTTCTTTGCAACTCTGTAAGAATCACTGGCTTTTTTACCTTACTGTGTTTCTTATCTGCTTTATGGTGTATATTTATATGACTCAATATATGATATACCACAATTAATTAATAAAATATTTTGTGAGCACTGGTTGAATTATTTGCTTCGCTTTGTGATTCTTTTCTTGTCATGACATTTTGTTTCTACTCTTTTCTTTAAAGCCAAATTCCCATACTTATGAGCTAACATGTTGAACTGAAGTCTGTATGAGTTAACTAGTGACTTTGCTTCTGCTTATAATCATTTATGAGTTTGAGAAAAGCATCTGGGATGGATTTCAAGGATTTATTGAATTCACCAAAACCACAGGGATCAAAAATAACATTCAAACAGATATTTATGACTGTTCTGCTGCAAAGGAAGGGTCAGCTTCAAAACCAACATCTATACTAGTATGACTCATTCATTGTCTTCTATTACATGAAGCTCAGGGACCATGGTATTACTAACTCCATGTTTTCAATGGAGACATTCTAAGAGAATGACTAAAGTCAAATGGATGCAAATTTAATGATGGAATCTCATGGAAAACTGAGTGAAAGGCCAAGATTTCTCACTGGTAACTAACACTTGCAACAAAAGACTTCAGACTCACTAAAGAAGGATAAAACCAGCTTGAGTAGAAACAATTGTCCTACAACCTCCACATATGCGCACACGCGTGCGCATGCGCACGCGCACGCACACACACACACACACACACACACACAGAGAGAGAGAGAGAGAGAGAGAGAGAGAGAGAGAGAGAGAGAGAGAGAGACAGACAGACTAAGGATGGAGCATTTCTGTAAGTTACTATCCTATGCCACAATTCGTATAGAGGACACAACTGACACTCATCTGTTCTTTCTGTAGTTTGTCCTTTAATACTGAGAATAGCAAAGGTAGTCAGGGGTATCTCAACCCAATGCATGACATAATACCTTTAGTTTGTAAAGATAATTTTCTGAACACCTATGTAATATACCTTCTGGAATGGGAAAACTGCCTTGTTTTCTATACAACTCAATAGTGGATACCTACCTATTTTAAGCCTCGTCCATTCTTTCAGCTAGGCTTGGTTGTTTGGCTGAGATAATTCAGGCAATGATCACTACAATATCTGAATATTTATTGTTTTACCCTTACTCTGTGAGACTTTTGTCATTACTTATAGATGGTCATTACTCAACATGGAAATTTAAAAAAGAAAACCCAGCTATTACATGATTTCTGTAGATTCCCAACTTACTCCTATGGTATACTCATACCTCTTTTCCTCATAACAGAATACAGTGTGGTTCTTTGTCTATTGATCCAATGATTTAGGATTGCCCAAAGCAATTGAGTTGAGTTCAGGACAGATCTTGAAATGATCCCTGGTAAATGGTTTATTTACATTAAAGGGCTTTGTTTTATAAGTAAGGCAGGACCCACGATGAAGAGAATGAAAAACACTGATTTCTGTCTATGTGGCTGAGGGTCAGGGCTAATTCTCATTTTCTCCTTCACTTCCCAGGGCCACACACAGGACTTAAATAAAGCAAAGCGGCACAAATTCAAGGCATATGCCACACCTCAAAGGAAGTGTCCAACTACTGAAAGCATTGTGCTGAGTCTCAAATCAAGCCATTGATTGCTCAGTGGTAGGCTGAATTCTAAGACCACCAAAGTGAGTCTATCGTGATACCTACTTTACTGCAGGAGGAACCCTTTGTTCAAAGTCACTTTTTGTATGAGCGCCACAAAATTACATTAGATTTTCGACAAATTTTCTATTGGCAGAAATAACCAAGGCTCCAGGGGAGGAATTCAAATGCATGTCCAGCAAAGGTGATGAGTGGCTCAGATGAAGATCCATTCCAAAGGGAAAAATCGTTTATGCCATTTTATCTAGCATCAGGTTGTCTGGTCTGAGTAATCATGATTTGTTCAGTGGTGGAAATGGGATTGCCACTGCAGTTACACATCTAATTCCAACATATAACCTATAGACCTGCCTCCGACTACACAGCACTGGATTCAACCAAATGACATTCTAATCACAGGCCAGACTTTTCCTTATACTGAGTATTCTGTCATGCTATTGAATACGAGGTGCATGGTTTTATATTTTCTAATTGCATCTTTCTCTCTTCTCTCTCTCTTCTCTCTCTCTCTCTTGCCCTCTCCGCCCCCCCTCTCTCCCTCCTTTCAGATCTATGTCAGACAAATCCCAAATCTCCTTTTTGAGTGATACTTTTCTTCTTAAAGCCAAGTTTGGGAATGTTAGTCAGACCTTATCTAATACTTGTTAGAATTCAAACTTTCATATTTGGATGCCTAAAGTTAACTGTCACAGAATTCTTGCTTGTCCCTTCCTTATGTGACTTTAGATGGACCCTCCCAGTCTTTTATTTGTTATTGTGTGCCATTGATGTTATCAAATACAGCCAACCCACTCTGGTGCTTTACCAAGTAAACAGTATAACTTTTTGTGGTCCCAATGGCTTATTCTCCAATGGTAATGAGTCAATTATCCACTAAGGCAAAGTTAACTGATTACATTGTCCAATATTTTACTGCCACTCATGGATGCTTCTTGCTTTTAGTCAGAAAACAACATAGTTTTAAAGGCCTGTTTCTTAAAATCACACTTTGACCAAAGGAAATGATGGAACTCCAACAAAAACACAAAAGCCTTAAGGTGAAGATGAAGAAGACAGGTGAGTTGGGGCAAGGAAATCCCAGCAGACACATAGTGCCTGACTCAGACCAGACACCTTCTCTCAGATTCCAGAAAGGCACGGGCTTTTGCTTTCAGAAGCGTTTGCATGTTGTTCAGCACTCTTTAAAAGGCTGCAAAGACCATTTTCTTCTCAGAGGAATCCCCAAAAGGAAAAACTAGATGGGTCCAAGGAATGTAACTTAAACCAAGAAATTAGACGAAATGTTCTCACTTCTATTTACTGCATAGCTTTCTCCTAGGTTTGTTACACTGCACTTAATTAATTCCAGCATCCTCTGAAGCAACACCTGTCCTTGAAAGGACCAAATATGTGGACACATTAACACACAGACATTGTAACAAATATTAAGATATGGTGGCATAAAATAGGCAGGCAAAATAGCTACCTCTTAACTATGATTCTGTAGTTTATGAATGATCCATGGAGAAGACTGGCAGAGAGGGCCAATGGAACTCAGACTCCATGGAGAACTCAGAATTTTTCTTATAGTTAAAATGGAAGTGTGTTTATATTTTCTTAGACGTCAAGAAATAAAAGTCAGAGTATTTTTATAGTTTATTTTAAAAATAACTTTATTCAACAATTGAGTCATAATAGTGTAAAAATAAATACATAACATTTTTAAATGATATATTTATACTTACATACTTTGTTTGATTTGCTGCAGTTTGGATATTTAATTCCCCCTACGTACAGAAGGCTTGTTCTCCAAAGTGGTGCTATCGAGGGGAGGGGACTGATGGTGGAACCTTTTGGACCCCCAGTGCAGGGGGATGTCGGGGGGGGCGGTAAGAGAGTGAATGGGGGAGCACCCGTATAGGGGTGGGGGAGGGGGAGGGGATGTGGGCTTATGGACAGGAAACCGGGACAGGGAATAACATTTGAAATGTAAATAAAGAATTATATCTAATAAAACTAAAATTTCAAAAAAATAATAATAATTAAAAAAAAGACTAGAGTGAGGGGTTGGTCTTGAAGCCATCCAGAGAGTGCTTGAAGTTTATCTTCCTTTTCTTTCTCTTTTTTCACATCCCATGTCTGAAATGAGGAGTTTTGCTCTACCAAGTGCCCCAGCACAGTCTAATGCTCTTACTAGATGTATCTACTTTATCATGAAATGAAGCCTCTAATTTCATGAGCCAAGTGCATTTTTGTCTTACAAATTGACTGCCTTAGATGTTTGTTATTGTAATGGGTGGCATATTTCCCTACTTTTAAACACAAAGCAAAACCAAGTTATGCGACAGAAGCAAAAGTTTAATATAGAGAAGCACAAAGAAAAACCACTCATGCATTTCTGAGCCCATTCTAAAAGAACTATATTTATCCTAAAAGTATAATGAAAAGCAAAGCATTCTGTCACATATATGTGTTACTGTCCTTTTATTACAATACTTTTTTTAATGTGAGGCATACGTTTTTGTGAACGATGCATATAATATAGGAAATCTGACAAGCATTCGGTTAGTAATTTTTGAAATAAACAATCAATCAATTCAAGAAAACCCACAATATTTTTGTGGGTTATTTAATTTCCTTTCCCTTATACCACATGGATTCATGATACCTTCTGAACTCCAAATTATCTTAGCTAAGTGATATTTGCATGAATCTTCACCATCTTTCTCATACCTTTCTCAGTGCCATAGATACAAAACTGAAAGTCATGTGGGCCTGTTGCTAAGGCATGCACCTTCCAAGCTAATGGTTTAACACTTGTATTGGGCATTGCTGACTGTCCTTCACTGTCACTTAGAGGATTCATGGCTATGGGTCATACTGATGTTCACAGGGTTCAAGAAGAATTCTATGAAATTTATTTCCCTTATAAAATTAAGAAAAATAGATTGCCTTTTGGTAGATTTCTTTGGAAAGGCACTCATACTGGAGTGATTTAATTTCCACCATGGACAAAAAAATTCCTATTTATAGCACTTTTCCTTACCATTCTCCTGGTTATTATGTGTTACACCACATAGAAACCCAATAAAAACAGAAGCCCAAGCTTTAATTCTGGTTCAGTCCTCAGTCCAGCACATGTCTCCACCTCATGAACAGAATTAGAAATGAACAAATAGTATCATAATCTTCTATGAGATTCAACATTGTTAATATGCATTTAGTTTTTATACATTAAACTGGCTATAGGTAGCTCCTCTTGGTCTTTGAAGGAGTGGACAGAGAACTCCTTAGATAATTCCACAGAGATGCCAAACAGCTGATAAAGTTAATATATGGGGAGAAACAAAATATTATTTGTCAGGGAATCAGCTGAGTGCTTATCAACCCTGGAAATAATATTTGTACATAAAGTGGTATTTAGACAGGGAATAATACTGGAACTGATGATTGCCCTGTAAGCAGTATCATAGAATTATACCTCAGGCCACTTCAGTGACACCCATACCATTCTAGATACACACAAGTTACATATGATCTCACAGAGACCTTTGGCAGCAAGGATAGGGCCTTGTCTAAGCCAGATGAAGTTGAAGCTTAAAGAGTGGAAGTAGACACAAGCCATGTCCTTAACCCAGAAGCTATCTCCAATTGATAACCCCTCTCAAAGGAAGATTAATCTTCTCATATTTTGTCTCACTGGCTATGTAAACCATACTTAAGGGCAGGCCCCAGGCCCACCAGTCCATGGCCAACACAAAATGAACTTAATGGTATTTAGAAGGTTCCCCCCTCCCTCACAACTCTTCATTTGGGAGTTTGTTCCCCTTATAGATATTTTACTTATATATTATTGAGTGTAATTTTAATAAACCATGATTCCTCTTTCCCGAAAGGTTGGCCTGCACTCTAACCGCTCCAGGTTTAGCTATGAAATTGGCTGCCCCCAGCTTCACTGCTAATTTGCTCGTTCCTTCCGACTAACTTTGCCAAGCCACCAACAACCTCCCTGACTGCTCTCTTTCTTCTCCTGCCCACCTTAGCCCCGCAGATGGAAAACACTAGACAGCTTAATTTTAAATTTTAAAAGTTGTCAGATAACACAATTGCTGGGCAAACCTATTGCTCTAAACTTATCAGTTATCCCATATCAGCAATCCGATGGTGGTGGTGGCCACCATCTGTTCTGGTTGCCCTAAGACCTTACAAGGTTGTTGCATCCCCTCGTTACAAAACCTGGTCTGAACAGCCCTCTTTCTCTGCATCCCTTCTCGTCCTTTCAGGCCCCAGAAAAAATACCTTTCCCTTTTCTCCCAGCAATTGGCTTCCTCCACCTTTATTGGCACAATCAAGAAACAATTAGTGAATCAACACCTCCCTTTACATATTACAGTTTCCAATTTCATGTTTATAGGTTTTCTGGGTATGAGAATGTGTCTCTGTGTGAGGCTTTGGGGTTTCAAAAATGTGCACCAGGCACAGTAGCTTCCCCCCCAACCTCCCCAACGCTCCCACCCTCGCCCAGCTGCCTGAAGATCAGAACATAAATCTACTGATCCAGCACAATGCCTGCCTAGTGCCATCATGTTCCCACCATGATGATAATAGACTAAGCCTCTGAATCTGTAAGCAAACCCCCAAATAAATGCTTCACGCCACTAGAGCTGCCTTGGTTATGATGTCTCTTCACAGTATTAGAACACTAAGACAATTGTGCAGCATTTATCTTTTGATTTTCTTAATATACATCTGAAAAGCATTATTAAGAGTCTCAAGAATGAATACACTTTCTCCCCTCAACTGAGTAACTTTCTGGGAGACTCAGACTACAGCTATGCTTCTCTGTGTTTTGTGAAACCGTGTTCTGTTAGCTACATGGATCAGAATTTCTATTATCTCATCATGTCTACTGACTTGGGAGGTGAGCTTCAAAAATACACTTTCCATTTTTAGGTCATACTATCCTCATCTTCCAAATGATACAGTTCAAGGAAAAGAATTCTAAGCTCAATTTATATCTCAAAGTTCCATTAATTGATTAATCTGAGCTCTAGTTAATATTGATTTTCTTAGTCAACTAATTGCAGGATAGACTTTCTGGCTATTAAATATTGTTTATGCTTGTGTAAAAAGAGAGTGGCTATTAACTTTGTTGAGAGTTTAAACTTCTTGGAGTTTGCTTTGATCATGTTTAAGCAATCTTGGAAGATCTCATTTGGATAGGCAACAGATTGGACTCAGAGATTGTCAACATGTCTCCCATGTGGACAAATAACCTCATTGTCATGGGTGGGACATTCTCTGTTCCTCCGATTTGGAAATAGCCTGTTTGGTCTAGTGTCTCTCACATTCAGCCTTCCAGGTCAAATGTACTTGTAGAACATGTCTATTTTAACAGCAAGCCAAGGGCTTAGTAAGACATTTTGCCACCAAATACTTATTTTAAGTGGTGCTTCCAAGATTTTATGATTCTCATTGTAGCCTGGGAATACAAACTTCTTCCATATAAGGTTAACCAACTTTTAAAAACATGTCCTCATTTGTAAACTAGATGAAGATAGAGAAGAATACCTTGAGAATATTAACATTTTACATGTTGGTAACAATGCCTCAGAGTTGGCCAAAGGCAAATTTTACATACCTTTAGACTAATGTAAACTTCTGGGACATCAAATTCTAGCAACTCCTAGCCTAAGACTACAGCAAAACAGCTTTTTTGCATATGTTCTCTCTTGCTGCTCCTGCTTTTATACAGTATCAGAATGGACAATCTACTTTATGCAGTCTTTTCCCCAGAATACATCCTTGCTGGGATTCTAAGTGTTAAATATGACACAACAATATGTTTGGTGTCTCCATTTCTCTTCCAGAGCCACTGTCCACTACTATGAAAGTCATGGTCCAGGAGGCTGCTCCTGCAATTCCTGTGGTGCTGTGATAATGTATTCTCTAACCACCAATACAGAATGTCATAGAAAGTCTAAGAACAGGAGGGAAGTCAGGTTGAGTGTTTGTTTCCCTGCTCCCTCCACACAGGGTTAGGGATTGGTTATTAGATGTCAACCAAAGACTCAGCTCTCATCCCCTGTCAATCAGTTCTCTTCACATAAATCTCTATTGCCAGATGTTGGGGGTCAAACTCCCAGCAACTGCAGTTACAGACAGTTTTGAGTGGTTATGTCAGTGCTGGAATCTGAACTTGGGTCCTCTGAAAGAGCAGCAAACATCCTTAGCCATTGATCCGTCTTCTCTCCAGCTCATGTCAGGGCTATTTTAAAGAAAGTAACAGCAGATATCTTCCTAAAGCAAGATTGGTAGAAGTAAATATTTCTTTAGACCATTACCTCCACAAGGAAAGCAAGCATTCATTTTGATAGCTTTATTCTAAATACCTAGAATGAATTCTGGCATCTGTTAGGTACTTAAGAAATACTTAATTTCTGAATACATGTGGTTTTTTTCAGCACATGGCAGCTGGACCACGAGTTCAAAGCCATTTTTGGTTAAATAATTAAGTGTCCCATGTCAGCCATGTTTGTTTAACAGGGACTTGATGGAATCATGTCACCTGTAGGAAAATAGGTGCTCATGTTCAACAAACTAAGTCAGGGTCAGAAAGGCAGACACTACACATTTTCTCTCTTATGGATAAGCTGAACTTAAAAGAAGACAAGAGGGAGCTTAGTGGTTAATAGCACTTAAACTTTTTTCCTGAGGACCCAAATTTGATTCTCAGTACCAATGTGAGGAAGCTAATAACCACCTTTGACACAATCCCCAAGGGAATGAATGACTTCTTTATCTGCTTCTGCATCTGCGCCTATATATGTACACATTCACATAAACAATAAATAATGAATCTTGATTAAAAAATAAGACGAGTGCATAGGGAAAACCTTTGGGGAAGAAGAATATGTTCAGTTGTGGAAGAAAGTAGGACAACAGAAAAGGAATAGGTGAGTAAAAGATTCAAGTACATAGTATACGCAGAGGAAAATGTCATGTTGAAATCATTATTTCATGTAATGAACATATGGTAATAAAATAAATATTTATTTGATGAACTATTTCTAAATATAAATTTAGTACAGATTTTAGGAAGCAAAATTGGTCACAATTTTTTAAATTATTAACATATATCAATTATGCAAATTGAAAGGCTTCATTATGATATTTTCATTTTTTTATCTAGTGCACTTTGATTTCATTCATTGTTCATGACCTTTGTTTGTCTTCCCCTTCCCCTACCACTGGTGCCCCTTTTTTCTCAAATAGTTTTCAATTCTAAGGACATTTTTCTTAAGTATTTAGTTTTATTTTATGTGTATGAGTGATTTCTTTGCATGTATATCTGTGCATCACATAAATGCCTAGTGCTTGCAAGGCCAGGGGGGCATTAGACTCCCTAGAAATGGAATTACAGACAATTATGAGTGGCTATGTGGATACTGGAAACCCAAATTGTATCCTCTGGAAGGGCAACAAATGTTCTTAACTTAATTCATCATCTCTCCAGCCCTTCTAAAGATCGTTTTAAGAAAAGAATTGTAAAGGTATCTTCCTCAAGCAGGGTTGGCAGAAATACAAGGGTTTTGTTTCAAAGGCCTCCCTTCTCAGATCTTGAAAGGACCCTATGTAAATGAAGATCCCAAAACTAAAGCTGTTCTAATTTTAACATGTTTCCTCATAAAGCTTAAATCAAAGTATCAAGAAGTCTGTCGGTTGTGTGCTCAGAAATGTAAAGAAAACAGCATCCTACAATATAAAACAACAACTAATAGTTGAGACACATGGTTGAGAATTTCACTTCTTTGTAATAAGCTACGAATTTTGAACTTTGAAAGAAGACCTAGATTTCAAGAGCCCAATCTAAGTCAATTCATAAATGTGGATAATTTATTTCTTCAGTATGCTATTGTCTATGTTCAGGTTTCATTGCTGTGAAAAAACACCATCTAAAAGGCAATTCTTTTAAAGGGAAACATTTCACTGTGGCTGGCTTACAGTTTCAGGGGTTTAGTCCATGACCATCAGGGTGAAGGGCATGGCAGTGTCCATGCAGACATGGTAGTAGAAGGAGGCGAGTGCAAGACAGTTTGATCTGCAGGCAGCAGAAGTTGATTGTGTGCCACACTGGGTGTATTTTGACAATAGGAGACCCAAAAGCCTCCCCTCAGAGTGACATATTTCCTCAAAGTCAAACCTACTCTAAGAAGGCCACATCTAATTGTGCCCCTCCTTATTGGCCAAGTATTCAAACCATGAGTCTATGGGGGCCATACCTATTCAAATCACCATAGCTCTCAGGAAATATTGGCAATAACTAGAGAAAGGGCCTGATTTACAATAGTTATGGTTCATTGTTCCATTTTGAAATGGGGAAGGCATCAATCATGGACATTTCTGTTAGGAAGTCTGAAGAGATGCTGCCTCACAGGATCAGTCTGGAGGGTAGCATTTTCATAGTGATAGCCCTCACCTCTCACACATGTTACCTGAAGAAAACCAACCAGGACCTTTAATAGAGACTCCTCTATGCCATTAGCCATAGCTCATCCAGATCTTTGAGGAAACTTTTCAAGGCTCTAAGAAAGGTTTTTGGTTGCTTTCATAAGAAGACTTCTGCCCACACATCATCTTCTAAGAGATTCTCAGAGGTGTGCCTATGGCTTTTTACACAAACATTTTATTGTACAGTTTTGCAAACAATATTTTAAACTGCAGGCTATCTTTATAAGCTTCTATATATTCTGATATTCATCTTCTCTGTTCCAGTTATTAATATAGAGTTATATCCAAGTCCTTGGCTTAAACAATATAAACTATAGGAAGACAATAATGGTCTGGGGAGATGGCCCAGTGAGTAAAGAACATGAATTTATAATTTCAGTATTCCTATGGTGACATGGGGAAGAAGACTGGGAAAGGCCTGGAAAATGTGAGGCCAGATAAATTGGCATGTGCAGTGGTAAACACGAAGAGACTCTGTCTCCTAGACAGTGGGAAAAAGATAAAGATCATCTATTGTTCTCCAATGCTTACATGCACACAACCAAAATGGCATTCATGCATCCACATTCACATATATACATACATGCACATGAACACACACAAAAGAAGATATTTTTGATAGCATCTTTCTCTCAGAAGAGTATAGTGCCTAATATTTAGTTGACATAGTTCAATACTCTTTTGGATTAACAAATAAATGATTGAGTATGAAACACATAATGGAACTAATAGGAGAATATGTATAATAAGGATAGAGTAATGAATTACATATGAGAAATGCTCATACCTCATATGCACAATAGCTATATAACTTGTAAGGGATCCAGTTCTTCATGCCTATAGTCACTCAAGTAGAAACTCATGAATAATAGTCAGGGATTTTGCAGAGAAATCTCTGGCATTGGAATAAAGATACAATTTGATTTTTCTTAATTTCTACTTCAACCAAAAATAGATATTCCTATGAACCTATCTGGTAGAATGTTAACTAGTCTGTGACAATTGGGCATTGTTGACACAAACCTGGTTCTAGTGTCACTGCCCTTGTTTCCTTATACAAGTTAACTTTTCTGGAATACAGCTTCTTCACCTACAGATTGAAATTTACACAAATATACAGAGCTGTTGTGGATTAATTTAGTAATAACTTTAAAGGACTATTTTAAGTATCCTTTAACAGAGAACAAATGCTAGGTTCCTTCTCCATCCACACTCTTCAAACTCTTGTTCTCATCAATAAATCATGCAGTGTTCAGAAGCTAAGGCATGAAGTGTTAGAAGGAGGTCACTTCTGAGTGTGAAGACATGATCCTCAAAGCTGCCTATGGCTCTCTGACCATGACTTTGAAGAATTCACACAACATTCAGCCTCTGGTGCTGCCATTTAAAAAGAAAGGGCCTGAATTAAGAATTTACTTGATTTCCCTATATCTTAAAAATAGTTATTTGTTTCACCCACATTTTGGAAATCCCTAAATCCTCAGAAAAATATTATCATGAAAAACTTTCACATGCTTGTCAGGTTTTCTGACTATTGTGTGCAGGATCTTAGCATGTGGCTGCCCCTGACTTGGTCTCATCAGAATTTTACTGTGTATTTTAGGCTTTGTGAAATGCAATAAGGCAAATGTAATTCATCTGCCATAATCAACCCACCTCATCAGCTATTCTTTTCAAGGGAGATATCTTCCATAATAACTTCATTTCTTCCTAGAATGAGAACAAAAATGAATACACCCCAGCTATTAGGGTGATATTGCAATTTTTTCAAAAAGGAATATGATCCTAACATGAGTCTGTTTTCTTCCCTGCTGCTACACAGTGGGGTCTTCTGCTTCCTTCTTTGAACTCTCTCTCTAAAGTCCTGAAACTCATTCTTCACTGACCATGAGCTTGAACTATGGGGAAAGACAGCTTATTTTAACCTCCCGCCTTGAAACTCTACAGCACATTGGTGTGTCTTCCTAAAATTTGATTAGCTCTTCCTATAAAAATCCTGATACTTATTGTTGTATCTCCCATCCCCATCCCATTCTGCCCCTGAACAATTTTCAATACTAGTGATGTGAATGATGGAACGCTGCATTAAAATGGGCTGAGCTGCTTGATGAAGGTGAAGAGCAAGGGGCGAATAAAAAGACTCTGTTGCCTCTAACTGGGAAATTAAATGACTTTCTCCATTTGGGTTATAAAAGGAAGAAAAAATTTCACTCAACTGTAAAGGCCCAAGATTTGATTGATGGAGCTCTTATTCTTGGTTAGCTTTATAATGACTTCTTTTGGGTGAGTTGATTTTAAGAAAAATTGATTTCAGAAATCTGCCTGTGCCTCTGACACCTTGGTGAAGTCCATCCCTCCCCCTTGCCACTCCACACACTGCCCTTTCCTCAGCACTGTCAGCATTAATGGCCATCGTTCAGGTTCTGATGAGTATGGGCCTCCAACTGGAGATGTGCTGGTAGATACTGGCTGTTTTAAACTTGAAATGTACACTCAGAGTTTTCAATGAGAAATACATACTCCTGCCACATACTCTAACTCCAGAAACTCACAAGTTTGCTGCTCTCAGGATGTTTCAGAACTGCCTTCCCATAGGGAGCACTGGATCTTGGAACCAGAAGGCAGGAAAATTCAGTGGACTTCATGGAATCATCGGAGAGAGACAGCCATAATGTGGGCATCACCACTACAGAATGTCCTCTGGAGAAAACAAGAAAGCATTAATGGAGTTTCAGAATCCAATACAACCAACACTCCACTTGGAGGAGCATTTGTAAGCAAGAGGTGTTTCATGTTTTTCAAAATTGAGTATGTCAATTGAAGCAGTCATCATTAGTTGTTGTATATCATGAGGTGACCAAAGCTAAAATAGTTTGCATATGTTTCTCAAGGTAACAAAATTCAGAGCTGATATCTGAACTCAGCTAACAATTCCCTTCCTTTCTATAGTGTTTCTCTGGGAGATCACACTACCAAACCTGGTGTTTAGTCAGCTGCCTACAAGTCTCTTTTGTCTAGTGATGAGGAATGTCTCCAGGGTTGCTCCTGTCCAGAAAAAAGGAAGAAAATTCATGGCCTATCAGGCATGAGAGAAATAGTCAACAACGACCTCTCACAACAAAAGAAGCATGATTAAAGAAAGCTGTTCTTACCTATTCAGAGCCTGCCCCACATGTGGCCCATACATATACAGCCACCCAATTAGACAAGATGGATGAAGCAAAGAAGTGCAGACCGACAGGAGGCGGATGTAGATCGCTCCTGAGAGACACAGCCAGAATACAGCAAATACAGAGGCGAATGCCAGCAGCAAACCACTGAACTGAGAACGGGACCCCCGTTGAAGGAATCAGAGAAAGAACTGGAAGAGCTTGAAGGGGCTTGAGACCCCATATGTACAACAATGCCAAGCAACCAGAGCTTCCAGGGACTAAGCCACTACCTAAAGACTATACATGGACTGACCCTGGACTCTGACCTCATAGGTAGCAATGAATATCCTAGTAAGAGCACCAATGGAAGGGGAAGCCCTGGGTCCTGCTAAGACTGAACCCTCAGTGAACTAGACTGTTGGGGGGAGGGCGGCAATGGGGGGAGGGTTGGGAGGGGAACACCCATAAGGAAGGGGAGGGGGGAGGGGATGTTTGCCCGGAAACCGGGAAAGGGAATAACACTCGAAATGTATATAAGAAATACTCAAGTTAATAAAAAAAAAAAAAAAGAAAGCTGTTCTTCAGCTGGGAATGGAAGAGCTGCATAGTGTCACTATGATTACACTTTGCTGTTGGCCGAGATTACACACAGTTTCCAGGATAGAGGTGGTACTTCTTGACCAGTCGCACTGGGACTGTCATTGCTTTATTGCTTGCATTCTGCATTCCTCTCTTGGTGACTTTGTTTTCTACATACCATCTACTTAGCAAGTGATGTCAATACCTCAGTGAGGCTTGAGTTCTGTATCATCCTTGTTCTTTAGTCAACTCAGAAGTTGACTAAACTAATGATGACTGCTTCAATTTAGAGACCTTTGCTCTGTGTACCCTAGAAGCCATGATGTCCTTTCTCAGATCATTACTGTATGGGTGACAGAGTTTGCATGTCTCTCAAAGGTTTAGTGCTCACTAAAGACAGGGCTAAAATGAATTCATTTGTATTCTCTACGTCTATCATTCTAATCAAAGTAAAATGGTTAGTGGACTATTTTGATTAGTAAACGATTAAGAAAAAAAGGGAAATGATGTGTATAATTACATCCTTTGCATATTCGTATTCTTGTATGTTTTATATTTTACTTATGTTCAAACAGTATTTACTACTGAAACATTTATGGCATACATCAACACATTCTATAGACTTGGTATACATCAGTTTACAAAGAGCAATTAAAGCTCCCCTTCCCCTGTAGAACTTATCCAATTTGAAGGTTGTTCAAGTTTGTTCTATTGTTGTGACAAATCACATGACCAATGACTATTTGGGAAGGAAGTGGTTTATATTTAAAGGGTCATAATCCATCATCACAGGAAGCCAAAGAAGAAACTCAAGGCAGGAATATAGAGGCAGGAACTGAAGCAGAGGCTATTGTTCCGTGGCTTGCTCAGCCTGCTTTCTTATAGAAGCCACAACAACTTGCTCAGGAGTGGCAGCACCAACAGTGGGCTGGACCCTTTAACATTAATCATTTAATCAAAAATGCCTCCAACAACTTGCCCTCACAAGTCTGATGGAGGCAATTCCTCAACTGAGGTCCCTTCTTCTCAAGTGACTCTATGTGTTGTCAAGTTGAAAACAACTAACCAGAACAGAGGAATAGCTTTAATTATGCACATGATAAAATCACTTTCAAGTAAGTATAGTACATAGGAACAAAATTGATGCTTATACTAATTTAGGAATTTTTTCTTTAATAATATATTCAGTATAAGTACATCTTCCATCTAAATATAAATGCTGACTTTCTCATATTTGAAACCTATAAGACAAACATAAAATGCTGGTAGAATTAGAATCAAGTCACTTCTGATGTTCTTAAATAATGGTAATATAAAGTTTACAGGCAGCTTCCGTAATCCCTAATCAACGTTCTCTAACACATTAGCAGTTGGTGTCTGGAATCTGACATTTCCTGTGAATGAGTGCCTGACAGTTTTTGTTGTAAGTTTCAACTGCTTCTGCCTAGCACTTTGCTCCCTGCTGCCTTTTGGTAAAGAACTTTACTTTTCACTGTAGCAGGAATCTCTCTAGAATTGGCACTCCAACATCAATGAGACTGGAAGAAAGATGTATTCACATGTGGAAGTAAGTAGCTAAAAACTTCAGTTCCAGTCCAAATTTTCAATCTTATTCTATATACTAAAACTACAAGATGGGGTGAATAAGCAAGCAACCAGAACTTCCAGGTCAGGTAGTTTGTGGACTTTGCTTTCCTTTTTAAAAGGCGTATGCTATAGTTAACAGGTGTTAGCTTTTGTAGTAAAGTTGCTAAGAGAAACAAACACCTTGGAGTTGGGACTTTCTACTTTCTTTGGCCCTGGTCATTTTGTTTCAGGTAGCAAGGAAAATTCATGCATGGCAATAAGCAGTATATGGAGTGCCTTCACTAAATAAATCAATAAACCAATTTCTATTAATTGGTCTTTTCTGCTATATTCTACTTCAAGCTGTCCTTCCCAGTGTTAATGCAAGTTTTTCAAAATACCCCAGAGCATCTCCTTAGGGTTCAAGGATAAGTATGCTGAAGGCTCCTTCACGCTTGTTAACATTCTGTGACTGTGGGATACTTCTTTTCGGATATACCAATCAGTGTTCAAAACCATGTATGGAACCTTTTCTTTTCCTTGGTACCTTAGGAAGACCACTAAAGCATCAGTTGGCTCTCCTATGTGAACTAATGACATATAGCTTGTGGTATGCATAACAATATAATACAACTGCAGTGCCACACAGGGAAACAGGAAATTTATTTTATACATTCCCAAATGGTTGGTGAAAACCTTGAGAGTAATTATGGCTAAGGAAGTAAAGCTACTTGCCTCTCTCCTCTCTTCTGTCAGATGTAAGCTTTCTCATCTTCTGGATCTGCTTCTGGCTCCCCTCCTGGTTTGGTGTGTCTGTTTGTTCAGAATATCTGATCAATGAGACCTGAACTGAAATTACCCTTACTGTAGAGAAAAGCAGAAATTGTGTGCTAAATCTAAGTATACTGACTGTATTTCTGCATATCTACATCAGTCTTACTCTTACTGTATAAAATCCATAAAATGATGAGACAGAGGGATCTCTGAATGTGGCCAGTTAGGGATACATGGCAAGGTCAAGACAAGTTGAGGCTACATAGACAAAAACAGGAATGAGGGTTAAAGGCAATCTAAAGGAACTGCATATTATGTGATCCCATAGAGAAAAAAAATCAATATATCAATGTATTTAAGGCAAAATTTGTGATAACTAGGAAATAAGCATTTATTTCCAATACAGGGATAAAACAAGCCAATGGCCATTAGGGTTCGAAGAAAAGAAAGGAAAACTTGCCAAGAAAGAAAGAAAGACAGAGAGAGAGAGAGAGAGAGAGAGAGAGAGAGAGACAGAAAGAGAGAGAGACAGAGAGAGAGAGAGAGAGAGAGGAAACTATGCATTTCATGTTTTTGTTATTATTGTTGGTGTTTTATTTTTGTTTTTGGAGTGATTGCACAGATCTGTTCAAAACTGACTAAACTGCACAATCAAGAACTGCTTTTATACAAAACAATTAACAAAAGCCCTATGATACGAAGGACTTAACTTAGGTACCTGACAACTTTAAAGTCCTTGCTATGTCTGTGCTGAATTTACATATTTAGTTTCTAGAACTTGGATTTATATACACTTAGAATTTGACCAAGACAAATTTTACTATTTACATACCACAATCATAGAACATGTTAGATAGACACACAGCATGGCCACACACACCTATAATCCTAGCACAAGGAAGATAGAGGCAGGAGAATCAGAAGCTCAAGGTCATAGGCAGCTATACAGGACAGCTTGGGCTACATGAAACCCTGTTTTAAATTAATTAACTAATTAAAATAAAAGTTAATGTATTAGAGCAATTCACTATGTTAATGAAGTAATAGAAAATCTATCATCTCAAAAAATTGTTTCTATAATTTGTAACATTTAACTCAAATTTTGTTTTTATGAGAAGGGGAAGGAATAACCTCAACCAGATGAAAAGTATCTGGAAACCCACCACAGTTGACAACAGTTTATGAATGATAAGAGACTGAATTATTTCTCCTAAGATGAGAACAATATCAAGGACATTGGTATCACCATCTGTGTTGAACTTTCCTCTTGAGGTTGTATCAAGAACACAAGGGAACTGGCATGATGGTAATGATGGTTTTATTACAAATATAATTATATATCAAAATTTACCCAATTATATACATCAAAATGGTGACATGTATTATGTCTAACATTGGTCCGCACAGCACAACTGCTCCACATGTTTATGCAAGGCACTGTATCGTCTGCAGTCTGATAATGCTTTATGCTGAAAGTAAGCAGCAAATTGCTGAGTAGAGACAAGCCTAGTGTTCAGAGGTGTTTGAACATCCTCAACCACTGAATGGGCATCTAGAAAATGAAATGATCCCAGAATGCATTTCACCAGCAGTAGACAAACTTATTTCACCCTGAAGCATAGAGAACAGAACAAAACACAAACCATTTAGAATACCTGGGCTTAAAAGTAAGTTGTGAATTAATTAGGATTTATGTGCCTTGTATACATTTACTACACTTGCTAATTTTCAGTCCTTGTTCTAGCAAATGAAATTACTTTCTACAAAGTGCTATGAGGAATCATGAAAATATCCTAACTTTATAGTATGTACATAGAATATATGACTGACATTCTTTTTCCCTTTTCCTAAGTCTTTTAAGTCTCTGATTTTATATTTTTATTATAAAGAGTTTGAAAATAATTATTTTCCATCTACTCATCAAGAATAAACCCAGTGCCAGGTATGAATATCATAGAAGAGTCCAGCATAGTTTTCTTTTTAGAAATGACTGTCAATAAACAAATGTTTCATAGCCACCCACCAACCAAGGTGACTGTAGGAAGAACAGAACATTGTTTAGATTGTTTAAGCAAAACATTCTAGTAAAGAAGCAGAAAGAAGATCTTGAAAGATGGGTGAAAGTGAACCAAGGCTGGGTGAATTTGATTGCCCAGAGTATCATTTCCAATGACAAAACTGATAAAGCTTTCGTAGTTGAATTAATCTGCTTTTAATGCTATAATCAAACACCTGAGTCAAGGTAACTTTATAAAACAAACCTTATTCAGATTACAGGTCTGGAAGCTGAGATCCTCAGAGCAGACAACAGAAGCAATTTCAGGAAAAAGTGATTATATCTTATAACTGGAAGCCATGTGGGGGCTGTGGAAGGACACCCTGAAGCCTTTGTTAATCTCTCAGTAACTGACACAAGTCTCAAATGTTCAATCAGCAAACCTTAGACCTTTGGAATACTGTGTTTTTTTAAATGAGTATAAAAATTATACATTGAATAGATCAAGGAGTATTCCTCTGAACTCTATAAGTTAATTTGACTTAGAGCCATGGGCAGCAACCTCCATTTTCATTGCTGTCTCATATAGTCCTTTCTTGGAGACTTAAGTACTTTACTGGCTTGATTTCACATGCTTCCCAGATGGAGATGCAGTTATGATATGGTATTTGAATGTATTGCACTCTCATTTTAAGGCATTTCATTTCAGCAGGCTGACCCTCAGAAAAAGAGCATGCTGGTTTCTCCAGGTCAGATATTAACTGTTAAGCGGAGCCCTAGCTTCACAGAGAGAGTATTCTTAGTTTTTGATGAGAAAGTGAGAAAGACTGTGATTAGAAACATGAGACCAGGATCTGCAATGACATAGCTTTCTTCAAAGAACTTAAAAACCAGAAGGAATTGAAAACAAAGGAACATGAACTCATGAGTTTGACACCACACCGACTTTCTCAAAGTCAGTAATAATTATTAATATCTCTACTGCAGAGATAAAGAAACTGAGGATAAGAACAGTGCTTGCTCCAGACTGATGGGCACGCGAGCTGCTGAGAACAAGTGGTGAATGCTTTGCATTAAAAATGAAGCCTGTCGGGGTTGGGGATTTAGCTCAGTGGTAGAGCGCTTGCCTAGGAAGCGCAAGGCCCTGGGTTCGGTCCCCAGCTCCAAAAAAAAGAACCAAAAAAAAAAAATGAAGCCTGTAGCTCCCACAATTTATAGGACATTGCAGTAGGTTGGACTAAAAGAATAAATGACAGGCAGAGGGTGTCAAAGCACAGTGTTTGTTTTTGTTTTGTATTTTGGGTTTATTTATTTATTTATTTATTTATTTATTTATTTATTTATTTATTTTTGGGTGGCGGGCATGACATGGCCTAAGCCATTATGAACTCACATCTGCAATAAACTATGTAGGGCCTACACAGACTGAGCCAATAAACATTCATTCTTAGATTCTGGCTGGGATATGAGGCCCTGCCCTGCTGGTCACATAGGAGTGAATGGCAGTTGGGAACTATCAGCTGCAAGTGAGTATACGCCTTTATTGATGCTACAGCTGAGGAGTCTCTTATACTCTGGCACACAGCTCTTCACCCATGACCATGTAAGAGGCTTTGGTTAAACTCAGCAGGTCTGAGGGCAAAAATCAGAGCAAAAAATCATGACAGTGAGTGGGGACTTGCTGGGATGAAGACAGGTAGAAATCAGGGTGGGAGAAGAATAACAGAGAGTAAAGAAAAGAGAGTAGACAGTACAGATTACAGACATGTACAGAGTTGTCAAAGAATACATTTAGAGAATAAAAGATTGCCCCAAAGCTATAAACCTTCTGTAACTCATAATAATCTTAGCTTGATTTTACATAATAGTGTATTACATGTGGTTCAACTAATTTCTTCCTTTGTTCACTCCACTTTTTTTTTTGGTTCTTTTTTTCGGAGCTGGGGACCGAACCCAGGGCCTTGCGCTTCCTAGGTAAGCGCTCTACCACTGAGCTAAATCCCCAGCCCCTGTTCACTCCACTTTTAACAGTCTAAAGAGGTCAGGATACATATTACTCTATAGGTCAAACCCATCACAAACCCACACAAGAGAAAACATAAGCTTAATTCTTCCAACTGTGATTTTTAACCAGGACTTTGACTCCAAATTTCATTCCCCTAATAGGTTCTCTGAGAAGCCACAAATATTTGTAGGTCTGCAGGACATTAAAGACTGGGAGGAAAAGTGTTAATAGGCAGCAGTAGCAAATCTGAAATTGCAGGCTCAGAGTAGATCACACACTGATGTCCAGTTGTACTGAACTATTATGAAAGGCTGGTCAGCCAGATTCGTATGTGAACTCTCCCAGGTTTCAGTTATTGGTAATGTGTCAAATGTTATTTTTATTAATTCATCCCCTTATATATTATGTCCTGACCACAGTTCCCCCTCCCTCCTTTTCTTCTATCCCTATCACACCCACCTCCCCTCTGCCCATCCACTGCTCCTCCAGTTCTCTTCAGAAAAGGGCAAGCCTCACTGAGATATTAGTCAAATATGTCATATTGCTACAATAAGACTAGGCACCCCCCATATTAAGGCTGGACAAGACAATCCAGTAGAAGCAGAATCCCCAAAGGAGACAAAAGCATCAAAAATAGTTCCCACTCCCTCTGTTAAGAATTCCATAAAAATTTTTTTCCAAGCAAATAGTCTGAAGAAACAAGGTGAAGTATCCATTCTAATATTGAATAAAATTGACTTTCAACCAAAAGTTACCAAAAAAGATAAGGAAGGACGCTTCATATTCATCAAAGGAAAAATCCACCAAGATGAACTCTTAATTCTGAAAATCTATGCTCCAAATGCAAGAGAACCAACATTCATAAAATAAACTTTACTGAAGCTGAAAGCATACATTATAACACACACAATAATAGTGGAAGACTTCAACACAGCATTATCAGCAACGGACAGATCATGGAAACAGAAACTAAATGCAGACACAGAGAAACTAACAAGTTATGAATCAAATAGATTTAACAGATATCTATAGAACATTTCATCCTCAGAGAAAAGAATATACATTCTTCTCAGCACCTCATGGTACCCTTTCCAAAATGGCTATATAGTCAGTCACAGAACAAGGCTTAACAGATACAAGAAGATTGAAATAATCCCGTGCATCCTATCAGATCACTGTGGACTAAGGCTAGTCTTCAATAACAACAAAAACAACAGAAAGCCCACATATACATGGGAGAAGAACAATGCTTTACTCAATGATAACTTGGTCAAGAAAGAAAGACTTTTTAGAATTTAATAAAAATGAAGATACAACATATCTAAACTTATGGGATACAATGAAAGCAGTGTTAAGAGGAAAACTTATAGCTCTGAGTGCCTCTAAAAACAAATTGGAGAGAATATACACTAACAGCTTGACAGCACACCCGAAAGCTCTAGAACAAAATGAAGCAAATAAACCCAAGAGGAGTAGACAGGAATTATTCAAACTTAGAGCTAAAATCAACCAAGTAGAAACAAAAGGAAATATACGAAGAATCAACAAAACCAGGAATTGGTCCTTTGAGAAAAATCAACAAGATAGATAAATAGATAAACCCTTAGCCAAACTAACCAGAGGGCACAGAGTCAATATCAAAATTCACAAAATCAGAAATGAAAAGGAAGACATAACAACAGAAAGTAAGAAATTAAAAAACATTATCAGATCCTACTATTAGAAGCCTATACTCAACAAAACTGGAAAATATGGATAAAATTGACAAGTTTCTAGATAAATACCAGGTACCAAATTAAATCAGGATCAGAAAAACAATCTAGATCATCCCTTAACCCCTAAAGAAATAGAAGCAGTCATTAAAAGTCTCTAAACCGAAAATAAGCCCAGGACCAGATGGATTTAGAGCAGAATTCTATCACACCTTCAAAGAAGACCAAATACCAATACTCTTCTAACTATTTCACAAAATAGAAATGGAAGGAACACTACCCAATTCATTCTTTGAAGCCACAATTACGCTTATACCTAAAATACACAAAGACTCCACAAAGAAATAGAACCAATTTCCCTCCTGAATATCAATGTAAAAATACACAATAAAATTCTTGCAAACTGAATCCAAGAACACCTCAAAACCATCCTTCAACATGATCCAGTAGGCTTCATCTGAGTGATGCAGGGATGGTTTAATATATGGAAATCCATCAGTGTAATCCACTACATAAACAAACTCAAAGGAGAAAACCACATGACCATTTCATTAGATGTTGAGAAAGCATTTGACAAAATTCAATACCGCTTCATATAAAACTTTTGGAAAGGTAAAGAATTTGGGCCCATACCTAAACATAGTAAATGCAATATACAGCAAACCAGTAACCAACATCAAACTAAATGGAGAGAAACTTTAAACAACCCCACTAAATTCAGGGACTAGACAAGGCTGCCCACTCTCTCCCTACTTTCACAATATAGTACTTGAAGTCCTAGCCAGAGCAATAAGAAACAAAAAGGGGTCAAAGGATGCAAATTGCAAAGGAAGAAATCAAAATATCACTATTTGCAGATGATATGATAGTATACTTGAGTCACCCCAAAAATTCCACCACAGAACTCCTACAACTGATAAACAACTTTAGCAAAGTGGCTGGGTATAAAATTAGCTCAAATTAGTAGCCTTCCCTCTACTCAAAGGATAAAAAGGCAGATAAAGAAATCAGGGAAACAACACCAGGACAGTCACAAATAATATGAAATATCTTAGTATTCAAGCAAGTTAAAGATCTGTTTGACAAGAACTTCAAACCCACAAAGAAAGAAAATGAAGAATGTCTCAGAAGTTGGATATATCTCCTATGTTCATGGATTGGCAGGATTAATATAGTAAAAATGGCCATTGTCATGAAAGTAATCTACAGAATCAATGCAGTCCCCAGCAAAATTCCAACTCAAGCCTTCATAGACTTTTAAAAAGAGTAATTTGCAAATGCATTTGGAATAACAAAAAACCCAGGATAGCAAAAACTATTCTTATCAATAAAAGACCTTTTGGGGAAATCAGCATCCCTGATCAAGCTGTCTTTCAGAGCAAGAGTGATAAAAACTGCATGGTATTGGTACAGAAACAGGCAGGTAGATCAATGGAAGAGAATTGAAGATGCAGAAATGGACCCACATACCCATGGTCAATAGATCTTTGACAAAGGAGCTAAAACCACCCAAGGGAAAAAAAGACAGCCATTTCAACAAATGGTGATATTTCAGCTGGTGGTAAGCATGTTGAAGAAAGTAAATCAATCCATTCTTATTTCCTTGAACAAAGCTCAAATGCAAGTGGATCAAAGCCCTTCACATAAAAGTGGATACACTGAAACTAATAGAAGGGAAAGTGGGAAGAGCCTTGAACACATAAGCACAGGGCAAAATTTCCTGAACAAAACAATGGCTTATGCTCTAAGAACAAGAATTGACAAATAGACCTCTTAAAATTGCCACCCATCTGTAAGGCAAAAGACACTGTCAATAAAACAAAATGACATCCAACAAATTGGGAAAAGATCTTTACCACTGTTACATTCAATAGAGGGGTAGTATCCAAAATATATGCAAAGAACTCAAGAAATTAGACACCAGAAAACCAAATAATCTTATTAAAAATGGTGTACAGAGCTAAACAAAGAATTATCAACTGAGGAATATCAAATGGCCAAGAGGCACCTAATGAAATGTTCAATGTCCTATTCATCAGTGAAATGCAAGTGAAAACATCTCTGAGATTCCACCTCACACCAGTCAGAATGGCTAAGATCAAAAATCTCAGGTGACAGCAGATACCTGTGAGGATATGGAGAAAGAGGAACACTCCTACATTGTTGGTGGGATTGCAAACTGGTACAACCACTGTGGAAATTATCTGGCAGTTCCTCAGAAAATTGGACATAGTTTTACCTGAGGACATAGCTATACTACTCCTGAGCATATACCCAAAAGATGCTCCAACATATAACAAGGACACATGCTCCACTATGTTCATAGAAGCCTTATTTATAATAGCCAGAATCTTGAAAGAACCAACATGTCCCTCAATAGAGGAATGGATACAAAAAATGTGGTACATTTACACAATGGAGTACTATTGAGGTATGAAAAACAATGACTACAAGAAATCCTTAGGCAAATGAATGGAACTTGAAAATATCATCCTGAGTGTGGTAACCCAATCACAAAAGAAAACACATGGTATATACTCACTGATAAGTGGATATTAGCCCTGAAGCTTGAATACCCAAGCAATAATTCACAGACCATGAGAAACTGAAGAAGAAAGAAGACCAAAATGTGGATACGTTTGTTCTTAGAAAGTGGAACCAAATGTTACTGGAGGAAGACAGGGACAAAGGGTCGAGCAAGGATTGAAGGATAGGTCATCCAGAGACTGCCCCAACTAAGGTTCAGCCATATGCAGCCACCAAATTCAGACACTACTGTGGATGCCAAGAAGGTCTTGCTGAGAGCCTGATATGGATGTTGCCTGAGAAGCTCTGCCAGAGCCATGCTGATCCTGATGAGGTTGGTTGCAACTAACCCTTGGAGTACTCAAGAGAACCCCAATGGAGGAGTTAGAGGAAGGACTGAAGGAGCTGAAGGGGTTTGCAACCCCATAGGAAGAACAACAATATCAACCAACCACCCCCACAAACCCCCAGAGCTCCTGGGGACTAAATCACCAACTAAAGAGTACACGAGGAAGACCTGTGGCTCCAGCTGCATCTGTAGCAGAGGATGGCCTTGTCTGGCATCAACAGGAGGAGAAGCCCTTGGTTCTGTGAAGTCTCCTTTCTCCAGTGTAGGGGAATGCTGCCAGGGTGTTAAGATGGGAGTGGGTGGGTGGGAGTGGGAACATCTTCATAGAAGCAGCAGGAGAGGGAAGAGGGGATGTGAGAGGGAAAAAAGCAGATAAAATCTGAAATATAAATACATAAAATATCCAATAAAAAAGGAAAAAAACACAATACTTTGTAGAAATTGAAAGAGCAATTCTTAAGTTCATATGGAAAACTAAAACCCCAGAATATTCAAATAATATTGAACAATAAACAACTTCGGAAGGAATTACCATCTCTGACCTCAAGCTACAGAGAAATTGTGATAAAAACTACATGATATTGGTTGATCAATGGAATCAAATCAAAGGTCCAGAAGTAAACCCACAGACTGAGATACTTAATTTTTTTATTAAGGAGTCAAAACCATATGGTAGAAAAAAAGAAACTGTCTTCGACAAATGGTATTTGTCTAACTAGACGTCTACATGTAGAATAATGGACGTAAATCTGTTTTTATCACCCTGCACAAAACCCAAGTCCAAGTGGATAAAGGAAATAAATATAAAACCAGATACAGTAGATCTCATAGAAGAGAAAGTGGAAAATACCCTTGAACACATTGGCACATGAGACAATTTCCTGAATAGAACACCAATGTCTCAAGCTCTAAGATCAACAATTGATAAATGGGACCTCATAAAGCTGCAAAGCTTCATAAGGCAAAGGACACTGTCAATAGCACAAAATGGCAGCCTGCAGATTGGGCAAGGATGTTCACCAGCCCTCTGTCTGACTGAGGGATAATATCCAAAATTTAAAAAGAACTCAAAAAGCTAGACACCAATACCCAAATAACACAATTTAAAAAAAAACTAGAGAATTCTCAACAGGTGAATCTTGAATGGCAGAGAAGTTGCAGAATGTTCAAAGTCCTTAGTCTTCAGGGAAATATAAATCAAAAGAACTCTGGGGTTCTATCTTATACCTAGTACAATGTCTAATGTCAAAAGCTCAAGAGACATCACATGCTGGTGAAGGGAACACTTCCTTATTACTGGTGGTAGTGCAAACATATACAACTACTTTGGAAATCAACTTGGCAGTTTTTCAGAAAACTGGGAACAGTCCCACATCATGATGCAGCTATACCCTTTCTGGGCATCCTTTGGGTAAAAGATGCTCCAATATTCCACAAAGACACTTGCTCAACTATGTCATTGTTTTTAGCAGTCAAGTAATACTCCCTTGTGTAAATATACCACATTTTCTTTCCATTTTTTGACTGAGGAACAAGTGGGCTGTTTCTAGGTTCTGGGTATTATGAAGAAAGCTGCTATGAATATACTTGAAGCTTGCTTTGTGAGTGAGAACAGAAATCACTGGGGGAGGGGCACCTCTGGGACCAGCTGGAGTTGTGGGATGACATAGGCTACGTGGAGGCTATGGGGGATGCCCCTGAGATTCTTATCAGCAGGACGTAAAGAGAATGATGTGGCCATTCCTGTAAGCAGGTGGGGTTTCTGATGGAGGGAGGGGAAAACCAACCCACGCACAAAGCCTTAAATTCAAAATTTGCCCCGCCTACAAGATGCATAGGGATAAAGACAGCACAGCTGAGGAAATATCTGTTCAAATGACTGGCCCAACACGGGACCCATTCCAAGGGAGACAGCAAAGCCCTGACACTATTAATGACACTGTGCTATGCTTGCAGACAGGAACCTAGCATAACTGTCTCCTGAGAGGCTTCAACCAGCAGCAGATGGAAACAGATGGAGAGACCCACAGGCAAACATCAGGCCAAGGGGCTGACAGAACTGAACAAGCTGGAGGGGTCAAGGACACCACAAGAAGACACGTAGAGTCAACTAAACTGGGCCTATAAGGGCTCACAGAGACTGAACCACCAGTCAAAGTGAATGCGGAGGCTGGACATAAGCCTTCCACATATTTGTAGCAGATGTTCAGCTTGGTCTTCATGTGGATCCCCTAATAATTGGAGCAGTGGCTGACTCTGACTCTGTTGCCTTCCTTTGCATCTCCTTTTCCTATCTGAAATGCCTGTTTGGCCTCAGTGGAAGAGAAGGTACTTAGTCCTGCTGGGACTAGATGTTCCAGGGTGGAGTAGTACCCAAGTGGGGCTTCCCTTTCTCTGGGGAGAAAGAAAGAGGGAAATGGGAGGAGGGACATGGAAGGGTCAGACTGGGAGGAGTGGAGAGAGATGGAGCTGTGATTAGGATGAAATGTGAATTTAAAAAAATCATGTGAAAAAAAAGAAAATAGTTGAGGAAGTGTCTTTGTGGTGGTATGATGGAACATTTTGAGCATATGCCCAGGAGTGGAATAGCTGGGTTTTGAGGTAAATACATCCCCAATTTTCTGAGAAACTACTACATGGATTTCTATAGTGGACTTATAGGTTTTCATTCCCACCAGCAGTGGAGGAATGTTTCCCTTGCTTTATATCCTTACCAGCATGAGCTGTTATTAGTATTTTATTGTCCTAGCTATTCCTAGGGGTATAATATTCAATATCAGTGACTTTTTGATTTGTATTTTTCTAATGGTTAAGGATATTGAACATTCTTTTAAGTGTTTTTCAACCATTTGAGATATATCTGCTAAGATCTGTACCACATTTATTAATTGGATTTGTTTTTGTTGGTGTCTAGTTTCTGAGTTCTTTATATATTTTGGAAATGAGCCCTCTGTCATATATAGAGTTGATGAAAATATTTTTCCATTTTTGTAGACTGCCATTAGGTCATATTGACAGGGTCTCTTGTTCAGTTTCATGAGGTATCATTTATTAGCTGCTGATCTTAGTGCCTATACTATTGGTGTTCTGTTCAGGAAGTTGTCTTCTATGGCAATATGCTCGATGCTATTTCCCACTTTCTCTATCATGTTCAGTATTTCTGGTTTTATGTTGAGGCCTTTGATCACCTTGGAGTTGAGTTTGTTTAAGGTGATAAATATGGATCTATTTGCATTCTTATACATGGAAACATCCAGTTAGCACAGCACCATTTGTTGAAGATGCCTTATTATTCCATTGTATAATTCTGGTTTCCTTATCTAAACAAGGTGTCCATACATGTGTAGATTTACATCTGAGTCTGTGATTTGATTTCATTGATCAGTCTGTTTCTATGCCAATATCATGGAGTTCTTACTACTACGACTGTACAGTAGAGATTAAAATTAGGAATGGTGATATCTCTGGAAGTTCTTTTATTATACAGAAATGGTTGATAAACAGTTGTACAGCTTTTTGTTCTTATGGGACTCTTAACAGTGGAATTGACTGTATCTCTGACTCCTTTGTCCACTCTTGGAACCCTTTTCCTCTTACTGGGTTGCCTTGTCCAGCCTTGATATGAGGATTTGTGCCTAGTATTATTGTAACTGGTTATACTGTGTTCAGTCGATATTCCTGGGATGTCTGCTCTTTTCTGAACAGAAATGAAGGAGTAGTGGGTCTGGGCGAGGGGAAAGTGAAGCACTGAGAGGAGTTGGGGAAAGGAAAATTGTGGTTGGAATGTAATGTATGATAGAAGAATTAAAAAAAAACAGATAGTATTTTCTGTAAGCTCAAGTTGAGAGTCATACTCAAATTTTAATACTAATTTTGTCACTGTGCCTGTTGCTAAGTCATGTGAGATCTCTAAAGCTAAGTCATCACCAATAGACTAAGGATTTCTGAGAAGTAACCTGATGAGATAGGACAAACTTGTTCAAAGGATATAAGGAGCCTTAAAAAAATCCATGGAACTTGATAAATATTCAGTCAACTGGGCTTACTGTTGTAGATCAACCAGGTCCATCAAAGTAAAATTTGTAGCAGCAGTACAACCCACACCAGAAAAGGCCTGAGTCCTTCAGTGCTGGGGCAATCAACCAATTATATGAATAGAAGAGCTTCAAAAACTCCTGCCAGCATATAAGGCACAAGTTATTATGGATTATTGGGCATTCTGATTCACTATCAGATGTCAGAACCAGAAAAACAAAGAGCACAGGTTGTCAATTAGGAAGCAGAGTGGCTGAAAGGCAGGGTCCCTTACAAAGCTCTCTGTATCAAGCTGTGAAATGCATAATGAAAAACACATGTAAACAGAGTCATGATCTGTGTCGTGGCTGAAGGACCAGGATAGAGACTACTGACTAGAGCAGGTCATTGTTTAGAGGATCTCAGGAATCCCCTGTGAGGTTTTCTTGAATTTCTCTTGAATAGCAATCCCCTCTTTCACTGTTTGGGAAGAGCAGCTGAACAAATTTGTATAAATAATCTGACAACCCTGACACACACCTTTAAAGAATATGATGCTAAAGCCAAGCAAATCACTGAAGATTCTTCTACAAATTCAGGAATAGGGCAGAATAGAGTGCAGCGCTTTCTTCTGTTCATAAATCCCAGAATTTGCTCCTTAGCACCACTAAACCATTAGAAATGTCAGCATACATCAGATAAAGTTGAGAAGATCAGAATTTCAAGACCTCATCCACACACAGGGCTTGAAATCAGTATGTGACAGGTGAGGCTTTGTCTCAAAGACAAAGCCCCCCCCCACACACACACATACACACACACACACAAGCTAGCACACACACAATGATAAAAACATGGACTAACACCATAAGTTGTAACAACGCTGCTTTATTACTGTCATGTTTTAGTATAGTTATTTGAGATGTAGAAGTCAGAAAGATAAAGACAGACTCTCTACCTATCTCTGGGGAGTGCAGGGGGAGGGGTTTTACTTGACTATGCAAGACTATATACTTGCTTCTAAATGGAAATATTTTTAAAAAAAGAAAATCATGAGAAGCACTGAACATTAATTAGAGAAGATACAAAGTTCAACAAGACACTAGATCAAAAACCAATCTGAAGAGGAGAGTCAAAACACAAGTAGTCAGAAATGCAAGAGGGAACCCATAGACATCCAAAGACAGTGAGATAAATCCCATGCAAAATCAGCCATCACCCCTTACAGCCTAAAAATTTCTTGCTTGGTTTCTACTCTATAGAGAACAAATATAACATAGCCAAGCCAGACCAGTGATTTCAGAAGGAAGCAAGCACATAGGAGCCTGTAACAAGAAAGAGATGGGGCACTATATAATGAATGGGGGAGAAGACAGAATAGCATCCAGAGAAGCCATACCAAACATGGATCAGTCACTGCAATGTGTGTGGTTTTACATTTGTCCTGGGGCTTGCCCTGAGGCAAGCTTGAATAGCATATTTAGCTTTCTTGCAGAGTGGAGATCATTTTCTTATTTATTCAATCTACAGAAAGGTTAATTATGCTTATGACTGTGGTTGGAAAACAATTCTTAGAAAATGCTTTGGTAACAACAGGTTGGCAGTATATGGAAACCATCTGCTTCCCACAAATGTTAAGGTAAACTTTCAAACCTGTGGGGTTAGCAGCTACAGATTGTAGAGTAGTTTAGTGGAGTGCAAATACATGCTGTCTGTGTTGATGTCGACTTTCTGACTCTTGACATCGAGCTTAAAAGATGAACCATGTTATAAGAAGAGTGGTCTCTGAGCATAGCAAAACTTTAAGTCATCTTTGCTTGCACATATTAAGGCTAACAGAACAAGAACATTACACAAGGGAATACAGTATTTATAGTGAATGTCTTCTAAGTAAATTAAGCTGCTCTGGTTTGCTCTTACCCTGACCCCTAATGGGAACAGGATCATAGAGGGAGGATTTGTTTCTTATAAAAATATTCAGTTTATTCTACAAAAGAACATAAAATGGTGCTCCTTTGACCCCATGGCGTGAGCTGCTCTCAAGGGCTGCAATTGCCTTGGTACTAGCTGCTTCGTCATAGATATGTCCTCTCCTCCTCCCTGGACTGCAGGGATTCTTATCTCCCCACCTCCACTCGGAAGGGCAGAGAGAAATGGAAATGGCTAATGTTCTCCAGGCTTAGCAAATGCTGCAAGGGAAGCTAATCAATCACTTTAGGGTGCTTCTGAACGAGACAGATTTCTGTGAAAATCATCTAGCTGAAACTAAGAGGAAGCATTTTAAGTAAAGACAAATTCAGAATTATGAATGACAGTGAGGAGTGGACAGAAATCATATTTGCTAATGGAAGTGAAAAATCTAAGTAGTCCCTTGTGTTTCCTGCTTGCACAGCAACACCTTATTCTGCATAGACTCTGGGTGCTTATGGCCATCACACATTGAAGAATGCCCAATACGATGCCTATGCTACATCCAGCACAAATCCAGGGGCACACTTTATTGGGGCAGTGAGGAATGAAGAAAAGACAGACAGAGGAAACACAAAGACAAAACCTGGAGTTGGGTGCACTGGTCCCTCTGATGGAGAAACCCCAGCACACCAGGAGTTCAGCATGTTTAGTATATAAGGGGTTACTGCAGAGAGCTAAATGAGGAGGCAGGATTTAGGGTATACAGATGAACAAGGAATCAGAGTTTATGATAGATAGCTGGATCAAGGAGAATGATTTAGCTAATCTTAGGAGCAGTGTCTGCAGGAGAGAACTTTTCAGGTTGTAAATATTTTGAGGGAGAAACCTATGGTGTAGATCTTTTTGCACACATTATCAACAGCCACACATGGACCAGAAGGGAAGGCTTTGACACTTCTGTCTGGGCCTCAGGTTAGGATCCTGGACATGAAAAGGGCAATGTTAACAGCATACATCCATTCCCGCTGAGATTTTACAAACGTGAATTACAGTTTTAGGTAATCCTAGATCTGTATGTCATTAACACCTTCTACACAGCATCCTCATCATACCTGAATCGTGTGGATTCTTCTAGTAAAAGATGGATTTATAGGAAAGCAAATATGCTACCTATCTTAGTTTATATAGATAAAGACAATATAGGGAAGGTTATAAATAGTGACACAAAGAGGAAATGATATGCAAATCAGAACATGATAGGTTAAAAGAGCTCAGAGCACACAATCAGAGGTTTATTTAAGTAAAGACTACAGACATGATTCTATATACTTGACCTTGTGCTGGGCATTTAAACTCTTCAAATATTAGTGTTCCTATAATTTAAAACTCAAAAGATCACTGGACTATGCTTTGCAGAGAATTTCTGTAAAGAGAGATAGCTATCAACATAGGAGGCACTTATTTAGTATCCCAGCTTTTTGTCAAGTCAAATTTTGATTATTCATTTTCACTATGACTATGTGATCAGATAGTGGATCCCTTTTCCCAGCCTAAGAGGTTATCTCTGACATGTGTGTGAACCATATTTCTTTGGGCAGAATGAAGTTTGGGCATGGATATGTGACTAATTTCTGGGAAGAGGCTAGTGTATGCTGAAACATTTGGGAAAAAGAGGCCTCTAGAAAAGTGGATTGTTCACTCTTGTATAAAGCTTCATAAAGATAAACCTTGCTTCCATTCCTCGGGATTGTGTCAGCCAAAGGCAATACCTAACATACCACAGGTATGTAAGCATTTCAAAGATGTGATGGACACATTCTGGGGAAGATGACATTACTTAAAAATACCATGTTATCATAAATGGTATCTGACAAATGTTGACAAATGATTTTATTGTTGTCAGATATGAACTCTAAGGAACTGTGGTTTTAATGTTTTAAATAAGCCAACACTAAAATAATAAAGAATGTAATCAGAGTACTAGAACATAAGAATATTAAAAGAAATCTGTACAACCCAATATGCAATAATCTGTATTAAAATTTTGAAATCTGGCATCATGTACCAGTGATCTCAACACTTAGGAAATTGAGGCAGCACTCTTGCTGTCAACTCAAAGTCAAAGTTGACTAATAGTGATCTTTAGGCAAGACTTAGAAACTAAATTTGATATGGGACAGCATTCTGTACCTATAACAATTTCTTTTGACCTATTTCAAAGGTATTCAAACTAAAAAGCAAGAGAAAATACTTACAGCTGCTTCTGGTCCATTGTATTTTTCTAATGCTGTCAAATGGTTTATATTAATAAATGCAGAAAAACTTCCTCTATATTACTAAATATTCACATTAGAAATTATTTATTTATATACTATTGCTTTCTCTCTATTATTTTACTATTTATGTCAAGCAATATAAGACATCCATACTATATTGTACAAAACATTATTTTGCAAAATATTATTCAAATATCTACTTATGATTCAATTTTACTATAATTGCCCCTCTTTTTCCTAGTTGAGGAAAGATGTATTTGGCTCAGTTAAAGGTGGAAGAGGCACTCCATGGGATATTGTTTTCTGCATTTGTCCTGTTCTTGATTCCTCTCTCAATTTGATGCAGAAAGAAGTTTCACCCACTTATCTGTGAATAGATTTACAGTATCAGGCTTGAATACCCTCCTACTGAGTAGAACTTAAGTCCAAGAGGGAGGAATGATTGTAAGAGACAGAGGCCCTGGTCATTTATTTCAAAATAGTGTGTTCTATGTTTGTCAGGGAAGCTGCACTCATGAAATCTTAAAAAGATGATTGCCTAAGTAGAACCTGAATCCTGACATAAATTCTCTTGACGGTCTAGTTTAATGAGTCATTGCCTATAACTAATGCATCATGTGTACTTAGTCCAGCTTCAACTGGACCTCAGGGCAGATGGTAACTGAGGGAACTTCCCCTTCTCCTCAGAGAAGGGAGGAAATAATGAGGGAGGGATTAAGGGTGGTACTAGGAGAAGAGGGAGGGTGCTTCGATTAGGATGTTAAAATGAATACATTAATTAATTTATGAAGAAAAATAATACCTCATGGTGGTTTTCACTTCTTGCTTTCAGTCTTTTATTGACTTCTTCTCTTCTATAAACCATCTTTTTAAAACTTAGCATTCTGGCCAACACTCTTCTAGACACAAAAGTCCCTCCTCTTTGGTTCACATAAATGCCACTGAATTGCATGGTAAGTCTTTCACCCTGCACCAACCCCCAGACTTGACTGGAATGAGAGTATTATTGTTCCTTCTTGAGCCTGGCCACATACCTTCCCATGACACATGAAGGTACATGATCTATCTTTGAAGCTACATCACAAGTGTGACGTGTTCTAGGGAGGGGCAATTCTCAAGAGCAAAGGGTTTAGATAAAAGCATGCTGGAGACCCTGAAATTCGACGATGGAATTTAGTATACTTTGGTTAAGGTTAAGATTCATGGAATTCTATAGACAATTCACCGAATCTAGCGGTCACTCGGTCTAAATACTCCTATATTCTGTTCATTTTCTTCATCTATTAAATAAGGTTCTCGTTTGCCTCTTGTAACCAAATAGATGAGAACATCCAAGACGATTAGAAATGCTCGGTTAATAAATGGTTAATTATAGCTTTGAGAACCTAAGCACATAGAGGTTCTGGCTTGCTTTTGGCCACATAGTTTAACTCACCAACCGAGATGCAGTAATAAGCACAAGAGCCTTGAGCCCCAATAACATCGTATAAACTCTGAGAATTGTGCATATGACTTATCAAGGATGACACTGGGTCCTCAGAGAGGTAAAGTCTCACTTTTATTTGTGCTTAGGGGCAATGGTATGGTAATCAGGATATCTTGGGCTGCATGATGCCTTTGTTTTACAAAGTGTTTCCCATCAATTACATCATTTTACTTTTAAATATCCCTATGAGTCAGGGAAGACATTATCACCATTAGTTGTTGTTCTTATTATTGATTTTTTTTTAAAAAAGTTCGCCTTGTTATGAGGAAATACAGTCATTCTCATTTTTTAAAATGTTTCGAATACATTTCTCAGTAAATTCTGGTGTCTAGATTTCTCTGACAAAAGGGCTTTATCCAAATTGGAAATGACAAACTTCTTTGACAAATGCACAGCAATATGGCTTAGGCAAAAAGCCACTTGAGCAAGAAAGCTGGAAAATATATTTTTTGCATGCAAACAAATGAATTACAAAAAAGACGTTCATTACAAAATCCTCACTTCCTAGTTCTAAACTTTTGGAGTAGTTAAAGTCACAAGGATGCAGGGCTCTGTGAACTAGCTAATGGAACAAGTTAGCATCTGTTCACATAGATCCCAGGCAACAGCCAAATAAATATGTTTGTCAGTGTAAACAGAACCAATGGAGAGCACAGGCCTCATAGAATCTGGAAATCTGTGGCACCACTCTGGCTGAAAAGAAGGTCTTATCCACTCTTCTCCTTATATAGATGGGGATGTGGGACTGAAAGGAGAGAGATGGGTAAAGTATGAAGTCTCAGAGTCTACCACTCAGTCATACCACCATCTCCGTTCAGAAGGTCACGTGCCCATAACTTTGCAGAGTTAAAGGACAACGGATTCTAAGGGGAGCATGGATGATAGTAAACTATATCAAAGTGCACTGTTAATGTTTCTACATAATTAGAACAGCTTGTATTTAAAGATTTTTAAATGTCAAATACATCGAAAGATGTATGTATTGCCTGGTGGGATGTTAATAATGATTATTAATGCAAAATAAGAAATTGTGTGTATATATCTTAAAAATGAAAATACATAGATAATATATATGCATAGATAATTATAATATATGCATTTATATATAAGAGGATAATTATTAAAAATAAGTACAAGTATATAATATATAATATGCCTCAAACATTATATACTGCATGCTAACTTATTAAGTTTATTGTTTAAAACGAGAGGCACTCTGTGAAGAGAAGAGATAGGTTCATTCCTCCTATCACCCAGGTTAATTAAGGGTCATTTGTGTAACACCCAGTGATATAGCAGGCATATTATCTGACCTGAAAATAATGAAAAACGAAGACTGATGCTTCATTGGGAAAGTACCTAGACAAGGCGTTTGGAAACCTGCAGGAGGTTCCACTCCACCTAGACTCAAGAGCTTTTGCCAGGATGAAAAGTCAGAGGATAGAATACATCTGCAGGTCTACTGGAGGTGAAAGGCCAGACTCCAACAATCTAGGGAACAGATTGCTCATATAATGTAAGAACCCCCCATGTGCTGAAGGTATGAATGGAACACAAGTAACTCATATGGTGCAGATAGGGCTTTATCTGAAGTAAACTCTTTTTCAAGGATGACCACTGTGCACAAAATGAGAGCAGAGAAGGCTTGACCACCCAGCAGCTTTGGAGGTAAGGAGTGGTGAATGAGTCCAAATGAATGGACTCCACAGCCTAACACTGTTTTGTGGGAAGTCTGACTTCACCAGCTGGCAACCCACTCAACAGTGCTATTTCTTGTCAGGTCACTGAATCCCCAGGCCTCGGTCTCAGCACTGGTGTGTTGGGGCAGTCATAAACCAACACAGTCTTTTTTTCTTTTCTTCTTAATTTTTAAATGCGTAAAACTTGGGTTTCATCATGCCATGTCCGAAGAAGTTCATTATATCCTTTGTTCATACCCTCCTTGTTACCTCTTCTGTCCCACTAGTCCCCTCCCTTTATTCCAGAGCAGTCTCTTTGGTCTCTCATGTCAATTGTTTTTATAAATTTAGATACTGCATATGAAAGAAAAATTGGTTTGCCTGTCTAAGTAAGGCTTATTTCATTTAACATGATGAACACTAGTTTGATCCATTTCTGTGGAAATAAGGTGATTTCACTCTTTTTTATTGCTGAATAAAACTCCATTGTGTACATATACCACATTTTTCTAGACTTCTTTTCCACCAAGAAAACATGACTAAGGTTTTAAGGGAAAGCTTGCTTTTCTGACACCCTTTGCCATGTGATTTTAAGTGTTTATCATCAAGGCTGATTTTATCATCCGGCAATAACTATTTATGAAAGAAAATCCACTGCATAATGATACCCTGTGGAAATAGAAATTGGAGCTTACTTATGAAAATCAAGTAGGAGAACGATTTAGCTCTTGGTTTACTCCAGCCTGGGCTGTGCTTTGCATGTAAAATGAGCTCAGCTTCGAATGTGGCAGATTTTTCTTGTTTGGGTCGTGTTTCTAATCGAGGCACATATATTTTCCCTCGATTGCAGGAAAACAAATTGGCAGTGGCATATTGCTTTGATATTTCAACCATTTGCTAGATTTCCATCCCTCCAAAATATCTTAAACGGAAGCATGAAGCATGAGTAAGCCAAACCAGAGCTCAGTATTTATGAGCCTATTTGAGCCTTATAAAGATTTGATCAGAAAATATGCCGATTGATACACGATAATGTTTTACAACTGCAGTTGTCTTGGTCTATAAAATGTATTACAGTTCTGAAGGGATTTCTACTTTTTCTGCAGACATTTCTGCTTTACTGCCACCAAGTGGTCTAGATTAGAATTGGCAGCATCGTTGCTGCTGGTTAAGCAGCGAAAAGGAGGATGTTTTTATTTTTAATTGTAAGTTGCAAATAAGAAATATTGAGAGGAAGATCCCTTTCTTGACAGGTCCATCCTGTGAGCCTCATCCAAACATCTTCTCTACACACATAAACACATAGACACATACATGCAAATACATACAGGCAAACACATACCTAAGATATAGTCCCATTTGAATATATCAGTCTGTGCTATGAATGATCCCCTATTACATCAGGTGGACATTTTGTCTCTGAGAAATTCAGTTCCTCTGGCTTTCAGTTTTGGTAAAGAATATTTGGTTTGGGTCTTTGTTCAATTTTTTTTTATTTTGTTTTTTTGAGACAGTCTGGCCCTATTTTAGCCTAAGCTGGCTCCACTGCTCTTGTTTCAGGTACTAATCTGTTAAGAGAGGCTTAATAAGTCCTCTTTGCTTCATTGACTCTAGACTTTCCAATCCTTAAATGACAATTCTGGTATTTTAACATTGCCACATAATAGGAGCAAAACTATATTCACAAAATCTTGCTACGCAGATGAGAATTAAGAAGATAGCTAAGATAATATGAGGACACCAGGTACATTTTTATTCATTATGACTGCTGTTCTTTAAGAAGAGAATATTTGAACTGAGGTAAACCAGGAACATAAGCGCATGATAAAAAGGTATCTATTTGTAGGATGGAGAATGGATAACCAAGTCCATGCCTTGAACGCAGATTTCAAGCTTCCAGAACTGAAACAAAATTTTTTGTTTATGCCACATGCCTTGCAGGACATTGCTACGGCAGCCCTGTTAATATAATATAAACAAATATTAAACGGTACATGGAGTGTGTATTTGGAATTAAGCAACCAAAATCTTATTAAAGAGTCTGTGACATGAAATTGTCTCAATCTCCATTGCAGAGAGGGAAACCTTGAAGGAAATTGAAAATAAGAGCTCCATCTAGGTGTCCATACTCATTCATGGACAGGCAAGGCATATTTATATGTAATATGCCACATATACAGAGTTTTATATATATATATATATATATATATATATATATATATATACATAAGTAAATATACAAAAATACCCATATGCAGTGCAGACATAAGACTGAAGTCAAGTCCAGTTCAAATTCAGGCTCTCTAATGTACAGAGTAGCCAAGGTAAGATTCTTACTTTTCTAAGATCACCTGACTTATGATAAAATAGAAAATAAACAATCCCGATGGTCAATGAAGCAAGATATAATGCATTAAAGGGGTAATTGTTTTTGTCTTTAGCCTATCTTGTTTTCCACATCATGGAGAGAAAGCTCCCCGCCTCTCATATCCTTTTCAACCCCCTGCATAGTCATTGTCTCCCAGGAGGAAGAGCACTTAATGCTTATCAGGGAATGTGGTATGATGATTAATATTGTCTGCCCACATAAAAGAATCTACAACCAGATTACAGATAAACCTATGAGCATTTCTATGGGGGAGTTTCTAGTGTAGGTTTTTTGAGGTGAGAAGACAAATGTTAAACGTGGGCTAGCGTTATTCTAGCAGCAAGTTACAGGTGAAAAACACTGACCTGCATTCACTTCTCTGTTTTAGGACTGCTGACGAAATGAGGCCATCTGTCACAAATCTTGTAGTCATGATATTATGTTTATCATCGCAGATACTATCCTCAAACTGAGAGCCAAAATAAAGCCTTTCTTCCTTCCTTAAATTGTTTCAGTTAGGCATTTTGTCAACGTAACATGAAAAGTAATATCTACATTTGACAAATATACCCTTGGGAGGGAATACGGAGGCAAAGTGTAGAACAGAGGCAGAAGGAACACCCATTCAGAACCTGCCCCACATGTGGCTCATACATATACAGCCACCAAACTAGATAAGATGGATGAAGCAAAGAAGCACAGGCCGACAGGAACAGGATGTAGATCTCTCCTGAGAGACACAGCCAGAATACAGCAAATACATAGGTGAATACCAGCAGCAAACCACTGAAATGAAGGAATTAGAGAAAGGACTGGAAGAGCTTGAAGGGGCTCAAGACCACATATGAACAACAATGCCAAGCAACCAGAGCTTCCAGGGACTAAGCCACTACCCAAAGACTATACATGGACTGACCCTGGGCTCCAACCTCATAGGTAGCAATGAATAGCCTAGTAAGGACACCAGTGGAAGGAGAAGCCCTTGGTCCTGCCAAGACTGAAGCCCCAGTGAACATGATTGTTGTGGGGAGGGTGGTAATGGGGGAGGATGGGGAGGGGAACACCCATACGGAAGGGGAGGGGTTGGGGTTAGGGGAATGTTGGCCCAGAAACCAGGAAAGGGAATAAAGATCGAAATGTAAATAAGAAATACCCAAGTTAATAAAGATGGAGAAAAAAATCCCCCTTTGGTATTTTATTCTGCAGAAGCTTGTATCTCTGAGCCAAGAATCTCTTCGCTAAAACCATAGCTCATAGAAGTCTGTTCTTTAGTCTAGACCATACCCCTGGCATGAACTCACTTTTAGGGAGATCAGAAGGATCTATTTTTTTTATCAGAATTGTAATCTTTAGTATTTATTGAGCAGGGACCAAGTCATTGGTGGTATTGAAGAGCAAAGTCCAATCTCTCAAGAAAATACAGAAATTACTTGGGAAGTCTGATTGTCCCAGCAAGAATGATGGATTGTTAAGTGGGTCTCTTGCCTGGGAGATGCCTAGGGCACTAAGCACCAAAGAAAAAGAAAACCTCAGTCACATGGGCACACAAATAGAAAGGATCTGTTCTGCAGAAACTGCATGGGTCCCCATAGAAACACTGGCCCTCGGCCAACACGGCAATGCTGAGAGTCCTTTGATCAGTAATTGAAGTACTACAACAAATGCTTCACACTTCTGGATGCTAGTTCCTAGGAACTAGGAATTCTAAATGGTCTGCAGTGCTCTGGACAGTCCATTAAAATGAAGAATGCCAGTACTGTCTCAAATGCAATAATAAGGCCTCACCCAGACAACAGAGACAACTATGCATCTTTTATTTCCTTTCTACCAACAGTTTCTGAGGGCCTTCATAGCAAGTCCTCAATTAGAATGGATGCATCTGATAGAACAGACATTTCCTCTTATATAGTCCAAGCTATCCTGCTAGGTATTCTGCTCATTCTCACCAACACTTCATTGTAGATTTTTCTCCTTCTCTATTTAGGATATCAAGAAAACAACTCGAGGATATTACTGTCTTGCCAGTCTCAGATGAGGGGAATATCAAGTAGAATATTACCTGCCAAGAATGTTGCTGTCTAGAGAACTTAAATACATCTCTCTTGGGAGATGACCACAACGCTGCCTTTCTTTGGACCCTCACTATGTGGAGGTCACACTGGGCCTCATGCCAATGTAGAAGATCTCCCATCACTTCTCCGTTGAGTGATGATCACCTGCTGTCTAAACAAATATTGCATGTGTTTCTGTATTTCACAGTCTCCCACATATTTTCCATAATCATTTCTTAGCAATGTGTAGACTGGGGTGCCTGAGACCTAGATTTTAGATAAACAATTTTTTCCTACTTCAGCTTTAGTCCAACTCATATAAAGCTACTCTGTTCTTTTCTCTCTACAACTCTTTCCCACCTATGACAGGAAAAAAAATAAACCCTCTCCTGAACTCACACCATAAGGGTTACATGTCAGTTTAGTTCAGAAGGTTTATGTAAATCCCAGGTTATAATCAGACTGGAATCTCCTCTTCCACTTCTTCCAAACTGAACAAACTATATTTTCCTTTCATGTGCTGAAAACTGGCAGATTATATATGTAATAGGTGAAAAGGGGAAGGAGGAAGGTAGGCGAGCATAAGGCACATTAATGCACATCCCATCTTCTAATCATGCACTTAATGGTCAAACTCCTTTACCTGCCTGCATTCTACACACATATTTCTTTTCTAACACCTCACCGAATAACCTTGGACCCTACCTCCACTGGGCTATAACTACATTCCTCTCTGAAAAACATAATAGAATTTTTTCCCTAACAAAAATCAAACTTTGACAGTTTCTTCTCCAATATATTCCCAATATATCCAAAGCCAACCAACCTGAACTGATTTTGGGTAAGCATAAAGTAAGACAGAACTGAGTCTTCATGTGAACTTTTAAGGAGACCTTGTAGGATGTTGCTTTGATGCTGCTCATATTTAAATGCTAAATTTTGTACCCCAAGATCTGGTTGACCCCAATGAGATCTTCACATATACCAAGTGATTCTAAGTCACATTGCTCCCCGAGGTAACTGGTCAATAAAAGGTTAAACCCTAGGCTTAGACAATAGATAGAGGTAGGCAAGTTTTCAGTTAACTGGCCTGGGTTGCAGGTAAAGGCAGGAAAAAGAAAGGACAGGGAGACATGAGAAAGCTGACGTGCTAGGAGGTGGACAATGAACTCATAACCAGGAGAAACAGCAAGTAACAAGGGACATATGGTTGGGATTAAGTTAGAATAGCTCCAAAATCTGCCTGATCTAGGCTTACAGTTTATAAATAAAATACTTGAAGTGTGTGTCTTTTATGTGGGCTAGCAAGAATTTATAATTCCATTTACATACACCTCCTATTTATCGTCTTATCCCTATGAATAATTGGGTTTGCATATGATTATAATCAGATGCATTATGGGAAGGACATGCACTATAGAAAATGATAATCTTCTATCAGAAAAATCCAACCTCTTGAATCCCATAAAAAGGAGTTAAGAACAACTATCAGGATCTTTGAGGATTTTCATTTATGTGGCCCAACTTTCCGTCATGGCAGCATATTTCTGACCTGTACTATTGCTCTTTTTACATAAAGTTTTCTTGCTACTTTTGTAAGTATGGTTAAGTTCTTATGCCAGTGCTTTGAATTGTGTCAACAACACAGTCCCCTACCACCAGTAAGAGAAAGGGAAAGAGAGAGGAAGGAGAAGAGATAGAGAAAGGCTGAAGTATATAAGCAAGAAAGTCAAATATGTGTAAAACACCGGGCACACACCAGATTCTCAAGTTTAGCTAACATGTTTTACAACAATGCCATTGTTCTCAATGGCAACTTAAGAATAAAGAAACTGAGACTCAAGATCACAGTGCTATTAACTCATAGAATTGGATTCCTAGAACATATTTTCTGACCCCAGAGTCCAGGAACTTTGGTTAAAGCATGTAAACTTCGTTTTATCACATAGATGATGAAAGTACTTTGAGGTAGTATAGCAAACTATCAGACAGCAGAGGCTATGTACATGTGAATGTGGGTTCATGTTGTACACAACTCCTTTATTTTCCAAGCATTGTATCCTCTCCCAGCATGTTGTGACAAGAAAGCTGGTTGGTCATGGCTAAGGATGAAGCTTTCAGCTGAATCCAAAGGAGACGTCAAGCTGTGTGTCAGCAAAGCCCACATCACATGCAATGCACACCAGTTTACACCCCTCTAGATATAATAGCAGTCAGGTTACAGATATAAGTAGGTAACTTTCTTTCAATATGTGCTGTGAGTAGATATAAACAGTAAACAACATTTCCTTCATTTGAAAGTAGTAAAGGCAACAGACGGAAAAGTCCTGTTAAGAGCCTCTTGGAAATCTTACATATCTACATTCTGTTTGCAAACACAAACTTGTTCAGAAGTTCAGAACCATAGTGACTTGTATACAACTGGAGTATGGCAGACAAGGGAACTTTTCATTAGACACTTCTCTCTGTCCAGCTACATGCATCAACTTTCCTCCTTGGTCATTAGGGAGGCAAGATTTTCTCATATTAACCACTTGTGCTGCAAGCAGAAATAATGCATACGGTTTTTATAAAACAAACAATATTTCTTAAGTTAGGTAACACTTCAACATTTTTTCCTCTTTCTACAGATGTCAAGGAAACACGAGAGAAGATGCCACGCAGTCTACTTGGACCAGACATTTGAACCACACATCAAGAATAATTGTCCTAGAGAAATGCCTGCAGTGTGAATGAAAATTTGACTTTCATCCACTTTTACTATTATGTTCACTATGCACGTGTGTGTGTGTGTGTGTGTGTGTGTGTGTGTGTGTGTGTGTGTGTGTGTGTGTGTAATTCAGAGAACAACTTCTGAAAGTCAGTTCCCTTCTTTCACTGTATGGTTCCTAGGGATTGGACTAACATCCTCAGACCTTTATGTGCTGAGCCATCTTGCAGGCTTGACTATCATTTCTATTAAGCACTGAGATGTAATATATATTGGCATATGAGATTTATTTTGTCCTGAGTAACCCGATAGATTATTTTACTCACATGTGCAATATGCATATCTCTCTGCACATTTCAATTCAGACCACTTGGAAGTGCTACCATGAAACATCCCTTTTCTGGACCACAGTGTGTTTCTCCCACAAAAAGTTACGTTTATTGATGAGTGGTAGGGATTTTAGGCATTGAAAAAACTCCTGAATATACACACAGGTCCTTCATTCAGACACTTAAGTAGTCTTAGGAAATAGATACAGCTTTCTTGCTCTCCTCAAGTATTCATGTATCAAGTATGACAGCCAGACTGCAGTCAGAGGTTGTGAGTGACAACAGCAGGGACCATCACAGAGACTGTAAGATACACCCAGACCCATAATGTACAATGCCCACGTGTTACATGTGTATTTGATCTTCCCAAGGATGAAAGACCATGGTCGTACAATGAGAAGTCAGTCCAACCTCCATCTTGTACAAAGTGTTTAATTTCTCCCTGTCACTGTTTCCTTCAGTGGGTAAAACATTTCTTACTCTAAAAATTATTACTGTGTTGGAGAGAATATACAACTTTCTGGAGAGTAGTTTACTTAGTAAATATTGCTGTATAATAACAAATGCCATTCTACAAAATGAAGGAATAATGACTAATATCCACTACTGGCATATTTTAATATTAAGTACAAATGGTCATGGATGTGGCAGAGTGACACTTGAACCCAGAGCTTCTGGCTTCAGAGTCAGAGCTCTGGCTTGTTATAACTTAGTCAATTGGGCATCTAAAGCCGCCAGCTCCTTCTCGAGAGCCTCAGTTCCTAAGACTGTCACCTGGAGGGAAAGCGGGTTGGTCAACGTATGAGGTGGTGGAGGGGTAGGTTCCGTCTAAGTATTGATTCTGTTTAAATATTTTGAAACATATAAGCAAGTAACTTTCCTGACGATCCATAGCAGAGGAAGCTTTCTGCTGTGTAGTAAATTCTGGGGATTTTCTTGTCACTTTCCCTCTGCCTCTACTATCACACTTTGCAGTTTATAAACGTACTCTGAGGAGTAAGTATTAGCTCTCCAGTGCAATGGCGATGACTCTGGTTTGTGATTGTGCCACTTACAGTTAGCAAGACCTTGGGAAGTTATCCAATCTCCTGACAGGTTCATCTAACTCAGACTTCTGAACCCCAGAACCCCAGACTAAGGGTCCAAGCAACAGTTTTATTTGATTCTGCCTTATATATCTTTTTTCCAGTAAAACCGTTGATTGGTCTTGATGGTCTTGGACCTATGATGCCTACATTAATTTTTTCTCTACAGGGACAAACACACACTATATGAAAAAGTCACATGGACACCTAGTATCTTATGTAACCAAACTTAAGAATGTAATATATATATATATATATATATATATATATATATATATATATATATATATAATTAGGTGTAGTTGTGTATGCCTTTGATTGCATACATCTGGGTAGCACAGGTTGGCAAATCGCTGTGAGTTCAAGCCTGGTCTAAATTGTGAGTTCCAAACCAGCCAGGGCTACACAGTGAGGACCTGTCTCTAATGATAATAGTAATCTCTGTTTGAAAATAGTTTAAAGGGAGATAGGCTGAGTAGTTGGACAAAGCCAGGTAGGTAAAACATAACAGAAACTTTTGAATTTGCAAAATCGTTTGGTTGTTGGGGATACGATTGCGATGGGAGGGAGATAAGAAACAGTAGGAAAAGAGAGTGATCACAATGTCATCTTACGCATGGATGAAATTGTTACAGAGAAAGTTTAATATTTTTTAAGAAAAGTAAATTGCTGCTGAGAAGGGGTAAATTAATAAAGCAGTAATTATGATGGGAAAAGCATTTTTATTAAAACTACTGGCTTTACTGAAAAGACTGGTTCAGTTCATGAGACATTGTGGGACGTTTTCACAAACAGAATCAAATATTAGCTAATCTTAGAAGCCAGGAACTGAAGTATGAGGAAGCTTTGCTGGTTCTCAGCAAACAGAGTCCACAAAGGCATGCAGTCATTCTTGGCAACGTGTGACTGCATGTACCAGTAATTGACTATGAAGAGAAATACTATACATAGACATAAGGGCTTAGGAGCCAAACAAAAAGGCCTTAATAAAGAGCATTCAGAAGGGAAGTACAATGACAGCAACCTTGTACATATACCAACATTTTTCTTAGAGTCTTTTAAACATCTTGCCCTCATATTATGTAATTCGTATTATCCAAGAAATCAGATCACAGAAAGCAAAGGTAGTTTGTGTAAAGTAGTAACCAAAGCATGATAAGCACAAATCGGGCATGTAAGCTTCTTCAAGGTTGATTTTTGTGTCCCTGTATCTGTCCATACAAGCACTAACCTAACCTTCAGTTTCTCCCACGGTGATGTTGTTCAGTAACAGAGAAAAGACAAAGTCACACGGTGATGAGAACCTAATCCAGTATCACCTGTGTCCTTGTAAAGAGCAAAAATGTGGACTCACACATGCATAAAAGAACATTTTGTGAACCTCAAATTTTTCTACAAGTCAAGAAGGAAATGCCAGAATGGCCAGCAAGCTGTCAGTAGCTAGTTAGGATGCCCTTGGCACTGACAGAACCAGCCTTGCCAACAGTAGCTAGTTAGGATGCCCTTTGCACTGACAGAACCAGCCTTGCCACCATGGGCTGCCCCAGGAGTTGGGCAATGGTGTGTTCCTGTTACTAAATTTACTCATTTTGTGGCACTTTTGTGCAGCAGTATTCAAAGTGTGCCCATCTAGTCAGCATGCTACAGTCTTCTTTCAGAGTTGAGAGAGAGGAGGAAAGGGGGTGAACTACTCTCTGTTCTCTTCTAAAACAACCCTGCCCTGCTTTGTCCTATTACCCAAAGTCCCCTTAGCAACACATACCATTGTCTCCTGGAGAAAATAATAAGGTGAAAGGTAGGATAAGGGAAAATGAAAGAGAAGGAGGAAAGAAGGGAGGGAAAGAGAAAGAGGAGGGAAGGGTAAAGAAAGGGAGAAAGCGGGGAAGGAAAAAAGAAAGGAATGAAACAGTAAAATCCACTTATTCTTTGGAATACAGCTTGGTATTGATGTCTTCTCTGTTGGTCAGGGACTTCACTTCAAAATGCCTCATTTTTATAGACCTATGATTAAGCTGTTCAAAGAGCAGTTTCTGTTGTTTCCTGTTTATATGCTCGTTCTACTTTGACTTATATGGACCAAAGAAAAGCAGTGGACCCCTTTTTCCTTTCCCTCCTCCGTTTGATGGCAATGGAACGTTCTGACATCTGGGAAGGGGGTACTCTTTGGTTTTCTTATTGCAGCAATTCGTCTTTCTTTGGGGGGGAAAGAGAGAGAGAGCTGACTATCGGATGGAGACGTTTCTGTGGAATCTTTCTCTGGTGACTCGTAATCTAAAGCTGCTGAATCCAGGGAAGGTGGTTTTAACCACAGTATTTAATCTTAGGGAGACATTTACTGCAGAGCCTCTTGTTTTGCCTTGTTTAATACAAACCGCAGGGGAGGTGTTTCTTGGTTATGTCATTTCATAAAGCAGAGTGAGAGATGAAAATCCACAGCCCTGCTTCAGAGTCGTCCTATTCCCTGCAATGCCGGGGGAGATCTAAGCCTCAGAAGACCACCAACAGGGACACCAGTGATTATTATGGCAACAGGAACACTAACATTCAAGATTATGATGACAACAACTAGACCCCACAAAGGAGTTGTGGGGAAAGGCTGACTATGCCCAGCCTCAGGCACACCAGGAATTCCCTTACATTCCTCACTGCCCACCCACATTCCCACAAGCAAGGTGTCTTTGCTAAGCTCAGCTGCCTCTCTAACACAGGGGAGTAAATAGTCCTTGTAAAGTTGTTATGACTGTTACATGGAGTGTTGATGGTAAAACTCTTTAGCAGCTCCTAGCACATAATAAATATCTCCTGTGTTATTTCCATTGTTACAAGTAAGTGAACAGTCTATTGTCAGCCTATTACTTGTTTGAGGGTCTTTCCAAGCGCCTGATGTGCAGTCCTGAAACAACCACTTAGTTATCTCCTCTTTATAGACAGTTCCACTCTAATGGCAGTGCATGTTCATGGGTTCAGAAATGGCAGAGGAGAACTCCCCTTTGCTTTGAAAAACACACCATATTTCATCTGAAAACAATCAAGTTGGTTACAGGGCTGAATAGATCCTGTGAAGGTCATTAGTTGAAGTTGGCCATTGTTAAACCTATAGTCAAGCAAAAGTCAGAGGTCATAATTTCCTGTTCCTTCAAGGTTCACGTGGAATTAGCAGAGTTTGTATCTAGTGAATGAACTGAGCGACACGTCTACATTTTACGAAGAATCTGAACTTTCAGGAAAACCAATGGTGGTTTAGGCGTAAATATTAATGACAGTTCATCTTGAAATATCATCAGCATAAGGGAAATTGTTTACGCCTGTGTTTGAGATCACTAAACCCTACCAGGCACAGCCACAACCAGTCTCTGTGATGTCCTCTGCTTTCAACCTGCAACATTTTCAGCTCTGCCTCCTTCTGCTAACCAGCTTCCCTGAGAGAATCTGCAGATAAAAACATGCACTGGAAATGTCAACACCCATACTCGCTGGTAGCTCCACCAGTGCCGAGCCTCTTTGCTTTCCAAAGCCCATTGATCAATAGTTTGATCAATCAAGATGTAGTGTTGGAAGAGCAATGTAAGTGAGCAACCTCACAAAGATTACTTGGAATGGGAAAAAAGCATCCCAGCAAAAGGGTAGAATGGAAGTGATCCAGAAGGTTGGGAAGTTACAGCGAGTAACTCTAACTCCAGTGCATGCTCTATTCACTCGGGGTTTGTGCAAATCAACATTGCAGAGTCTGGAGAGAGAGGTCAATCCTGAGAACAGAATCTGAAAGCCATGGGACTCTGGGGCTGATGATATCTAAGACATGAGTAGAGGGGAGACCTTTTTAAAGCTGGGTCTTTGGAAGGCACTGTGAAAACAGGGTTGCTCCCATAGCAAGCTGTATCAAACGTGTGCCTGTGTTTCTTGCCCTCTAGAGAGCGAAACTCAGAAGCCAGCCCCACCTCCTCTGCCTATGGCTGGAAGCAGAGGCTGCAGCAAAACTGGAAACACAGCAAAGCCGGGGGCCAAAGATGGTTCCTTAGATTTGGAGCTGAAACAATTATATCATTTTGGAGTCAACTTAAGTGACATTACTCACATTTACAGTCTTTAAACACAATACAGAGTACCTGGAAGTCTGGAAGTCTGGGTTGGATGGAAAACTTATACAGGAGGATGGATATACTGAGTTATACTAGGTAAATCAAACTCCCTTGGGTTCACTAGTCGTTAGAGCAGTTGTTTTCAACCTATGGTTCAAGAGCCCCCTGAGTTCAAATGACCTTTTCACAGGGATCACATATCAGATATCCTGTATATGCAACATTTACATTAGAATTCATAACTGTAGCAAAATTACAGTTATGAAGTAGCAAAGAAATAATTCTATGTTTGGGAGACCACCACAACATGAGGACTATATCACAGCTTGGATGCAGCATCCGGAAGGCTGAGAACCCACCATACTAGGGATTTGTTCACACAGAAACCACACGGTTTAGGCTGGAGTTGAGAGATCTGCATTAAGAATAAAATATGCAAACCATGGTTCTCTAGACCTGAAGAAATGTTTGAGAAACGACTAGAGGAGAGTCCCTGAGATGGTTGAGCTCCTCCATTTGCCTCCTGGGGTCTTGGTAGTTTCTCAATATCTAAACTTTATTTTCTTTCACTTTAAAATAAAAGTAAAACACATAGCTGGCAGTTGTCAATAATACAATATTTCCCAAGTTCAAATAAAGCTTCTGGATTATAGATGGCACAGAAGGTTATTATTAGAGTTATATTACTTTGTTTCTTTGTTTTTATTTATTTTGTAACAGAATCTCATGTAATAAGACCTGGGATAAGCGGTTAAGAAGGACCTTGGATTTTTAAGAAGGACCTTGGATTTCGGGTCCTCCTATCCTCTGAGTGCTTGGCCTACAGGCACTCACCATCACACCTGGTTCACGCAGGTCCTCATACTAGGGACTGAATCCAGATCTTCATGCATTCTAGACAAGCACTATATCAACTGAGTTACGACATCAACAAGTCAGCCTTCTTATTTAATGTCACCAAAATCATCTTTTTGTTTGTCGTCGTTTTCTGTCAATGTAGAGCAGAAAACAGTCCTGGAGCAAAGAAGACGTTTACCTAAAGCCATGTCTCTGGAAGCGTGACTTAGTTTAAAGTATCCAGTTCCAGGTATGTTTTACTAACTAGAAGGAAATCTTAGTGGAAGAGCAGGACAGTCCACAGGGGATTCTGGAAAAGCACAGAACTCAAAACACAACCCTCTCCAGGCAGCAGTCAAAACCTGGGATACCTGGCTTTCCCCTCACCCCTAGGTCTTTCTGCAGTCAGTGGTGAGGGGAAATCTAGTTCCCGCCCAGCAACAGCCTCTGCGTCCTTAGCGACAGGGTTGCAAAACCCCAACCGCGAGCTGGCCCTGTGATTGGCTGGATTCCTGAGCTCCACACCCAACGTTCTTGGGTGGCTTTTTAGACAGAAGCAGTTGAGCTTCTGAATTCCAGGGTAGGAAGCGCCACTTTGGTGGTAAGACTGCTTGCCCCTCTGATCCCTCCTGGGGATGGTCTCAAGGTTGATGCCCCACTGCGGGGGGGGGGGGGGGATAGGACAAGATAGTCTCAAATCTGTGTTTGGTTTTCCACACCTATAGCTTCAAAGAACCTGCGGTGGGCAGGATAAAGTCTCTTCTGGGGTTTTAGTCCACAGTAACTGAACTGAAATCATAGAAAGGTCTCTACTATAGCGGTCAGAAAATCAGAATACTGGAAAGACCTCTACCTTCTCCTTCCCCCTCCAATCTGGAATTCCTTGGTGAGGCAGCATACCCTCTCTGGAGCTTAGTTTCCCATCTGTAAAGCCAGTATTTAAACAAGAGTACGTTGTAGAGGCCCCTTGGACTCTCTGAAAAGAAGAGGTCAGTCAGGTTCACCTAGCACCACTCCGGCTTAGACACCCAGGGCTTACTTTAAGCTGGTTTTCATTTGCAGGGTCAGGCATCTGTGGGTACATATTGGAGAGAATTAATCCCCCTTTTGATATACAATGCTTCTTCAAGCACTGTTTCTTCTGCATTCACAGAAAGTCTTTGAGCATCACAGGAAATACTCTTGAATTCCCAAATGGGGAAAGGGAGTATCAGGGCTGAGTGTCAATTTTTCAAGAGATCTACTAATGCCTGGCTTTCTGCTCTGGCCTCAGGACAGTCCCATCCCAGGCCCTGCAGTCAGAAAGATGGAGTCTCCCAAGGACTCGGTGCACTTGCTTTGCAGTCCTTCTGAGGTTAAAAGATCTAGCTACACATACCACTCCCCTCACTAGTAAAGCAAGAATGGCCAGGGTTATTAAGAGTATCTCCCACCCAGTCTAAGGAGACAGCTTAGCCTTTCAACCTGAGTTCACTTCCTTGAACACACATTGGAGAAGCAGAAAACTGATTGCAGCAGATTCTTCTTTGTATAACACACACACACACACACACACACACACACACACACACACACACACCATGAATGTAATTTTAAGGATGTAATAGGTAATTTTATTGGGAGTGTTAAAGAAGTATAGGGGTGACATTCTTTATACCCAATCTTCCTAGGCCTTGTGATTTATTAGTAGAGAAGCTTATGCATTATGTCATGCAAGTTGTACGTAGCACAGAAGCTTCCATTTCCCCAACCCCTAGTAAGATAGTGAACTGGATAAGGACTAGCTGTAATAAAGCAGCTGGATTATTTGGGAAGAATTGAGGAGAGCTATTTTAACAAGGGTTTTCAGTCTTGTGATCTTGACTTCTCAAAGGATAAGGATGCTACACTCCTTACATAAGAATTTCATCTGCTTTTAGGAAAAAATGTGGAATGTAATAATCATACTGTTCTTGATTTTTTTCCCCCAAATATCTTTAACTTAGTCACGCTACTAAAGTAGTCTATATGATCCCTTCACAAGAATAATGCCAGTAGGTTCTGGTGTTATTGTTGATGAGAAATCTATAGCTACTTGGGGCTTGTTTATTTTCCTTCTCTAAGGATCTGACAAGATTTGGAGAGAGGCCATGTCTTCACCTTGGAAGACCCCACCTAGTTCGGCGCCAAAGCCAGAGATGATAGTGAAAATTATAGGAAGTAAACACTTTCGCTACTTCGTAGAAAAGCCAATGATGTAAGTTTCTTCTCTGAAAAAAATTAACTGTGTTTCTTAGATAATACTGATTTTTTTAAGCTAAGAACTTTTTAAAGTGTCAAACTTTTACTAAATTAAGCCATTAAAATATAAAAGTAGAAATAAAACAGTGTTGATAACTCCATGAACAATTTTTCTGATATTTTCATCTTTATAATTCCCCAATTCTCTTTAATTACTTGGGCTGATTTTGCCAATAGATGGGAAATATGAGCGCTGTGACACTAATAAATATTAATGGAGTATTGCTGCTTCTCGTAGTCAAGTTTGTAATCCACCACATGCAGTAATTTAGTGGTGGGAGGGAGACAGGGAGGCAGACTGTTAGTCAATTTGTTGTGAATTACAGGGGTGGGATTAATAAGAAATCACAGCTTGTAAGGTTTTCCCTTATTCTTTTTACATTTGCTCCTACTCTAAGCAAACTTCTCAGAGCTGGGCCAACATGCCTTTCTTCCCTTCCGTTAATGACATCATGTTTGAGGAGGGTCATTCAGACATCTTTAAAGTTAACTAGGTACTTGGCACAAAAGAACATTATAAGCTCTTTCCTCTAGATTTTCAGCTGTTTTTAAAAGAAAAGAATGCCAATTAGACTTAATTTCTTTGGGAAAATCTATAGCTAGTTGCCTTTCCCTCCTAAGATGATTTCTTTGTTTCTTTCTGCTATTGCTTCATTGAACATAGCTGTGGGAAGTAATGCTTATCAGTCAAGACAATCACCCAAAGCATACTTGAAAATGAGCACCTGTGGTCCACCTAAGACAAACTGATACAGAGTCTCTGAGTGAAGGTCTTATGACCATCGTCTTCCAAATGGATAAGCAACACCAACTGCCTTTGCTGTTTCACTACCAGCATTGTCACCCAGAGCAATTCCAACATGAAGGCTATCATCAGTCATGTTTGCACAGACTAGCAAGTGAGCAAGGCAGGATGGGGTCCATGGTTTTGAGAACATTGCAGAGTAGAGTGATGGGAGTTTTAATCATAGATCTGTTTCTTCCTGGTCAGTTGAAATTGAGAAAAATGTAGTAATATGTCTGGCCTTCTGTTGTAATCTATAAAGTAGGAATTTGATGACACCTGCATAGTAGGTTGAGAGGATTAAAAGTATGTGGGCAATTTGCAGTGCCCAGGATGTCCCATGTACCTCATAAGCGATTCTGCTATTGTGATTGAAGTATATCCTTCCAAGGATACAAAGTGTCTAATGAAAACCATATGCCATCCTATGAAAAGGTTGTCATTTCATTTATATTCTATGACTAAGAAGCAGGATATGTTCTATTCTATAGATGAAGAAACTGTGATAAGGTAAATAACCATTTTAAGATCTTTACCAACCCTCTGCCACTGTAAGAAAGCAAAGAGAACTAGCAATGGAACATACTTTTCTCAGGAATACAATACCGCCACACCCTTGTTTCTCTTCATAAAGCTGATTAGCTCCATTCCATTCAAAACTTCTTGTTTTAAGGATGACAAGTGTAGTTTGTTTCTAAAAGGAAAGTGAGGAGGAACCCTTGCTTAATTTAAAAAGTAAAGGAGTAAATGGCACATTAAGTAAATTGTGAAGGAAAAGCCACAGTTCTTGCTCATGAGACACTATAAAAGTGGAATTATTTTATAGTAAGACAGGTTTTCTGTGAACTTAATGCTGCTGTTTCTCGACTGCCATAAGCAATTAACATGCCTTGTTAGAATACTCTTCTGAAGTTCAAAGTGAACAGTTGTCAACAGCCGACTTGAGGTAAAGGAGATCAACAGCCGTCATGCCCCTTAAGTCCCAAAATACCTCAAACCAGAGCAGCTAAATCTGGAAAGGTTGTGCCTTTGGGTTGAACCAATTCGTAAAAATCTGCACAAGAAGTTTAAGTAATAACAAAGGAGGTGTCATCAACAGGAAAATCTGACTTAAAGACGAAAGCAAAAGAATAATGAAAAGAAGTGGAAACACATTTAGCTGAGATTTTCTATAGGACATTATTGAAGAGGAAATATTATGTCAAACTTGAAGATCTAGAACTGTGCATGATCTTGTTCCTCTGTCAATGTGCCAGAAACCACAGAATTTATTTTTCCACAGTTGTGGCTGCTAGAGATTTATCACTCAGGTAAGCATTCAGCAGAATTCCCTCCAGAGGTTCCAGAAAAAGATGTCCATGTGTCCTGTACACTGTTGCTTATCATTAGGGTTTGGTACTGTGTGACTTTTCCATGTTTGCACCTGTATTGAAGTTGCTCTTTTCACAAACACACTAGTCAACTGGATTATAGGCCCATTATATTGATATAATATATTAATATGCATATATATACATATATATAATGGTATATGATTTGGGACTTGAACATAGTGATTTCGATGGTGATACAATTCACCCCATAACAACCACACATCTGTGCCATACATAAAGTAGCTAAGGGATGCTGTTTACTTAAGATTGGAATAGATGTCACCACTCCTCTTTTCTACATTCATTATTAGATTTAAAAAAATATACTCAAGACCTATTTAATATAAAGAAACTTAATCTATGGGCTTTGAAGACTGAAGCAAATTTCCCATGGTTTGTACCGTCTTTATTTCCCTCTAAGATTCATCCAAGTTTTCCAAGTCAACCCTTTGCTTCTGCCTTTCCTGTCCCTAGTGGACTGTATGAAGCCTGGCTTTTACAGTGCCATGCATGAACGACCAGCATTCATCCCACTTGAGCAGATCCCAAGCTCCCTGTGCAGCTAGACTAAGCCAAATTGCTTTTTAAATGGATTCCCTATTGACTCCTACACATGCTAGAGTGAAAAATCTCCATTCCTCACCACAGCCAGAAGGATCCTTCTAAAACACAAATCTACTGTACCTGATACCTCCCATAACACCCTTGAGTATTTTATTGCATTGAGACTTCCTATATCTCTGTCTCTCCCCTTTAACTGTGAAGTCCTGTGCACAAAACTGTATCCTCTGCACAAAGTACAAAGTCCTCTATATGTTGAAAGCTGAGTAAGTGAATTAGAGTAACGCAGTTGCCAAGAAAAGTAAAGATCTAACAATGTTTCCTTGCTTTAAAGGATTTCAGGCCTGTGATCTCAAGCTTTCAAATAGCATGCAGATGTTACTCAGGATTCCTGAATAGTCTTTGATAGCTCCTTGATAGGAAGATATGCCTTTATCTCATCTCCAAAAAAGAGTAGGTAAAAATGGGGGATGAAATCCAGAGGCTTGTGAACAACCCCTAGACAAATTATAGCCAAACAATTTTAAGCACTAAACATGAAAGCAGTGATTTCCAAGGGTCAGGGCATCTTGACAAAAAGCAGATAAAAGCAGATTCAATTATACAGGCCTTCTCCTTACTGCTGGGACTATGAGGCCCAAATGAAAGGAATGAAAAGATGTGTTACTGTCAATTCTGATGAATCATCTCTCCCACAATGGCATGCTCTTGAGGTAAGGATATCCTGTTGTTTATTTTGCTGTTGCTAACAGCACAGTGCCACAGACCAAATACATCTGACCAAAACAGGTTTATTCATGCCCATGGTTCTGGAGGTCCGGGGTTGAGGTGGGTTGCATCTGACGATGGACTTCCTCGTGGCAGTCTTAGAGTGCTGCATTAATGTACGGCAGATAAAGAAATAGTGTAGGCATGATGTTTATTTTATCTGTTCTTTCCATTCTTCTTTTCAAATCCCACGAGTCTATCATGTGGTTGATTCTACTCTAGACTTTCATTTAGTCCAAAACACTTCATAAAGTCCCCACTTTAAAACTAATAGCTTGGTTGAATGTTTCCCTTTAGTATCTCTCAATGGAAAATAAATTCCAACACGAGTTTTGGAGGGCACAGACCATCTTAAAACTAAAATGCACATCAAAATATTTGTTGTTAAGTGATGAAATGATTGATAATTCGACCTTCTGAAAGTGGGATGGGGGATTTATGTGTGATACTTTCTAACATACCATCAAGGAAAACCACTGAGGCAAAGATGTAATAAAAGAATGATGAGGGCCCCTGGCAATTAAATATGTTAACAACCAAATCAACGTGAAACATAGCAGGTTTCTCCTTGGATAAGTATGTATGATCATGGTTACATGAGTTAAATGCTTAGGTTCCTGTCTGTGTCTGTGCTGGTCATGCACTAAGATACTCAGAGAGATATGCTCCCCCTCTTTACTCAGCACTCAAGGGAGGACTCTGCTTGATTCTAGATCAGTGTACAGGAACCCCATCATACTAAAGACGAAGGCAGCAGGGAGTATTAGAGAAGATCCTCAGGACAGAGCTATAATAAGTGTTGTTAAATTGATAATATATTGATGTTAAATTCATGAACATAAGTGAAATGTGCATATTCTGAGAAATTGCTTTCCAGTAAATAAAGTTGACCTCTACAGTTGCTTCCAATGTCAAAGGTTAGTAACCCATCCTTTCGTTCTTAGGGAGTCAGTTATCAGTAGAGCACTATTAGACACTAGGTAGGCTATCTGCAAAGATTTAAGGGGAAGGTTGTACACACGTACAGCAGCTTACCTTGGTATTATAAGTCCAAGTTTTCTCTGGTGTTTTCTCAAGGAACTCTCTTAGAAAACAAAATATTGTCACTTTTAGTCCTCTGAATTCATTCACAATAATAAATTTTATATGATTTTTAAAAACTGTTTGAAGTTTCATAGATTTAGAAATTAATGTATTACATGGAAAACCATCACTGTCCTCTCCACAGGTATGAAGGAGCACTTTCTAATAACTGAGTCTTGGGGATTCAGTAGGGCACATAGAATATTAGCGGCAGGAGACACAGCAAGCAGTGACCACTCAGATGGAGACAGTATAATCAGAAAAAGTGGAAATGATACAAGATGAATTCTCAAAATGCCTTTCTGGACAGGCAGCGTTTGCCTGTGTCTTTGTGGAAATAGAGCAGGTCCATGCATCAGAATGACCTCAGCACCACAGACAGTAAGAGGACCTGAGCTGACCCGACAAGTGTTCTAGCAGCCATGGTCCTACTAGACGCCACTTTACTGTAAAGATGCCTGCCTCCTCTGTTCTGAAGAAGAGGTTGCAACTTTCCACAGGTCGACGATCAGATATCAGATAACTGGACTTTCTAGCAACTGCAACAAGTAAGAAGGTGACTAAGTAGAATGCACTGAGCAAAACAACAAGAAGAACATAGCTCAACAAATGTGTGAGATCAGAGAGGCCAGCAAGCTCAGACCAGGTGCTGTGTGAGCCATGGTGCGAATTCTGCGTTATGTAGGACAAGACATTGTTGGGAAATTGCGAGCAACAGAGAATACATTCTGTGTATACTTTCCAAAACATGGTTCTGGCTACTGAGTGATAGGTAAACTGGGAGTGACAGAGGAAAGAGAGAGACCAATTAGGGCACTATAAGGGTAATCTAGGAAAAAAGAAATTGTAGCTTCTATGTAAACTCTAAATAAACTTTGTCATGTAAAAATTTGACATCAGAGCATGATGTATAGATGGGTTGGAATATTACAGGACTGAGAATAAAACTTGATGCAATAATTATCTAGAATGTGCTAGACTCAGAGTTTAATTTTGAATACTAAGGAAGAAGGAAATATCAAGGGACAAAGGGAATATAGGGTGAATAAATATTACCTACAATCTTCTAAAAATATACATTTGGGAGCTAATTTAGAGCATTGATGCTTCTGCAGAGGAGTCAGGTACCCATATGGCTGTTTGCAACTCTCTGTAACTCCAGGAGATCTGGCACCCTCTAGGTAAAAACAACTGATCATCAGAGTAAATGTTGCTGTGTCCATTGACACAAGATCCAAATGATGAATGTCCTAATATCATTCTGTCCTAAGTCTTTCATACTGTGTTTAGCAGCTCCTTTTTCACCTACTATGGCCATATTAGATAAATTCCTGTTTGCTCTGATATGGCAAGAAGCAGCACCTGGATGGAAAAGTTTATGTTGGTTCTCAGTCAGGTCTGCAGTAGAAGCATGAGGCAGCTGGTCACGCTGCCTCCACAGTGAGGAGCATAGAGCATGCTGGGACTCAGCTTGCATTCTCCTTACTTACCCCATAACTCCAGCCCAGACAGTTAGGCTGGGTCTTCCCTCTCAATTCATCTAACCTGGAAACTCTCATAAAAACATGCATGGACGTTTGTCTCCTAGTTGATTCTTGATCCTGCCGAGTTAACAGTATTACCTGTTCCCATGGGTTTTGTTGATCCCTTCTGTTTGGTTTTGTGCTTACCTGAAGTATTGTGAGAAGTACAATGACACATAAGACACTGCTGTTCTTAATGCACACACATAGTATAATGCACACGCAGAAACCTTCAGTTTATGACATCCTGTAGAATAACAAGGAAAATGTTTACCCACTGATCCCAGATATTGAGACTATATGGTAAAAGTTGTTGATTTATCACTTAAAATTCTGTTTTTCAAAAGGAAAGGAAAGCTTTAACTCAAATCCCAAGCACTATTTGAGATGCCTGTAACTCACACCCTGGACAAAATAACTCTTAGCATGAACAGAGCTATTGCAAATGAATAAGGTAAGTATGAGGAATTTAAAAAAAAATTTTGACAACAGACCCAGACACTTAATTTACAAAAGAAGAAATGAGTAACTGATAGGAAAGTTAAGCCTGCATTGTATTAGAAGAAATGTATATGGCAATTAGGTATTATTTTTTACAAATCAAGTTAGAAACACTTTTAAAATGAAAATATCCAGAGTTGACAAGGTTTAGAGAATGTGCAGGTCTTGTAAAAGTATGTGCTCATCTAAGACCTTAGCTATGTATATACCTCCATATAATAAAAGCATGAGGTCAGATTCTGTCTCAGTTGGGGTTTTTCTTGCTGGAATAAAACGCCAAATCATAAACACTTGGCAAGGAACAGGTTTATTTCACCACATACTTCTCAGGTCACACACCATCTCTGAAAGAAGTCAGGGCAGGAACCTGAAGGAAGAAGGTGATACATAGGCCATGAAAGAGTGCTGCTTGTTGCTTGCTCCTTGGGGCTTGCTCAGCCTGCTTTCTTATAGAAGCCAGAACCACCAGCCTGGGTGTGGCACTGCTTTTCCCCACCGATCATCCATAAAAATTGAAAATGGACCACAGGCCAATCTAGTGGGGACATTTTCTCATTGTGATCCTTTCTTGCAAATGACCCTAGCCTGTAGCAAGGTAACCAGAAAAATAATTATGGCTATACCCCTTTCTTGGGAAGCTGCTGAAGATTGTAGAGGGACAGCTTCTAGTCCTGGGTAGCCGAATCCATCTTTTGAACAACCTGTTGGCCATTGTGGCAAAGCACCCCTGGGCTGGAAGGTGGTGGTTATGCTCTGCCAGGGCATTAACATTTCTGGGAATTTCTACAGAAGAAAAAGTTAAAGCACTTAGCCTTTCTCTGAAAAGATGGGCACCAACTTTTCACAAGGCCTCTTCCAAGATTGCAGCAGAATTTTTTGGCTCATTCTGAAAGGCTGCCCCATGAGACCAAGTGAGGCCAAGCTGCCCAGGAATACTCAGTGTCTAACCTATGACAACAAATCTATTTTGGCTGGAGCCTACCAGAAAGTTTGCTTACCTGAGGCATCAAACTCATGAGGTTAAGCAGAAGTATGAGGCAGTGATTAGCCACTCTGAGGAATAAGAGGGAAAAGCCAAGATTCACCTTCGGAAGAAGCAGCCGCAGCTCATTAGACTTGAGAAACAGGCACAAAAGAATGTGGAGAAGATGAGCATGCATGGAGGCCCACAAGACCAATGGACTCCTGATGTGGGGCCAATAAAGAGAGTGCCTTAATCAATCAATATCAATCAATCAACCAATAACACTTTGGCCTAAGTGTTATACTTATGCTTCAATCCTGTTGTAAAAGTCATTCTTGAACACAACGGTTAATTTTATAGATTTTCACAAATTGTAAGGCTGGATTCCAGTAGGAAACAGATTTGTACATTTGCCCTCCACAATAAGGAAGTTTTGGTTATGATGGGAGTAGTTACGGAGTTACAGAATCAAAGTAAGAAAACTTCAATGTGCAGCACAGGGTCAGTATCTGCAAAGTGGGTACCAGCAATCGGTCTGAAAAGATCACAAGATTCAAATGTGAATGCTTCACTCCTTCTTTAAATGAGGAAAAAGAATACCCTTGGCAGGGAAGGGAGAGGCAAGGATTAAAACAGAGACTAAAGGAACACCCATTCAGAGCCTGCCCCACATGTGGCCCATACATATACAGCCACCCAATTAGACAAGATGGATGAAGCAAAGAAGTGCAGGCAGACAGGAACTGGATGTAGATCGCTCCTGAGAGACACAGCCAGAATACAGCAAATACAGAGGCGAATGCCAGCAGCAAACCACTGAACTGAGAATAGGTCCCCCGTTGAAGGAATCTGAGAAAGAACTGGAAGAGCTTGAGGGGCTCGAGACCTCATATGAACAACAATGCCAAGCAACCAGAGCTTCCAGGGACTAAGCCACTACCTAAAGACTATACATGGACTGACCCTGGACTCTGACCTCATAGGTAGCAATGAATATCCTAGTAAGAACACCAGTGGAAGGGGAAGTCCTGGGTCCTGCTAAGACTGAACCCCCAGTGAACTAGATTGTTGTGGGGAGGGCGGCAATGGGGGGAGGGTTGGGAGGGGAACACCCATAAGGAAGGGGAGGGGGGAGGGGGATGTTTGCCCGGAAACCGGGAAAGGGAATAACACTTGAAATGTATATAAGAAATACTCAAGTTAATAAAAAAATAAATAAATAAATAAAAAATCACAAGATGAATGCCATGCAACTAAATGGAGCGTTCTGAAGCACAAGCCACCATAATGAAGGGAGTGGCCTTCAGTACAGAGATTACAGCAAGACTGAGGCAACTGGCAGGCAGAAAACCACCTCCACTAAAGCTATCCAGCCAGAGTCAGAGGGAGTTGCTAACAGAGCCTACTTGGACAGCTTGTTAGGAAAGAGAATGGCATGGGTCTCAGTATGGAATATATTTCACAGAACAGGGTGTTCAAATTGATAAAAAAAAGTTTGTGACAAAGTATATCTTAATGGTACAGGATAAACTCTTGTATATTGACACGGTGAGAAACTATTAAATATTTAAAGTATACAGAAATTAAAGTATTGCTATGTAAGTTTACCCATATTTTAATCTCAACCAGAGATTTAAAATATTCAGGATTTGATTTCATCTTTCTTTTTCTTGGTTTAAAAATCTGAAGATAATAAAAAGTATCTGTGCCTGAATATGGCAACTTTGCATGATGATCTCACACATCCAGTTAAAAATTCAAGATAACCCAAGTTTCTATTTGCATAGTGTAGTATTAAATCCATGATTTCTTTATGTATCACTGATTTAGTCTAATTCAACCAGATAAAATAATGGGCAAGGATTATTGTTTCCACTCCATAAAACTGTGTATAGTATCTAGGACAGTGGCTCTCAAACGTTATAATGCTGCGATCCTTTAATACAGTTCCTCATGTTGTAGTGACCCAGAACCACAAAATTATTTCATTGCTACTTCATAACAAATTTTGTTATTTTTATAAAACATAATGTAGATATTTGTTATGCTTGATATCTGATATGCAATCCCTGTGGGGTTCATGACCCTCAGGTTGAGATCCACTGATCTAGGATAGGCTACAAAAGAACCTATATCCTTTCAGTGTTCTGGGGACATGGACTGTGAGCCTGGTCCTCAATTAAGCTAACGGCTTTGAAGCCCTGGAGACCCTGAAAGGGTGGTAGGAGCTTCACCTGCTTCAGGGAACCAGGCTCTTGTCACATATCCATGCACCCACATAGACTTGTAGCTATCAGACATGTAAGGACAAGGCCCCAAGCCCTTTCACATGTAAATGAGGCATTCTTAACATCTCAGACCAAGACAATAGGAAAACATATGTGACCTGTGGTCACATAGACTTCAACATAGAGATCTCTATGCTATGGATGTATCTAGAAGCCCAGAGGGCATTGCCAATAAGATTCCCTTCCGAGACATTCCTCCTTGGAAAAGGTATTTAATCTCGGGCCGCCCTGACAAGTGGGGTATGGTACACAACCACTTTCTACAATGACAATAAATGGTTTGGAACCACAGACTGTCTCTCTTCATCAAGATCCACTGTAGGGAGCCATTGAGGAGGCCTTCACCTACAGAACCACTGCCCGATCTTCTGTAGAAGGCCTCTCTGTGCTCCCAGCCACAATCATCAACAAGCCTGCTGCCTATCAAGCCAAGGATCACCTCTGCTGGGACCAGCCCAAGCTCCCCTTCTCAACCCCCACCTCCATCCTGGACTAGCTCTCCCTTGTCTCAGACTGTGGTTTCCCACCACAAAATGGTGCCTCAGTGCTTCCGTACATCCTGACACCTGCCCGGTGTCTCATGGGATAAGTTCAAACTATCCTCATCCCACTGTGGATACAAGACGTGCAACCCTCCAAGCTTAGTGAGAAGTCCTCACTCAGACACAGTCCCCTAATGTGAAGAGGTACTTGCTGAAGACACTGTGCAGTTATACATTCTGCTTCAATTTGCAATAGCCAAGTAAATAGGAGAGAAAGCAAGTAGAAATGACACAAATCCTTAAGACTCTTAACATCTATTTATTTCCAAAAGGCCAGTTACCCGATGGAAAATAATTCACCCGGGAACACCCTATTGCAATGTTGGTCTTGGATTTTCCATAAAACTAAAGAATTCTATTATTGACGAGCTGATTTTATACTAACCACACTTTGCTTTTTCAAGTCGGCAATTCCTAAAGCTTCTACTTATTATGATTATCAAATAATAAGGTATCCAGATACATTAGGATCAGTGTAGACTTCCCTTGACTGAAATCTGGCACAACCTGTGCACTTGAACTTTAGAATCCTTATTAGTAAAGCAAGCTCTAGAACTCAAGAAAAAAAGGCATCTACTAGAGACCTGGGTAGTGAGGGGGTGCTTGTGATGGTGGAGCACCATAAGAAACAATACTAAATGGCCCTTTGTTAGGGCCTCTGAGCACAAGGCAAAGTCCCATGGTGTCTTCTCATTCTCTACTGAGATTGAATGAACATAGAGCATACTTGGCAAGTGCTCATTAACTGAAAATTTTCTCCAGCCTTCTTTGTTGTCATTCTGGTTGTTGTTAGCCTTTTTAAAATTTTAATAATCCTACTAGTTTGTGATGGCCTTGAACTCATTGGTAAATGAATATGACCCTGGTTCATAGTTTTTTCATAGGTTCCCAAGAGTCAGTTGATCCATTTTTTTCAGAACATTTTTCTTATTTATTTACTTATTTACTTACTTATTGTATTTTCTCTTTTAATAGTGACTTATATATAATTCTTTCATGATGCCACTTGATCTTTAGGTGCAGTTTTAACCTCCTTTAGAATGCATATTTCTTTTTATATAATTTAGAATCTTTCAATTGTCATACTATTGAAAGTTTCTGTTTAAATGATACTTCCCCTTTGATGAGATCTTCAAGCTTAAACAGTGTGGGTACAATGGCTAGCTTAGACAGATGTTTACCACCATAAGAATATGGAGGTAATAATAACAAACAGAATTCAAGGTCTATGGTACAAGATACACAACAGTAATAAATAAATACTTCAGGAGAGCAGAGATACTGAGATACCATTCACAATTTAAAAGGAAATCACAGCAAAGAAAATGGCTGGGTGGATTAATTTCTAATTTTATACCCTTTAAAATCACAATCATTTGAGAAATCTGCTATATTCTCCAAAAAAAAACCCTTAGGATAAATGGGTTGGAAATGTAAACTTACTATTTTCATTAATGCCAGAACACAGCTCAGTGTTATAAGGGGTTGAGCCACTTTGGGACTGTAACATCTCTGTCTTGGGGAAAGTGTAGACATAGGCTGAATGAGAACTTTGACGCTCTACAAAGACACTGGCTTAGAATACAGACTAGCGACCACTCTAGGTTAGTCTTCACTAAAATGTGCATTGATACTTTAAAGATAAGATTTAAACCCCTAGTGTTTAATTACGAATCGCTTTTAAGTTATAGATCTGAAGTTGAGGCACACAGGCTTTGGAGCCATATGAGTCTGGATTAAAGTCATAATCTCTAATATGAGCAGTGAGTAAATTACTTAACTGCTTTGATCAATGATTTTGGGGGGGGGGGAGGAGTATCCGACCGAAGTCAAAAAACCTGCTAGACAAATTCTAAAAGAGTTGTAACACTTAGTGATTTTTATCATGACCATAATACTAACTTTGCAAACTGTGAATCCACCTTGAAGTGTGGCGTATGTATACATTATGACAAACATTTATGTGTGATGATATATATATTTACAATGTCACTAGTGACAGAGCAATGATTCGATTGAGTATAGATGTAGGAGTAGAATTAACATCGTTTTAACATCTTTCTGGAAACTAAATCTTTTCTCATATCCACGCAGTTTACAAAAGGAAAGAACAATGGTAAAACACCTTCATATATTTTCACAATAACATTTTCAGCATACTGTATCGCAGATTTTGTCCTTCAGAAACTATGATATTTCAGTTACAGTGTATTTCAGGTGTATTACCTCTCCAAATGTTATGTCTAACATCTTTCTAAAACCTAAGAGGAGAGGAAAGACCCCGATTGTACTGATATCTCTCTGACTTTCAATAACATTTTACGAAAATGAAAATTAGATCTCCAGTCCCTGTGCTGTCACAGTCCCGGAGGATGCTCTAGAGGATAGTTGGCACATGGTCGAGAATTGGAGGCATTGATTGGCTGCCAAGGCTGGCAGACATTTTGGATGGCATCTGGTGACCTTTAACTGAGATCCCCTGGGTACTCTATTTGAGATTTTATGTAATCCAGATGAAATGCGTGAACCGTTGAGGTGGAGTTGCATGGAAGGGTCATCAGGGACCCTGCATCACTAAGGCAAAGGATGCTGCCACTCACCCTGTACTGTTTCTCTTCAGCCTCATCACTCTGAGCTTCATCAGTGGGGAGCCCTAAAAGCCTAGTTGCAGGAAGTCTCCAGTGTGGGCAAGAGAAGAGTTGGGCAGGTTGCCCTCATTTTTGATCACTCAGCAGCACTGTAATCAACCCTAATTACTCTAGCCAGGGATGCTACTGAATTCTTTATAGTAACCCTAGGATCAGAAACTGGGGCCAGAAGTACATGTGAGGAAGCTAACTGCCAGGTTTCCAACACACTACGAATGCTGTGTTTTCCCCTTTCTTTTAAAATGGCAAATTTCTATTTTCAGTAAAGTAGGTAGCTAGCACACTGCCTAGAAGAAAGAACTGTGAGTTTGTGAACAACACAACAAGAAATGTGTGTTGAAGAGATGTTTGCGCTAAGCAGAGACACATGTCGTTTCTCAGCTGGAGAGTCTATTTCATGCTAATTTTTAAAGTGCTATGTATTTTTTTTTAAAGACAGTTTTTACTTGAAACAGACCTAACAGGTTATTTTTGGTTTCACATCTACCGTGGTTGCTCTAAAAGACAGGCAGATACACTGCAGAATTTCCTGGGCATTGCTGTCTCGAGTCTACCAAGTGAAGGATTTCGTAGGTAAATAAAGCAAAGATGATTACAGGCTCTTTGCCTCCACACAGGAGTGTTATGTCTCCTCCATGGCCTTTAAAGTCTGTACTTCCTGCTTTGGTGATCTGTTCCTTTTTTTTTATCCTCGTTCAATCCCAAGCTTCTGTGCTCACCCTATGACCAGACTGTCTACAAGTTATAAAGCTGAAAACTCTAGTAGAGCTTTTCAGAGTATACCACTGAAAAGCCATATACTGCCCTAAAATCTCTGAATCTCAGTTTCTTTATGTGGAAATGGGGTGTATATACCTTCTTTGGGATGGATTTAGGAACTGAAGAGATGGAAAGGGCTATAGAGTTGACAGCATAAAAGGAGACAATCAGGAATACTTTGTTTTACTACTTATCACAGACCATAGTTATGTCTCTCTCCTCTGAACACCAAATAGTACTAATTCTTAGCACTGATCACTAGACATGGATCTGTTAGGCATGTATATCTGTGAGATTTATGCCAGTTTCTCAAGATGTTTAGAGGACTATATTTGCATTGATATAAAAGCTTGTATCGGGTTGGGGATTTAGCTCAGTGGTAGAGCGCTTGCCTAGCAAGCGCAAGGTCCTGGGTTCAGTCCCCAGCTCTGAAAAAAAAAAGCTTGTATCTTGTGTTTGTTCTCACTGGGTTTTTTCAAACATTATACAGTCATGTAGCAAATGCCCAGTTCAAGAAAGGGGAAGGTCCTAGTACCCCCAAAGCCCCACATTCTCCCTTCTACACTCTATATTAACCCTCATGGGTAACCATTATCCTGACTTCTGGACAAAGATTAGAACAATTCTAAATGTTATAGTTTGTGTTATTTTAAATGAAAGTTTAAGTATGTTGAAAAAGATCAATGTTATATTTGTTAAATATGTACTTTCTTTTTCTAGCCTTTCGCCTTTCTCTATTGTCTTTGGATTTCACCAGTCTGGAGAAGGCATAGTTCTGGGTGACCATCACTGTCTCCTTTCTCTGCATCTCCATGAGGAATACTGAGCACTCCTGGAGGAGAGCATCCATGCTCTCAAACTGGTGTCACATAAGTCTGTGTTCTCCATCGCAACAGACTAGCACACTGTTCTCCTTTCCCATTCAGCCACCAGGTCTCTCACTCTGCCTAGCAGATAATTCAAATCATTTCTCCTTAATTCAGACTTTCCATTGCTTCCTTTCTCAGTGAGACCAATCAAGTAACTGTCTGATTAGCAGAGAAAACATTAAGAGGTTAGAAGTTACTAACCTGTTGTCACCAAACACACAAATGGGACGGCACATATCCCCAATGGCATTTTTCCTGTCTCAGGCCTCACTGACATAACCTCTTGTATCTGGTTCTCTGTGCTTCTTCAATGGTATCTTCTCCCCACCAGTGTTGCAATGTGTGTTGCCATCTCTAAAGACAACCGTAGGAAACAGCTGTCTGAAAACCCAGATTATGCACCTGTTGCCACACCCCTTTACTCAGGCAGCCAGACTTCTTTATGCTGTTTTATCTACCTCCTCTCTATGGTTCCTCCTCTCTCTGGTTCCTCCTCTCTATGGTTCCTCATCTCTGTCTTCCCTTCCCTCATTTTCTTCTAGTTTCCACTTCCAAAGTTCACTGAAACCAGCTCTCTGACCCCTGGCTCAGGATATGGCAGTGTTCGTATGGCTAAACCATTGCAGAACACTCTGGCATTTGAAACTGCTGTCTGAGCTTCTTCCTAGAAACATCTTTTTTGTTTTGCTGTTTACTCAATGCGCCTGGGTTCTCCCCTGACTTCCCTGACATTTCTTTCCACTCAACTTTTAGAAACGATCTCCTTTCTTTTCCATAGATGTTAATCTGACTTCTCTCTAAACTTTCTCTTCCATTCCATGCTGATGTCAACAAAAAGATGACCATAAAACTACACATATGTTCAAAGACCTGCTCATAGCTTAACTTGGATCAGATTAACAAATAGTGGAGCATGTGAGAGAACATTCAGAGGGAAAACAGAAGTCTTGGGGACAAATAACTAAGGAGAGACAGAGCAGGCCTGGGGCCCACAAGACATCCTGCCTTTCTGGGTGCAAAGGCTTATTTGACTTATAAATGATCAATGTAATCATGGTTGGTGTTCAGTTTTGACTGTGTTCACTTCTTCTAGTAAGTGATCTGCAGCAGATACTCGGGTTATTAGGAAGTGAGAAGAGAAAAATAGCCTGAGAAGACAGACAGGGGCATGGTGCTCTCGGGTACATGGTGCTTAGACAGACAGACATGTTTACCACTATATCTCACAGGGCTGCTACTGCTGTTCACACTTCCAGACTCACACCTTCTGCTTCTCGTGCCAGCGCTGTATATGATGACGAGTATTCCTTATGACTGACAAGGTGCAAACTCTCTTCACAGTAGGCAGAACGAGACATTGAAGACAGAACCTCAAACCCCACTCCCGGAACCCGGGACTGATTACTCAAGGCAGGTATGCAGAGACCTGCCAGGACCCACTGACTCTTCCGAGCAACAAATAAGTGCTCACCCAGCTGAGAAGGAAGAAAGCGGCCAGAAACCAGAGAGCAATCAGAAGTTCCTAACCACAGTACTCGGTAACAGATTCCTGGATGACATGGTGAGTAAGAAGAAATGGCCAAGCTTTTCTTGGTAATTCAGTAAAAAAAGTACAGAGGAAAACATAAATTCATACAAACATATAAAGTAGAAACAAGTACTTTTTCATAGAATAGAATTACAAATACTTCCTTTTCAACTAGAAAACAAATAAGTACTTTTTCATAGAATAGAATTACAAATACTTCCTTTTCAACTAGAAAACAAATTTTGAGGGGATTTTGTGTAGTATAACTTTGTCTACAACAAATTGAGTTGGACAGCATAACTGTGGCAGACTCACTGATACTCAGTAATCGATACAGTAAATGGGCGTCACTAGCCATAAAATTAAGTTTATGTTCTTTTGCTGTGATAAACACCATGATCAAAATTAACTTAGGAAGGAAGAAAGGGTTTGTTGTATCTGACAGATTATAGTCCACCATGAAAGTAGATCATAGATATAAAATGGCAAGAACCTTGAGCTGAACCTGAACTGAAGCAATGACCATTGAGGGATGGTACTTATTTGCTTGCTCTCCATGGCTTGCCCAGTCTGATCTCTTATATATCTCAGGACCACCTGACCAAGTGTAGCACCACCCAACATGAGTAGAGCATCCCTATATCGGTCATTAATCAATAAAATGCCTTGCAGACATGCCTAAAAGCCAGTCTGGAGGGGGCATCTTCTAAGTTGAAGTTCCCTCTTCTCAAATGACTCTGCCTTTTGTCTAGTTGACAAGAATCTAACCAGAACACCATGCGAGGTTCCAGCCTCCTGGAGAAGAAAAGTCTGTCTGCTTTCACATCACAAGAAGAAAGATTATTAATTTTCAAAACCCCACACATCCCTGTCTAAATATCAAAAACCATGGGCCCTGAACTCTCTTGATGGAAATACATATCACCAGACTCTACCAGTAACCATCTGAGCCATCCATAAAAACTGTCCTGAGAAGGATAAATCCAAGTGATTAGTAATTTGAAATTAAAAGGCAAGTATAGCACCAATGGAAACCTGGATCCAAATCAAGACCAAACTAATGATTCATTGATAGCAAAGTGCTGTTTCCAAAAATTACTGAAATTTCAATTAAATGGATACATAGACTGGGCGTTTTGCACTGCTGCCAAGCATTAAGTGACAGCCAGATATTTTAGTAGAATACTGATTAAAGTCAGCATAAAACTCAGAGAGAAATATTTTTAGCTTATAATTTTAATAGCCCTTTAAAAATTTACCAAGATGCTAGCTATATTTTATCCATAGGAAGAAAAGAATGCCTATGGATTCTAACCTTCTGTGCATAAGAACCAGGCAAAAGACTGTGTATGTGGAATACTTGACAACCCACCAGTGTATGTCAGGATGCTCTCTGCAGTGCTGAACAGTTATAAAAGTAACTTGACCAGTAAGTTAGTCGGACAACTAAGGCTAAAACTCTGGCCTTCATTTAGTATTTTCTATTGGCTTTCCCATGGTGAGTTCTTGAAGGCATGCTCTGTTTAGAGCAGGAAAGAATAAACGAGCAAGTTTATATATTAAAATAGTATTTTATGAACACCTAAAAGTCTCTGAGTTTTCCTCTAATTTCCTCTAGCATTAATGTATTTCTTCTGTTTTATCATTCTCAAGAAAGACTTTAGTAATAATACTATAGTTAACAAAAGTAAAAAACCCTCTTTATTATGGCCAGGTACTTTCAGATACACATTATTCCCATTCTGTGCATTGCATTACCAGATGCACATGTCATTGTTGTTTCTCTACTGTGATGGATGACATCCTGAGATTCCAAGTTAAAGTGACTCATAGGGCACAGATAGGATACTTGACACACTTTTGACACTGTTGCCACTGCTTTGTGCTGCGTCGTCCTCCTCTTCCTCCTCTTCCTCCTCTTTCTCCTCTTTCTCCTCTTCCTCTTCTTCCTCCTCCTCCTTCTCCTCCCCCTCCTGCTGCATATCCTTCTGCCCCTTCTCCTCTTCTTCCTCCTGATCCTTCTTTTACTCCTCCTCATCCCTCTCTTGTTCTTCCTCCTCTTCTTCTACACAAGATCTAATGCATTGCAAACTGACTTCAAACTCTGTGTAGCTGGGAACCACCTTCACCCTCCTATCCTCCTTTCTCTTTCTCTTGAACACTAGGATTGCAGGCATCAAGCCTGGTTTATATGGTAGTGAGGATGGAACTCCGGGCTTGTGTATGCTAGATAAGCACTGTATGAATTGAGCTACACAGTAAGCCTTCTGTTTCATTTAAATTTTAATTGATTCCCCTAATCATAAAATATTACATAATTACTAGAAAACAGCATAATAAAAATAATTAAAAACTAAAACAAAATAGAAAACTAGTGGCTTTCTACCCTCTAGATGTTGATATGGAGTGAGAATCATTATGTGTATAATTTTCCCTCTCCTCCTCAATTCATTTCAAGGGTTCTTCCATCAGCATGAAAAAAGTTCTCCCTACACTGTAACTTCAGCAATTCTTTATTCTCGTTTAGAGCTAGCAGATATCATTTGCCATGTGTCAAGCACTACTCTAAGCTGTTTATGCATATTAACTAATTTCTACCACAGATCATTCAATGATGCAAGGAACACTTAGGAACAATTACATCTTTAGTTCATGGATAAGGAAACAGACAAAGGCAGTTGCCTTGCCAATATCATAATGCTGAGAAGTCTCAGTCTAATTATTCTAGCGTAGATTCTAGCACTGCTGATTCCAGATTGAATCTGTTCCTTTGCTTTGCTAAAATCAAAGTCTTTGTAGCACAGAAGCTAACTCATACTCGATGTCCACTCACCTATAGTCAGCTCCTCACTGGTGACATGGACCTAGCGATTACCATGACCACCAGAAAGAAGTTTGCTGTGTCAGCAGTGCAGCTCATGGACTTCCTCAATCTGGAGAATTTCCTGGCTATGTTACACCAAAGCGAAATGACTTTCTTCTCCCCACCTAGAATTCATCATGGGCTTTTGAGGCTCAGTGTGGGACCCTAGCTACCAAATACAGGAAGGCCTCCTGGGAGGTGTGGGGACTGACTAATTGGTTCTGTCTGCCAGGCAGGCATGTAATGCTGGCTTGCCAGATGGCAGCCACATTTGCCTGGTACAGAAACCCTCATTACCACCTTGACTAAGTGGTAAATGGAATCCTGCTGTAGTTATAGAAACACACCAATCAAAATGACTTCTAGATCTTTATCACTCACACACAGATAAAAATAAGCCTGGGATGTGGCCCACAATCTGGACAGATTAATTTGCTCCAAAAGAGAAGTTACTGATAAAGGATGGGACTGTACAAAGAAGGGCAAGCAAGCATCAAATAGTAGGTGATATGCAAAGGGCATCTTTAATAGGAGGTAAGGCTTAACATAAGAACACAACATTTTAAATCTTTAAGAATAGTAGTACATCTAAAGATGAGCTGGAAAGCCTTAAGGGAGTTGTGTAAGGTCTCCTAAGATGAGAAATGGGCTATTGTCAATACTCTTTTTCTTCCCTTGGAAAAACCTTTGAAAATGTGTGTGTGTGTGTGTGTGTGTGTGTGTGTGTGTATGTATGTATGTATGTAACACATATACACATATATGTTTTTAATATATATATATTTCTCAGAAACATAAGTTCTGATTTCTTTGATAATTTTTTTAAAGAATGTGTGACTAACATCAAAGACAGTAACACTATTTTAAAATATAAATTAAAGTGTGCTTATAGCATCTGGCAGCATGAAAATAAAAGTGTGAGTGCTTTCATTTTAATAGCTATCACAGCCAATTGGTAACAGTGTTCTTCAAAGACTTTTTGCATAGATGACATCCAGCTATGCATTAGAACCCCATGATTTTTGCCTTCACTGTAGAGATGAATAGGCATATACCAGGGCCTTTCCCACTTGGATGTGTGTTTGCAGCTCAATCCCACATGTTCAAAGTAGATAGAGTCTTTGCTCTTGCTAATCTTCCTATGACCAAGCACTTCTCAGCTCCACTCTTCCAGATGCACGAGGAAGAAACCAAGATAGGCTTTCCTCCTCTCACTCCATAACTCCCATGTCCAGCCAATCACTGAGTTCCTTATATTAGTTCTTTCTTCTGTGCCTGTTTCTTCTGTTTTTAATCTAGTCAGAGTCCTATTCTGTCTTACTGCACAGACTTTAATAATCTTCACACCCCTGGATTTTCCGTTTTTTAAACTCCCCTTTTTGTACTGATGGGCTATTATAAGAAATCTTGTTACATAATATCATGCACTTGATGGTTTGTGGCAATTACCATGTGTACTTACTTCAACAAGTGTGAACCAGGTCAGCCTTTATTGATCCCAGTTTGATTGGCTAGGCTGTCTCTAAACTGTAAATTTGTTTCAGGTATTATTTCTCTTAATTTTGTCTTTATTGTGTTTTTTATTATAATATATATTTCTCCTGTAATACATTATATACTTGTTGTATATATGAAGAATGGTATGTATTCTTAAACACTATGTATTTGTGTATTTATACACACGCATACACACATATGCACACACACATATACATACACACAAATAAAAGTGAAACGATTTTTAAAAGAAAACTTGAATTTAAAAACAGAACAGGAGGAGATATGGAATGGTTTGGAAGGAGGAAGGGAAAAGGTAGATGATGTTTACAATCTCAAAAATAAAAAAGTAGTTAAAATGTTTTAAATTATATATATATATATATAATAATGAAAGGAATGACAATAAAACAGTATTCATACAGTATGCATGTGGTCTCTCTCTCTGTGCGTGTGTGTGTGTGTGTGTGTGTGTGTGTGTGTGTGTGTGTGTGTGTTACATCTTTTAGGACTAACTTCAAAACCTCTCAGCTTTAGGCTCCACTTCAAACATTTAAAATCTATTGCTAATCCCCATTGCCATGATAGAAAATTAAACCTCTTTCATCTAATTCTATCTACTCTGCCTCTTTTCACTAAAATAAAATTCCACCCCATGAATAGAATTCTCTTATTTTTCCATAATTTTTATACTATTTGATTTTAAATAACTAATTTTTGAGAACTTGATACATTATCTACGTCACTCTGACCTATCTCACTCTCCCTCAAGCTGCCCCATGCTCCATCCTCCAAAGTTCATGACCTCTTCCCTAATTAAACACTCTCATTCACAATAGTCTCAAAAATTATATAGGAATAAATCTAAACAAAAGAATGTTATGGAAGACTTCCAAAGAACTTTAATAAACTTTAAATCATTGAAGGAAGAGATTGAGGAAGACACTAGGAAAGGCCTCTCATACTCATGAGCTGTTAGAATTAATCTTGTGAAAGTGATAAGTCTATCAAAAGTAATTTATAGCATCAATGCAATCTCAATCAATATTGCCACAACATTCTTCACAGAAAAAAATCCTGAAATTCCTCCAGAACTACCAAACTCAGGATAGTCAAAGCATTTTAATTTAAAGGAACAATTCTGGAGGTGCCAGAAGTCTAGATTTCAGGATTTATTGACTAGTTCTAGGAATAAAAACGGCAAGGTATTCAGACAGTCAGACAGACAGACAGATATGTGTACACACACACACACACACACACACACACACACACACACACACACACACACACACACCAGACAGGTAGGCAAATTAACAAAATAGAAGACTCGAACATAAGTGCATGTAACTACGGAAATTTTATAGTTGGCACAGAGGCCAAAAAATCATACTAGAGAAGAGGGGGCATCTCCACTAAATAGTGCTGGGAAACTTGAACATCCAGATGCAGAAGAATGAAGTTAGACACATATTGATCAAGAGTTAAGATTTATTTGGCTTCCAACATCTCTAATAGCCCCTGGAAAAATGAACTGTGTGCAGAATTCTTGTGCTTTATTTTTAACAATTCTTACAAGCCAACATCACAAAACTAGTATTGACTAAAGGTACTGCAGATGTTTTTGTCACCCAAAAGCAGGATTTTTGTATTGTTTTCAGATAAAGCACAGACTATAAAAAGTCCTTTCCCAAACACTAGATTCTGATACAATTTCTCTCTCTCTCTCTCTGTCTCTTTCTCTTTCTGTCTCTGTCTCTCACTCGATCAGTGTATACTCTATTGGAATTTTCTATATTCACTTCCCTTTTTCTGTCATCTTTCTTCCCTTCTTCTCCCTACCCTGTTAGCTTGTCAAATCTAACTTCTTTTTCAAGCCTAGACAAAGGTGACGTTGCCTGATGACCTGAACTGCTAAGTCCATGTTAGCTGAATCTATGAACTGTTCTACTCGGGCCTTTTCTACTCTATGTTGTCCTACTGTCATGGTTCCTTACTGTGCCTCTCACTGTTTGCAAGTTATGAGAACAATGGAAGATTCTGCTCTGTTCATTCTAGGGCCTGTTAGAGTGCCTGGCAGAGACTTTTGGAAACTCTATCCATACATACAAACATACATACATAAACACATACATACATACATACATACATACATACATACATACATACATGCAAACCTCTCCTTTCCAGCTATGAAATGGAGCTAAGACAACAGGGTTGCTGTAGGAGGAAAATTGATTATATCTCCATATCGTGCCTTGTTCATAGTGTGTAACATAACAAACTCTTCTTTGCATGCATATTCTATAACTGATATTATTGCCCACTCTGGAGAGCCTCTTGATTTTGCCTTAAAATATTTCATGATTATACAGCACCTGTAGGTTGCTGTCATACTGACAGTTATTGGTGACCACTGTCAGTTGACTGAAAAGAGTAAGCTACCACAGTCCCTATGACAATATCTTTAATTATCTGAGACTAATACTAATCATGGATTTGGATTTTTACTCAAGGTTTACTTGAAATTGGGTATAAACCCAAACTGTAAAGTGATGAATGTAAACATCCTGGGATGAATGGTTGTTTTTAGTTTTTTGTTTTGTTTTGTTTTGTTTTCTCCGAGAGAGAAGATATGTTGTCCCATTCAGGGCATGTGAGAAAATACAAACTTCATCTAAGAACCTGAAATGAATTGGAAGCAAAAGGCACAAATTTTTATGAGCTTCTTAGAGTCACTGGGGAAAGACAGTACAGTTTAACACCGGCTACATTGAAGATTTCCCCTGCAAACTGGGACAGGATTGTTTCTGGGCATCTGAATCCTGGTATTAGTTAGTGGAGAATTGAAAATGTGAATGTTCTATAAAGGTAGGATCTAGTTAATTTATGGAAAGTGTTTTGGAAGCAGGTCGTCTACTGCTGCCCGGACTAGGCAGCCCTGGGCAGAGCAATTTTCCCCAGCTATCAAGGCCCTGCACACTAACATGATAAACCATCATAAAATATAGAAAGAGTTTCAAATATCAATAATTCACCATATTCTGTGGAAATGAGATTAGATTTTAACTTTGACCCTAACTCCTCTAATATTTGGTTATAAACTTTAATAACATTTTTGGAGAGTAAAACTTTGAATTTCATTTCTTCTTGCCAAAGTTCGTAATTGTCTTCACCACCCTTTACTGAACTTGCTAATAAAAACATCCTACAAAGACACCCATTTTTGGTAAGATTCCACATTTGTCTACAAACACCTTGTATTCTACCTATTTTCCTATGTGCATCTGTCAAAAACACCTTCCTCGCACAGACGAAACGGTGTCTAATTGTTGCCATTTTGTTACACATGTGTTAATTGTCTAAGGCTGCAATGCTGTGGAACAAGAGTTCTTCACTGGAAATTTAGTTACTCCATGGTGTCATGGCCTGAGTTTCAGTCAGAATAGGAATTCCCTGAAAGAAGGCAGTTGGCTCACTCATGCTCTGTTTTCTTTTCCCCTCTATATTTCTGATCTTTATTTTCATTTGTCTTTCTTTCTTTAAGATTTCCCATGGGGCAAATGTCCACTGCAGCTCTGTACCAGCAGGAGACCAATCTCTATCCTATATGCATAGTCTCCCCAGAAGAAAGTCTATAGACTGGTGCTTGGAAAATACAAAGGACAACTCTGGTCAAGCTGTGGTATGTATACTAAATTATTGACTTGTTTTCTCTGAATGTGTATATGGTCACTGAATGTACTTTCCTGTGAAATACTGGTTAGAACATCAGAAAATGGACTGGCAGATGCCATACTCCTCGTATTCCCCAAATTCACAGGAATCTTCCTTGGTGACTTTTCAGGCAAGTTTGGAGATCTCAACTTCCTTCACTCCAAATTTCCTAGAAGGCTCCTATCATTCCAGTTTATCCAATCTCAATTCAGCCTTCATCTTTTCTCACACTCTCAGCACTGAACTCCCCAATCTGAAAAGTCTGTAAGATTTATTATTCTAAATGCCTGTTCAAGATGAAATGTTTTCATTTTCCTCGACTGCGAAAGATAGATGATGGGTATTAAAGAGCATATATGTCCTCTAAGAAGAGTTGTTTCCTTCCCTCCTAAGGAAGAGGTCCAAAGTCCCATAAACTAATCAATCTATCCAGAACAGATACTTTTCCTCAGGTGGTACCATCTTGTCTTGCCCTAGGCCAGGCCCAACTTTGAAACCTGTGCCAGTTGTTTTTTGCTTCTGCTTTTACTTGTCTTTGCTCAGAGTTCTACTCACATTTCTATCCCTTATTGTGTTAGGAAGTTGTCCGAAGGCCAAGTGTAATGACAAGAGAAGATTCTTTTCTAATTGCATTGGTCAGGAGAGAACTCAACTCACGCCCATTGAGCTCCAATTTGTTGGACAAACTTCAGAAAGAGCTGAAGACTCTGGACCCCATCTCGTCAGGCTTTCTCCACCAGTCACAGCTGAACCGCCTCTTCCTAAGGCATAAAGTACCTCTGCCATTACCAACACTCAAGCTCCTCTGCCAAAGATTTTCTAGAAGGGATTCTCCAGAAGGGGTATGGATATTATGTGATCTTAAATGTGGGTTCTTTTTAATGTCTCTTCTTTTTAACCCATCAGGGTAATAAAATTAAGAAGTTAGTTTCTTCCTTGACCAAGACCTTTCTTATGGGCCTCTAAGCTTATGCATATTCATAAGTGGAAACGTTTACATGAGAAAATATTGGATGATAAAATAAGGTTTGGGATCTCAGATCTGTTCAATTTTTCTTTAAAGAACTTTCTTGTCTCAACTTTCACTGTCTGTTCTAAACATATGAAGCCTGATACTGATTCAAATCAATGAGCCTTTTTGGGTCCAATGGTGAGCAGGCATGGTCTTTGAGCCTCAAGGTAAGAGTAGAGTAGTAAACTAAGGTAAATTTTTTTCTGACTTAGGCTTCTTAGAAGTTAGAGGTGTCTTTAAAATTTAATTTACGGCTACCATTTTGCAAACTGAGGCCCAGGTTGTCAAGGAAATTGGTTGAAGGAACCAAGGGATTAATGGAAGACATGGAGCTAAGACATGAGCTCACTTATAGTAAAGCCACAGTGGCTTTGCATACAGCCCATGTGACTGATCTCAGTGTCCCTGGTACCTCAATGATCTCATCTAGGAAACCAAGTAAAAACCAACACCACAGGCATCATCTCTTGATTTAGTAATGTAACAAATGGAAATTACTAATGTTGTATCGAACCCTTAGTAGATGCTCAAATAAATGCTCTCTCTCTCCTAAGCTATCATAATTTAACCTGCTCTATCTTATGAGAATTATTTAGAAGTATGTGGCCAATACATGACACAAGCTACATGAAACTTGAGTAAAATTTTATAGCCGAAGACCTACTGTATATGAGACTGCCTAACTTCTTTCCAAGGCTGTCCCTCTGGTTCTCTGGAGGTTTTTATCCAGAACCATTGGATGGCATCTATGTTAGCAGTGGGAATCAGTGACCATCCTTCAATCCCTTACTACACTGGGAAACAATCTTGGCTTATTTCATCTAATCTAATAAATTCTTGTCTTTAGGGTATATGAATTCATCTAAACTTATAAGCATATATTATATGTAATAACCATTTCTGAGATGTGAGAGGGTGGAAATAAGCTAGACGCTACATTTTCCTCCCATTAACAACCCCACATTCTCAGTGGTTTTTAAAAACCTATAACTTATTGATGTTTTGAAATAGGTTCTGATGCAACTGGCATCTGAAGGCACCTATGTAGCTGAAGATGACCTTGAGTTTCTAATCCTCCTGCCTCCCCCCTTCAAGAGCCATGAGAAGAGTCATGTGCTAGCATGTTCTATTTCATGTGGGGAATCAAACCCAAGAATTATGTTGTAGCAGACACTTTACCAACTGAGCTACATTCCCAATTCCTGCTAGCTGTTAGTTTTTAAATTCACACTATATTTGTAGGCACTGATGCTGTTTAAGCTACAGGACTCTCATCCTAATGAAACAGCTGTTCAGGACTTCTTTTACAGGTGATACTGGAGGGTTAAAGGAGAGACTTTCAAGGCCTTTATGCAGGGAGCTTAAGGTGTTCATAGCACCTTATTCAGAACTAGCCACATGGCTCTCCCATGGTTCTGTAAACTTTGTCATTTTCTTGCTAAAGAAATTATATGTGACCTCAGGTATATAGATATATAAAATAGGTAAACAAACAATTACTGATAATGGATCACAAAGAACTGTCAACAATATTCTTCGGTATACATAGAATTTTAATATTTATAAAATATTAAAGCAAGTTTGTACACTAATGAGATAAATATGCTTATTTATTTAATGATTTATTTTTAAATTTATCTTATGTATATGATTGCTTTGCCTTCGTGTATACATGTATGCATGCCATGCCTTGTGCCCGTGAAGGTTAGAAGAAAGCAGAGATGCCAAAGCACTGGAGTTCCAGGTAGTTGTAAACTACCATATGGATGCTGAGGACCAAATTTGAGTCTCCTGTAAGAGCAACAAGTACTATTAACCATTCAGCCATCTTTCCAGCCCCTTATCTGTTCTTAAAATATAATTATATTATAACCCCTTCCTTTTGGCTACCTCAAACCCCTCCCCTTCACCTCCTACTCAAATGGCCTCTTTTTCTTCATTGATGATCATTATTACATATATAAAAATTCATAAGTACAACTGCTGAACCAGTTTTTGTTGCTTATGTGTAGCTTATGTGAATATGATTAATTTTAAGTGTGGTCACTTTGCATTGGATAACCAATTAATCATGACATTGCTAGGAAAAATTAATTTTTAATATGTTTTTACTTTTATTTTTTTATAGTCCAGTCATTACCATTCTTCCGGTCTGCCCACCCATAGTTCCTCATCACATTCCTCTTCCTCCCTGTTTCCAAGAGGCTGTCTATGCCCACTAACCCTCCCCACTCCCTGAGACCTCAAATCTCTAGAGGTTTAGGCATTTCCTCTTCCATTGAGGCTAGACCAGGCAATCCTCTGCTATATATGAGTTGGGGGGCCTCCAACCATCTGCTGCCTTGTTGGTGGTTCAGTATCTGAGAGATCTCAGGGATCCAGGTTAGTTGAGACTGCTGGTCATCTTATAGGGTAACCCTTCTCCTCAGCTTCTTCCAGTATTTCCCTAATTTAACCATAGCAGTCCCTGACTTTAGTCCATTGGTTGGGTGCAAGTATCTGTATCTGTCTGTCTCAGCTGCTGGTTGGGCTTCTCAAGGACAGCCAGGCTAGGCTTTTGTCTGTAAGCACACCATAGCATCAGTGTCATCATCAATAGTGTCAGACCTTGGAGCCTCCTCTTGAGCTGGATCTCAAGTTGGGCCAATAACTGGAACTCCATTCCCTCAGTCTTTTCTCCATTTTCTGTCCCTGCATTTCATTTAGACAGGAACAATTCTTAGTCAGAGTTTTTGGCTGAGGGATAGCAACCACATCCCTACACCTGATGCTCTGTTTTTCTACTGGAGGTGGACTCTACAGGTTCCCTCTCCCCAGTGTTGGGCATTTCATTTAAGGTCCCTCCCTCACCAGGAGGTCTCTCACCCACCAGGTCACCCTCCCTCCACCTCCCAGCCCCTGAGGTTGATTATTTCCATTCAATCTGCTGGCCCTCAGAGCTTCTCTCCTGATCCCCACCTCCCACCTCTAATACCTAATGAGGTTCCCTTTTTCCTCCATGTCCCCTCCCCTCCCATGTCCCTTTTTCCTCTGCTTCCTGTGATTGCTTTGTTTTTTCCTCACAAGTGGGACTGAAGCATTCTCACATGGACCCTTCAGCTTGTTAAACTTTTTGACTTCAGTGGAATATATCCTGAGTATTCTGTACTTTTTGGGGGGTTGGGGAGCTAATATTGACTTATTAGTGAGTACATATCATGCATATACTTTTGGATCTGAGTTACTTCACTCAGGATGATATTTTCTAGTTCCATCTATTTGCCTGCAAAACTCATAATATCTTCATTCTTAATAGTTGAATAATATCCCATTGTGTAAATGAACCACCTTTTCTGTATCTATCTAACCTTCCATTGTGGGACATCTGGGTTTTTTCCAGCTTATGGCTATCACCGATAAGTCTGCTATGAATAGTGGAGCATGTGCCCCTGTGTTATGGTGGTACCTCTTTTGGGTATATGCCCAAGAGTGGTATACTTAGGTCTTCTATTTCCAATTGTCTGAGTAAGTTCCAGATTCATTTCCAGAGACGACGTGCCAGTTTGCAATCCCACCAGCAATAAAAGAGTATGTTCTTTCTCTGCATCCTCTACAACATTTTCTGTCCCCTGAGTTTTTGATCCTAGTTTTTCAGATTATTGTAAGATGGAATCTTACACTTCAGGGTCATTTGATTTGTATTTTCTTAATCACTAAGGACTTTGAATACCTCTTTTCTTTTCTTTTTTCTTTTTTTCGGAGCTGGGGACCGAACCCAGGGCCTTGCACTTGCTAGGCAAGTGCTCTATCACTGAGCTAAATCCCCAACCCCTTGAATACCTCTTTAAGTGCTTCTCAGCCATTCAAAATTCCTCTGTTATGAATTCTGTTTAGCTCTTTATCCCATTTTTTGATTGGATTGTTAACTTTGGAGGTTAGCTTTTTGAGTTCTTTATATATTTTGGATATAAGCCCTCTATCAGACAAAGGGTTATTAAAGACTTTTTCCCAATCTGTAGGCTGCAGATTTGTCCTATTGGCTATATCCTTTGCCTTAGAGACGCTTTCCAGTATCATAAGGTCCCATTTATCAATTCTTGATCTTAGTGCATGAGCCATTGGAGTTCTGCTTAGGAAATTTCCTTCCATGTCAATGTTTTCAAGGTTCTTTCCCACTTTCTCTTCCATTAGATTCAGTGTATCTGGTTTTATGTTGAGGTCCTTGAGCCACTTGGACCTGAACTTTGTGCAAGGTAATAAATATGGGTCTATTTTCATTTTTCTACATACAGACTTCCAGTTAGACTAGCACCACTTATTGAAAATGATTTGTTTCTTCCATTGTATATTTTTGGCTTCCTTGTTAAAGATCAAGTGTCCATAAATGTATGGTTTTGTTCTAGGTCTTCAATTCTATTCCACTGATTATCCTGTTTCTCTCTGTACCAATACCATGCAGTTTGTTTGTTTGTTTTATCATTATTGCTCTGTAGTACAGCTTGAGGTCATTTACTGCCTATAGATTTTTGTCTAGGGGTAGGACCCTGTGAGAGTTCCACCTTCTGTGTTAGTGTGTCTTTGGTATTGCTATTACTCAGGTCTTGTTTAGGCAGCATTATTATTTCAGTATCATGGGTGGAGCTTCCTTGTCATTTCCAGGAGAAAAAAATCTCCAAGACTTCATAATTCTCTGGCTCTTTTAATCTTTCAGCCTCCTCTTCTGTGATGTTTTCTGAGCCTTAGGTATATGACTTACTTTATGTCATGTATCTGTGTGTGTGAGTGTGTGTGTGTGTGTGTGTGTGTGTGTGTGTGTGTGTGTGTCCAGTGTCCATTTATTGCAAAGAGATGTTTCTTTGATGTGGTCTGAGAGCTACACTTTTAAATGGTTATAAATTAAGGTTGAGAATATATTTAGGAATGATGCTAGTGGTAAACTACAAGCTCTCCTCTAAATTCCAAAATCTCATTAGTACTGAAAAGATACATCTCTAATGTAAGGCACGGTTTCTTTTTGTTGGGAAGTTCTTAAGTACAATTAGATAGCTATTAGTTCACATCTAGATAAGAGTGTCACTATTGCACCTTGCAGAATATCTTGCCATTATTGTCATTTGTACATATGCATCTTAGCTGTACAAGACATTGATCTCTTTCCTTTCTGGATGGCTTTCACAGCATGTTCTGATATGATGAAAGCTAGTCTCCAAAGGGAGGTTTTTAGTTTAGATATAGGATCTAAGTAGTGTGTATCATTTAGGTAAATATAAAATACTACCATTCCTTAAGCTTAGTCAAGTATCCTTAGTGTTATTTGTAAAAATACCCTTGCCTGGAGAAATGGCTCAGGAGGCAAATACCTTGCAAATAAAATAAAACAAAAAGAATGAATGCCAATGACCAGCCTTGGCTTAAATAAGGGTTCTGAGGAATGGGGTGTTTTGGACCAGAAAAAAGAATGATTTGAAGCTAATCATGGGAATTGCTAACCTCACACTGTACCAAGTTAGCCTTGAACTCAGGAGTCTACCTGCCTTTGTAAGCACAAAAGATAAATTTAGCTGGGTGGGATCCTGCCCTGCAATCACCATTCCCCAAATCTCTTTATCTCCTTTCTTAATATCTTTCTGACAAGCTGGCTCATAGTGCAACTGCATCTGTTTTGAGGTCTGCAGTACCCCCATATAATTCACATTGTGTCCTCATATTATGTGTAGTTGAAAAATTGTACATTATTGAACTCATGTTTTCACAGTTCTTTCCCACAGCCTTAAGGACTGTCCTGAAGGTCACAGCATTTACCATTCTGCTAAGGACTTTAGAGACAGCTTAGCCTCCCTGACTGCTGTTTCTATTTATGATGGAGTCATTAACCTTGCCAGGGAGACATCTCTTGAAGGAGAAATATAAAGTATATTATGTACATTACTGTTTTTAAAAAGTGTCAACACTCCTGGAGGCTTATGTTCTGCTTGCTCTATTCTAGGGGTGGGAACCAGTCACACTGTCTCTTGTGCAGCCATGCATTACTCAGCACAAGAGTGAGAGTTCAGATTTCTAGCACCCCTATTCATTCCAAAGAGTTGTTGCATTCCATCTGTAATACTTGCCCATGGGAGAGGGTAAAAGAAATCCTAGGACAGACCAGTCAACTAGGCTAGCCAAATTAGCAAGCCCTGGGTTAATCTGAGTGAGTCTATCTCAATACATGAGGTAAAGCATAACCAACATTAACCTCTGCCCTCCACAGAATACACTTATGTGTACATACATGCAAACCACACACACACACACACACACACACACACACACGAAACAAAAGAGTTCAGTCTTAGATGAATATCTGTTATGGCAGGATGTAAAGCATCTCCAACATTTTTTCAGATATTGCTTGATCAAAATTGATCAATACCTTGATTTTGTAATTATCAATGCTAAGAGTACCACTTCACATAAGTATGTAGTTCATATTAGCAAAAGTCTGTTTAACACTTCATATTACCAAAGGTCTGTTTAGCACTATTTCTGAAGTTGAAAATTCTGTCCTAATCCCAATCCAAAATAACTGAATTGATTTTCATGAAAATCAAGTCAGGAGTTCAAACAACAGCTTTTAAAACCAGACATTTTAACTTAATATAATCTAAAGATACAGTAATTTTACCCTAATATGCTGAAGAGTAGTTGTATAGAATATTAAAATCTTCGTTTTCTTAATTAAGCCACTGTGTTTCTGTATGGGTAGAAAACTCCATGAATAGTAAGAACCCTGCAGTTCCCAGTACACAGTTGCCTGGAATCCAAAGCATGGTGTTTCAAGCACAGCTCACTGGTATTGATGCAACTGAATTAGAAGTGTATATGTTGTGTTCTTGCTGAGAATTTAAGTAATTTTGCTTTACCCAACCACAAGGCAAGAATGAGGAGGAAGGACTGTTTTGCCACTTGTCCAGATAAGACCACTTAGCTAAAACCATTAATAATTAACTAATAATTATGGACCTGCATTTTTTTAAATAAGATTTTTTTGAAAATTATCAGTAGTGAACATTTTCCAAATACATTTGACTGCAACGGGCATCTTTCCCTTTGACACAAATTAAATGAAGCTGTTAAATTTTATATTTAACTTTCAGGTGAATTATGGAGAGCTACTTTGTTTTTTGAAAGAAGCAACTAAAGATAATTTACAGCAAAATGGAACAGCTGTATATAGTAACCCAAGGAAAACTCCAAGTCTGAGCCAGGATAAACAAAGGTATGCTCTGCCCCTTTGTAGTCATAAAGTTCCTGCATATCTAAGTCATACTGCTGTGGTGAACTGCAGTGCTGTTGGTAGCTAGATTTGGAAGTTCAAAGTTTAAGATGAAAGTACCAGCCTGCTTGGGTTTGGGTTTTCAGGTGTCACTTCCTTCCTTATCCTTATATGATTAAAAAGAGAGAGGGGAAGGGGGAGGGGGAGGGGGAAGGGGAGAGGGGAGAGATAGAGACACAGACAGAGACAGAGAGACAGACACAGACACAAAGACCCTGCAAGCTCTTCTATAACCCTTTTCACGAGGGCTCCACTCTTATAAACTAAGGCTCCTGAGTGTGAGTTTGGTAAATAAATATTCAGACTATTGCACTGGCCTTCTAGAGCTTTCAAGGCAGTAGAGACATTCCCTAGAGCTACTTGTTCATAAACACTTGCCCCCATCTTTTCTTCCTACCTGCCTTCCTCTCCCTTTCTTGCCCTACCCTGTCCATCTCCTCTCATCTCCTCTCTCTCTCTCTCTCTCTCTCTCTCTCTCTCTCTCTCTCAGCATAGAAAAATATTTTCATTAATTTCATATATTTACTTTTAATTATTTACTTTTACACTCGAGATTTTATACCCCTCCCAGCCCACCCTACCCCCCCATCTGTTCCATATCCCATACCTCCCCTCTCCCTGTCTCCACAACAATGTACTCACCCCACCTATCCCACTAGAATTCTAAACTTCCTGGGGCTTCCATCTTTTGAGGGTTAGATGCATCTTCTCCAACTGAACCCAGACCTGAGAGTACTCTGCCGAATATGTGTTGTGGTCTCATATCAGCTCTGAATGCTGTCTGGTTAGTGATCCAGTCTCTAAGAGATCTCAGGGGTCCAAGTTACTTAAGACTACAGTTCTTACAGGATCACTCTCCTCTTCAGCTTCCTCCAGCTTTTCCCTAATTCATTCAGAGGGGTCAACAGTGTCTGTTCATTGGTTGGGTGCACATATCTGCATCTGACTCTTTGAGCGGCTTATTGGGTCTTTCAGAGGGCAGTCATGATAAGTCCCTTTTCGTGAATGCCCATAGATTCGGTAATGGTGTCAGGTCTTGGGGCCTCCCCTTGAGCTGGATCCCACTTTAGGCTTGTTGCTAGACCTTCTCTTCCCCGGCTCTTCTCCATTTCCATTCCTGCATTTCTTTCAGACAGGAAGAAGTATAGGTCAGAGTTCTGACTGTGAGATAGCAACTCCATCCCTCACTTTTTGCCCTGTCTTTCTGCTGGAGGTGGATTCAATATGTTCCCTCTCCCCATTGTAGGGCATTTCATCTAGGGTCCCCCCATTGAGTCCTGAGGGTCTCTTACTTCACAGGTCTCTGGTACATTATAGAGGGTCCTCCAAACCTCTTTCCTCCTAAGGTTGCCTGTTTCCATTCTTTCTGCTACCTCTCAGGGCTGCTGTCTTTTCCCCCCACTCAATACCAGATCATGCCAAAATATCTGCCTTTTTGTTTTTCTTTGAAAATAAAAAAATCTAATTCTTAAATAAAAAAGAATCACATAGGGTGCAGAAATCAATGTTAAACTATGAGCTCAGAAAGTAGGTTTGGACAGTGAAGTCCTATATTATTGGTATTAACAAATGGTTTTAAAATTTAAAATTAAGCAATAATTTTTTTAGATAATCTTAAGCAAAAGGCACTACAGATTGTTTTTTTAAAGTGTGTGTGAGAGAAATATTAGAGATGGAGAAGAGTATAGTGTGACATTTTCTGTGTTTGCCAAGAACAGGGAGGAAAGGCAGTTGTCAGGAACATGGGTTCCATCACCAAAATCCTGGGTTCTTCTCCTTTGTCACTCTATACTCCATCTACTTCCTTCTTGCTTTCAGTGTCCAGTTGGAAATGGAGACTCAAATAATCTTTCTTACATTGATTTCTAACTGGTAACAAAGCCAAAGATTTTCCTTTTACTGAAGATGTTCAATCTTAGATTTAAAAGTGTGCTCTTGTGTGTGTGTGTGTGTGTGTGTGTGTGTGTGTACACATTATATCTGTGTGATTATCAGTCCAGAAACTAAAAGGTAATCATGGAAGGCCAGAAATAAAGCTGAAGAATAGAAAGCAATCGAATGCACATGTCCCAAAGGTAGAAGGGTTACTCCTGAGGGAGGGAGGGAGGGAGGGAGGGAGGGAGGGAGGGAGGGAGGGAGGGAGGGAGGGAAGCAGTTGAAGGTATGCAGAGGACAATGGGACAGATAGAACAGGATAATTGATAGCAAAGTATAATAAGACATGAGTGTTTAAATGTCAAAATGCAATGGAACAGGATAGCTGTGAGCTCCTTGCCAACCTTTTCTACACAACAAGATAAAGGAAGGCAGAGGTATAGAGTGAAAGTCTGCACTAAAGTAACTAAAATTCAGAGAGGAAAGAAAGAAAGAAAGAAAGAAAGAAAGAAAGAAAGAAAGAAAGAAAGAAAGGAAGGAAGGAAGGAAGACAGACAGACAGACAGACAGACAGACAGACAGACAGAAAGAAAGAAAGAAAGAAAGAAAGAAAGAAAGAAAGAAAGAAAGAAAGAAAGAGAAGCACAATGTTATTTCAAGGAGTGCTTGGTGCATAGTGTTTTTATTATGTCTTTTTTTCAGTTAGAAATAAGGTTACTTCATAGTTAGAAATTATATCACTGCACATAAATGTCCATGAACCGAAGAGTAGAGTTGATTTTATTACTGGAAATTTTGGCTGGTTCAACCAAAGTTGCTGAATGTACCATAAAAATCAGGGTTTACTCTTTGGGTTCTTAATCTTAATAATAAACAAATTTATGAATGATAGGATATTTTAGTATGTAGCAACCAGCTTTCATTTACTAAAGATTATGAAATTGTAGCCCTGGAAATTTACCAACTATTTAGATCTCTTCAGTGCCAAATGGGAGGTCTCTTCTGGCTCCTGTACCTTATTACATTTCTTTGTCTCATGGTTCCGAACTTGTTTCCTTCCTGACAGGCATTGCATTTGGAATTACTTATTTGGCATTTGAGGTTAGGAATGGTGTCTGTCCTAGCCAAATTTGTGTCTCAGTCCTACCATAGTTACTGGCCTATTTGAGGAGCTCGATGAATATCTATTGAAGAAGGCATCTGCAGTTGTCTCAGGATGTTCCATGATAGGACTTGCAGGGACACCTAGGAATCTCTGTTTAACAGAAGCACATAAAGACGTCATTCTGAGTGCATTGGAGAAGACAATTGCTTTGTTCAGACCAGACAGTGTGTTTGTAAAAACATGGGTCTAAGCCTGCCGCTCAGGAGGGAGATCTCTTTATCATCTCCTGAGTGGGGCAGCTCTGTGACTTGAGGGCTAGAGCCCTCATCTCCTCAAATGAGCCAGATGAAATACACTCCTGTAACAGCCTTTCCAGAAATCCTGCCATTCACAGTACATTCCGAATAGTACCAATCACTGAAAGAAGCCTGGTGTATGTGGATGTCAGGTATAGAGATGTTATAGCTTCCTTCTGAGGAAATAAAACTTCCCTTCATAAGTGTAAGTCAGTTTCAACTTCACAAGGAGGGTGTCATTCAAATGGATCAGGGGAATACTTCAATTTGGAGGTAATGGGTTCATGAAACAAATCAGAATAACATTTTAGTGCCCCATTCTCACTCCTCTTATTTAAAGAAGAAAAAGTCAGGGGTTGGGGATTTAGCTCAGTGGTAGAGAGCTTGCCTAGGAAGCACAAGGCCCTGGGTTCGGTCCCCAGCTCTGAAAAAAAGAAAAGAAAAAAAAAAGTCAAACATGACTGTCTCAGTACTTACACATCTGCATGTAAGACTGTAAGTAAACATTATTCCTGAATCACTCAGTTCTCAAGACACAAAAAGGTAGGTTAGAAAGTATGCAATAATTCCTCCGCCCAATAACAGGCAAATCAATTCCCATATAAATCCGCCATCACTATATGGGAGCATCCGCTCAGCTTTGTTGTGACAAAAAAATGATTTGGGAATTTAATTTGCTATTAGTAATGGACTGAATTTAAAAACAGTAAGATTAAGTAGGTCAAGCTTGGTTCACAACTTGTTGCTATTTTTAGTTTCAAATGAGAAAAAGGGCTGGAGGACAGATTAGGTGTTTAGGTCTGTTAAATAGCCCGCTAGGTTTGTGCCTCCTGACAAGAAAGTATAAATATCGTTCTAATGAAAAGGGAGCATGTGAATCTATGAACCCTGCACATGCAGCCCTCATCCAGACAACTAAGATTTGGTAGTGAGATTCAGTAAGTGGCTGGACTGATAAACACAACCTCAAAGCCTGCAGAGCCTTTTAGCTGGTTGTTCTTTCATAGCCTTTATTTACCTGTCTAATCAGCACTCCACCTCAAGACTCCAGCTTACTGTCTGACGTGAACAAGAGCCTGCTGCAGATTTTGAAGACGGCACTAAGAACATACCAAGGCAAGTTCAGTGTAGACTGCCTCAACCTGAACTTTCAAAAAGAAGATCACTCATTCTCTGGCTGCCTGCCTCTGCCCAAGGTAACCAAAATTACATGTCAGATTTGACAAGAGTCAGCAGGCTACTTACTTTAGAATACTGAGTCTATATTAACAATAAGGCACAGCTATGTTCTATGTTCTCACTATAGATTACATTATACTACAACTGCTTGGGGTGTGTGTGTGTGTGTGTGTGTGTGTGTGTGTGTGTGTGTGTGTGTGTGTACTTGAGAAGAGAAAACAAAATAGAGAAGAGATTTATGAAGCATGCAGAATTGGTCCAGCAATTACTTACGTTTGGGATATGTTTAATGTTAATAATAGAAAATATGATAATATCCAAATAACATTTCACAATGCAAGCAAGTACTTTTTCAAGGCCAAATTCATTTCTCACATCCTCTCTGAGCCTCTACTTGGGGTCAGCATGTGGCTTCTCAAGCCTTTGGAACACCATATTTTAGGACTGATGTAATTTATTGCAGATAGAGCCTAGCATGCTGATTTGAGACAGTAATTACCAGTGCAGATGTGTTTCATGGAAGAGGACCCAGAACAATATTAATTCATGAATCTTCTGTAGCCAAATAAACTGATGTCGCAAAGCTATCCAGGGCAGCGGTGGAATGATGATCGTTGCTATGACTGTAACTGCATTGATAATATCACAGTCTCACACTGCTTCACTCTAACGAGGTGCTGAGCACTGAGCTAAATGCTTAACTGACACGATATCCTAGAATTTCAACAAAATTAACTCCTTACACAAAATCATGAAATGTAAGTAGGCATTGGCACTGCCCTTTTATAAGTGAAATAAATTCTGAATTTTGAAAAGAAAAAAAATGAACTGAATTCTGGGACACAAGGTCGGAGTCCACATTTCAAGTATAGAACAGGTTGGAAATTGACACCAGAGGGAATGCAATTAAGAGGGGATATCCAGAAGTTTTTACTGAGCACAATACCAAAAATAAATAAATAAATAAATAAATAAATAAATAAATAAAAATTAGAGAATTAGGGGAGGTTGGGAATTACAGGAGAAAGGTACTTTCAGAAGCATCACAGCATACTCAGGGGTTAAAAGTTAAGAAGTTAGAGTATCTTTTTATTTTTTAATTTTATTTTATTTACTAAGAAAACAAAGATGTAGTGACTTACAAATAGGCTATTATTCTCAAACAAAAGCTGCCTTCCTCTGGTACTACAGAGAAAGTATGTAGTACATTTTTCATGTTGCAGCCACCATGAAAATGCTAATGTCTGTGTGTGTGTGTGTGTGTGTGTGTGTGTGTACCTGTGTACATGTGTACTGTACATACAAATTTGTTTCAGTAAAAAGAGAATACTGCAGGGTAGTCTGAAAGTTATGACTTGTCTTTCCTGTGTTCAGAAAGAAAAGATTAAGAAGCAGCAGACCTTTGTTAGATTGTAAACCACGTAATGCCATTGGTGAAGCTTGTGTTTACAGATGTTATGCATAAACTACAACACAGATAGGTTGAAAATTAAATGACATTCACCTAATCTCTTTTGGTCTTAGATTTTTATCTGGAAAACCAGGGTTCCAAATAGTCACTTCCTTGGACTATTGTGAAGATTAAATGAGATTAAGTTTATGAAATTATTTGTATATAGTCTGGTACATAAGACTTAAATAGGTTAACCTTCACACACACACACACACACACACACACACACACACACACACACCAGTTTTTTGAGATCTCAGTCTTGTGATCACATGATACAACATTAAACACTAGCTATCTGTCATGGAACCCTTAAATGTTCTTGTCTACAGCTGTCCTTGAAAGCTTAACTTTGTGGTTCAGATCCATGGAAATGGGGTGTATTTTCCTTAGAGATGGTATGTCTTTCATGAGCCATCTGGCATCTCTTAAGACAGCTGGAACTCACTATGAGTATAATATAGTTCTGGGAGGCATGTTAAATAGAATTCTGCTTCCTCAGAATGTGAAGCAAATTAAGGCCCAAGGGATATTTGATACAGGAAGCAAAGGGTACAAACCACACCACAACTTCCTTACTGCTGGATCCAAGCTTGAGAGCAGACTTTAAAGGCCAGAACTAGAAGCACTGATATTTTGGACCTATAAGTCTTAACTTTCTTAAAGTGTGAAAGAGAAAGTCATGAACTTTATTGGGTAATCTATGACAGCTCTATCCTGCTCCCTGCCATAAAAACAAAAGTGAGAATGAAGTAGAGATGTGAACACCCAAAGAGCTTTTAATTCAAAGGGTTTTCAGAGCACCTGTGGCTCCTAAGAAAAATAAATATTATCAAAAATAACATACAGATCCTGACACTCAGATCATTTGGAATTTGATCAATCATAAAAAGGTATAGAAACATATTAAATATGTCTTCATTATCTGTGGACTCCTATATCTTGTTATCTTGTGCATCTTCAGTGTAATGATGGTGTGTTAGGACTGTAAATGCAAGGTGGATCCACATTTATTTCTTTATTAATTGTTCCACTGCTGTACTCTTCTTGTTACTGTGACAAAATGCCTTAGCAAAATCAAGGAAGAACTGGCTTATTTTGGCTTACAGAAGTTACTACAATCTTGGCAGGGAAATTATAGCAATAAGGGTTTGAGGCCCCTGGTTACATTGCATCTGAGGTCAAGAAATAGAGAATCACGATTAATGATTGTTCTCACCTCACTTTCTACTTTTTATAGATTCAATAATTATAGCTTAGGGAATGACCATCCCTTATAGATTCAACAATTATATCTTAGAGAAGAGTGTTATATCATGTGACCTACAATCGGCAGGTATTTCCACCTTAATAAATCTATTAAAGGTAATCTCCCACATTTATGCCCAGAGACAACTCAGATTATTATGTATCTCACCAAGTTGATAATTGAGATTAGCCATCACGCCTTCCCATTTCCTGAGCAATCTATATATTTCAGCAGGACTATAGAAACTTAGCTCTTGAGCAAAGCCTGACTTTAACACTTTTACACAAATTCCAAATTTCCCGTTTGAACATTCTTTAGAACATCTGAATCTCCATCCACCTTCTGCAACTTCTCAGACACCCTTTTCATATTTAATTTTTTCTATATCCCTGTCATAAAACACTCCAAATATTTCTACTAATCCATAATTTTTCTCTACATTTAATACAATAGTCGTATTTCTGATCTACATGGTATATTTAATTTCATGTATGATACATTAATTAGTTCTAGGCACTAATGACAACAAATTCAATCCTGTTCACCAGGAGCTTCAGGAAAGGAAATGCCTTTGATATGCTATGACAGCATAAGGCATAGCCATGGCCTTGAATGTAGAACTAACTAGACATCAATATAATTTATCCTAAAAATAAACTAGGGAGATTATATAAATATTGAGCCTTGGTCAGCATATAGGTTTGGCAAAGAACAAATGGGGAAGATGTAAAATGATAGAAAAGGTGATCAGGGTCAAATGAACAGTGTGAACCATCTCCAGAGTCAGGAAGGACTCATGGAAACAACGACCACTTCAAAGAGTGGCTTGTGTTCAACTAATGAAGAGTATCAGCCTATATAAGAAGGGTCTTTCCATGGAGTTTATATTTTATCCTATAAAACCATTGCAACCCCTGAAGCATTTTAAATGTCCAAATGATATGACCATATTTGAACTTCCAGAGGGACTTTTGAATGTAATTTGGAGAGGTTTTTTTTCTTTTTCTTTTTTTTTTTTTTTTTTTTTTTTTTTGGAGCTGGGAACCGATCCCAGGACCTTGCGCTTGCTAGGCAAGCACTCTACCACTGAGCTAAATCCCCAACCCTATTTGGAGAGTTTTTAAGGCAAAGTTTCAAGCAAAACTGAAAGGAAAGAGATCCCTGTAAGAAGCTGCTCCAGGAAAATCGCAAACAATAATGATGCCTCAAGTAACACACTAAACGGAGAGATGGAGACATTAGACAAGATAAGGTCAGCTTTGATATGTCGCTGGATATAGGCCCAAACTAACTCCAAATTCATGAACTTGTTAGAAGACAATGCCATTTACTCAGATAGGAAACAAAACAGGGGTAAAGTGAACTAGTAGAATAAGTTCTTATGGACAACTTTTTGAACATGTTAATCTTGGTAATTAGACTGAAATTACTTATTTTGAGACTCAAGATGTAGCAGACATCATTGGAGCAGTGTAGACCACTACAGAACAGAGGAGTGTGAGGCAGGAAACAGGTTGTAAAAGCCATTCATTATGGAGAATTTAGACAAAAGAAGCCAGTGAAAGAGATTAAAAATTATCACGGGAGATGTGTGAGTACTGAAGAAAACTATGAAAGAAAGTTTGGAGGAACAGGACACGGCCACCCCATGCTGCAAAATAGGACTTCTTTGAATAGGACTAAATCTGGTCATTAGAAATCCATAGAGGTACCTTTAACTGATAGTGATGGTTGAGTCAAGCGATAGTGTAAAACACAACATGAGGAAACTGTACTATTGCTAAATAATATAGTTTATTGACTTTTAACATTTATTTACTCCTTATTGAAAACATTTCCTCATTGAACAAAGGAACTTAAACATTTCCTGCTAAGGATCATTAGTATGGATATTTATGCCTTGGAGGATTTTAATAGTAATCCAGAGTAACCCTGCCTGTAACTTTTCTGGTACATGTCTCTATTGCTCCTCATGACAGTCAGTTACATTTTAGCAGTCATCAATCAGTCTGTGTCTAGATACCGTGATTGTACTCTTTCTAATCTGCTATTCATTTTAGCCTTCAGCAAAACTGAACATTGACAGAGTGATCTATTTTGAGAATAGAATTTCAGTATAGGTGTTCAAAAACATATCAGTACATGCTAATCACTATAAAAGATAATCAGTTTTTACTAACTAGGGGTGGCAGAATGTGGTAGAAATTTCCATATCGTCTTGCTTTTTTTTTTTTTTGCTAACCCCTCCCACACACATTCCATTTTATCCATTCTTTACTTGAACCTTTATTATTCATGACAGCGAAACAATGGTGGTAAGAAAAATAAATGAATCGAGCACCATCCCACCCTGGAAAAGATACTGTCTGTCAAGGAAGCTCAGAAAACAGTAAGATTGCTGCTTTCTCAGAAAAAGGCATAAAACAATTGTCGAATGGGTAGCACCATAACACAGTTCTATACTGCTCTGTACCTTTTTTCACCTGTTATTCATATCTTCTTGTCTTCTTCCCAGCACTCTCCTTAACTCCTTATACTTTTAGTTAACTCTGTTCTTCTTTATGTTTCAGAAAAATCTTTTATTTTTCTCTGCAAGTCTCTCTGACTTAATTTCTTTACATCTAGAAAGTAACAGGCTTGTTTAAAAACCTCATAAAAAAGGAAACATGAGCTTTTGACCTCTGCCTTCTTTCTTACTTACTATGTGCCGAGGAGGAACACGATGCCTTGGCTCAGCCAGGGACATGTTACACAGAGCTAAGCCCTGTTGCTGTTTAAAAGGTAGATTCCGTTATTGTTTAGCTATGATTTCACTAATAGATCTATAGAAAATTGCTATTGAAAAGAAGAGATCACACCACATAAGGCTTCCCAGGTTCAGGACAAAACAGAAAGTGTGGTCAAGAGCCTGTTACTATTTTTCTTGTGGAAAGAATGAGCAAAGCAGGGTAAGAAAGCTCAAGATTGACTAGTTTGAATAATTCCCTTGAACTCTGACAGTTTAGAAACTATCCTGGTCCTATATCCAAGGATGATAGTTCAGAGGAGTAGTAGAATACTGGAGGCACTTATAAAGACATTTCTTTAATTTGTTTGCTCACATTCAACTGAGTGTTCTACTCTCTCTGGTAATTAGCTAACCTAAGAAGGGCAAGACAGAGATTGGAATGGGTAATGTGTTAATTGTGAGTTTGTCGAACCTACAATTGGGGAGGTGGGTTTTCTGCCAGGTCTGTGAGGATTATTTTGTTAATATTAATTGTTGAAGGAAGATCCTCCTTAATTGTAGGTGAGAACTGTCTATGGGCTGGGGATTCTAGACTAGAAAATAGAGAAAACAAGCTAAGGACTACCATGCATTTCTTGATCTTTGCTCATTGAATATGGATGCAATACGACCAGCTGCTGTATGTGCCCACCGGCCTTACTGATGCTATTATTTGATGGACTCAACCTTGAACTATGAGTTAGTTGAAACCCATTGTCCCTTAAATTGCTTTTGTAAGGGTAATTTCCTACACCACCACCAACAACAACAACAAAAAAATGCCATTAACCATGAACGTAACACACTTGTTTTTACAAATCAAAGTAAAGGATATAAAACGTTTTACAATTTAGCAACAGTAAGAAGGGCAGATCAATCCTCCACCTTAACTATACATGAGTTGACAAAAATGTAAGTAATAGAAAGCTTAGTGGCTTCTGAATAATAAACTACACTTGTCTCTCAACTGAAGGTGTCTGTTACCTATAAGCACTGAGCTGGAACTCTGACTCTGAGTGATACTTGAATGGCACAATGTACTTCTGAGCAATGAGTCTTTGTTAGAACTGTGTAGGCTATAATAACGGGAAGAAATTAGAACACTAATTCCATTTTACTGAAGCTTCAAATTCTGCCTTATTTCTAGATCATGTCTATATGTAGCAAGCATGGATTGCATATAACTATGACCCTGCTGGAAACATTGCTCCATCACCAAGATTTGGGTTACCGAGGTGAAATAAAGTAAGTTGATTGAAGGAGTTTCATGTGGGAACCAATCAATTTCAATCCCTTGACAGCTGGGTTAAAGAATTATTGTTTATTAAAGCAAACATGGGCTAGTAAAATAGCTTAGTCAGTAACAAGCCTTTACTGTCAAGTCTGGTGACCTAATTCAGCCCCTGGATCCAACATGGTGAAATGAGAGAGCCAGCTCTCACACGTTATCATCTGACCTCCACATCTATGCATGCACATATACACAAAATAAATAAATATAATCTCTTAAATATTTAAAACAAAACGTTCTCGGTTGTCATAAAAACACAAATCAGGAATTTTCTTTCAGCCCTTAGGAACTATCACTACTTATATGTCCATCATAAATAGCTTCATAACAGACCAAACAGATTAAGCAGTGTTATAGAAGGTTGAGGACCAAGCATCATCATCAAACAATGATTATTAAGAAAGGGAAGCAACGAGATTGCCTTAACTTGATGCAAGAGGAAATCGAACAGGCGAGAATCTTCAATGAGCAAATAAGATAGAGTTGAAGGTTAGGAGGAGCAAGGAGAATATAACACACCCCACCAAGAGTACAGATCCAAGTCCCCACGAGTCTCTCTGGAGATGTTAGAGAGTTACCTTCAAGGCTTCTTATAGGTACTGACTGATGGATAAATTTAGGAAACCGCTCATAGCCCTGGAAAGAAAAAGACAGAAAAACTTCTTAAGGCTTACTCAATCTGTGTGGGGTATATAATTATTTTATTCAGAATTCCAATGCCCCACTCTTTATCCTTTACCTGCTTTCCCTTTTTGGCTATACAAAACTTCCAACTTATTTTTTTTATGTATACTGGTGTTTTGCCTTCATGTATCTCTGTGTAAAGGTGTCAGATCCCCTGTAACAGGAGTTACAGACAGCTGTGAGCTGCCATGTAGGTGCTGGGAATTGAACCCGGGTCCCCTGGAAGAACAGCCATTGCTTTTAACTGTCAAGCCATCTCTCCAGTTTCCCCCCAAGTTATTTTTTAAATGTTTCATATAAATAAATATATGAATGTATTGTCCCCAACTCACCTCAACTTCTAATAAATCGAATACCATTTACTTAGCATGTTTTTTTTGTTGCCATATTGTAGTAAACAGTGAACTGCAGTACTGTAGGACAAGCAGATTCTTTATTTAATTCATTTCTATATCCCAAATATCTAAAGCAGTAGAATTTGTGATGATGAACCGAGTTAGGGGAGAAGTTATCTCAAAATATTTCCAGTCCTCAGCTCATAGTCAAACTGAATGGTGCCTTTCCCAAACATCGCAATGAAATCAGGTTCATTGTATTAAGGACTTAAGCAGCACCTAGTCATTTTATTTTCTAGCACTCTATTGAATATTGGCTTTATTTTTGTGGTTTCATAATTGATGTATATACAGTGATCCCCTGCAGCAACAAGAAACATAGCTGCTTTCGTAAACTAAAGGATCACAGCTTCTAACTTACAATGTGGCACAAAGTAAATATACAGTGCATATTTAATGAAATTGAATGAGCCAATAATATACTGTTTCTCCAGACATTTGGAGTACAGCTATGAGAAAAACAAAGTCCGTTCCTCATATAGGGATATTCTAGTTAGGATGAGAAATGTATGTTAAAATATATGGCATATATCAAGGTTTCAGGAGTAACAAGAGAAAATAAGGTGGGTGAAGGTTTCTTGACAAGAGACGAGTAAATAAGACTGAGAGTCTCACCTCGTACATGAATTTCTAAGGGCCACTTTGGAAATGAGCATCACCTTAGAGATGGTTAAACTTCAAAAGCAGAAAGATGAGTCGGGAGCAAAGTAGAAAACAAATGGGGGATTCCCAAAGAGGCTGTAGTCTAAATGAAGAAAAATCAAGCACCAAATCAAGCTCACATTATATGTAGGACATAGTTAAGAGTCTACTGGTAACATTGATTAATAGCTAACTCAGAACCAATATTGCAGGGATCTGGAATATGAGTGGAAACTGCTATCTTTGACCTTAGAATATTCTAGGACATCAACACCATGGGAATCAAAGAAAAATGTGTTTATAAGAGATAAACCTATTTCATCTGTAAACAGTCATTGGCTAAAGCTTCTTCTATGAATTAAACCCATTCCATTATAGGCTTTGTATGCAAACCTATATCCTTAAGAGATTAAAGATGCAATTTAGACACACATTTTAGGAGCTGAATGCTTGAATCATTATCTTAGTACATATTGTCCATTAATCTGTGTTCAATTGGAAAGCCATTTGGAATGTGGCTGTCTGCTAATTAGCAGGATTCTAGTGCTGAGCTGCTTCCTGATTAAATGTCCTTTAGAATCAATAAAACATCAGGAGGGATTGTGATGTGGGATTAGCCCCATCTAGCCAAAATAAAATGAGTTGTGTTCTCTCCTTAAACTAGCATGTTGCAAGAGCTGACAAGAGGGGCGATTTTGCCAGCCCTGCAAGAAAATTGTTTTGTTTAGTTTCAAATAAATTTTTTAAACTCTGAGATTTGGTTTTTATTTTTCCATTTTCCTAACAATTAGCAGAGACATTAGTGAATGACTGCCAGGGTAAGGCGATTGTGAGGAAGACTTGATTACGATTTCTAATCTCCACTCTGAATCACCCTCATGTAAAATGAGCTCAGGTTGTATTGGATGGAAATTATTATCCCTGTTTTTGGCCAGGGAGATGGAAGTCAGAATTCACATTTAATGTGAATTCTCTGTGACTTTGTAATAAATGGTAATTAAGGAGGACAGAGAAAGAACAGGAGGCAATCTAATACTCTAAAATTATATTGGCAAAATTAAATGCTTCAAACCAGTTTAGAACACACGTGCACACGCCAAATTGTGTTGGGGGAGGAGAGAAATAATAAAGCTGCTATGGAGGCTTCCTGAATAGAGTAGAGCAATTGACACAGCCACAAGTAGGACTTACCATACACATCTGGCCCGTTATTGAAAATGGAGTTAGGTTGGAAAGGACTGTCTTTGTCAATCCTGGGGACAAAGGCAACAGTTTAGGAGACAAAGGAAACATGAGGTGTCTTATTTGGCAATGGCTGTTCAAAGGGAATAGGAAAAGGGTTGAGGAAAGAACTATTAGAGACCTGCTGTTGTCTGCCTTTTGCCTCAGTGTTAGCTAGCCAACCCAGCTTTCCACTCCACATTCTAAGAATGATGAGAATTGTTACTGTTTATAGAGATCATTTGTAAAGCTTAAACAATAACGAGCAATATTTCAAGTGCTGTTAACAATTAGCTCTTTTAATTCCTGCAACAGCTAGGAATTAAAGGTAGTTACTATTCTATTTTTCAAATGAGGAAACTGAAGCAGCACGGAGAGACCAAAACCTATATGCGCCTAATAAATAAGTTTGTCAGTTAGGCTGAGTGACTCTCTCTGAAATATCAAAGGAGGGAGTTGAACTGAGCAAGGTGGGAAGGATGAACTTAGTGTCTATATCTGACAGTGCCACCGCTGAAAGTTAATGTTTTGTCAGTTAGCACAGAAACAGCTGGTAGTTGGATATACTTAGGAAAGTGTGAACTATGATATATGATACCACTGTGAAGGATCTTGTTCCCAAAAGTATGGCGAGCATATCACATGGGCAGCTCAAAGAGAAGAATCTGAAGTGCCAAGGATCCACAGGAATGGCCATCTGTCCCTTGTCTGTAGGCTTAAGGAGATGGTGAGCAGAACCGTGGAAATCAGGAGACTGTATCTGTATGGTTGCACTGTATGTGGACATACTCTCACTTGATGATGAATACAGAGAAAATTCAGCATATAAAGCCTACTTTAAAAGAGTATTATTCATTCACCTACAAGATAAAAATGCTGAAACAAAAAGAACATTGCAGAACATGGGAAAAGAAGTGTAGCCCTTCATGCTCTAAGTCTTAATAACATTTTAAAAGTATTTCTGCTCTAAAAACTAGAAAAGATTAAGAAATTATTGTGGTTCTTTCAAAAAGACAAAAACCATGAATTCTATGGAAATGAATTAGAAAGCAATAAGCGTAGTGAGACAAACTAGTGATAAAAATGTAGCTCGTGCCCCAGAGAAGGGGGATGTGAGAGGAGTGACGTGGGAGTGGGTGGGCAGGTAGGGGAGCATCCTCTTAGAGGCAAAGGGGAAGAGGATGGGGTGCAAGGCTCATGGAGGGTACACTGGAAATGAGGATAACATTTGAAATGTAAATATAATAAAATAATTTTAAAAAGCATTAAAGAATATTTGATAAAACCATAGAGAGCATGTGGAAGAATGGGTGATTTCAAAGAAAGTACACTTCTCAAGGAGAATTAAGAGTAACTAGGAATCAATTTTACAAAGGCACATATAAATGAGAAAAATGTAATAGGCAATGTTAAATATAGGGGGCTTCTGCAGAACCTACCCAAAAGTAACTATGAAAAAAAGACAGGGAATATTAGATATGAGACTAGAACAGAGGCTCAACCTAAAGTGACTTGACATTGTGGGAAACCAGTGACAAAATAAGGAAAACAAAACAAAATCGAACTGAATTAAAACCAAAGTCCTGATTATGATAGCCCATTTTCTGCTGATATAGTGAAAGACTGAATTTCTCTGTTGTGTGTTTTTTTTTTACCTGTATGTAGCTGAAAGCATTAGAGACTGAAAATCCAAAATCAGGTAGCTTGATCAGCCTGGCCTCTGGCAGGGGCCTCTGTGCCGATGTCACAGCATAACATAAGTATGGCAGAAATATGCTCCAGAAGGAGAGATTGCACAGCAGAACAGATAGCCATTGAGTTGGAAGAACAGTGTTGTTATTTTTATAACAATTAATCATCAAGAAATTTGCCAGTATCCCCTGAGAACTATATTAATCTCTTCCAAGGCTAATAGTCCTGATGAGTACTAACTTTCCTTTAAGCTTTGACTCTTATAGATCTGACTGCTTCAACATTGCCATGCCATAGACTGAAGGCCAAGTGCATAAACCTTACGTGACCCACACAAGCCATACTGAAGTGATAGAACCAACTAAGGAAACTTTGCAGTCCAATGTATACAAATAGGAAGAACTCAGTATGACCTAGGACACATTAAGAAAAAAACTGTGCCAGGAGTTTGTGTATTGCAATGAGAACTTGTATTATAAAGAGAATAAAATTTGACAAGATCTTATCAAAACACAAAATGAAAGAGAAAACTAAATATAAATGAATAAAAATCAGACTGACCTCAGACTTCTATAATAGTAAATGTTAGATGACACTGAAACAATGACCATAATTTTAAAGTGGGAAACATGGACAGAAAGTTGTAAAACCTGCCCAACTTGTGGATCTGGAGTAAGAAAACAAGGGTTTGGCTCTTGAATGGATACCATTAACCTGTGTCTTGTGGTAAGTGACTTGCATGTCTTTCATAATGGCAGTCTCTATGAGAGAAAATAATGAATAATAGGTGTAGTGTTGAACCCAATTATCACTTCTCAAATTGACTCAGGCAGCAGGGCTGTGGCACTCCTCAGTGCCCTCCTCAGTATTCTCAATTCCTGAATGAAAACACACACACACACACACACACACACACACACACACACACACACACACACACACAGCCTTTATTTAATGTGCCTTAAAGAGCTCAATGAATGGGCTACTCCTTAACCTCCACATGGCTGATCCAGCCCCCCTCTAATATCCGCAAGTTATTATTTATTTAAATCTATAGTCCAGCTTTGCTGCCTTAGACTCAGACATAGAAACTTCTTGGGTCTTGATCCCAGGCACCTACATGACTTCTATGCTCTCTGCCCTCTGCACCTCCCAGGAGTGATGTCTCCTGTCCTTCCACTGGCATTGTGGCTCTCTCTCCTCCCATTCTTCCTTGATTCCTTTCCCAAAATCCTAAAAGTCCCTCCTCTGTCTCTGTGGCCAGCCATTGACCTCTGGTAACTTTATTTACAAATCAAAACCAACTGGCAGCAGGGTCCCTCAGTCTAACTTGAGGGACACTGCAAACAAGTTTTGGGGAAACTTTAGCATAATACAAGAAGCTACAAAGAGGTACCAAAAACACTCTGGAATCTATGTTAAAAAGATAAACACATTTGAAATTGTAACTTAGAACCTTGTTGTTGTTTTGTTGTTGTTGTTGTTGTTGCTATTGCTGCTGCTGTTGCTGTTGTTTGAGAAGGAGTTTCACCTAACTTAGGCTAGTCTAGGTCTTTCTATGTATCTGCGGATGACCTTGAAGTCTTGATCCTTTGTCTCTACCCTACAAGTGTTGTCATGATAGACACTAATCAATACTCCCCCTAGAGATCAAACTCATGACTGTTAAACACACATTCTACCCACTTAGTTACCCTCTCCCCAACTCTGAAACTGGAATATGAGATAAAGTCCTTCTGAATCTAGAATCAAGAACATAGTATTTGTCCCAAGTCCTAACCTTCCTAGCTGGAAGATGAGAGCTTGGTACAACAATTTTGTTATTACTAGTGCCTATTATTACCATAGAGATCAGAGGAAAGCATTTGGGAATTCTACTGAGGGTTCTTGGGATCAAATTCAGATAATTGAGTTTATATAACAAGGTTTTAATTGACTAAGCCATCGCTCTGGTCCTTCTCTTTTGCTTGGTATCAAAGAGAACATAGTCTGACATTGCCAAAAAAACAAAAACAAACAAACAAACAAAAAAGAAACAAACAAACAAACAAAAAAACAACGGACTATGGTCTGTGACTATGGATAGATAGATCAATGCTCTTCGTTGTTGTGCTTCATTGTCAAAAGATTGGAAGATGATCTAGGTATATGTCGGTACTTCCAAAGTGTCTCAGAAGAAGAAATAAAGAAATTTTAAAATATGAATCCATTGCTGTTTGTTTCCAGAGCTGAGCTGGTGCTTATATGATTATTACCACTCCCCATGAGAGCTTCCTATCCTCCATCTTTTCTTTACTTCCCTAGGTCTTCAGTCACCAGATATTCTGGTTGCAGCATTACATATCATGGTTTATCTCTCCCTCACAGGAAGCTCTGGAGGCCACATGTTCAAAGCATCTATTAGAATACACGAGTTGATCAAAGAAATCTTCTGACATGTGACCCATGTATAGGAAAAGGTTTATGAGGTATAAGCAAAACAAACTGGTCTCATATTTAAAGTATCACTTCTATTGAAAGAGAATAAAAATCATATGACATTAGAACTTCTTGAGAAAACCTGATACATGTTTGCCAACTTCCTCTCCATTTCAGTCTGCCTTCTGCAGGGTGAGATAGCAACAAAACTCCCCAGTGTGCTGGCATCAGAAGCTCTCTTTCATCAACAGGAGAGAATGTAAATTTCTTTTCTTCCTCATTTTACTCATCCTTTGAGAAGTTTATACAATGCATCTTGATCACATTCACTTCATAGCCCAACTCCTCCTGCTTTTATTCCCTCATCCCACCCACACAACTCTGTGCTGTTTTTCCTGAGATTAAGTTTTGTGCTTCGTATATAGTTTTGAATGTATAACCTTAATTGGAGCTTGCACAAACCACCAGAGATCTCTCTCAGAGGCTCTCAAGAGTCACATAGTTAGGAGGTAGGATTTCATGCCTTTTCTCATCTCCAATCTAGGATATTGCCTGCTTAAACGTGTGCAGATCTTGAGCATTCTGTCTCACTTGCTATGAATGTATATGTGAACTGTTTGGTTGTATCTACAGAACAATTTTCTCTTAGTGAACCACTGTCTCTGGCTCGTCCCATCTTTCTAACTCCTCTTCCACCATGATGACTGACCCTTGGGAGAAGGGAATATGATACAGATTGATCATTTAGGGCCGTGCAATTAACAGTTTCTTATTCTATGCACCTTGACCAATTGTGAGTCTCTGTGTTAATAACATGAGACAACTTGTAATATTAGGTGAAAACAAAAATCAAGAAGGATCAGAAACAAATTTAATGACAGAGATGGAAATAGGAACAGAGGGTAAGACAGAAGTGAGAGTAAGGAGTGAAGAAAATCATAGACAGGTGGGTCACAGCCTTGGCTCAGTAGGATATAGATGTATATCTATATCTATATCTATATCTATATCTATATCTATATCTATCTATATAGATATGTATATATACATATATATAACAAATCCAGGCATCTATTACTGACAGAGAAAACCATATTTACCTAGCATATAAATGGCCGCTAGGCAAGCTAATATAGGTGATTTTTCACTGCCAAAGCTCTACTGGTTTAGGTCAAGCTTTAGATAACTGATTTCAGTTATAATATACTAATACCCAATACAATTTCTTCTTGAGCAACTCATTAACTTTATCTAAGTCTACCACATATAACTCTCTCCCTTCTATGTTTGTTATGTTTTATAGTTCTTTCCACACTTAGGACAGAAAAAAGTGGCATTTCTAATAGTCACTTGGCATGAAGATCTCATGACTGATTTAACTTATTACTAAGAGGTAAATGCATAAAATTTTGAGGTGGAAAAGAGGGCCAAATGGTGCTAACACAGACAGGCCATAGACTTATTCATTTCCCTATAGTAGTAACAATGCAAAAACTGGCTAGTTTTTACTGACATCAGAATTGTCACTGATTTCATAGCTAGAGGCACCTGCTGCATTAGTCAGATTTTCCCAGCGTTCCCTTGTATCTGAATGTCCTGACCTTGCCAGCAGACCCCAGTCTCCAGTCTGCTGGCCTTGCAGAATTTGTTTGTTTGTTTGGGGGTATTGGGTTTCTTACCTAGGAACCTCTTGATCCTCCTGCCTCAGTTACCACCCCTCCCCCTGATATTCTGATACTAGTGGCCTAGGCCACCATAAGATTTTGCTGTAACTCTGAGAGCATTTAACTCCCTGCACCAAAGTCCTTTCTAGGAAATATACCTAAAGCACCTGTTTCCTGCACTGATATCAAATCTCCCTTCAGTATCGCTACCAAACAGCAAAACTCGGCTTTGCTGACCATGCTTCCCACACAGTGGGAACTCACTCACTTCTCATGACTCAGATGCTGTCTCCCTTTCTTACACAGGTGGAAGAATTTTGTTAAGTGGCTGAACAGGGCTTCTTCTGATTTGCAATATGATATGCCAGCAGGTGAGTGCTAGGCTTTGTGCCTCAGGAAACTTAGCTAGGTTTTTAACTCATTCTTCCCCAAAATATTCAGTGAAGAAAAGATAGGACTGAATTTTTCCCTTAAAATTTACTCTTCTGTGTTAGGTGGATGAAAAGACACATGAATCTCAAGGCTGCATATTTTCACTTTTTGTAGTAAGTCTTTGACATGAATCTAGAACACTTACGCAGAAAATTGGAATTGACTTAAATTTCAAACATAATCTCTGTAGCATTTTCAGGTTGGTAATATTTGGCTGGTAAATCATCAAATATCATATAAATATGTAGTTATACTATATGTGCATATAGATATAAGTTTAGTGCAGCAGCTTTTATAAATGTTGTAAAGTTGGGAGCAGTGAGAAGAGTCTTCTGGGATCATTCAACATTCAATTAAATTAGAGTACAACCAGTTGATTAAATTGTGGAATTATAAAACAACATGACTGGGCTGCTACAGACTGATTTCCATGACATACTATTAAGTAAGATTATAAAGATGAAGGTGGCAAAATATTTAGCAATTAGCAAATTTAAATATAACAGGTAAAAATGTGCATTTATATTAATCTTTTGCAAGGATTTTTCTACATAAACATCCTCTGACTACTGTGAGTACGTGCAAGGCACTAGGCAGGTGTGGTTGTGTGTGCTGTGTGATGACGATATCTATATCCATGTAGGGAAAAATATCCTACAAGATATTTCAAACATAGAAATGCACACAGGACATTAGGCATATATGAATCAGAGGCTAAAAGTGTTGAGAACAGTGTGAAGAACGTATTCATTTCTTGACCTCTGTAACAAATGTTTGCAATCATATGACATAAATTGTCAGAGAATGCTTCAGTCATAGTTCTGAAACCTGGACTATTAAAGCTGAGTAGCATCGAGAGCCAGAGCCCCTCTGCAGTCTCTAAGCAAGGGTCTTTGTTTGTCTCTTCCAGGCTTTAGTAGCCTTAAGCCTCCTTAGCCCATTCCATATAACTCTATCCTCTGCCCACACCTCCATTTGACCTTATGTCTCCTCTCTATATTTGTATCCAAATACCTTCTCCTTCCCCTTATAACGATCTCTTCTAAACTTGATCACATCTTAAAATTGCTTCCCAAATAAGGAAAACTCACAGGTGCCAGTGGGCAGGAGCTGAACATATCTCTTGGGAGAAACAGACACAATTCAACACTTTACTTTGACAAAACCCACACTTTAGGGACCAAGAAGCATTTTCAATTTTGGGAACTGCAGAAATTGTAGTATATATTGGTGTACTATGTTAAAAATCTAGAAGGCAGTGTTCTTGCATACATGGCCAAGTATCTCTAAGGAAAAATCAAGGAGCTGAAGAAAGCACTCCCCATGACGTGTGGTGAAACTGCCTATTAGAGTGCCACATAGTTGGGACAGTAACTGTTCTTGTGTTTCAAACAGAACACTATGTTATAGTGCTGAGATCATTAAATCGGTGTCATGTGCCTGTAGATTCACACATGACTCCTGTTGAGAATGATGAACAGTGTAAGAGCTCATCCCTTTCTCATCACCAAGTAGATGGTCACTGCATCTTCATTTGGTTCTCCCCTGTTTGCATGCATCCTGACATCTGTCTGATCCCTAGTTCCTTCTCTTTTAAGATCATCACTTAGAATTGTTGGTATGGCTCCAAACAGCCTCAGTTTAACAATCATTTCCTCACACCCTATCTCAGAATGCAGTCACACCCCTAGCCATCTGGCATTAGAGTATCTGTATACAAGTGCTACAGAAACACAATTCATCCTGTAGCACATGTCACAACTGAAGTGTCAGCTCTGTAGTAGACCAATAACCTTATATCGGATTACTTCCTTTACGGTGCTCTGACATATCTTTATCATCTTTAAAATGAGAAAGAGAAAGGGAGAGGAGATAGTGAACATGCTAGAGACATAGGTTCTATTAGGTGCAGAGTGACAAAGAGTTTGACAAACAAAGCAGAGACTATTAGTCACTGTACAGCAAGAGGACTGACAAGGTAGTATTGTTGGTGTTGCATTGTGCTATGGCCTCATGATTGCTGAACATTAATGTGATGGATCTACGAGGATGAACTGTTCTTAAGTGTTGAATGAGAATAACAAAATTGAGAGTGGTAGCAAAAATTTCAATCTAGAGTAAGGACACAATTGGAAGATACAAACTGAAAAGTACACAAAATAAATGGAAAATATAATTGATATGTATAATAGGAGAATATATATACATTAATGTGTGTATACACATATATACACTCAGGATTTGTGATATGAACTAAGTTTAATAGTTCCAGTTCCAACTCTTAGATATTGTTAGATATCTAATATCAATATTGAGGCATCAATAAAATCTAAGAATGGTTTGCTATACTATCCACAACTATGAAATAAATATGTAGGAAGGGCTGGAGAGATTTCTCAATGGTTAGAAAAACCTGCTGCTCTTACAGGGGACAACTATTTGGCTCCTATCACTAATGTAGGGCAACTCCTGCCCTCCTCCCATATCACCAACTGTCAGATCTTACACACACACACACACACACACACACACACACAGAGAGAGAGAGAGAGAGAGAGAGAGAGAGAGAGAGAGAGAGAGAGAGAGACGGGATGTGGGGGAGGAGAGAGAGGGAGATAGACTATATCCTTCCAAGAAGAAGGGAATTAAATAGCAAATATTTTCTCTCTTATCAGAGTCTCATCATCAATTTGATGTCCAGCTTTGGGTCAAGAAAGATGGTGGCTAAGATATTATTAGAGATGTAGATAAACTAGAACAGTCTCAGAGCTGGAACAGAAGATCAATCCTACCAAACCACAGTTCATTAGAATGGTAGCTGAGTTGTCCTATAAGGAAAAATGCTGTTTCTGTGCCCAAAAGTGAAAAGGAAGAGGAGAATCACCAGGGCTGGAAGCTAAAGAGACAGCAGTTAGCATCAGTGATAAGGCTCAGCCAGGAGGTCTTGGAACTCACAGCACTTGTTTCTCCTCCCTTTGCCTTGTGCTACACCAGCTTTCTCCTTGAAGCCATTGTTGAATGCACTAAGTATTGCTGCCAAGGCCTTTGCTTTCCCTGTAACTCCCTGTGCTTCTTCCTTAGGTATTTGCATGGCTTGTACCCATGTTTGCTGTCTACTCAGTATTCTCCTTAACTGAATTCTTTGGATGAACTCCTCAGTGATTCCTGTGTGGTTCTCAGCCCTGAATTTGGGTTTGGTTGTGTTGGAAACCTGATGGTGATGTGTGTCTGTTTCCTGGCTTCAAGAATAGAATGCCCATTACATAAGAAGAAAGAGCTTGTCTTGGTCACTTTCATAGTGTCCTTCCCATAACAGTGCCAGCTTATAGTAGGCACTTGACTAATATGTTTTCCTGGCTTTGTGTCTAGAATGCACAATGCATAGGAAGAAAGAACTTGTCTTATAGTGTCCTTCCAATAACAGTGCCAGCTTGAAGTAAGCACTTGATTAATATGTCCTCCATGAATGAATGAATTGGAAACAAACATGTATTCTCTTGGTATTAAGAAGAGAGCTGAAATTTTTATTTTCTTAGATCATCTACAGTCAAATAGAGGTAATTTCCATCTTGTAGAGTTATTCTTTAGATTATGTGGGAAATGCCTGCATTTGGTAAACATTTGAAGTGTGTTAGCTTGCTGATCACACAAGCTTCATTCATTAGGATCCAAGAGTGCAGAAGATTTTACCTCAGTCAAATGCTTCCAACCTTGTTTCATTTTAAGATCAACTAGAGAATACCCTTAAAAAGTATTATGCTGGGTTCTGCTGAGTAAAAATCAGGATTTAATTGGCCTGATGAGACACTTGAGCACTGATCATTTTTAATGCTCCCCAAGTAGAACTAATGTCCAACCAGCACGAATGAGCACTGACTTCAATAATCAGTGGGAGCAAACAGGAGGAGGGATGGTTGGATCAACATCACAATTCCTTGGTAGCTTTATAAATCTTTGTCCTTCTCACACTTGGAAACTTCTAGAAGTCAGTGGGGCCTATTTCCCCCAGTGCAAGCCTTCCAGCTGCTGACTAGACAGATGGTTCTCATTTACCCTCCCTGCTGTGGTAGGGAGAAGAAGAAGAAAAGGAGATCTCCAGCACGGGTCATTCAAACAGTGTTTACATATGCAAGCAATTACCTCTGTATATGCCATCAGCTCTGACAAAGGAAAATGGTAAACTGAAGAGAAACCAAGTAGATGTTTCATATACTCTCTCAGGGAACACTGACAGCAAGGAACAGCTAGACAGAGACATAGAAACCAAGTAGACTCTTCTTATATTCTCCAAAGAGAAAACTGAGACTTTCACATAGAAAGGAAGAGCTAGACAGAGACAAGTCTAGGTTCTAGGACTTATTCTAAAAAGTCTTACACATTAACTGGCACCCAGAAAAGTGCTGGGCATGTTGTATGGTAAATCCTCTCCTGTCAAAATGATGTTTGTTTGCTTAAAGTTGAATACCTTCCTTTGTTGAATATTTTACATACATGATTTTTACTTCATGATATTATAGCAACTTTCTGGAATTTCACAAATGAACTGATCCAAAACTTCACAGTTGGTAAAGAAAAACACAGGGTTAGTGTTTAGGTCTGTCTGACTGAGACTCAACACCCTTGCCTTTCTGCTATACACAGCTGCTAAAGTCCTTTTAACTGTCCATCTCTGTGATTAAGAGTAATTGAAAGCATTTTCTCATGCAATAAAGAACAAATTCTTTTCTTCACACACTTGGTACCGTGAGCAGATCTCAGTACAATTAGGTGTTCATGGGTTCCCATGACAACTCAAATTTTTAATAGATATATTCAGATTTATCTTGAAGGGATTGCCATTATGATCTTCAGTGTGCATCATTTGAGTTTATTCTATGGCATCTGGGTAGGGATGAGAGATAAAGAAGGGAAGAAACATTCTTCTTCTCAGAGGATTGAGAAAGACATTTGAGAAAGGAAGTATGCAATAAATAGCTGTGTTTTCTAAATGTCACATAAAAGTGCATGGTCATTCATCCAAGAGCAAGCACTGAGGGCCGTTGTCATTCAAAGCTCCAGGTAAACATGAAATTGCATTGTCTTCTCCATCAAAAAGAAAATGAAGGCAAGCTAGGTAGATGGCCCAGTTCATAAATTGATTGTCACATAAACATGAAAAATTTGAGTTTGGTTACTAACACCCATGCTTTAAAAAATAGCCAGGCAAAGCAGGGAACCATATGGATATGGCGGTAACCACAGGGTTAGGAATGCAGAGACAAAGATTCTGGAGCTTGCTAGGCCATCAGTCTAGCAACCAGTAAGCTCTAAATTCTGGGGCAGACCCGGTCTCAAGAATACAAGATGCAGAGTAACTGAGACAGATGCCTCTGGTCTTCACATACAAACATACTCATGTTCATAGTCATTCTTACACACACACACACACACACACACACACACACACACACACACACACACGCCTACACACCTGTACTATGCATATGCAAACACAAACATAGAAAAAGTAATGGAAGAAAATACTTCCTAGTGATCCAGGAAGGCAATGCTAATAGACTATTATAAAGGGGATCTAAGCCTGATGTGGAAATTTGGGAAACACTCTTAACTTTGTAATACTTATTGAATACTTACTGTGTTCTAGGTAATTCCATTTAGTCCTAACAGTCACCTAAGGTGCCCTCCTTCTGTCAGTAGAAAATCCCTGAGGCCCGAAGAAGTAGAGTAGACTGCTCACAGTCCTAGATCTTAGAACAAAAGTAGCCATGATTTAAATCCAAGACTTCTAGGCTCAGACCTGATATTGTTACCGACTGTGTTACAACGACTCCTTCCAACTTTGCTTCAATGTTTTGGTTCATTTCTATTGAAAATAGTGAGACCCAAGTGAGAACTAATGTATTTTCATTAATTATATATTTACATTTCACTTGGCACTACGTGATAATCACATAGAGCCAATAGGGTTCTCCCTAGGCCTTTGATGACTGCATTTAAAGCAAGTCAGTTTTATCCATGAAGGCAGCAGCCTGCAGCCTGGCAATTGTAGGTGCTCACACCCTTAATTTAAAAGGGGGTACAGTGCTTCTATTCTAGGAGACAGAGTTACATGGTCTTCCTCAATAAGCTGCATGGACCTTTCTGGTTCAGAGTCTTCCACAGGTTGTATTTTGGCTGATTCATGCCACTGCTGTATGGGTACCATCACCATGCCTTTGTCCAGATGACCCCTGCTTATCTTTCTATTCATTAATTTGTTTCATTTACTGCAAGAATAGTCACTTTGTACCATGTCCACTGCTGCTAAGTAAACGTAAATGTTTTCCTATATCCATATGTTGCTTTTCTGCAGAATGTATAATAATGGTGTTTAAAAAGCACATCTGAGCAACGATTTATTCCCCCCTCTCTTATTCTAATATCCACAAGGTAAGAACCTGGCCTTTTATCTACCAAGTCTCCCTATTGCCTATAAGTAACTTGGCCAGCAGAGCCAGGGTGTGGTCTTTGCCTTGGGTGTATGTGTATGCCAAATGTGTGCACCAAGTTTAACCCTTCTCTCTGTCCTTTTCTTGTTTAGGAAAGAATAAAAAGGAAGTCCAAGAGAATTTGGTTAACATCCCTGAGGGAACCCAAAGAAACACTGAATATGTGGTATGCAACTGGGCATGCAGAGCACCTGGGAGGGCAGTGGGGACCCCTGATTCTGTCCTCCACATCTTACTGGGCTGGGCCCTCTCCTGTGGGTTCTTTATTTCTATCCTCCACCCTATTGTCTGACTGTCTTAACCTGACTCACACAGAAAAGGGAGACAAATTAACTCCCAAAATATGGGTAAACTCCTAATCTAGTTAGTATGAGGAAGCCTCTTGCCCCTGCTCAGTGATGTGATTGCCCCATGCCCTAAGCAATTGTTCTTGTATACATATACAGTAGAACTTCCAGGCCTTGTGACCACTAACTGTCAACAGACATAAGAGTGACCAGAAGAACATTTCATATCTTAATTCCAGTTTCCAGAACCTGAGGGTGACCTTTTTTTTTTGCTAAGGGGACACCTTTTAAAATGTAGCGAATTCTCTGACTTTTAAAAGGAAGGAAGAGAGAAAGTGATGCTTAAAAATCCATTTTAACAGTCTCAGCATTTAGCCAGGAGTTATTGAAAAATTGAAAGGTAGCATGAATTTTTTTATTGTTGTTTTGAAATGTCTGAATTAGAACATAATTCATCTTAAAATGCTATGAGGTCTCCTCATGCACTTCGCACATGGAAGTATTTTAGAAAACAGTATCCATTCTGGCAAGCATATTGCCATGTGAAAAACAACCGCAAATGCTTTCTCCTTGAGTGTTAAGTCTGTTGTGAATACGACTTTTAAAAATGCATTTTGCTCTTTTATTTTGCTTCTTCTAGAACTTTTTTTTAATCTCTGTAATAATTGACTCTTCTCAGATCCTTGTATAAACAATCTTCATTGCCTCACTTTTTAAAAAAGAGATGAAGCAGAGGTTTGATAAAACAACTGTCTATTATACCAGAGAAAATAATCCATCCATATGTTCACTCACTCACTCACTCACTCATTCATTCATTCAACAAGCATGTGTTTAGCATCTTGTCAGCCACTAACTAGACCTTGAAGATTTTTCAATAACTATCTCCTATGGCCTTGATGATATATCAGTAACTACCTCTAGGGAACACGATACTTAGACAAATAGAGTAGGCAGTGGTAAGTGCCTTGATAGAGAAATAGATGAAAAGGAAGAAGTTCTTGGCCATTCTTGGCTATCCAGAAAGACAGTACAGGGAATGGAATATGAAGTGGGTCTTGAAAGTTGCATAGGAGCCTAATCATTCCAGGCACAAGCATCAAAAGGGTTTATGTAACTGAGAGAGTGACATTACAAAGAGAGAAACAGCATCTGTGGTGGTCAAGCTTTATGTACTTGCAGAGAATGAGATAAGACTGGAAGGAATAAGCTGGAGAAATAAGCAAAAAAGCATCAACATCTCATGAACAGGCAAGGAATGTGGACTTCTCCTGGTACAGAAAAGTGATATAGAGTATATTAGCTACTTGTTCCTTTACTGAGACCAATTTGGGTTCAAAGTCTTCAATTCCCCTTGCCTTTAATTATCAGAGAGCCGGGAAGTATCCAAAAAAAATTTAAAAAGCAATGATTTGTAATAAAAATATCCATGTATGCAAGGGCATCAAGTAAGTAGATTTTTTTAAAGCTTTCACCTTTTCTAACATTGTTCAAAGCTCAAAAAAATCCATAAGAATCATGTTTCTGGTTTTCTATGTGAAAAGTTTCTCTTTGTCCCCAAATTAATTTTATCAAAGAGGAATTATTTCATATTCATCCCGAAAATCTACCAGTTGCTTGTCAACCGTGTCAGAGCAATTTCACAGCGTTCTAGTATTTCAAGCAAAAAATTCTTCACATTCCCGGGAGCAACCTCATCCATGTCTGTTACCCAGTCCATAGACAAGTTTCTTTTTACAGCTGCTCCTCTGTGGGAAGTTGGGGGTGTTCACCACTTGCACAGGGAAAGTTTGACATCCAAAATGACTGCAAAGTTTCAGACACTTGAACGTTGGGGGAAGGGAATGCAAATGGTACAAATCATTTCACAGTGAATGATGAACATTTTAGACTGCAATGAACAGAACTAACTCCACTAGCTTAATTATCTGGAAAATTTGGAAATTTGATTGTGTTGTTTATGGACAGAAATGAAACATGAACTAAACTGAGGAGGGAAACCTGGACAAAGTTTTCCATCTTTACTATGAGTTTCATGTTCCCTGCGCCATCTCTGCTGTTTAAATTACAGCCAGAGAGACTCTTAGGTATACTACTTGATGCCCAGTCCCTAACAATGTAAATAGAAGTTGTTGCTTCTTCCCATAACCATGTAGGCTGGTCAGGCAGAAGGCAGAGTTCCCAAAGGATCAGAGTAGCACTGATCAGGCTGTAGATATTAACCTTGTCTCCACATGAAAGGTGTCAGGATGCCTTATTTTGGCATCTCTTGGTCTATTTCATTGCAAAAGCACCTTTCTGTTCCAGAGTGGTCATGGGATTAGTATACTGAAGTGAGTTAAGCATCACATGTACGCCCTGCTTATACTTTTGGGTCAAGTATGAGATCTGCTCAATCTTCTAAGTGTCTCGTTCTTTCTGAACTTTGATTTCCTTTGTTAAATTATAGCCAGAGAGAGTCTTAGGTATTCTTTAAACTGTGCTCATAGGCCAAAAATGGTATTACTATTGGCCTAGTGATTTTTCTCACCAAAATCCACAAAAGAGTTCACGGCTTTTCCCAGAAGACTACTCCTTACTGATTGCTCTAGCTCTTGTACAATAAGACATCAGAATGTCACCCAGGTCCCAAGTCCTTTACCTGTTACAAATCAGAAAATGAGATAAAAGTGATGTTGTCACCCTTATCAGAGAAGAAATAAACTTGGCATATTTATATTGAGTTAAAACTTGGCAGGTAGAACCCTGGGCTGCCAAATATGTCAGATTCTTCCTTGTTTTCCAAAGCCAGACCTCACAAGACATCTTTCTGGTGTGTGGCTTCGACTTTGGCCAAGAGCATAAAGTGCTTATGTTGTTTTGGTAGAAAACTTCAGAAAAGAATCTGCAGCCAAAAACCTCTACCACTTCAGCCCCAGAAGGCCCTGTGACTGCCTTTAAGTACAGGCCTGCCTCCGAGCCTGGTGAGCATCGGGCCATGATGAAGGATGAACAACCTGAGTTATGGATAGACAGGTTCAGAAAGCTGGAAAATGCCCTTTATCTGTGTGACCTGAGCAACACAGGTAAAGTATGAATTCCAAAGCCCACCAACCCAGTTTTCTTCATGTTCTAAGCACACTTGTTCTATTTGTTTTATTCAAGTCTGGCTAGGTTTTATGTCATGAGTAAACAGTACATTTTATCTATAAAATGGGTGCCTACAAAGATCAGAAAATACAAAGATGAATTAAAGGAGAATTCCCTGAGACGTAGGTGACTGACAATCTCATTGTGTTTCCTATCCCCACCTCTACTCTACCACCAGTTGAACATGTGCTTCATTCTTTTAATTACCCGAACTCCTTTCTGTTCCCCAGATAAACTCCAAGCTACTTAGCAAGTCAAATCTGGTGCCTGCCCACCTGAACTGCCTTTTCTACCATTTCTACTTTTATCATTTTTCACACAGTCATAATGAGTACTGCGTCACTTGCTTTTCCTCAGACATGCGTTACTGTCCCATTTGTTTAAGTCTTCTGTTTTCCTGGTCTCTTTCTCCATAATATCATTTATACCTGTAATCAAATCACTGTTCTCTGGGGCTTGAGACAGATCTAGGTCAGACTTCCTCTGGCCTTGCCAGCTTCTTTAATATCTATCATCATGTTTGATATCATGTATTTTTTTTACTTCAAGGTCCATTGTTATCTCAGTAGTATTAAAGCAAATAAATAATTTCAAGTGTCTGAATAAATTAATACAACATGCAATGTGACAAGTGCTCTTAGATTATGTCATGTGAGCATTTAGAGAAAGAGGAGTCCTTTTGTGGGATCAGCAAATGCTTCATTAATATTAAAATGATCACTAAAGTTTGAGCACCAGCTTGCCCTACAAAGGCACTTGTGTGAGTCTTCACTCCCTTTGTGTTCTTTTTCTCTTTTGCATATTTAATTCAATCTTAGTCCCCATGAAATATAATAGCATTTGGCGCAAGATTTTTAATAATTATGGGAACGGATGGAAAGAAATTTAGAAAGAACTAAAAACTTTAAATGCAAGAGGAAGCTAGTTGAATAATACAATATTTACTAAAACTATGTTAATGACTCCAGAACTGGGATAGAGGCTAGACCAAGAAGAAATTCAGAAAGACTGAGCTGTGGCTTCTGCTCTCAAGAATAGACTTCTGGGTAAACCACAGAATGGCAGCAGTTTAGCAGCATTACAGAGAAGGGGAAAGAAATGATACGTAATAAAGTTCTATGATTGAAGGAAAAATTAAAAATTAAGTAGTCCAAAGGGAAGACGTCAGGAGCTCAGTTAATATTACATGTGAGAAAGGAGTTCTAACGGACAGTGGATTGCAAAATTATCTAGAAAGAGTACATTCTGGGAATGTTTATTAAGAGAAATGATAACTATCTGGGAAGATAAATATGCCTACTCTGGTTAAAATTATACAGAATTTATTTTTAATGGAATATCACAGGGTACTGCATAAAAATGTATCAATTAAAATTCCTAATATAAGAAAGAAAAAAAAACAGATCTGAAGGGAAGCTTAGCATGTGATTTGAACTGAAGCACCGAAGACTGGACTGTGGAGACAGAGCTGGGCCTGAAACATGATGTGAGAAAGGCTTTGGTGGCTTCATCAAGTCATTCTAAGTTGAAGCCATCTTCTCCAAATGCTAGTTGAGCTGACTCGTGACATGGAAAAGGATGAACAGGACAGGCACAGAAGTATGCAGCATTTGGTCATTAGATGCATGGTGAAACTGAGCCTTTACTGTGATCCTGCGAGTTAGGATCAGGCATCTTCCTGTACCAGAATACACACACACACACACACACACACACACACACACACACACACAAGTTCAAGCAAAGAAGGTCATTGTGAAAGCTGAAATAAATTATTTGGGGAAGATTTCTATGGTAAAGAAGAGAAATTAAAAGGTTATTGAAATAACCTTGAGCCTAGCTATATACTAAGTGGAAAGGAAAACTATTCCCAAATAACATGTTAAGTCATGATAATGTATCCTGGATCCTAAACTTAGTTCCTAAGAGACTCTCCAAAGATTTGGACCTTTCTAATGGGAATAAAACAGTCTCAGGAAAAATGTAGTTTTTCTTGACTTTGGGGACAGATTCTGATGGCTTTGAGATGCCTTTTTCATGCCCCCTTAACTGTTTATGCTTGTTTTCTCCGTTTCTATGAAGTTTGCTAGTTGCTCAACAGCCAAAAAAAATCTATCAGCCAGATCTGGGAACATCTACAACTGTCTAATGGGAAAGGGGATTAGCTGAGGTCACGCTGTTGGTTCATTGGCCACAGTATTTCACAGACCATGAAGGCCTTTTCTAGATGTAGAGCTGACAGCACCTGCCCTGCCCACAGATGACTCACTGTTCTTTATTATGTGCAAGGAGCTAAGTAGGCCAGTGCAGTCCCTATCCAGGATCCAGCAGACCATCCATCATCAAATCAGTATTTCTGGGAACCTACTGGGCTTATCCTTTAATGGGGATTGTGAAGAAAATAGCCTCAAAGAGAAGGATCACAGAATGACAACTGTTCTAAAGAAAGAAAGTGTCGGAAACAAATGGCTGAGTAAATGGTCCATTAAGAATTCAGCCAGTGAACCAAAATCTAAATAAAAAATATAAAGTCCAAAGAGGCGGAATGCCTTAAAGGACATGGGCGTAGACATTGTATGCTTTTCCTTTTTACATCCTCACTTTGGCAAGACTGAAGGCTTGGTACTCTTCTTTGCAGAGGAAGAACTCAAGCTCAAAATGATGACATAGTGGCCAGTAGGAATTCGATTCATAATTCAAACCTAGCTCTCCTTGACTTCTCACTATATCTGGTACTCAAAATTACACTAGAACAATGAGGTTTTGCTTATTTTGGGTCAGAAGATATAGATCTAAGTCCAGATTCTTTTCAGTTAACTTCATATACTACTAAAACTCTTCAGAACCACCAGCCTAAGGATGGTGCTTTCCACAATGACTTGTATCTTCCTAAACCAATTAACAGTACAGACAATCTCCAAAGACAGGCTGAAGGGCCAACATGATCTAGATAATTCCTAACTAATACCCTTCCAAGGAGATCCCAGGTTCTGTCAAATTGGAAGTTAACTAACCAGAACACATGGGATGTATCTTACATCTTTTTAAAATGTTGGGTAACTTTTTGGAGCTTTATGACATAGACCTTCATAGTTCAAGGAACAAAATTAGCAGATACTATAACCCACATTTAAGATAATCTTTTAACCTCACTTCATAATGTGATATAGTAGTTACCTTTGCAATTAACTGTTTAATTTAACTACTTAAGCAAGTGATTGAACAACCCTAGAACTCAGTTTCTCAATATGTAAAGTGGATAATGATAACCAAATGAATTAATATTGTACAATGCTTGAGATGGAGCTTGAGACATAGGTCACATTTATAGGTAAATGTCTGTTATTGTAAAGATTGTTCCATTCCTTCTTTCTTCTTACTTACCTTCTCCGTGGGTTGCGGAACTTCTATAAGCAACAGATTGCTTCTCTGTATTCCCAAGTGCAACATCTAATGTGTTGAAGCTCACAGTTCAGACTTATATACCAGTTAGTGGTCATTAGAGTTGCTGCAATCTACACTTATTGTCCTCCCTGCAGCTATTCTAACACCTAACCTCCATGCATAAAGCATGCTGACATTGTCATAGCTGAGACAGATGACATATGGATGACAGAATGCTTACTGTGGATCCACACCTCTATCATACATGTTAGTTGAAGACAGTCACAGAAAATGTGTGTCAAGGAGCAGCAGCTTAACTCTTACATGTCTGGGAAGATTCGTAGGTACGTTCGTAAGAAAACTCCTGAATATTTAGGAACATGCTTAGCAAGCACACCTCTTCTTTGAAAAATTGCCTTTAAATTTAAGTATGTATACAAAGAATAAGCTTAAATTCTTTAGAACAAATCTGTGATGTTATTGGATCTATCTGCTTTGTTCTACCCCAAAGTCATCGTCTTTGGTCTCTAAGCTGTATCTTACTGTAACTATCTTAAGTAAATTTTAAGAATCTTAAAGTCATAGAAATTAGTGTTTAACATGTACCTACAACTCATTCAAGTGAACACATATCTGTTCTTTAGTCTCCCTTCCTCTTTAAAAAATAATAAACCTTATCTACCCATGTCATCACAGGAGTGCTGGAGTGGGAGCGAGCCAAGCGCCTCATTCACAACTACAACCTCATTTACAAATTGTCCCTGAGTCCCCGGAGAATCGACCAGGCCCTTCGAAGATTCCGTTCTGGAGAAAACATAATCTTGGAGCCAGCACTTCAGTACTTAAAGGAGCTGTGAGAACAAGAACACATTGTGAGAGCAGCTGTCTCTCTCATGCCCCCTTTACGGGGACCTGTGCTTCTGCTCAGGTTGAGGGCTGGGCAGAGATTTTGTCATAACTAAGACAGATGTAGCTGTTCTAGCCAGTTTTGAGCAGGATTTGGCTGTGAGGAGGAACAGTTCACAATGATCAGAGATGCAGCTTTCTCTTCCGATATAAGAGTCTAATCATTTGAAGTGCTCTTCTGTTCTTTCAGTACGGTATTATCAATGTGTTAGATTTTTTCTACATTTCTAACAAACTGTTAAACTGTTTTTGAAAAAACCATGAGTTCATGTGTCAAAATGCATTCTTAATATTAATAACTCACCAGAATGTCTGGTACAGAATAGAGCTTAATTGTTCTTTTTGTTGGGTTGGATTTTGAGATAAGGTGTGTGTGTGTGTGTGTGTGTGTGTGTGTGTGTGTGTGTACACATGTAGTCCAGCTGGACCCTCAAGTCATAATCTTACTGCCTCAGATTCCTAAGGGCTTTAATACATAATTTACTATGTAGTTAAATAGGCCACCATGCTGCCTCTATTCTAGGAATGATTTTGACTATATAAATAACAAAAGGTATGGTGGCTCATACCTTTAAATCCCAGCACTCATGAGGCAGAGGCAGTTGGACCTCTGTGTTCAAGGCTAGCCTGTTCTAGTGAGTGAGTTCTTAGGAGAGCCAAAGCTACAACACAGAAACCCTGTCTCAAAGAGAAAAAATGAACAAATAAAAAATAAAAGTATTGACATTGTCTTAACGGTAAGCAGAACAATGATTTAAAGTTCGCGTTTTCTATGTAAGTATAGCACCTTTCCCAAGGCAAAACTAGGCAATGTGAGCAGTGGCTTCAGGGATATTTCTGAGAGTCCCCGAGAGAAGTTTCAGGGAAGGGCACGTGGGATTACACTTTGGAAGTGCTCTCCCAGGGCAGGAAAATCTAGTAGAGTTTTCACCAACCATGTAGTTCTATCTTTAACATGTTCTCCAGCTCTCCACCTCTTCTCTTCCCAAGCAGCCGAGAAATAGCCATAGGTTCATCTGAAGGAGCATTATCTTGAAGCTTCAGAGATAAGATGATCCCAGGACCCATGTTAATGAACCTTAAACTGGATGCTGAACATGGATAGTATAGAAGATAAGATGAATGAATTAGGTCACGTCAGGCAACAATCAAACAAAGTAGCTTCTGAGTGGGCCATATTGTCCGTTTTATAGTGTGGTGTGTTAGGACAGCACCTCACGAACAAACCTTCAAGAACAAAAGCAAAAACACCTAGATTCAGAAAAATAAACATTAATGTTGAACAACTTACCTTCTGGAACCACTAGACCTCCTTGGTAAGTCAACAGAGTAAGAATAGACATGGCTTTCTCCTCCTGACAAGGAAACAAGTAAAGAAAATGAAGGCTTTAGGATTAATAGTTCAATACGACTATTAAGTATCAGAAACTTGGCACTTTATTTCCCCAACTTTCATATCTCAGTAAGATGTCTCATGGGTCCATTTCACAGATAAACAGACAGGCTCAGAAAAATAGAGAGTATAAAAATTGTGGCTGTACTAGTCATTTGCCAGAAAGAGGTAGCTTTCTGGGGAGCCATAGATCAAGGTCTACCCTTTATCTCTGGGCAGACAGACTAGAGAGGCAGCTGGGGTGCAGAGAACTCTAAACCTGATGTGAAATTAATGAACTCAGTCAGAATCTTCAGCAGCAAAGATTTTCCCTCATTCAGGCTTTTCTAGCCAACATCCAATAGAGCTCTTGATCTAGCAGCCTCAGTAACCAGCTGATGTAAATGGACAGGGCTCTATTTACAGACGACGCTGCAATGTAGCAGGTGTTCCCAGAGCTTTGTGACTCTAACCAGTGTTTCCTTTTGTTTGGGCCAAATGGATATTTTTATATGGAGGAACACCATGACCAGATCACAACCCCCTTTCTACTCTCACCATCCAGATTATACCAAGACTATAAAAGGAACAGGCTCAAAACAGCTAAACTCCATTCACTACGCAGTAGATTTGGCAGTGACTTAATCCCCCTGAACTTGTTTCTTTGTCTATAAGAAGGAAGTAATTGGACTGCTTTGTAAGAGTGTGATAAACACTGGAAGCAATGCCATTTTTACAACTCTTTGTATGCATGAGACATAAACTCTCAGGAAATCTCAAAAAGAAAAAGAACTGAACAAATGGCCTGTGTAGATAAACAGGAGAATCGGGCCATTACCATACCAAAACAAATTTTGAAATACATTTTCTTATTCTAGGTACAAGTAGCAATTTCTTTTGAATCATTCACAGCTTTACCCCTAAGATTGTGTGTATGTGTGTATATGTGTGTAAGTGTATGTGTGTGTGTCGTGCGCCCAACGTCTCGCCAGCAAGAACGACTCGTGGCAACAGGATTCTTCTGCGAACAAACCTTTACTGTACAGCTCTCTTGAACAGGGACAGGGAACATCAAACAGCAAGAGTGCTCGCCTTATATACACAACAGTAGGCTAATAATCTCTCAGGGATTGGTGGGGCACGGGTCACCCCACTATCACCCCACTACTTGTCCTCCAGGGATTGGCGGAGAACGAATCACCTCACCAGCATGGTACCACCCCCTCATTAGCATATTACTGGCCAACTGACACCAGGTACAAAACCCGCGCATGTGCAGTACTATTGTTCACCACAGGAGGGCGCCGGATCATACAGCTGCCCTGACGAGGGGACAAGCCTGCGCATGTGTGGAAAGTTGTTTACATTCAGACAGGGCTGGCTGTTGGCGCCATCTTTGTTTTGCCGTGCCGCTCCCTACATGTGTGTATGTGCATATATATATATATGTGTGTGTGTGTGTGTGTGTGTGTGTGTGTGTGTATTGTGTTTGTATATACATATATGTGTGCCTGTGTGTATGAGTGTGTATGTGTGTGTATGCGTGTACGTATGTGCGTATTTGTGTCTGTGTATATGTGTGTGTGTACATGTGTGTATATGCATGTGTGTGGTGTGCATATTTGTGTGTTTGTGTGTTTGTGTGAATGCATGTATATGTGTATATGTGTGTGTAGTATATATGTGTGTGTATACTTGTGTGTATGTGTGTTTGTTTTGAAACAAAGGGAGACAGGAAGTGGGAGATTATGGGGAAAAGATGGATCAGTGAAGAAATGTGGGTAAATCTGATCAAAATTTGTTGTATGAAATTCTCAAAGAATTAATAAAGCATACATTATTTTAAAAAGAACAATAAAACAGACTTTACTTATAACTATGATGGTAGCATAGGGACTACTTTGAGAGATTTATACCCTAGAGGAGAGATACTGGACCAACTTCAATATGGCAAAGGGAAATGGGAACTTGTAGTCAATGTTCAACAAAATTAGGGTCAGGCCACATGAACTCAGACTACATGATCACAGGATGGTTAGAATTTAGCCAAGAAGAAAATCTTGGCCTGGGGGTTGTCTTTATGCTTGTCTGTTTGCATGTGCGTGTATTATGAGAGTAATTACTCATTACTTTTGTCTGAGTAAAAATTAAGGAAATAAAACTTAAATTCATAGAGAAGATTATTTATTAAGGTAACAATATGACAGTAGAGGTTATATGAGGTCTGCTATGAAACAAACATATTGACATCAATAGTAATATGTTATGACGTTATTATGCTTCAGATTGTCATCGTGGCATTTGCTATTCTCTATGATTTTTCAGATAGTGTCTTGTTGAATGTGCGCTGTGTGTCACTGGGGAGTTCTAATAAAGATAGAAGAGTAAAGGCCAGTGTCTCTTGATTGATAAACTTCCTAAAGCAGGACATTCCTAAGTGGGCAACATTATGCAGTAAGCTTCTTAGAGATGATGCTGTGTGTGTGTGTGTGTGTGTGTGTGTGTGTGTGTGTGTGTGTGTGTGTGTTGTATGCCCTAACTTTCCAAGAACCACAAAGTGTAAAGACGGGGAGAGTAAAGGATAGAGGCATTTTCTCAGCAAGAGCAGACTTTCTCACACCATATAGCCTTGAGCAATTACGTTTTACCAGAGCAAAACCCTTCCATTCATATTAAATGAGATACTGCATCAAAGGCTTAGCAGTGTATCTTGCATGCCACAGAGAAGTGCCACAGAGGAAACAAGTATCCTCTATTTTTATACAGTATTTCCCTTCACAACAGGCCTAATTATTGTCTTTTCCTAGGTCTTTTCCAGATACTGAAACTAGCATTTGACTCATTTTCAGAGTGCTTTCCTGATCAGCAGAAACTGCCTTTTACATTACCCTCCTGCCTGTAATTGCTTCTCCCAACTTTACAAAATAGGTTGGCATTATTATATCCATTCTACGGTTGAAAAAACTGAAGCTCGGGATACCGCTGAAATCACATTGGGTCTAACAGGCCTAGTGAGACTGACTGAGCCAGGAGTGGAAAACTTGTGTAAACTCCAAGCCCAACAATGTTATGCAGGCTGCGCTGGCAGCAAACAACTCGTACAGCATTGCCATGTGAATGGTCTGATTCTTCAGCAGGCCTGGCAGCAAATCCAAGCAAAGCCTCTTCAACTTTTTCACCAGCACCAAAGCCCAGATCCTTCATCATGTGGGTCACTGGTGAACACCTACTGAATGGAGCCCACACAGGAACATTAGCAAACCCCAGCTGCTTTCTCTCAGCTCCATACCCCTCTGAGCAAGTAACAAAGCCTTCTCCCGCCACCTGGGTGTGAGATGTTCACAAAAGCGAAAACATAAGAAGAGAGAGAAGAGTCCAGAGTTTGCTAAATGTTTTCTAACTCTTCTGAAGAATTTCCCATGATGATTAAGAGAACAGTAAGGAGGGGGTGATGCTCTAATTGGGATCAGAAACTGGAGAGCTTTGGTGCCATCTAGAGAACTGTGAACTTCTGGAAACAAGTGCGTGCCTTTCTTCTCTCCCTGTCCTCCCTGTCTTTAGGAGCCTTTCAGCTACAGTTCCAATGCTCCTTAGCAACAAAGGCGGGCTTCCCAGAGCTGGGTGCCTCAGGAATGCCAGCCCTTTCCCTCATTAGCATCGAGGGGCCTCATCTGCCTGCACAGTTGGCCAGAAACCATGCAAAAGGCAAAGTGGTTTGGGGAGGGCCCAGCATTTACCACGGCTTGTTGGAAAGTGGGAAGCTGCCACAAAAGTTTCCAAACAAAAGGCATCAATATTATTTGTGGAGCCATCAGGCTGCCTGGGACACAATATGGCTCTGGCTTGGCCACATGCTCCCACCCCAGGTTCTGAGCAAAGACTCCAGGCCTTCCCACATCACATCTTGGCCTCGGATCCTTGCAAAGTACATTGTTTCCATCCTCCCCCTCTTCTGCTTTGTTGCTCTTCAGACTCAGTTTTTCCAAAATGGACAATGGGTAGACTCCAACTGGTAGTGCGGTTGCCCAGAGGAGGACAGTTGACAAAGGGTAAATGGTCAGATGGTAGGACAATCACTAGCAGATGGTGCTTTTGGGGATAGAGTCCAGGAAAACTCATAGGCAGATTGAGCTCTGACAAAGGCCAAGGGAGATTTATCTTGTGAAGAGCAATTGGCACTTGGTACCAAGCCCTAAAGCACACACACACTGCTATCCCACACAGTTTCCTCTTTTTACAAGGGAGATTTAGACTGAGAGTCTGTCTCATCAGAATTCCAAAGTTCTGTAATCCCCAGAAGATTACAACTGAAGCTCATTTTCTGCTTTGAAGGAGCCAGCTCTAAGCAGGGATTCCTCGGGTTTCCTTGTGCTTAGACACCTTCCAAGAGTGACTTCACTATGTGTCCCTTCAGACAAGTCCAATTTTTTTTTTCCAAAAGCCATCTCTCTCCTCCCGGTGGACATAGAGAGTGTAGATTGATGATTCTGTCACCCTGTGCCTGGCCTTATTGGCAGAAGGAAAGAAGGTGTAAGGGTAAGGGAAATGGGAATCTTGTTTCTCTCCTAAAGTATTGACTCATGTTCAGGAAGTTCAAAATGTAAAGGGAGCTAGAGAAACATGTATAAATAAATGCATTAGGTTACTAGGGCTTCTACTATAATTTTAAAACTTTTTGAGACTTTCATATATGAATATTGTTTACATTCTTTCCATCACTCCTTCCCCTACAAGTCTTCTCATGGCCCCTCCCCCATTCTCTTTCTAATTCTTGGCCTTTATTGTTACATAAGCATGCATATAGACTTATATACATACATAATACATATGCATTCATTATCACACAGACAGACACGTACACACACACACACACACACACACACACACACACACATATGTATACACCTACACTGATTCAATTTATTGTTGCTTCTATTACATGTGCTCGGGGCCGAAAATTTGGGATTGGATAACCTGCCTGGTCTGGCCTTAGTGAGAAAAGATGCGCCTAACCTTCAAAAGACTTGAGGCCCCAGGGAGTGGGTAGGCCTGGTAGAGTGGGCTGTGGAGGTGGGGTGGGGACATCTTGGAGACAGGTGGGAAAAGGAATGGGATGAGGAAATGTTGGAGGGCAGCCTTGGAGGGGCATAATGACTGGAGTGTAAAAAAAGATTAATGATAAATATTGAAGAGAGAGAGAGAGAGAGAGAGAGAGAGAGAGAGAGAGAGAGAGAGAGGGAGGGAGGGAGGGAGGAGGGAGAGAGAAACAGCCACTGACTGCTTGTAGCTGTTCATTGACGGTTTGAACCTTGTAAACGGTCATCCATGCTGACTGGTATGGTCATTATGCAGGTTTTATTTAAGCAATTATACTATTTGTTGAGATTATTTTTGGGTACAGCTTCTCCATTATGTCTAGGAGATATTGTTCTTTATTAAAGTAATTTTTGCTATTGGTTGTTCATTTAATTGTCTACATCATCTGTCTATTAAAGGAAATGGGGCAGTAAAATCACCTACAATTAATGGGTTGATATTAATCATGCCCCTGACCATTCTGTTTCAAATTTCTGGCTTCTGTTATTGTTATGTAACTGTTATGTAAATATTGTGTGCATTATGGTTATATAAAACATACATACATACATGCATGCACAAATGCATACATGCACACACAATTTAAATCCAGCAGTCTATTTTTATGAAATTAGGTCCACTAAAATTTGGTGCATATATCTTTAGATAGTAACATTTTGAGGCTAAAGTCCCCTAATTGTTCCCAAATTGATTCTTTATCTGTCAATAAAGAAGCCGTGGGTCAATTGTAGGGCTGGGTCAAGCAGGTGAGAGACAGACAAAGCAGAGCTACAGGCAGTTGGGAATGTTTAGCTGGAACTAGATGTAACTGAGCAACTAAAGTCGAGAGTCTGTGGAGAGGTGCTAAGAGCATACTTCTTGATAAGGGCATACTTCTCCAGGTGGGAGATAGATAGTGCCCAGCAATTGTGCCAAAAAGGCAAGTTGAAATTGAACAACTGTGTGTGTCTGTGTTGTTCATCTGCAGATCCAATATTCTCTGGTAGCATGGTCTGTTCCTGGAGTTTAGGAGTGGTAGCAAAAGGTAGCTCCCCTTTTGATTAACTATTTCCTTGATTAGGATGAAGCAGGCCTTCACCTTCCCTGATTAGTTTTAATTTGAAGTGTATTTTGACAGATATTATGTTGGTGATGCCTGCTTGCATCCTGCTTCCATTTGATTACTCTTGGTCCATGCTATTTTTCTAAGACTCGTATGTCGTTAATGTTAAGATGTATTTCTCACGCAAAGCAGATACATGTAATTTTTCTTCATCCGTTTAGCCAGCCCATGTCTTTTTATTGAAGAACTGAGACCCATTCAACAGGAGGGAAATTATTCCTCCTGCTGGGCACCTAAGCAAATACCCATGAGTAATGAAGTCAAGGATCTTGGAAGAGGACCTATAGCTACCACCTTATGAAGACGGCATAAGCTCTAAGTACATTCTACAGACTTATCCTTAGCCCCGGTGACAAGTATAATTAATCCTTGATCCTCATCAAAGGAATTTCTCTTTACAGCAAACAATGACCATTGAAGAAAATTACAATCAGTCAAAATGCAGAGATATCCGTTTATCTCCAGCGTAACTGCCACACTGAAGGCCCAGGGATCATTAGGGAAGAGTAGGCAGAGTGATTGTAAGAGCTCGAAGATCAGGGAGCTTTCTGTGAGCCTGAGTCTCCTCAGAATGTGTGATCTACAACCATAAGGCTTTACCAACATATCTGCTTAAATATAACAGGGACAACAACAGTAGATATATTTATGTGAATTCCATGAGGCTTCAACCCAATACAAAGAACAGTAACTAAGTAAAGCATAATATAAGGGGGAGAAATAGTCTTCCTCAGGGTAGAGCACATCAGTTGGCTATCCACCACCAATTTGTGAGAAAACATATATATATATATACAATTCATTAAAAAAAAGAAGACCATGAATTTGAAAAAGAGCAAGGAAAGGGGGATATGGGAGGGTATGGCATCAGGATAATGAAGGGGAAATGTAATTATAATCTCACAAAATAAAACAAATTTTAAAAGTTTTTCTTTGATATTTTTATTTGTGTATGTGTGTTTATGCCTGTGTCATTTGTATAAATATGTACTGCATGTACATGTCTTTAGAGATAAAAAGAGACTCAGATCCGCTGAGCTAAAAGTGGTCATGAGCTGTCCAATGTGGGTACTCTGGAGGGGCAATTAGCATTTTTTTCTTTTTCCGTTTTTTCTTTATTAACTTGAGTATTTCTTATTTACATTTCGAATGTTATTCCCTTTCCTGGTTTCCAGGCCAACATCCCCCTAGCCCTTCCCCCTCCCCTTTCTATATTGCTGTTCCCGTCCCCATCCTCCCCCCATTACCGACCTCCCCACAACGATCACGTTCACTGGAGGTTGAGTCTTAGCAGGACCAAGGGCTTCCCTTTCCACTGGTTCTCTTACTAGGCTATTCATTGCTACCTATGAGGTTAGAGTCCAGGGTCAGTCCATGTAGAGTCTTTGGGTAGTGGCTTAGTCCCTGGAAGCTCTAGTTGGTTGGCATTGTTGTTCATATGGGGTCTCGAGCCCCTTCAAGCTCTTCCAGACCTTTCTCTGATTCCTTCAACGGGGGTCCTATTCTCAGTTCAGTGGTTTGCTGCTGGCATTCGCCTCTGTATTTGCTGTATTCTGGCTGTGTCTCTCAGGAGGGATCTACATCCGGTTCCTGTCGGCCTGCACTTCTTTGCTTCATCCATCTTGTCTAGTTGGATGGCTGTATATGTATGGGCCACATGTAGGGCAGGCTCTGAATGGGTGTTCCTTCTGCCTCTGTTTTAATCTTTCCTCTCTATTCCCTGCCAAGGGTGTTCTTGTTCCCCTTTTAAAGAAGGAGTGAAGCATTCACATTTTGATTATCTCTCTTGAGTTTCATGTGTTCTGTGCATCTAGGGTAATTCAAGCATTTGGGCTAATAGCCACTTATCAATGAGTGCATACCATGTGTGTTTTCCTGTGATTGGGTTACCTCACTCAGGATGATATTTTCCAGTTCCCTCCATTTGCCTATGAATTTCATAAAGTCATTGTTTTTGATAGCGGAGTAATATTCCATTGTGTAGATATACCACATTTTCTGTATCCATTCCTCTGTTGAAGGGCATGTGGGTTCTTTCCAGCTTCTGGCTATTATAAATAAGGCTGCTATGAACATAGTGGAGCACATGTCTTTTCTATATGTTGGGGCATCTTTTGGGTATATGCCCAAGAGAAGTATAGCTGGGTCCTCAGGTAGGTCAATGTCCAATTTTCTGAGGAAACTCCAGACTGATTTCCAAAATGGTTGTACCAGTCTGCAATCCCACCAACAATGGAGGAGTGTTCCTCTTTCTCCACATCCTCGCCAGCATTTGCTGTCACCTGAGTTTTTTATCTTAGCCATTCTGACTGGTGTGAGGTGAAATCTCAGGGTTGTTTTGATTTGCATTTCCCTTATGACTAAAGATGTTGAACATTTCTTTAGGTGTTTCTCAGCCATTCAGCATTCCTCAACTGTGAATTCTTTGTTTAGCTCTGAACCCCATTTTTTAATAGGGTTATTTGTCTCCCTGTGGTCTAACTTCTTGAGTTCTTTGTGTATTTTGGATATAAGGCCTCTATCTGTTGTAGGATTGTTAAAGATCTTTTCCCAATCTGTTGGTTGCTGTTTTGTCCTAACCACAGTGTCCTTTGCCTTACAGAAGCTTTGCAGTTTTATGAGATCCCATTTGTCGATTCTTGAATTTTGAGCATAAGCCATTGGTGTTTTGTTCAGGAAATTTTCTCTAGTGCTCATGTGTTCAAGATGCTTCCCCCTTTTTCTTCTATTAGTTTGAGTGTATCTGGTTTGATGTGGAGGTCCTTGATCCACTTGGACTTAAGCTTTGTACAGGGTGATAAGCATGGATAGATCTGCATTCTTCTACATGTTGACCTCCAGTTGAACCAGCACCATTTGCTGAAAATGCTATCTTTTTTCCATTGGATGATTTTGGCTCCTTTGTCAAAAATCAAGTGACCATAGGTGTGTGGGTTCATATCTGGGTCTTCAATTCTATTTTAACCACTGAGTTATCTTCCTAGTCCTTTGCTAGGCCTTCTTTAAATACATACTTCAACTTGGGAGATTTAAGTAGAAGTGTATTACTTCATAGACTAGAAGCTATAATTTCCAAACTGAAACATTGAAACTAGAAGTCCTAGAAAGCTAGAACTGAAGTCTGGCAAGACTAGTTCTGTCTGAAGCTTAGAAGGGGTTTGCTTTATGTCACTCTATAGCTTTGCCTAGTTTGCTGACATTTCTTGGCAGGCCTTGGATTTTAGGTGCATGACCTTAGTCTCTGACTTGATTTTCCCATGAAAATTAAGAACTATATTTTTTTGGTTGCATGTCTATCTCTGTGACCAAGCATCCCCTTTTTGAAGCATTCTGTCACATTGAATAAATGTCTAGAGGTTAGGACTCCAGCAGGTCTTTAATGCTGCACATGACTCAAATTATAACAGGAGCATAATTCATTTTGTAGGTGAGATAAGCTCTTTCTTACAATTCTCCTGGGAAAAACAGGTACAATAGAAGGAAGGGTTGTCTCCAATGGTATGGATCAGTGGGTATTTCCTGAGGGAGAAGGACTTACAACTCAGCTGAAATGTTGAGTTGGATTTTTCCAAGTAAGGGAAGAAAAATGACCTTCCCACCAAAAAGAAAAGCATGTATAAAAAGACCAAATATTATGAGTGAAGTTGTGGTTATCAGAAAAAAAGTGTACAAACTCTACCTTACTAAACCTGCATTATTACAAGTAACAAACTATAAATATTCATCCTTATGGCCACAGGTAAGTGTAGTCATCAAATCTCATCAAGAAAACTTTTCTTTTTGTAACAGGCTGAGACCATTATAACCAAAACCATTCAAAACAAAGTTGAGTTCAGCCTAATGGGATATGTCTATCAAACAATCTCACACCTACATCTCAGGAAACACTGGGCAAGAGGAGGCAGAAAAATAGTAAAAACCAGGGGATCAGAAAGTTTCCTAAGAAATGGTGTCTTCTAGTAATGTCAGAAGCTACACCCATAAAGTCTTACCAATATCCAAATGTGAGCTGAACAAGGAGGACATTGATAGGCAAGCCAGAGTTGATAGGGAAAAGGTCATAAAGCCTCCAGTCCACACAAATAACTATGGGCAGCTGAGGAAGGCTGAGAACAGAACCTCCACAGGGAAGACCATGCTAACTTGTGTTCAGTGACAAATGGTCAGCCATGAAATCCTACGTACAAGTAACATTATGTGCACTGACCAGATTATATTTAGGAATATGTAGTTATACACATATATGCATGGAATAACATTTAGTGAAAAAGAGGCCAAGGGTTTGAAGGAGAACAGAGAAGGTTATATGGGAAAGTTTAGAGGGAGGGAAAATGCTGTAATTAATATCATAAATAAATAAATAAATAAAGCAAGCAAGCATATATGCTCTCCTTTCTGATTTCTGTCAAGTCATACTGTATACTTTCCTTAACACATAAAAACTCTCTATGTAGCATATCTGCCCCTTGCCCCAGAAATGAACCAGAGAATTCATTTTTCATCATGAATACTATGCTCCAGAGACTACTGACACAGGCTTGGGGTTGGATAGTCTTAGACATTTATGAACTTGGAAATAGAAGTTCCCTTTTGTAAAAAGAATGTGACCCTTGCCTGTGTTGTTGAAGAGTCGCACAGGACATTCTAATGCCCTATTCACAAAATATAAAAATTCTGTGTCCCTCTTGGCAATATTGTACTACTTCTCAAAATAAATATTATTCAAAGTTTGTTTCCTTCTCCTGGGGGATAATACTTTCTTCCCTCATTGATCAGATTTGGCCTACGAGTCATGACTTTTTCCTCAGGAAGATAAATATGAACTTCATTCTGCTTAACTCAATCTCCTACTATCACCAGTAAAGTAAGTCTCATGGTATAAGGCATAGCACAATTAAAATAATATCAAGTAAACACAAAAGAAAATTCTCAACATTTTTGTTACTCCAAACATAGTCAATGAAAGTACTTTTTTTTTAAATTTTCAAGTAACACCTAAAGAATTCCTGAGAACTATGCAAGGCATTGTAGGAAATCCTATTCAAGGTGATGTTCCAACAATCTTAGTCTTCCAAGTTTCCTACTACATCCATTGATTCATTTGCAGTAAGATGTCTAGATCCAGGGCTGTGCCCTGTGCGATATTAAATAAACACTGTTGAGAAATGAAAGTAAGTATCATAAACTCAGTTCAATCTAAACAGCTAAAGTTACTAGCAAATGTAACTGCATTCTGCCTGGGTCATCTTTCATAAACCGGCACTGCATCTCTGTTCCTGGCCCTATCTATCAGTGTTAGTCCATATTCACTGCATCTCTGTTCCTGGCCCTATCTATCAGTGTTAGTCCATATTCACTGCATCTCTGTTCCTGCCCCTATCTATCAGTGTTAGTCCATATTCACTCCCAGCCACAGAAGCACACCTGCTTCCTAAAGAGACTTTATCTGTTCGTAGATGCTTTTATTTGTGACATAATCTCGTGCAATGCCTTTTTTCCTCTTTGGCTAAAGAGTTGAACTCCTTTTTATCTTGCAATATCTATACCACTTATCTCTTATTTCTACAAAACTTTCTATAACTCAATCATTAGCCTCCATTTTTAGCCTTCTATGTGTAAAACATGATACAAACCAGCCTAGCATTTTATTCATTTTACTTTCCCAAAAGAGCTGGCCTTGGTGAACAACACCTGTCCTTTACTCAGCATGGCACCACCCACCCTTATTTCAGCATCTAGGAAAAACAATAAAGTAACAGAAAACCAGGTAGGAAAGAGACTCTGGTCTTTAGGTACCAGACATATTGTGGAGTGAGGGGTAGAGGTAGGTTAGAAGTTGTGGCAAAACAAGTTTTGATTGAACATAAAGAAAACCACATTAAGAAACAGAACTATTGCATGAATGAACGTGACTGCAAATACAATTGGTAGATCACTGTTCTTGGTAGCAGTTGTCTGAAGAACTGTTAGACACTATGGATGACAGACAATTTGGTTATGAAGAATCTGAATGACTGTAAAGTTCTGACCACCTTAACACCAAGGCAGAAAAGGGAGAGGAACCTCATTACCTCTGGGCATTGATGCTCTTTTTACAGTCACCTTCATACTGGAAAACACAGCAAAGTCTTCCGAGGTATTTTAAGCTTTAGATAGCATGTAAATAGAGGATGGCTATTTCTCAGTTAAATAAAGCCCAGTAACCAGGGGGAGCTCTCAGAGCCTGAAGTTTCACATTTTCCTCTGAAAGCAAAGATTTAGGTTGGTGGGCTCAGTGCATCCTGAAAGATTAGTTTGTAACCAGTCTGTGTGGTAGTCTATGTATCATCTGCTGTATGTTTGTAAGTGTTCCCATGACCTTGAACAATAAATACAAATGGGTCACATTAGGTAGGACAGAAGAATAATGGTGGCCATTTGCAGTTGAGGACAATGAAGCTCAGTGAAGTTCTGGTGATAATGGCACCAGAAAAAATTAAACAGAGATGATTCTCAGACTCCTTCTCTATAATTTCCTTCTTTTATTTTTTTCACTTCCAAACATTTTTCCTCATTCTCATTAAACTTGATAGTTTTATTATACCCTATTATCTAGCTTCCTATGTCAGGCAAAACCTGGCTGGCAGGGTGCAAGGAATGTTGGTCTCATACAACATTCAGCTTCTGCTATTTCTTCCTGTTACCTCAGGCCAGGGCTCACTGAATCTAAGGGTAAGAGAAGGACACTCAAGATTGAAGACGTGTTGTGGGCCTATAATTTCTATTTTATAAAAGACATCATGAGGCTCTACATAGCAGAGTAGCCATGAATTATGTACAGGGGTCCCCAGCTGTGGAACATGTGGTTCCCTCTAGTTCAAGCTGATCTGAAGAAATCAGTAATGTCTTAAAAGGTTCTTCCTCTACTGTCATCTACCTCTCCTGTCAGGGGATAACACAGGAGCCGGATGTAGATGTCTCCTGGGAGACACAGCCAGAATACAGCAAATACAGAGGCGAATGCCAGCAGCAAACCACTGAACTGAGAATAGGACCCCCGTTGAAGGAATCAGAGAAAGAACTGGAAGAGCTTGAAGGGGCTCGAGACCCCATATGTACAACAATGCCAAGCAACCAGAGCTTCCAGGGACTAAGCCACTACAAAGACTATACATGGACTGACCCTGGACTCTGACCTCATAGGTAGCAATGAATATCCTAGTAAGAGCACCAGTGGAAGGGGTAGCCCTGGGTCCTGCTAAGACTGAACCCCCAGTGAACTAGATTGTTGGGGGGAGGTCGGCAATGGGGGGAGGTTTGGGAGGGGAACACCCATAAGGAAGGGGAGGGGGGAGGGTGATGTTTGTCCGGAAACCGGGAAAGGGAATAACACTTGAAATGTATATAAGAAATACTCAAGTTAATAAAAATAAATAAATAAATAAATAAATAAAAACTTTTAAAATTGAAAAAAAAAGAAAAGAAATGTTAATGACATTCTGACATTGGTCTTTGCTCTGCTTTGTGTGTGTGTGTGTGTGTGTGTGTGTGTGTGTGTGTTGTGTGTGTGTGTGTGTCTAATACAGAGGCCCTGGAGGGATAGTGCTTACTGGCTAGCTCAGCCTGCTTCCCCATAGAACCCAGGACCACCAGCCCAGTGCTACCACCACCCGCCATGGTCAGAGCTGCCATCAAATCGCAAAAAAAAAAAAAAGAAAGAAAGAAAAAAAAAAAGAGCCTCGCCTGTATATTTTACATTTTACTATTTAATAACTATTGGCTGACTGCTTACTGTATAACAAGTATCAGGGAAAATTTGAATGGTTTTCCAAAGCTGTGTTCAGACCTCTTCCAAAATGTTCTTTCCCAAACACCACTGAGTACATTGGACATTTAACTAGTACTGGCTGGGAATTAGCTTGTGGGTAACTTTGCCCTCTGGTACTTAGAGAGTAAAAATTTTTATGTCCACTCCCACCACTCAGCCAAGACCACAATTTCCCTCAACATTTTTCAAATTCCCAACAAGACATTAGTAACTAGCTCCTATCAAAATATAGTAAAATATTGTTTTTAAATCTAAGGCCATCACAACTGCTGCAGACACACCTTATGGGTGATTTAGGAAAAAGCATTTGGCACTGTTGTTCATCTATCTGTTCATTTATTCACTCATCAGTTTAGAAAATACAATTTGGGTCATGCTGGAATCCTACACAGCAGTGAGTAAGACAGAGCTTATAGGCTTCGCTGCAATTGAACATTGACCCTGTTCAGTGCAACGGAATGTCATGTTAACAACATGTTGAAAGAATGCCAGGAAGATCAAGTAGAGCTCAGGGCACAGTAACAGGAGCATGGCTGCTGTCAGAGAAGGTTTCCTAAAGAATGACCACACCAAGGTGAAGTGACGGAAAGCAACTGGCCAAAGTGCATTAGATGAGACCCATGGAAAACGGAGGTGAATATTCTAGGCAGCATAAGTAAGATAAGCAAAATTTCTGAGTGAGGGATCTACTGTCTACTCTGGAAATGGAATTGTTTGCAAACACAAATGACGACCCAGACAAAAGATAAAGTTCCAAAACCAGGGGAGTAGGGTCAGACCCAACCATCTCTGAATATTTTTTAAGATGCCACATGAACATCATGTGGTAGATTAGGGTTTTGATTTCTACTTGGGGTATTAACTCAGAAAACAAAGAGGAGGGAAAGCCTAACTCTTGCTATTTGTATGATGTAGAGAAATCAATGTCATTGAATTTTATATTCTTCATCTAGAAAATCAGCATTAAGGTTCCTGCTTTGGACAACTAACAGATCTAAGACATGGAAAGTAATGTACGTAGCAGTGAACTCTAAGCAGGTCTCCTAATGGTAACTATGTGTTTTGCAATGCTCATGTTCTGTAATAACTCAGTCACAGAGCAGTGTCTTTCATAGGAAGGGCATAAAGGATAATACCATCAGCAGAAATAGCTTCAAGGGAATGGTTGACACACACTGAGTAAATAATTTATGTGTTTGGACCATTTTTAAAAGCCCCATTATTATTCCTTCTCCCTGTCTCACAGGGACACTAGTCGTCACAGTGCATTAGTTAATTCCATGGCCCCGTTGTGAATATAACAATATTTCATCCTCTTAATACAAAATAGTCACTCCAAGTGGTTCCAACTTCACGAATAAATAATTCCTGTCAGAAAATGGAGTTTTTCCATCTGCCCAGCCCATTTTCCATCTGCCCCTATGAGCTCATAGCAGGACAGAGCTGGGTCATGAGGCCCTGTTGATTAGTTCTGATGTAAAGAGAAGAATTCTCCCAGATGGATTTCATATTAGTGATAAAGATTGCCCACTGTTATTACTTTCTATGTGATGAGAGTGCATGGAAAAAAGTTCTTTCTAGTCACAAGGAAGGCTGGAAGAGTGACTTCGACTTGGATTCTGCATGAATTTGATCACACCCTAGGTCCTGTTTCCATAGTGTGTGTGTATCATTGCACAACTGCAGTGAACCAACAAGTACACGAGAGGCCCACATGGCAGCTGAAAAGGCTTAGGATTTGACTAAGATCACACAACTTACACGTGAGATAACCAAGACCATTTTCCAAACACCGGCTCTTTTCAGAACACCAACTCCCTCAACTGTGTTTCAAATGGAGTCACTGACTTAGAGATCGTGACAGTCTGTGTCTTCCAATACCTGTAGCATGTAATGGCAGAAGGTTATCACATGAGAAGGGTATGCCTTCTTGTAAGTCCTGACACTGCCCTGGAGCTAAATAGGGGAAGAGAATCACTGTCAGGTGAGATTATAATATTAGTGGAATCTGATATTAGAAAAAGAAACTTGGAAAAATAGACTTATGTTATAGATTCCCAATAAACTATCATGATGGTAAGGGCAAATTCCTTCACTGTCTGAGATCTACTTCAATGGGAATATGACATTTGGAAGAAGCTATCCCAAGATCTGGAAAGGCTGACCGCTACAAAACAAGCCGGACAAGCAAATTGTATCCACGAGGGCAATAATGGCATGGCTGTTATGAAGATAACAATATATCATCTGACTGGATTTAAGGCTTGCTCCACATCACGTTGCTCATGGCTGGTACTGTTTGGGAGGTCAAGGACATTACAGAGGGGCCTAGTTTTGTCATTTTCTAAGTGGTAATATCATGAATCTACTTTCTAAATATTTATGTTTATACGCACAAATCTGTGTTTTTCTTAGTGTTGGTGAAACTTTTCTTTCAGTAGGAAACAAACAATGCAGAGATGCCTTGTTCTAAGAATCAAAGATTATGAATGCTCATCCACAAATGGGATATCTGTATTAACATTTCCTGTCCCATGCTCAGGAAACATCACAGAGGAAGGAGAGAAAAGAAGTGCCATGAAATAGAACCCTCCAGACACAACAGGTTGTTGTAATGCACAAAATCAACAGCTGTTTTTGTGTTTCTGACTCAGTGACCAAAGCTCAAGAAGAGGTGAGGTTAGAGAGAAGTCTCCAGGCTCTAAATGTCATGACCTCAAATAGCAAAATTTAACATAGAGGACGTACAGTAGGGTACAACAGAATATTTAACAATATTAACCTTAGAAGTAAAACACTGATGTCTGGGGCAAACTTATGACACTCTATGATATTGATCAGTGATGAAGAGCATGGAACCATAAGATATTGCATGCTAGCGATAAAATGTCTGAACACTTCAATACCTGAAGACCTGAAACAAGTTGTTAATCCTCTCAGGCTAATGAGTTCTGTCCTTTCCTTTCCTTTCCTTTCCTTTCCTCTCTAGTCCTTTCCTCTCTACTTCCTCCAACTCGTTTGTGTGTGTGTGTGTGTGTGTGTGTGTGTGTGTGTGTGAAATAATGGTAAGAAAAAGTACTTACCACATATCAACTGTTTGCAACATGAAATGGGATCAAATGTGTATATAATAAACTCATTCATAATTAAGAGCTAAGACTTTGGAGTCAAAAGACTTCCATTCAAATCCCATCTCTGCTAAGTCCTTTGGAACCAGAAAGGCCATAGTCATATTACCTCTTCAATATTACCAGAACTGTAACCCATACCCTTACCCTTGCATGTACTCTAAACCCCAACCCCAACCCCACCCCAACCCCATTCCCAACCTCTTCACACTAACCTTAACACTTACGCGATCCCTAACCTTAATTATAACCCTACACTTACAGTTACCCTTACACTTATCCTTCAAACTGCTGTTGTGAGAATTGAAAACATTAAAATTCATAACTTACATATAAACCAGTGTGTGTGTGTGTCAGTGTGAATCTTACCTGTTGTACCTGCTCTCGTTTTAGCTAACAAAGTGTTGCTTTTCCAGTTCTTCCTAGTGAAATAAACCAAATCCACTTTGCCAAGAAAGCCAAGGGTATTCTTCCAGACACCGTGTTGTTGCCTGCCAAATTTGAATTTAAGGATTAGGAGCTAAGAGCTCCCTCTGCTGCCCAGAACTGAAACTGCATTGTCACCTCCGACAGCTTTATTAATGTTCTGTCCTTCGTGCCCTGCCGTCTTGCCTCCTGAATGTGCTTCCTAGACTAATGAAATTGCTCTGACGTACTAATATCAGCGATGCATTTTCCTAAGCAGCTGACTCATGATTTTCATTTGCAATCAAAAAGAACTATCCTTCTAGACTGAAGTTAGAGTTTAAAAAGCTGCCTTTACTTCACTCAACATCAGGAAGGCTCAGGAGACTCACTAACAGAGAGTCCTCTTCGAATCTGGCAAAAAGCTAGAGTTGAAACACTAGAATAGAGTGTTCCCATCTACAAATCATTTTCCACTCTGTAATGTGTAATGAAGCTTTCCAAGGTGAACGCATTGGTCTTGGAGATTGACGAGAGGGGGGGAAGGGAAAGGAGGAGAAAAGGGGACAGACAGGGAATGAAAGGAGAGCTTCATTTGTGTCTAGGATCCTTTTCGGAAGTGCTTCTCAGATTCAGAGGAGGGAAACAGCCTTTCGAGCGAGTTGGGTCTCATAAATTGAGTAAAGTGGCTCCATTTCCTGAGAAAGGAAGTAGAATTCATTGAATGCCCGCGATGCCAAAGTAGAGGGGTGCAGAGGGATAGGCATAGTTAAGCTCTCGGGTTCTTCAGCAACTATGTCTGAGTTATATGGCCATTGTACATTTGAAGGCATAGAGTTTGAAGGCATTTGAGTGTACCATGCAAAGAAATGATAAATGTTCCAGGTGATGATGGAAATAACAATGTTTTCTGATCCAGTCACTATACAATTATGTAAATGGTTAAAATTGAATGACTCGCGTGCGTGCACGTGCTCAGACACACACACACACACACACACACACACACACACACTACTATTATGTTCACTAAAAAATTCTAAAATCAGTTCTCACTAAGGTGTCAGACACTTTGTAAGAAACTCTTCATTCCAGCCTTACAACATAGTGAGTTAACATAACCATGTCTAGATGCAGAAGGAACCAGTGGAGCCATCATAATTTTATAAATGGTGGCTAAAACTGAACCCTCCTACCACACTATCTCCAAAGACTGACTGAGACTCCATTTGAGGAAACGCTTAACCGGGAGAACATCAGAAGTTTTCTCAAGAATAGGGGACCCCTAAACACATTGTTGCCATGGAGGTTATCCAGGACCACTGATGGCCCATCCTTCCCCTCCTCAGCAGGAAACTTTGGTTATTTAAGAAGGACTCTAGGTCATTTGGGGCTCCCCAGAACACGAAAACCCTTCACAATGATGCAGTCTAATGGAAAATTCTAATGAACATCTAAGGAAAAAAAAAATGGTTCTACACAGATTTTTCTACTATATAGAAAAGGAAGTAGCACAGACCAAACATATCAAAGAATTTCACAAATACCAAAAGCTACACAATACAAAGAAATTTGCATGCTAAACCTCTTATGACTAAACACTCAAAATTCTTCACAAAATATTACCAAATCAAATCCAACAATGTATAATACCAAGTGAGACTGTGCCACGGTTACAAGGCTGGTTCAGCATCAAAGGGGAATCAATAAAAATCCCAGTGCTAATAAACAAATGAAAGGTGTCACCACATAAACTTAAATCGTGGAGTCTAATGCTAGCATTCTTCTATTGAGAGGATGAAGGACTTGATATGATCAGTGTCATAAAGTAAGAGTCTTGAATCCATCTCTTTGGGACATAGAACTGTATGGAATGCTGTTCTTGTGGAAAGCCACAGAAGCTCTCGAGTATGGAGAGGAAATAACACAGGGCCTCTGCTCACAAGGTCTCACGCAATCACACAACCATTTGATACTTACGTCCTTATTCCACCAAAGTGATAACAACTCTTAGTTGTGACTTATGTAAAGTATCATCAAAATCTCTCTCTCTCTCTCTCTCTCTCTCTCTCTCTCTCTCTCTCTCTCTCTCTCTCTCTCTCTCCCCCTTCTCTCTCTTTTTCTTCAGGTAAATTTCCATTGTTTTCATCCCTGGAAAATCTGATACCTTTCACAAAATCTCATACCTCTCACCAAGCACACATGCACACATATACATAAATACACATGGAGGGGGTAGAGAGACAGAGACAGAGAGACTACTCTTCATTTTCTGAGTGCAGAATGCCTTGATGCAATATACTCAAACTCACTTGTATCTATATGACAATAGTCAACTACAAACTATTCTTAGACTCAGAAATCTCAAAGTGAAGCAGAACTTGGTCAAGAGATGTTTCTGTATAACTTCTTATATCGTCACCTTTAAAATTTGCTTAAATTTGTTCCACTTTTTATTATTTTAAAGGCATTAATATTTAATAGTTCATCTCACATATCTAATTAACAGACAAGGCACTAGATCTCAAAGGATAAGGTAAATTTCTGCCACTCATCCAGTTGTATGTAACAGGAGCCACAAACTTAGACTATGCTATGGAGAACCCAGAGGTATTACAACCTTCAATCCCAAAGAGATCAGTGCCATTGGTAACATCAGGCAACTGCATAAACAATCACTTGCTAGCAACAATGTAGCAATGAAATCTCTCTATGTCTATTCTTAGCATTTGTATTAGTTGGTTTTTTGTTGGCATGACAATTAGCTAAGAAAAGCAATTTAATTAAGAAAATATTCATTTTGTTTGTGGTCTCAGATGTTGCAATTCATTATAGCGGAAGAGAGTGACAAAAGCAACCCAAATCACATCAGGACAGCCAGGAAGCAGAGAGGAACAGTGTCTGTACCGTAGGACTTTATCATCTTTCTTTTTTGTACCCTGGGTACTACAGCTTAGGGAATTGTGACACTCAGTCTTGCACTGACCCTTTTGCTCATAGTCTTAGGAGACATGCTCACAGACATGTAGAGGAGTGCTTTGTGAATGATCTAGACATTCCTTGGTCTACTCAACTGGGCAACCAGGATTAACTATCACAATCTCATTTAATCCACTGAGTCTCCTCTTGGAGTGTATTTCATTAAAATATGAAGGGCTAGAGAGATGACTTAGCTATTAAGTGTTCTTGCAGAGGACCTAAGTTCAGTTCCCAGTACCTATGACACCTCACAATCAACTATAACTCCAGTTCCAAAGAATCCAATACCTCCTCTCAATTCCACATATCCATACGCAGCATGCACAAATATACACGATTAAAAATATTCTTAAACAAGAAAAAATGAAGCTGGTAACAGTCATTTAACATGACCAAAGTGGATATAAACTCACTGACAGAGTCCAGATATGAGCTTAGTCTTGTAGCCAAACTCTGGACTCATAACAGAAGAGTTTCCTACACCTTGGAAATGTGTTCTAAATGTCATGGACATGATGTGTAGAGAAAGCGTGTGTATGTATTAGAATTCTCTAGAGGAACAGGACCAATATATATTTAAAAGGAGTCATATTGTATGGGATAATACAAAAGTGGCTGTCTTAACAATGTAGATTTGAGAACCTAATAGTTGCTAATTGCAATGGGACTGGATGTCCTATTCATCTCAGTCTGACACTGAAACCTAAAAGAGTCACAGAGAGCCACTGGACTTCTACCCACACTGGAAACTTGAAGAAGCTAGGTTCTGCAACCATGATGGCATCAAGAGGGTAGATGAACTTAGGAACAGGCAGATAAGCTCTCCAGTAAGCCTTGAAGGCATAAAAACGAAATAATTTTTCTTTTTATTTGGGCTGCCAATAGAAGGTACCACCTACATTTCAAGTGGGTCTTTCCACTTCAAATAACATGATCAAGAAAATGTCTCATAGCTGTGGCTATCCACCTAGCTCTCAGTTGAGTCCAGATCCAGTAAAGTTGACAACCAAGATTAACTATCACAAGTCCTGTTCTTGTCAGTTTGTACCCAATCTTATCTTCTTGTTTCATGAATAATTTCCAAATGAAAGCTATAACAATTTCATAATTCAACCCAACATGGTATAGCTAACTTTTGAAAAACTGCAAACCCATCATTGTCCCCTCAGATAGGTGGAAAGATCCCTCAACAGATGCTTAGTCTTTCAGTGTCCCATAACTTAAATCGTATAGGATAGACTTACAGTACACTACCCACATTATCTGAGTATGGTGCTAGGTTAGATGATAAAGAAATAGAGGAAAGAAAACACAAACATCTGCCTAATTTATACGTACAAATGCACAAAATGTTCTTTTTTTTTTTTTTTGGTTCTTTTTTTTTTTTTGGAGCTGGGGACCGAACCCAGGGCCTTGCGCTTCCTAGGTAAGCGCTCTACCACTGAGCTAAATCCCCAGCCCCGCACAAAATGTTCTTAAGAAAGGATGGAAGCACCCATGGCAATTACAGTCCTTACTTCTGCGACTAGTTACATGGTCTTGCCTGGTATTGGCAACTGCCTTTGTCTACTATCTAGTCCATATTTCCTTCACTCTCAGAAAGCCCCTCAGTATGTGTTGGTTCTTCACTCAGAAGAGTGGTTCAAGCCTTCATTGGTGAAGTATTTCAGCAATATATCATTCCTTCTGGATTAGGTTGTTGTAGTTTCCCATTGATCTTGATCACAGGACATTTAATACCATGATATACCATAAAGAATCTCCTGCATACTTGAAGCACTCCTCTTCCTCACCTCCATTATGCAGAACCAGTGTAATTCTCCCCCAAATAATCCCCATCAATTACCCCTCCTAACACTCTTACTCCTTCCTTAGCCTGTTGAATCAAAGTTATGAAGATCCCAAAGTAGCCAGAGGAAGTCTGAGCTTCCAGTTCAATAAATTGTCTGTTGTAACCTCACTGGCAGAAGCATTTCCTCTTCTAGAAATAAAACTTCTGGATACATAATTGTAAGGTTATGAGAACAGGAAGCAAAGTTTTTCTAATGGGTGTAGGGATAATGGAGAGAGATACTATTCTCATTTTCCCTCCCTGATTCCTGAGCCTGTGAATCCTGGTCATAGGGAAAAAAAGAAAAAGAAAACAAAAACAAAAAAAGAAACCCCACAATGCCATATATTAGATGTTGACTGGAAGTCCCATAAAACCTTTTAGACAACTGCAACTGAGCCTTTTAAGGTATTACCACCTAACTGGTCCTGTGTGTCTTTAGAAGGCCATTCCACTGTTTTATCAAGCCAGCTACTTCAGTGTGGTGGTAGGACATGATGAGACCTGCAGAATCCATAATCATGAGCCCATTGCCAGTTTTTTTGTGATGTGAGTCCCTCAATCAGAAGCGAAAACTTCAGTCAGAAATAGAATATCATTATGGTGGATAAGTCATTCTATAAGTCCACAGATGGTTTTGGAAAAAGCATTATGTGAAAGAAAGACAAAGCAATAACCAGAATATTATACTAGTAAGGACCAGTACTGCATTTTACCTGATGGAATTTGTACAAAGGATCCAACATGGCACCAGGTTCCTCGCTTGACCTTCTTCCATTTAATGATGGATTTCTGCTGTGCATTCTCAACATTATGGCTTGGAGGGTCAGATAATACCCGTCTCCTGATGGCAGCTCAGGTTACAAGATAACTTGATGATCTCATGCCAAACATTTGGTTTCCACAGAAGACCCAAAATCAAATCAAGACCTGTCTCACAAAGGGGGAATGGTTGTCTACAGATGATGGTAGAGGCATGCTCCGAAATTCCAAAGGGCCTCCATTATGATTTACACATTCAAATCACAAGGCCCATTGTGTGTGTGTGTGGGGGGGCTGACAAACTCTTCAAACAGCATCCCTACCTGCCACCAACAGGTGCCATCAAGTCTTCTGGATCATATGACTCAGTGGTGGTGCAGCCCATAGAGGATCCCGAGCCTATTAAAGAGTTTTGTTTGTTTGTTTGTTTGTTTGTTTGTTTGTTTTCTGTTCTGGGACTCACTCAATACCCATCAGTTTTCCAAGGCACTTTTTCCTTAGGATAGAGAAACATACCCATATGAGGAATACACTACCTCTAAATTCCAACTAGGCCTTTGTGCTTCCTTGCTGCTTACAGAAGAGTCCTGGTGCAACAATGTTTCTTTCATCATAGAAGGGATATCTCCATACACCTCCAAGATGATCCCAAATGCTTGGTGTAGAGCTGCAGAATTTAACGTTTTCTCTACTATGTTTTGGTCTTGCTTTGGCTCTACCTTTCATTACTATGTCCCATTTGGAGAAGGAATCTATACCCTGCTAATGTATGTTGGAGGTATGCCATTTTTTTAAAATAAATTCTACAGGATGTCACAGTTTAAAGACTGCCTTGAGTTTGTGAAGAAACTGGAATTTGAAGAGGGCTGGGGTTGTGCTGGAAGTACATGGACCTTTGAAGTTGCCTGAAGAGGTTTCAAGAATGAACCTTCTGATTTGAATGTGAAATGTCCCCTACAGGTTTATGTTTCAAATATTTGGCCCTCAGCTGATGGTGCTGTTAAAAAGATGGTTGAAAAGCATGTCACAGAAAGGGGGCCCTTGGACTGGGACTTAAGACTATCTCCATCCTCCTGCTCACTCCATATCCTAAGCCTGAATGCAGTGAGACTATCGGTCTTGCTCCTGCCACCGTGCCTTCTCTGCCTGCTACCATGCCTCTCTGTCATGATGGACTGGATTCTTCTTGGACTGCAAGCAAAAATGAGCCCTTTCTCCTTTAAGTTGCTTCTGTCAGGGAATTCTGTCATAGCCATGAGAAAGTAATTAATATGGGGTGTTAGGGAAGCAGTAGCAAGAAGTGATCACACATGCTTGGGAGGGTATGCCGGAGAAACTGCAAAATAATTGAGAAGCATCTTGACTAGCAGATGAGATTGGAAAAGGTAGAGATGAATGAGAGAAGGATTGCAGATTTCTAGGAGAAGTCGGAAAATAAAAAATGGCTCTGTGCATTCAGATAACTAGCCTGGGTAGAGGGAGGGCGTGGCCACTGGCACTGCTACTGGTTTATACAGGACTTTGCAAGAAATGTAATCCTGAGGGTAATGATTGAAAGTTTAATTTGGTGTCATTTCCCCTTTCAGTTAAAGTCAAGATTTTTTTTCCTTACAAATATCAGAGTTCCTGACCTCAAGAAACTACCATTCTGCTGAGAAGTCAAGCGAGCTATGGCACAGCCGTAAGTTCTATGAAGAAACTAAGCAGAGTTTCAGCAACTCAGATATAACCAAGGCACACTGAGGATCGAGCTGAGAATTGGGGGCTGCATGGGTGTTGCTCGGCAGACAAAGGAACCTAGTCTTGAATTGTAGGAACAGCTGTGCCAAGCCCAGACGGGAGACAGACCAGACACAGCTTGTTTGGGAGGCTGCAGGTGTTAAGTACTGCAGAAGACAAGCGAGCAGGTGGGAATTGATAGCATGGAAAGCCAGGGGCCTACCAGAGGTCAGCTGATGATGAGACTGTGCAGTGTTAAAGCAAGGATGTGGTAGGGTGCCCTGGCCCTGAGCAAGCATGGGCTGGCTTCCCACTGCAGTCAGCAAATCAATTACGCCCTCCACCGACTTTCGCCTTGTGTATTTAGAATGCATGGTGCTCCCCTGCCAAACATCTGCTCTCGCTATTAAGCATGCCATGGTAACCATTGCACTCCGTGCGTCAGCGCCACCAGGATTGGTAATAATCACAAGTGTCAAAACCGAGAAAGAATGGGGAAGGAAAGCTGTGCAAAAATCCAGCGGCAAGATGATTGGACTGGAGCACCAGTCTGCGGCTCGCCAGCTGCGCCTTCTGCTGCCCTGCTGGGGGCAGGGGAGCTGATACGGCCCTGGCCTCCTTTTGCCCCTTCTGTTGATCTCTCTGCCTGTATTATTCATTCATCCACTGCTTCCCCCGACATTGGAAAATATGCCCGGCCTTGCCAGCGCAACATATGTGCCCCTGCGCCATTGTGTATGATGAATAAACCCGCCAAAAGCTCACCAGACCTAGGGGCCTCTGGGTGCAGACCTAGCATTGACACAGACAGGCAGTGGAGTGTCCTGGCTTGGGGCCACAGGAAGACACAAACCAGGCTTGGGCTTTCGGCCTGCCTATCTCAGAGTCTGGAGAGTTTGACAAATCTCTTAGGCTCTCTGAGCACAGATTTTGCCCATTTTGAAAAGCAGAAGTATGAGCACTTATCAATTACAGACTCTTGGGTGCATGAAGGGAATCAGCCACCTTTAATGGGAGCCCACCATAGGTCTTCAGGGTCAGTTATACTTTTTTCTTTTTAGTTGTACTCTCGAAAATAGAGATAAACAAAATTCTTAGGCCCTATTCCGAACGCTTTATTTAAATTATTGGCTCTCCATAGCCATCCTCAAGACACACTGTTGATACTGTTTCGTACAGAGACTGAGTTTAGGAAAGGTTAACTGGCTTGTGGAGCCCTAAGGTGGTGTCTTGTGCAGGCCATAGGGTGAACTGGAAACAGTCTCGGTACAGTTTGCTGCTGCAGCCACGCTGCTGGCTCTCTTGCCTTGTTCTTCACTACTGAGAAGAAAATACTATTTATAGGCCCCAGTTCAGCCACAGGAGCCATCAAATGAAGCTATTTTGTCTTCCAAACAAAAGCCCTTCGGGAAGGCAGGGCCATCTCCCACTGCCCCAAATCTGTGTTCATTCTGACCAACCGGTGCCAGATCCCTGGGCAGGTGTCCCCTCCTCCAATTATTTCCCACCGACCCACCCCCCTCCAGCTTGGTGAATGCCTCTTTAAAGATGGGCTCAAACCCGTGCTGTGGGATTCCTAGCTGGGAGTTATGGCTTCCCTTTCATCGAGTCAGCACATTTAGACGCTCATAGACAGACAGGCTGGCAGGGTTGGTGCCACCATCTGGAGCATGCCCCTTTGGACAGCTTCTGAGCATCCCTGAATAAGTCTCTTGCTGGGTTCGGTAATGTGGGTTCCGGCGCCCTCAAGTGGACATGTAGGGAAATCTATGAAAAGAACACTGGATCTCTTTGAGAACTAGAGAATTCCTCTTTGAGCCCCAAAACAAAGCAAGATAACAAGAAACAGCAGGCCTCACGGCACAGCTTCTGATTGCGTCTCTTTCCAGCTTGGCGTGAGATGGGTGAGCACACCGTGCAGAGGTCCGAAGCAAGCAGGAACTTACAGGCCACTGCTGCTATTTCTTGTGCCAACCAATAAAGATGTATATGGCACCCAACCTCCTGCCCTGCCATTATAAAATCCTCACCGATAGCTCACTCCAGGTTCAGCATTCTTGCAACTTCACTAAGGAAGTAAGACCCAGGTTCAAAAATGCTCCCTACCATCCCGGTCTCACAAATTCCTGGAACTAAACCAGTAAACAACTAGGTGTGAGCAAGAAAAGATTTATTTGAGGCAGTACATATAACTCGAGGCCAGAAAGTCATGTGGGTTTGGAGAAATTCACAAGTGGACACAGTTGACCTAACATTCCTACTTAGGCAAACATTGTCTGGAAGTGGTTTGTTTGTTTGTTTGTTTGCTTGTTTTTATGTTTTGTTTGTTTTAACTAACTGAGATTCTTTGGACAAGATCCTATAAGAGTGTCCCTCTCCAGTGAGTGCTGCCATAAAATTGTTACCAGCCTGAGTCACATCCTGTGAGACTCATGAGACTGCTACTTTTACAGCAGAGTTGGAAATCATGCGGTACTTGTTCAGTACCTAATGTCCCTAAAACACATGGTGTTGATACCATGAATTTCTTCTTTGATGGTAACAGGACAGTTTTCAACGTACCAAGACTGCATGCAAACCATGGAGTTACTTCTGTAGTAATCCTCAAGCTGCAGCCTTTCTAGTCAGGCCATTCACACCCACCCGATGTCACTGTCGATGGAGCCATGTGACCCATGTGACATCACACCATGATGATAGTGCACTAGGATGCCTGTGCCTCTGCTGGGACTCCCTATGAAGGACGGCCCTGGAATCAAAGCTGCCAACCTGCTCCCTGACTCAAAGCTGTAACCATTCCCCATCTCTCCTCCCTGCAACCCTGGCCGCTTCATGCTCTCCAGAGCATGTTTTCTGTTAGAAGGATTCAGTTGCTTGTAGTAGGGGAAAATAGACCAAGAAGGGATAAACTCAGTGAAGTATGGGTCACCAAACAGGTGGGAGACGAGAAATTGAGACAAGTAACAAGAAAGGGAAGGAACAGGGCAAATATAGAAAGCAAAATGTCATAATAATTCTAAATATTTTCATTTGTTTTGACAGCTCATGAAGTTTGGTAACTTTAGAATCTTTACTGAACAAAAGGGTTTTTGTTTTTTGGGTTTTTTTTGTTTTTGTTTTTTGTGTTTTTTTTTGTTTTTGCTGGATTGCTTGTTTGTTTGTTTGTTTGTTTGTTTGAGGAATAAAAGCAGTCAGTCACCACAAACTTTCTACTGAGAGTTGTAAGTAATTTCTATTTCATCACTGTCATCATTAACACTATCGTCAATACATGGAGATCCAATGTAATGGCCTGCATGTCTTTCCATTTATAGCCTATGTTGTCCTGGAAGAAAGGAGAAAAAAGATCTTGTACAAGAAACTAAGAAATTACAACCATGAACTTCTTGGAAGCTCAGGACAGATCTGACTATGCTGCTGGACCACTAAGCATCTTTGCTTTTTGTATATTAAATATGTTGTGTAATTTTATATTGATTTTTGTATATCATGTATATTGATATTTTATATTTTGAATATTTTGTAGATTCTACCTCATGGCAAATATAACTAAATTGTAGATATGTAAAAATACTTTCTAGTTTTTTTTTAAAGGTCACTATACTCTGCCTAAAATACTATAATTGCACCATATCTACACCCAGTACAGACCTCTTCTCATATGACGGGAATGTAAAAGGAGTTATATCCAAGATGTAGACACAGGAGGCAGGCACTTTACTGGGTATGTTTTCCATCCCAGTCAAACTTAGATCCCAGACAGCCCAGAAATGTTTGTGGATACACACCAGGAGACTCAGAAGCAGAGCAAGAGTCATCTGCAGGAGGCAGGTAACAAAGAAGATGCAGGCAAGGAAAGACTGTGTCCCCAGCCTACCTGAATGCCCTAGGTCACAGAATCCCTTTCCCTGGTGCAGGGGCTGTTTAAATTCAGCTTATGGGTTATTTTCTACTTAACGAATAGGCTGGCCTTTAGAACCCCATCTTCTTTCAGCCTTTGAACTCATAGTTCGCTAAGCTTATTGGACAGAAACAGCTCCTTTCCAAAGAGGAAATCAGATGTGTATCTGTGTAAGCCTCCTCTGAGACATTTGCATAAACTGTGAGTACATGACTGGCACAGCCACTCCTGGCTTTGTGGTCCTCTCTTTCATGGCTGTCTCATCTTATTCTTCAAACTCATGTAGCCTTCTGAATCTGGAAGTCTCAAACTGAACCATAAACTGCATCTTTTCAAGGGCTAACTGGTTCACAAACAGGAACCGAGGTCATGTTTCAAGGGAAGAGTAAAAAGCAGAAGGTTCTTGAAAACATTTTAGCTTTCCTAAACTGAGATAGCTTGAAGCATCAAGGTTACAATGACATGATAAGTAAACTAATACTCACAGAAGTAAAAACAATCAAACACACAAAAACAAAAACAAAAACAGTAAGAAAAAAAGCAATCAAACATGCTTGGCTTGGAACAATGGATGAAAAATGTATGTTTAATAACTTCCCTCCAATCTAAATTTAGACAAACTAATTATCAAGGGAAGACAGTGAGAGAGCCTTCGTTTTGTTTTTGTTTTTGTTTTTGTTTTAACTAATCACCTTTTTGTGAAGGTATTTCTATTAAAGACCTCCAGCCCATTTGGACTTTGGATCAGTCCCATCTGCATTGTTTCGAGCGAGGCCTACTAAAATCACCTAGCAGTTTTGTTTCAGTCCCAGCTAATGTGTTAAATTCCATATGGCATTTGGCAAAAGCAGTGTAATAGAGCAGAAAAAAAATCAGCTTTGGAGTTAAACTGATCTGTCTCTGGTTCTGCCATTAACAATTACACATCTCCTTGATCTTCAGGTTCTACATCTGCAAAGCAGGAACAGCAGAGTAAGAAGTATCCACAGCCCGGGGCTGTGGTGATAACTCAGTTAAACGGGGCAGTAAACATGTTTAGGCTGCCTGGAATAGATCAAACTTTGTATCTCCAGGAAGGGGTGTAAGTAAAGGATGATCGTGCCTGTTGGAGCGAGGTAAGTTGAGGGTTTCTTCTTCTTCCTCCTCTTCCTCCTCCTCTTCTCCTTCTCCTCCTTCCTATCCACCTCTTCGTTTTCATCTTTTCTTCCTTCCTTCCTTCCTTCCTTCCTTCCTTCCTTCCTTCCTTCCCTCCTTTCTTTCTTTCTTCCTTCCTTTCTTTCTTCCTTTCTTTCTTCCTTTCTTCCTTCCTTCCTTCCTTCCTTCCTTCCTTCCTTCCTTCCTTCCTTCCTTTCTTTCTTTCCTTTTTATGGGTTGAAAAGCATTAATAATTTTGCTCCTGAGCCATGGTCCTCTGTATCAATGATGTTTATTAATTAAGTTTAGAAAGCTGTTAGGTCTTTTATAGCCACCTTTGGACTACAATTCTTACCATTCTACACCCTGCTCTAACAAAGAACTACCTAATGCATGAAGTCATTTGACTTGAAATCTTAGACTTTGGATTCTGTTTCCTGAGAAACCAAGGCAGATACTAGACATAAACGAGCCGTGGAATACAAATTGAGGGTCAACTCGGGCCTTGAAGGAGGTACTTGAGCCATAAGTCCTTAAAGCTACTAATATCAGCTGAGAAAATGACTGGTCTCCTGTTTTAGCCCCTCAGAAAAGAGAGCATATAGTATTTCCAGAAATTCCTGGAGAAAAACTCTATGTCTGAGCTGGTCATTTTCTTCACTGCTCTTATGCAAATATTTACCTTCAAACCCCAATAGAGGAGAGGCTGGGTATGAAATTAGAATGGAGTTCATGCTTTCCCAGGTCAGCCATTGTGTCTGTGCTGTCCACAGATAGTGATGCCCAATAAAGAAAGAGAAAGGAGAACAAGAGGAACCAATATGTGCTCTTAAGCTACTAGGGCCTGCTCACATGGGAGGAGGCAGGAACTAGGCAACAGAGGAGAGGTAAAATAATGTCCTCTAAGGGAATTGGACACAGTTCCTAGACAACTATTATCTTGATGTGGTCTCTGGACAAATCACTTATGTGCTCAGTGATACATCTTTTCATTTAAAGGTGCAAGCTTTCTTTTCTACAGGACTAAAACAGAAGTCCCGTCATTTCCTCAGCTGATATTAGTAGTTCTATGGACTGATGGCTCAAGTACCTCCTTCAAGGCCTGAGTTGACCCTCGATTTGTATTCAAGACTTGCTTCCTCAGGGCACAGAATCTGAAGTCCTAAATTCCAAGTCAAATGAGTTCCTGCATAGGTAGTTCTTTATTAGAGCAGGGTGTAGAATGGTGGGCATTGTAATCCAAAGGTGACTGAGAAAGCTTAACACCTTTCTAAGCTCAATTATTAAACATCTTTGATACAGAGGACCATGGCTCAGCAGCAAAGTTATTGATGCTTTTCAACCCATAAAAGGAAATGCAAAAGAGTAAGTGTGTTAGCAAAGTGTCCCTGGAGTACAGGTCATCTTTCTCTTATGCCCACTTTACTCTTCCACCTTGACTGACGTCAGTGATGTTGATGGTCATTTGTCCTTCAGAAGGGTCCTAGAAAGGGAACCGAAGAGGAAATCAGAACATTGCAGGGAATGAGAATTATTAGGGGTCCCATTATTGCCTGTCATCTTCTTGGTAAAGACAAGACCACAGAAGCTAGTCCTCACTAACAGAAAAGTTGGAATTGTCCTCAAGATGGACCAGAGAACTCAGGCAGGAATAGGAACAGCCTTCCTCCAAGAATTGTCTCAATATGCTGTGGTGAAAAGGCTGATAAGTTCTTTCAGTGATAGCCAGAGCTGTCAACCTTGGCCTTTTGGTATACGCAGAGTACTTCTACCACATATTTACATCTCTATATACCTTTAAATTATGGCCATCCTATAATACACCCCCCCAAAAAGGACCAAAACAAAAGAATCAGATTACTGTGATATATTACCTCATAAAAATTATTTCCCTTGTTGCTGTCCTCTTGGGTCAGACAATATCACAGCGTTTGTTTTAGGATGTTTGGAGTTCTGAGAATTACCTCCAGTCATCCACAGTGATAGTCGTCTTTGCTAGCAGTGCAGTTCATTGGCCTTTTTCCTTCAATCACTTTTGCATCTCCAGAGCATTGCTCTTTATAATTTCTAAATGAACCATTTCCCTGGTAAATCCTTATCTGGAGGCTCTTTATCTCTAGGTTTGTTGTGAGAGACATCTGAGTTACAACACTCCTGACTTCAACCTGTGTATATTGAAGGAGAAACTAGGGATATAAAGTATAATCCTTTGGAGAATTTTCTTAAGTGAGAATAACAGAGAAATATGGAGTTGAATGTATTTCATGTTTGATAATATTAGGCATGCTTACAAATTTGTAAAAAAGTTTAACAACTTTAGAGATATTAATGATGCAAGTGAGGAGGTGCCTAACTGCAGAGAAAAGGCATCAGAGATGTATGCAAAAGGGGACAATGTCTTTAACAACAAGACCCAGTGCATATGAGGAAAGGCCACTGTCAGAATAAGGTTCATAAAATCATCACTGTAAAAGGTGAGCCTGTAAGGCACTAATTAAACATGAGCTATTGGACTGAGGAGAAACATTAGGTAACCTGGGTAGAAATAGCCATCTTTGCCAGTAGCTCACATAGAAGTGTTTGTAAGGAAAAGCATGCCAAAATGGAGAGGAGGTTGCTGAAGGAAATGAGTCCAAAGAACTTAGTAATGTGGTATGGTGTCTTAGTTAAGGTTTTACTGCCGTGAGCATACATTTTAACCAAGGAAAGTCTTATGAAAAACAACATTTAATTGAGGCTGGCTTACAGGTTCAGAGGTTTAGTCCATTATCAACAAGGCAGGAGCATGGCAGCATGCCAGCAGGTATGGTACAGGCAGAGCTGAGAGTTCTACATCTTCATCTGAAGGAAGCCAAGAACAGACTGAGTATCCTCAGGCAACTAGGAGGAAGATCTCCAAGCCTATCCCCACAGTGGCACACTTCTTCCAACAAGGCCACAACTCCTAATAGTGCCCCTCCTTGGGAAGAGCAAATGCAAACAATCACATATGGGGAATTTATAATGTTTGTAACACTAAGAAGAATGAAGGAGTAGATGTGAGAATAGAGAAAGGAAACAGGATGCTAATAAACAAGAATGACAAGCACCTCAGTGGTTTGACAGTTAGAGACTGGGTGTCACAACTTTGACACTGTAAAATGGAGAGATCTAGAGTGCAAAGAGATATAGGACAGCTGCTTTTTTGATTCTGGGATACACAGGGTAGGAAACCCTCACAGCTCCCACCTCTCTGTTGACACCTCTATCTTTTTGACTTTCATGAGACAGTTATACATCCCGAAACAGTAGATTTACATTCTCCTGCAGTTGCTGTGGAACCAAAATTCTAGATGCACCCAGGTAAATGGACACTACAGGCTCATGTGGTTTCACAGTTTTAGTCAAATAGTCCCGGAGCAGGCCATAAGGGAGACCAGATATTTCTTCATGAGTCTTACACTCTTTCCTGTGGCCTTTCCATATGTGCCACTTTGAGTCTTCAGTGATTCCGGAGTTCCAGGAAGTAGGCAGAAGCTACAGTGTTATCATGACCCCACCTTATATATCAGCAACTGCTATCGTAACCAGTTTTTCATCTTCTATACCCATTTCCAGGTTCCAGAGAAGTCAACATAGACTCATTTGAAGGAAGGTAACTTCAGAATGTTACATAATTTTTATAGAATTATGTTTTACTTGCTAATGTTTTTTTCAAAAACAGGCTAAAATAGCTGTCATTTGGGTAGTAATGTAAGTTTTCAGCCTTTGAGACAGCCAGTCAGATTGGCATTCATTTGCATTTAGAAAGCTAACACACTATATTCCACTAATGTAAGGCCTCTTATGGCTTGAGAGTTGCTTTGACTATTAAGATTAGTTTGAGTATGAAGACAAACCTATGGCAAGATATCTGAACACTCAAAAACCAATTCTTTAATATGCCTAAAATTCTATATGCATATAAATAAGTTTCTCTAAATAACATCTGAGCTAAAACACACTTTGTGTCTCATTCAGCAACACAAGATGATTTTAGATTGAATTTAGATGGAATATTTTCTTGTTATTTTTCCCAACAGTCCCATGAAATGATTCTTCAGAATTTCTTTTCTTATTCTTATTTGAAGAGAACTTCCAATTTGCAGTACCATTGTAAGAATTGACAAATTACATAGATCATTCTTCCTTTTCTTTCAGCAAGCAACATTTTTACCAATTTACCATTGGTCTCATCCTTTGAATGTCTTCTCTCCCTCTCCTTCATGTGTGTAGATAGAAGCATGTATACATGTAATAGCTCTATGCATTCATACTTATGCATATTTTTCTAAATAATGTGGGATTAAAGTTGCACAAAACCATGCTGTGTGCCCCTTTACCACTCACTAAGTGTTGTAGAAAGCACATTTCATTTCTTTTAAAAAATAGTACAATATGTTTTGTTGGTCATTTCTAGCCTCTGGCCAGATAGACCTTCCCTTCCCTTTTCTTCTTATTCAACTTTGTGTCTTTTTTTCTTTTCTTTTTCTTTTTTCTTTCTTTCTTTTTTTTTTTTTTTGGTGCCCATCATGGTTAATTTGTCAAAAAAGTCTTGCACATGTGGCCTTCCACTGGAGCAAGCTTGACTTCTAGGAGCTATTCTCTTAGATAAAATTGACTCAAGTTTTCTCGTTAGCTAACAAACGCCATTGGCTCCTCAGCTAGGGGTGAAACTTCACTCCCCATTCTCCCCTCCATGTTGGAATTTGATGTGGCTTGGGCTTGCCCGTGTCTTGTGCATGCTTTCACAATTGCTGTGGGTTCATTTGTGTAATTGCTTTGCTCTATCCAGAAGACACTATCTTTGTAGTCATACATGTCTCAGGCTCTTATATTCCTTCTTTGCCCTCTTTATCCATTTATCTTGAGCGTTATAGTAGAAGGTTCAGTGTATATGTTCCTTTAAAGGTTGAACATCACAGAAACTTTTGATCTCTGCACCTTGGCCAGTTCTGGGTCTTTGTATTGATCATGATTGTCACCTACTACAAAAAATAAATAGCTTCTCAGATGAGGGCTGAGAGGTACATTGGTCTACGGGTATTACAATAAGCTATTGGGTGTTGATTTAATATCATGTCCATTTAGTAAAAATAAGGTAATATGTTCTCCTTTAGGCCTTGCCTAACCATTATTTCTCTGCCTAAGAATGGTTCAGTTAATGCATCTTGTGGAGTGTCCCTTGAATCCAATTAAAAGTGATTGCTTGTCCTCAGGATGTTCAGATCCCTAGTGTATCATGGGTTATGACTTCTAGGCAGTCCTTATAGATTGCTGGGTTCACAGCTGACTGTAACTTATGATTATTTTTCTTGTCCAGTAGATAGCATAGCACCTTCTAGCATTATGAAAGCTAGTCAATATGACTGAAGTTTCCAGATCAGTACCAGCTTGATTTCTCCATGTTCTATAATGCATGTATGTGGTGTCTTTAGCAATAGGGCTTTGTAATTAAGTTCTAGAGGGAAACCATGAGCACTGGCAGCAAACTCTAATATTTAAGTGCCTGGAGAACCTTACAGACAACAAATCAAAAAGGAATAATCCCTACTGATGCCAGGATTCTTTTTTGTAAATCTAATTTGACTCATTTTATGCATGTATGTAGATGTACTATAGGAATACTCTTCAGTAGTAGGTTCCCATACATTTTATTTTTGGAAAATTCCTTAGATTTGATGTTTTTAATAACATTTTCATGTGACATCTTTTTAATTTTCTTTAAATTATTATGTTCTCAGTATTTTTGTTTTATTTTCAAAGCATCAAAAATGTTAAAGAATGTGGATTAGTCTCCTCTCTGCTTCATTTATTCAGACATTATTCACGTTGACTTAATCTGTTATTTCCTAAAACATGATTATGTTTTCAGGTTCTGGCCCAGTCAAAAGGATAGGTACTGTTATGTCTCATGTTATGTAGGCAACATGAGAGACATAGATGTGGCTCAGAGCTGATATTTATTGTTTACTTCTCAGTAAAGTGTTGCCAATGTCAAATTGTGTGGTTGTTGTTTCCTGTCCTCTGTAATCATTCACTGGAGAGAGATTCTTGAGGGATTAAAACTATCCTACTCTTCTTTTAAATGTCCCTTTAAAGTTGGGACTTGTTGGTGACTCTAGTCTGGATCGTTGATGATTCTTTCCCAAATCAGCCATTATAATGACCATACAGAAGTATGGTTTTTCAGGCTTCTCCTCCCTTGAATCTGTTATCTGGCACATAGCATTGCATTCTATGTCTTTTGTTATCTTTATATTTATGTTTGAATTTATACCCACATATACTATATGTATGCATACACACGTGCAAGTATGTCTATACATGTATACACTAGTATACATGCATACTAGACATACACAATGTACCCAATATAGTATATGTTTATGAATAATACAACATATATGTATATTTATTAGAAATCATGTGGTAAAACTGATACTTGTAATTTTAATTCGTCACTGTGAAAGTGTTTACATATACAATCGATTTTAGTCTTTCCACCTACAGTGCTTTCTCTAAGATCTTCGTGTGATCTGCTGCCTGCCTCAGCATATACAAGTCTACACATACACACACACACACACACACACACACACACACACACACACTTTCTTTATCCCCTTACTGTACTCACTTTTCTTCCTTATCACTCCTTGAAAAGGACATCGACATCATGTATGCTTTTTTCACTCTTCTTTGTTTTTCCCTCCAGGACTAGAACAGTCCATTCTTCCACTCTCTGTAATTTGAGACCTACCCCTAGAACAGCATCTAGCACAGGGAAATGGATCGAAAAATATCTGTTGCACATATGCTTGCTGCTTCCCATACTGAGCAGTAGACAATGAAGCTCCATTGGAGAGGGGCTAGCTGAACATTCATGTGAAGAATGCTCACCCACATTTTTACAGGATGCTTTTATCTGTCACATTTTGCAGTCTTTACACAGAAAGTACATGGACAGACCCAAGGATAGTGTTGAGACTTACCCTGACTCTACTCATGTTTACTCTCGTCATCCGTCAGCGGCCTAAACTGGAGTCTTACTGTCTTCCCGATGCTCACCATGTACTTCATTCACGGTTGCATTAAGTGTCTATCACTAAAGCTAACGGAGCTATTTATCTGTTGATTATACTTCATGGATACACTAACTTGTATATATGTAATGCCACATTATTTACATACAATAAAACATCATCCCATTCCCTATAACTCTACTCAATTATGATTGGTAAATCAAAGATAATAATACAGATTTTAAAATGCAATAAAAATTAATGATTAAACATTATTTTTTAAGAAGGAGGAGACCATTTATAGTTCACTGTTAGATTCCAAGTGCTGTGTGCACTGGATATAACCTGATGTACTGCAAGGCCATAACGAATCTTTTGGGTATTAAGTAGATGAATAAATGATGATTCCCAGTTTCTATTTATTCTACATTAACAAAAACCCTCCTATGCCTAGGATATCATGTGTAATGCTGAGAGCTCTGAAAATAACCAGTTTCTCTTCTACAGCAGTACCTGAGTTCCACAACCTTTGCCTTCGCTGATTTGCATTTGCTGAACACTGGTCTTCCTCTTCCAGGAAGGAGTCATCCCCTCTCGGTGGTCCTCACTGCCTTCAACACCAATTAGACAATGCCTGATAACTTCACCTGGCACTCTGCATGTCAGCATCTGGATCCCCACCCCTAACAAGTCCCATGCCTCCTCTCGAATCTGTTGATGACTGCCCAGACAGAAGCCATCTGCTGGTTATTAAAGAAAGTTAAATAAGCCGAGGTGCTCTAGGGAAGTTTAACAAGAAAGAGCACCATATGCATAGAGAATTAGCAACCAGTTGGCCCCTGTGAATCAGGGTTCATTATGGCAATGTTAAGCAGGCTCCCCTTGGGATTGCTCAGTTGATTGGCTCAGGGGAAAGCCCCACTGAGAAAACCTGCCTTTGTGATCCTCACAGGCACAAAGACAGCCCCACGAAGTTCATTATATTTTCTCTGTCAGTCAATCTGTCAGAGTCCCAGGGTGATCCTAGGGAGTGCTATTGGCTAGTTAAAGCAGCACAATAATTCCTGGGCCTTTCCTTGCACAGTCAGTGGTGAGAAAAAGACAGACATGGCTTCTCCTTCCACTATGAGCATAATGGGGCAGTCAGATTCACAGGTTGGGTGGCAGTACAGGGAGTCATAGGAGGAGACAACAATCCAAAGTGTTTCTGAGAGTCAAGCTACCATACTAACTTAATGAATGTGAGTTAGAAAATGTGGACAGAGTCAAAACTAAGAATCTGTTACACCTTTGTGCCTACACTACATATAGGCAGAGCAATTGGGTAGAAGTGTTTTGTGGGTGGGTTGGTGTCCTTATCCCCTCACTGGAAATCCTGCCTGGATATAGGAAGTAGCTACTTTAGGCTCCATATCCCCCACTACTAAAAGTCTCAGCTAGTGTCAGACTCCCTTGAGCCTCCCCCATCTCAGGTCTCTGGCACATCCAAAAGATGCTCCCCAAACCCCACTGCCAGTTTCTGTTTATTCCCCCAGCCCTCTCTCCCCAGCTCTCTCTACACCTGACACCTCTACACCATTTTCGTCCATTTTATTTCCCCTTATAAGTGAGATTCAAGCATACCCCTTTGAGCCCTTCTTGTTATTTGGATCTGTAGAATGTTGCATGGGTATCCTGTTCTTTATGGCTAATATCCACTTATAAGTGAGTACATATCATGCATACCCTTTTGGATCTGAGATACAAAGATAGAGTGGAGACTGAAGGAACAGCCAACCAATGACTGCCCAACTTGAGACCCATTGTACGGGCAAGAACCAATCCCTCACACTATTAACGATACTCTGTTATACTTGCAGACAGAAGACTAGCATAACTGTCCTCTGAGAAGCTCCACCCAGAAGCTGACCTAAACAGATGCAGAGATCCACAGCCAAACAGATGGAGCTCCTTGGGGAGGCTTCTGGAAGAGTTGGGAGAGGATTGATAGACCCAAAGAAGGCAGGAATTCTGCAGGAAGACAAACAGAATCAACTAACCTGGACTCTTGGGGACTCCCGGAGATTGAATCACCTACCAAAGAGTGAGCATTAACCCCTACTCAACACATATATAGCAGATATGCAGCTTGGTCTTCATGCGGGTCTCCCAACAATTGGAGTGTGGTGGTCCCTGACTCTATTACCTGCCTGCAGATCCTATTTACCTACCTGGGCTGCCTTATCTGGTCACAGTGTGAATAGATGTGCCTACTCCTTCAGTGACTGGTGCACCAGGGTGTGACCACGCTCTTCTCAAAGGAGAAGGGGAGAAGAGGATGTGTGAAGGGCTGTGTGAGGGAGACTGGGAGAAGAGTGGCTGTCACGTGAATACATAAATAAATAAATAAATAAATAAATAAATAAATAAATAAATAAATAAATGTTTAAATAACTGTGAAATACAAAAAAGGCTAAGAATCTGGAGATGCCCTGGGGTTGGTGCTATGGTGACAAGTAAAAGCAAGCTGGGACTCTGGATCTTTCCTATGATGATTGCATTTGCTCTGTTCCACAGAGTGGGATCATGTGGTTTTATCAAAAAATACACTGGCATCAGTCCACTGAGATGACTCTCAGAGTAACTTCCACTGCAAACCTAAAGATCTGAGTTCGATTTATTCAATCCAGGGTGGAAAGAAAGAACTTCCAAAACTTGTCCTACACCCTACACATGCTTGCTGAGGTACGTGCATGGTAGGGTGGAGAGACAGAGAATAAAAATCCTTTCATAAAAAGGAAATATAGTTGGGGACTCGTTCATGTGTACATTACAGACAAAGGTGTTCAAGATTATCTCGTGCATGTGCAAGGGCACAGAAATGGGAAAGTGAGTATGCCTCATGGATCCACAATTCATCCCTGGTACTATGAGCACTGATACTTGCAGATAATCCCAACACTTGGAAGGTGGAAGCTCAAGTTTTGAGGATTCAATATCAGTTTGTGGCTACATAGAAATTTCAACACTAGGGGTTGGGGATTTAGCTCAACGGTAGAGCACTTGCCTAGCAAGCGCAAGGCCCTAGGTTCGGTTCCCAGCTCCGAAAGAAAAAATTTCAACACTAGACTAAACCTTGCATGAGACCCTTTCTTTACACACACACACACACACACACACACACACACACACACACACACACACACACACATATGCATGTAGCTATATATGTGTGCACATATACATATTATACATATATGTATATATATGCATACACATATACATAGGCTGGGGATGTACCTCAGTGATAGAAATGGCAGAGTGCTTGATTAGCATGTGCAAGGCCTTGGATTCCATCACCACCACTCTGCTCCAAAAAGAATATTTTAAATCACAAGTGTACTCCCTTTTTTGAGGTCCTAGGCTCTGGGAGATACAAAAGGCAAACCAAACACTGTCCAACTCTCAAAGCATAGTAAGTGGCTACCAATGTTTTAGCTGGGATTTCCAGATAAAGATAGCCTGTAATAGATGTGTTTGCATAAGGCACAGATGGATACCACAATCCATACTATCAGAACCTCGGTAAGGCCATAAACAGATGGCTTCACTTGGAGCATAAGACAGGAAGGAGGCAAGCATTGATCCCAGATCACAGTGCTGCGTTAGTTAATGAATCCATGCCTTATTCTGAAGTCATTTCAGATCACTTGTTTTTCTTTTCTTTTCTTTTTTTCTCTCTCTTTTTTTTTTTCGGAGCTGGGGACCGAACCCAGGACCTTGCGCTTGCTAGGCAAACGCTCTACCACTGAGCCAAATCCCCAACCCCTTCTTTTCTTTTTTTATTGGTTATTTTATTTATTTACATTTCAAACGCTATCCCCTTTCCCGATTTGCCCTCCACAAACCTCCTATCCCATGCTCCCATTCACTGCTTCTATGAGGGTGCTCCCCAACCTATCTACCCAGTCCCACCTCACCACCTTGGCATTCCCCTATATTGGGCCATCAAGCCTTCACAGAACCAAGAGCCTCTCCTCCCATAGAGGCCAGATAAGGCTTCCTCTGCTACATACGCAGTAGGAGCCATCCAAAACCCTTCAGCTCCTTCAATTCATTCTCTAACTCCTCCATTGGGGACTCTGTGTTCAGTCCAATGGTTGACTGAGAGCATCTGCCTTTGTATTTGTCAGGCTCTAGCAGAGCCTCTCAGGAGACAGCTATATCAGTCTCATGTCCACCAGCAGTTCTTGGCATCCGCAATAGTATATCGGTATATGGGACAGATCTCCAGGTAGGGCAGTCTTTGGACGGCCTTTCCTTCAGTCTCTGCTCCAAATTTTGTCTCCGTGTTTTCTTTAGACAAGAGCAATTACGGGCTAAAAATTTGGAGATAAGTGAGTGGCCCCATCGACCTGTTTTTTTTATATATATAAATACACTGGTATGGGTAGTCCCTTACATCTGCAGCACAATGTTTGGAAGAAAATAGGTAAAGCCCATTTCCAGCCCATAAGGGATATGGCTAATTCTGTAGTTTCACATTATGACCACGAGAGGGCAACGCAAAGCTGTCCTATCTCATATGTGCTCAAACTCGGCTCAAAATTTCAATACAATTTCCCATGAATTTTCCAAGCCACTGCCCTTGGGTGTTGTTCTGGGTTGTCTGAATGCTCTCTTAGAAACAGTAACAATACTTTTAGAGATTTGACTATGACTTGATATTCTCCAGGTCGAATTCCAATGTGTTCTTTTAGTTCGTAACAACACAGAGATAATTCACACAGATGATGTTGCCCAAGGCTTGTCAGCAGCCACTGACATTTGTTTTACAGAATTCATCACATCATGTAGCCTAACTCTGTGTCATCTGCTGTACAGGTAAGAAAATTGATCCCTCAGGGGGAGTGTGGCCAAAGAAAACACAGTCGTGAAATAGATAGCGCTGTGTCCAAATACTGTCTTCACCACTGGTTGGTTAGATAACTTGGAAAAATATGTTTGACCCCATGCCTCAATTTTCCCGTGTCACCTTCTTTACACCAAATTAAATTTATTTTAGTATGTTCAAATAACTGCCAGCAGTAAATAAAAGCACATGTCTTTGATAGCAAAATTATAATTTTAAAGGTTAAATTTTCATAGTTAGAAATTGTGTTGGGGCTATTCAGACTAAAACAATTACATTAGTGTAGACTACTCTATTTTTACCTTATGAAGTCAAGTCTTTTAAAATCTTTGACGTACTCTCAGTTTTTGTGTATTCACTTCTGAGTGTGAATTTTCTTTTTCTTCTTCTTCTTTTTTTAAATCTATGGGCTTGGTCAGCAAAAATGACTCTTGAGCTTTTACTGGGACTAATCACTAGCAATATCACCAAGATCCAAGCAGACTGAAAGTTGTCCTTGAGGGGTTCAGTTTCTAGTGGAGAGTAAAGACATCCAGATGTGCTCTGGGCTGGGTGAAACCACTGAAAGGAAGGGATGAGGTTGGTGCAGGTGACTGGAGAAACCCAGTTGAGAGGGTTTCTGAGCAAAACCCCTAAGGGCAAGTGTACAAAGCCACATAACTACTGATGCTGCAAGTGGGGAAGGGATTATGGGACATGACTGGTGCCTCACTGAGGGAGAGTGACTATAGGAGAATTAACAGGAAGTAGTGGGCAAGGTCTGGGGAATTACAATACCCAAAATATAGGGGCCATCCAGGACATGGTGAAGCCTTTAGGAGAAGCTGGTAGATATCTGTTTGAGCAGCTCTCTGATATGATCTGATTTAGTTTATAACGAGGTACACCAGGAAAAATGGGCGTGAATGTCCACAGGACAAGCACAGAAGAGAGAAGATCTATAAGGGCTTTAGCATAGAGATAGTGTGAAGGGGCGGGAAGATCGAACTGTTCTCATTTAAGTCTAGGAACTAAATAACACGTCAGAAGATTCAGCCTGAGAATCACAAGACTGAAGGTCTTACCCCTAAAAAGAAAACCTGGGAGGAGAGCAGACTGGATAGTTAACTCACCAAGTTACCCTGAGAACTTCCTACCTGCCAGGCCATAGAATGCCTAGGTTGATAATAAAAATCATAATTAAAGAATGTTTAGGAAACTTAGCCTGGCACTACTCACCTGCAATCCCATCACTTAAGAAGCTGAGACAAGAGAATAGCCACAAGTTTGAAGTTAGCCTGGTCTATACAGCAAGTTCCAGGCCAGTCAGTACTACATAGCAAGACTCTGTGTTAAAACAGAACAAAAGAATCTCTGGAAAATATCTAAAATAAATGAAAGGTGTGGAGTGGGATGACTAACATTAAAATTTATTCAAACAAATTACTACATTTCTCTAATTTCAAGAATATCAGTAGTAATATCAAAGCCAATGGAAATTGCACAGAACCTTAGTGATAGATAGGTAGGTGATCTATAGAAAGATGGGTAGGTAGATAGTAGGTAGATAGAAAGCAGATAGATGATAGATAGGCAGGCAGATTGACTGATAAAATGGTAGGTAGGTAACAGATGAGAAACAAATGATAGCTATGGTTGAAAGGGGTGTGTGTGTGTGTGTGTGTGTGTGTGTGTGTGTGTGTGTGTGTGTGTTTAATAAGTAGGTAGAAAACAGAGAGAAATTTTACTTTTGTGAGAAATAACAACCCATGTCCTTTCCCAGAGGTATGGCTTTGGTCCAGATACAAGTGCACAGGGCCCTGCACTAGGAAGCACTAGAGCCCTGCACATGCTTGCAAGTCCACCAGCGAGGTCATGTGTCAGATAAGATGTATAATAAACAGGACGTAAGACATGGAGATGAGCTCACCCGGGCTTAGGGTAAGGGAAAGAGAGGAAGATAGATGTAGGTGACATTTCACCCTCCTGATTGCTCAGGCTATGAGGAAATGGAGGGAGCTCTGTGTGGCCGGGGCTAGAAAGATTGTTCTCTCCAATCAGGGCTTCCTCTCTTTTCAGTGACACTGGACTTTGCAAAGTCATAAAACCAAGTGTCTGGTTTTCACTACTCTGAGTCCTCCACAGGAGTAGGTGAAATTATATCTGCATGTAGTTCTTGCAGGAAATCAGATAGTCAAAAAGCAATGTAAAAGTTAATCCAAGAAATTTATTATAAATATGGAATATTACACTGTACTTTTTAAATAAGGATATTATATCTGAGCATGGCACCAAGTCTCCAAAGCTTTGCTGAAATGAGATTGAGAATTTTGACAATATATTTTAAAAAATGTCTTTGCAATAGCAATACTGCATGCAAAATGACCAGATCAATTGTTAAAGAAATATTACCAGTATAAAATAATTGATAGACACCTAGCTCCCTTAATATATGCTAGCATGTATGTCTTAGCCATGTTTCTATTGTTGTGCTAATACACCATGATCAAGTCAACTCACAGTAGAAAGCATTTACTTCTCTGGAAGTTCAGAGAATAAATCTATGAACATCATGGTAGCAACTTGGCACTGGAGCAGTAGTTGAGAGCTGACATCCTGATCCACAGACATAGGAAACAGAGAGAAAGAACTAACTGGATACAGCATGGATTTTTGAAACGTCAAGCCTACCCACAGCGACACACATTCTTCAATAAGGCTACACCATTTGCTTTTGTTCTTTTTTGAGACAGAGTTTCTCTAAATAGCCTTTGCCATCCTGGAACTCGCTCCATAGACTAGGGTGGCTTTGAACTCATTGAGATTCACCTGCCTCTGCCTTGTGAGTGCTGGAATTGAAGCCTAGAGGCTACACCTTCTGATTCTCCTTCAAAAGTTCCACCAAGTATCAAATAGATGAGCCTTTGGAAGTCATTCCTATTTAAACCATTAAATAGAACCAACCAATGAGAAAAGAACTAGCCACTCAAAAGGAGAAATCTGAATAGAAGAGATTTTTTTAATAAGTAATAAATAAGGAATGACAAATAGCTTGCAAACAATGTATGATACTGTGGTATTTTTTGAATAACACAATTAAAGGGCTAATAAGAAGTAAAGGCAATCCAGTCTTTTTGTGTTGTTTTGTTTTCACTCAGCGCATAATCTCAAGGTCTGAGCTGACCATAGAAAAGCAGAAATCCTTGGACATAGTGGTAGAGACTCTAGCCTGGCGATCAGGTTATATTTAATACTTAAGTATATACACTCTCACACCTAATTGTTCTGCTTTCATGAATTTTTCCCAGAGATGTAAATAAGAATTTTTACGTGAGTTTTAAATACAAACACTGTTGTGACTTATTCTCCAACTGATGTCACTATTAGGAGGTAGAGGATCCGCTGGAAGGTCCAGGCTTGTTGAAAGTGGTAGGCTACTGGAAATAAACCTTTGAAAGTTATGTTTACCCTTGTATGCTTTATCTCTCTGCTTTCTAATCAAAACAAAGTCAGAAATCTCCAGTACCCACTTCTGTCACCACACCCTGTGCTCAACAGATGACTGGGTACCAAAACCTTGACAAACACAAAGCAACACACATCCCCTTCCTTTTAAGTTAGTGTTGCTATTTAATCACAGCAGTACAAAACTGATTAGAAGAGAAAAATTGGTACCAAGAAATGAGGTACCGTGATTATGGCCAACCGTGTGATTCTGAATCCTTAGTGGGTGATTCTTTAAGGAACTCAGGAAAACAGATGACTGATGAAAATGTGGGTAGTAAAGATTGTCCTCAGGAGGTTCAAAGTAGGAAAGAAAACTACCACATATTGGAGTAGAGGCCAACATAATATGCAGAGAATGTGTTTTCTTGTTTCCTATGCTCTGGGAGTTACATGAGGCTGAGTTCACAAGTGGTGGACTAAAGGATCAAACAGAGATGAATGTCAAAGGAGCACATAACTCATATTTTGGCACAAGAGTTTATAACATTTAGCCATATTTACAGGATGACTAAGGATCAAAAAATACCCATAAACTTGGGACAGGGTGGCTATGGTGGTTAGAGAGATTAGTGCCTTTAAAAAGAAGCTACAACTTTTCCCTGAGATAATAGGAACAATACTTCGAGGTCATTCCAAGATTCAGCAAAATCTATCCACAAGATCAAAGAAGTAAAGATAGATGTTTGAAATATTTTTGTTTGGAAAATGGGCATTGGGAAGTACACAGTGCTGAGTAACCTTGACTGTACAGAGGTTGCCAAAGGATATGGCTTTAATGGATTCACTTCCTTCTGTCCATCTATCCAAACCCTGGAAACCTGTTGCAGCACACTCCAAGTGAACTTGTCTATTGTTCCCATTACAGTGAGGACCACTGAGCATGGGGCCATGTCATAGTCAGGAAGCAGGCACTGAGAGGGAAGTGCAGGGAGCTGCATTTGTGTTGTCAATGCCACACAGGTAACTCAAGAATATTGGAGATGCCAGGAATGCTGATGCTCTGCCAAGGAAATTGATAGGCACTAAGGACAGCCAAACTGAGACAGTGGCCAAGAGACGTGCAGTTGACAAATCCAAAGATATTGTTTATCCCAAACCCCTTGGATATCATAGAAGACAATTGTGTTTCTACATTCTATGAGCAAGAGGTGAGACTTGAAGATAGGGTTTAATTCATGTCCTGCTGGATTTGAGTGTTGCCTTGACCTATTTCCTTGTATTTATAATTAGAATGTTTAACTTATCCCATTATGTCTTAGAAGTATGCAATTATTATTTTATTTTGTAAGGACTCATAACTAAGTTTGCTTTGACGGTGAGAGAAGACCTTAGATTTGAACTTGCAGGTGATGTTGAAAATATTCAGAGTATGGAAAAATCTTGGAGACACACGGAATTCAGTCTGTACTGAGAATTTGCTGTATGGATCGTGAGCCTTTAATGGCTTATTTTCTTGGCTCTTAAGATTTCCTTGTATTGATTGTATTGTCTATAACAAGTCAGGGCTTAGAAGCAGAAAAGAATTATATATTCTAGCTAGCCTGTATAAAAGACATATATAATGCTGGTATTTAACTTATAAGCTATAAGCCTAGATTGGACTGGATTTGAGGTGTGTTAACTTATATCCCAGGCATATATTTCCTTTGTTACTTGATGTTTCTCCTGGCCACGAGCTTCTATCCATCTTGCCTCATGGCAGCCTTTTCCTCTCTAGGGTCTGTCCTATTTCCCTGGTCTCTGTAGAGATCCATTACTTGATGCCCTTGATGCTCAAGTCCTGCCTTTCTTTATTACTGCTCAATCACAGGCTCTAATCTTTATTAACTAATTGACTTTAAATTGAGGAGCAGATTTTACATAAGATCACTTGGTGTACCTGAGGATTTCCTCTTCAGGAGCAACCAGATCTTGGGGTCAGTATTTAGAATTTGAATACATAGCAGGAACATCGCAATCTCCACCACACAGCCTCTAGGGAATGAGTTTGTAGTGGGAGATCTGCCCTGCTCTGCTCTAACACACTATGGGTTGGAACCCTACTGATCACTTGAAAGAGGGTTTTGTAATAAAAGTGAATTATGCTCTGCTTCACAACAACCAATGCAGACTGCTTTCCTCTGTGATAGGGTCTACTATGATACTATTCTCACTTTAGTTACAGCGCAGAAATGACGATTAATAGTTAACAGTTAACCAAATCCTCTGAAGCTATGACCCAAAATAAGTATTTTGTGTTTCAAAATTGCTCATCTCCTGCACTTTATCCAGTGCCACAGGACAGTCTAGTGTGTCATACACACCTATTCTCCTTTACCCAGGGGAATCGCCCAGGTTTTTATGCTACCTACTTCTTTCCCAAGGAATCCATCTCCTTCTTTTAACTGCAGCCAGAATTTCTGAATGTGAACCGCAGTTCCTGGTCAGAGAGACTGGATGGACATGAAACTTCTAAGAGTTTGCCAGTAGAACTTGTTTGCCGAATCTTGGCTGACTTTTCCCGATACACTCAGAGTTATCTGATTCTCATGTCTTGTTATTCGTTGACTAAGCTTCCTCCAACATAGACATAAGTCTGATAAGAGACAGGACATTGTTCTCTTCTCTGTTGTGTCTACAGCCAAGCAAATAAGAGTAAGGTAGCCTCATCCTTAATAAGGCTCAGTAAATGTCTGTGAGAGAGGAAGAAAACATCCCTATCAGTTTCAATAAGACCATTTATTGTGCTGGCCAGTTACACTGAACTATGGCCAAGTTAAAATAGTACACACCTTGCTACAGGAACTAAGGTACAGTGGCAGTTGCTTCAACAATTTATTGAGCTAACTTGTTATTGTGTTTAACATCCTATCTTTAGTTGAACAAACACTGAGGTAAAATGCACTAAAGTCTGTTGCCAATTTTTCTAATATGCCCACCCACTAGCCTGGTTGCTATTGTCTCCATTCTTTTTCCACAGTTCTTATTGTCTGTAAGCTGGTATACATGTGCTTTACAATATGTGTATATTTTAAAAGTATATATCTGTGTGTTCATAGTATACTTGTGTGTATATGATTTTCATGTATTAGTCTACATATAAAGCATGCTGTATGTGTTAGCATAAATATAAATATAAATATATAGGTATACTTTTTGACCCTTTAATCTCTTTCTTCATTCATATGTTAACAGCTCCCCAGATTTATTGAGAGGCTATATATTTTCCAGTGTGAAACTTCTCGATGAGGTTATAATCAAGCCATCTGTGATGGGTTGTTCTAATTGTCAACAGCACACAATTTAAAATGACCTGGGATTCCATTACAATGAAACAGGCTTTATTCCAGAGATGCAGTGATGGTTTGATGTATATAAACTGATAAACATAAGTTGATAAAAAAAAAGACCAAAAGACAAAACCACATGATCATGTCATTATTTGCAGAAAAGGCCTTTGACAAAATAATACACCCCTTCAGATATAAACCATGGAGATAATAGGGATATAAAAAATGCCTTATCATAATAAAAGTGAGTTAAAACAAGCCCACAAGCAGCATAAATGTAAATGGAGATAAATTCAAAGAATTTTCACTAAAATTTATGACAATACAAGACAATTTCTCCAGACATATTCAATATAGGTATGTCTAGAATGGTAAGACTTTTCTAGAATAATAAGGCGAATGAAGGGTATCAGTGGGATATGAATAGAAAAGGAAGCAGTCACAGTATCTTCATTTATATATGATAAAATTATATACATAAAAATGCTAAAAATATCCATTGAGAAAATTCTATATCTGATAAACACTTTCATCGAAGTAGCAGGATACAAATTTAACATGTAAAGTGTGTCATATATGCAAATGACAAAGTGAAAATAAATCTGGAAGAAAGAACCTTATATAATTGCCTCAAGAAAAAATATCTTAGTATCACTCTAATCAAGCAAGTAAAGTTTGTATAATAAAAACTTTAAGTGTTGAAGAAAGAAACTGAAACTCTCAGATATTAGGTATCAATCAAGGAAATAAACACAAGAAAAGGATCCCTCAAAGCAGGGTAAAGGACATTTTTGAAACCAATGCTACACACCTAGGAATCTCAAGAACTTTGGAGATGCCAAGAATGTAGAAGCCCTGCTAAGAAAATCTGTAGGCACTAAAGACAACCACGTCAGGACAGTTACCCTGTGAGCTGCAGTAGACAAGGCCAGAGACGTTGAGGATCCTAAACCTCTTTGATATTATAGGAGACAATTGTGTGTCCAAGATGTGAGAAATGGAGATAGGGCCTAACTCATGTTCTGCTGGAGTTAAGTGTTGTCTTGGCCCATTTTCTCTTCTTTTCATTTGTAACAAGAATACTCAATTTATCTCATTATGTCTTGGAGGTATGTGAAGACCTTAGACTTGAACTTGTGGGTGAATCTGAAAACCTTCCAATATGGAAAGCCTTGAAAATACACTAAAACCATTTTTTATTGAGAATTTAGTATGTAGATATAAGCCTGTAAGGATTAATATATAAATCTTTCACTTGGCTCTTAAATGTTCCATTTGGCTTGAATACTTTGTCCCCATTAATGCAGTGCCTAAGCACAGATGCTCTGGGTGGATTTCATTGTGAGAGATATGCCCAGCTCTTTCCTAATACACCATGGATTGGTATTTCCTGAGCATCAAGGATGGTGCTTTGTTCTAAAATGTGAAGTATTGTTCTGCTTCAGATCCACCAAAGAGAAACTATTTTGTTCTGTGTTGTAGTTCCTCTATATTATTATTCTTGCTTTAATCACAGACAAGGAATGAGAAATAATGGATAACAGGTAGCCAATTCATCTAAAGCAGTCATACAAAATATTTTCTGCTTAGAAACTGCTCATCTCCTGCACTTTATTCCAGTGACACAGAACACCTACTCTGGTTCATCCATCTAAGCATGCCAGCTTGTTATAATACTTAGTATTTTTGTGAGGAAATCTTCTTCTTCCCTTAACAACAGCTAGCACTTTTGGATCCTTAGCAGGCAAATGTGAATTGTACTCCCAGATCAGAAAGATTGATATGGCCACCAAACCTCTAGAGGTCGCCAGTAACTCTTGTTTGTCAAAGCTTGCCTGATTTTCTCAATATACTCAGGGGTATAGAATTTTAGTGTATTCTTTATTAGTTTATTATGAGGTTTCTCCAACCTGGACATGTTTCATAAGAGCCAGGACATTACTCTCTTCCGTGTTATATCTGCAGCCTTGCAGGTAAGGGTCAGACAGCCTCACCCTTAATAAAGTTTCAAAATTGTTTGTGACAGAGGGAAAAAACATCCTTGTCAACTATAATAAAATATTTATAATCTTGGCACTTATACACGAACTATGGCCAAGTTAAAATAGCCTACACACCTGCTCACAGGAACTATCCATGTGCTTCAGTAAGAACAACCCCTTTATTGAGCCCAATCTTTATGGTCTTTAATATTTTTACGTTCATTTGGGCAAGTACTTTAGTAAAATACACAATGTCTCTGATAGTCAAACCAACATGTGCATTCTCTGGCTTGATTTCCATTGTGTCTTTTTCCAAAGCTCTTATTGATGTGTTTATAAAAAGATAAAGAGAAAATATGCCCTGGGCTTCAGCACCAATGGTGTCTTTATAAAAAGATAAAGAGAAGGGGGAATATGGTCTATGGAGGTGTGGTGAGGTATGGGAAAGGGGGTGCCTCACCAGGTCCATGCTGAGACATCCCTTCACCCTGAGCAACCAACCAGAGGACAGTATAAAATAGAGTTTATTCAGGGCTTAGAGAGGAGAGTTAAGAGGAAAGTAGGGGCAGAGAGAGAGAGAGAGAGAGAGAGAGAGAGAGAGAGAGAGAGAGAGAAATTGAGTAGAGACCGGGTATGAACATGTGGAGAGAAGAGGGGAAGGAAATAGGGAGAGAGGGGACAAAGGGGGAAAAAGGTAAAAGCAAGAGAGCAAGAGAGGAACAAGAAAGAGTGTGAGGAGCGGGCAAGAAGCCTCTTTTATAATAATGTCAGGCATACCTGGCAATAGCCAAGTGGGGTTGGAACTTAGACAGAATGCTAACACTTATCATATGTAAGCTGGTATATATTTGAGTAACAATATATGTATATATGTATGTACATATAAATATGTATCTGTGTATTCATAGTAAATTTATATATGTATCTGTGTATACATATATGTATATATACAGAGATATATATTCATATATGCTTGCATATAAAACATGTTACATGAGTTACCATGGATGTAAATATATTCTTTTTGAAAATTTAGTCTCTTCATTTGTATCTTAACAGCACCCATCTTTTTTGAGAAGTTATATAATTTCCACTGTGCAATTTCTTGATGAAGTTATAAATCAAGCCAAGTTTGATGGGTTGTTCTATGGTCAGTGAGCACGATTTAGAATGGCCTGGAAATAGAATCTCAATGACTTGGTTTATACATTAGCTTGTCCTAGGGGATGTCCTTAGGAGACTGTGCTAATTGAAGAGGGAAGACCTGGTTCTCTGTGTGGTACTATTTCTGAGGAAGGGGATGTGGAGCTACATAAGTGTGAAGACCACAAGCAGAACATTAGCGTGCATGTGTTAATTCAGTGCTCTCTGTGGATATAATGTAACAAGTTGTTTCAAGTTCCTGTTGCTTTGATTTTCCAAAAATAATCAGCTGTACCCTGGAATTGTGAGCCAAATAAGCCATTTCCTTTGCAACTTTCTTTTGTCCAGCTATTTTATCACAATCACAGGACCCAAAGCTAAGATATAATCTTAGTCTCCTAGCAGAGAAACAAACACGTGACCTATCCAGGTCTGCAACAAACTCCCTCCTATCCTTTGGGTCAGTCTCTGATAACAAAAACCATTTTCTACATTGACTTTCCAATAGACATACTGGCCTGGAACTGAGGGAAATAGATTTCAGTATCCTTCCTGTCCTCCAGGATCATCTCTCTTGTGTCACTCCCTAGTCACCAGCCCTGTAGTAACCAGCTGGCTGGTACTTGCTTCCCACCATACCCTGGGAACTCTGCCATCCCTTTATTTCTTTGTTGAAACTTAGGTCTGTTGCTTCCTGTAGACCTCCTCAGTTCTTTCATACCCATCCCTATTGTTTCGATCAACTGTCAGTTCCTAGAAACCCTATCTACCTGGGGCTCTTGGTGGTCACACCAGGCTGGAAAAGTGATTATTGCTCTCCTACCTGTCCTTCATTATGATCTCCCTTGTCTCACTCCCAGTCCTGGAGCAGCCTGATAAAGGTACCCCTCCTCCAACTTCAATACCATTCACTAGAGACTGCAACACTTTCTATAGACCCAGGTTAACTTGAGCCTTTCATCTTTGTCTCACCACGAGCTACATGAAGGAACCCATCTTCCCATCACAACTACTTTATGGACCTAGCCTCTTGGAATAAACCAGATCTCTGTCCTGAAACTCCACTTAGCCTCTTATTCTAGTTCATATTTACTCCTCTCTTCTACCCAACTACCTGCAGAAGCTCCCTCTATCGCTAACACACCATCTAAGATGCACAGAGATCAAAAGAAAACAAGGAATGGAACACTTATCCCTATAAGGCATGGCCAGATATTAACACCAAGAATCATATTATTATATCTCTGTATCTTAATTCCAACTATCGTAACTTCACATGCTGACATACCAACTCAAAACAACAAACAGTAATAGCCAAGATAGTATGTCTCCACCAGACCCAGTAACCAATTCAATAAAATATATGACAGTTCATGGTAGTGAGGATGTGAAATAAGGGGTATATTCATCAGCTGCTGGTAGGTCTGGAAGCTTGCACAGACACCATAGAAATCAATGTAGCAGACCCTCAGAAAGCTGACAATGGATCTACCTCTTGACTCAGGCTATACCTTCATTGGCATACACTCAAAGCACCTTACTACGGAAACACTTGCTTAATCATTTTTATTGCTGCTTTATTCATAATAATTAGAGTTTGAAAACAGCCTAGGTGTACATCAACTGATGAATGGATAATAGCAACGTGGTTCACTTAAAGAACTGTTTTTTCAGGTGTTAAAATTAAAACTATGAAAATCACAGATAAAGGGAAATAAAAAGTCAGCTCTTTTGGGAATAACAATACCTGAAAAGAAAAAATATTAACAGTCTTACAGTGAATGCAAGTTTTAAATATCTAATAGGAATGCTATAATTTACATAAAAACTGATGCTAGTGTCAAGCAAGGGGCTAAATAGAAAAATGAGATCTGCTTAGAAACTGCACATCTTCTGCAATGTATTCCAATGACATAGAACAGGTTAGCACACCTCTGCTTTAGGTAAGAATAGATCTCATTATTATACTACTTATTTCTTTTGTGAGGACATCCTCTTTTTCCCTTAGCTGTAGCCAGCATTTCTGGATACTTAGCATGAAAATTTGAATTGTACTTCCTGATCTGAAAGACTTACAAAGACACCAAACCTCTAGAGGTTGCCAGGAGGACTGGTTTGTAGAGGCTTGCCTGATTTTTCTTAATATACTCAGGGATAACTGATTTTCGTTTCTTCTTTATTGGTTCATTATGAGCGACCTCCTACCTGGAAATGAGTTTGGCAAGAACCATGATGTTGTTTTCTTCCCTTTTGTGTCTACAGCTAAGTGAATAAGGGTAAGAGCCTCACCCTTAATAAAGATCCAATAAATCTCTGTGACAGAGGAAGAAAACAACCTTATCAACTACTATAAATCTATTTATGGTCTTGCCACTTCCGCTGAACTATGCCCAAATCAAAATAACCTACACACCTGGTATTAGGACTGTCCCTGGTTTTCAGTAGAGTTGTTCCAACAACCCCTTTATTGGGCCAAATGTTTTATGGTCTTTAAATTTTTATCTTTATTTGGACAAGCGCTGTCCTCTATGGTGATCTCTCCCATGTCATTCCAAAGCCCCCAACCCTGTTTGCTGGTACTCTTGTTCCTAACCTATATCCATTCCCTGGTAACTCTGACATCTCTTTGTTCCTTGGCTCAAACATAGAGTTGCTCCTTCCTGTACACCCTCTCAACTCTCCCTTTTAGCCCATCCCCTTCCCTTTTATTATCCTCCCATACCTAGAAAACCTATCTACCTCATGCTGTCAGTGGTCACACCAGGCTGGGAGAGTGATTGTTGCTCTCCTTTCTGTCCTTCATTAAGATCTCACCTGTCTAACTCTGAGTCCTGTAGCAGCCTGATTAAAGGAGCTCCACTCCACTCCACTTCAATTCCATTCACTAGAGACTCAGATGCTTGATATAGATCCAGGTTTCCTGTAGAACTTTCATCCCAAGCTCTACAGAAATATCTTTGTCTTAACACAATTTATAGTAGGAACCCATCTTCCCACCACATTTTTCTACTCCCTTGGGTCCTACCTTCTTGGAGTAGACAAATCCTTAGCTCTTTTTTTCTGAAACTCCACTCAGTCTTTTATTCTACTTCATCTCTGTTCATCTCTGCTACCCAACAACCTGCAGAAGTTCTCTCTATCAGGAACCATCAGCTACCACACATTCCCAAGATGCAGCAAATACAAGAAAAATGAAGGAATAGAACACTTACCACAAAAGGGAAGACCATGTATCAACATGAGGATTCATATAGCCATATCTCCAATTATAATTACAGAAAAGGTCACAACAATAATAGCCAATTCAATATGCCTTTCCCAAATCCCAATAACCAAACTACATCCGGACCTGAGAAATGCAAGATAGTTGATGCACAAGACAATGACTTAGAATAGTCATTATTAACGTGTTCAAGGACATGATTAAATATCTTAATGAAGTCTGTATAAATAGAACATTTGGTTGAAAAAGTAGAACAAATTAAGACGTAAAAATAGGATTTAATAAATAGATTCAATAAGGTAAACACAGTGGATATCAACAACAGAGAAAACAGAAATTACACAAATTCATGGAAATTAAACAACTCACTACTAAAAGAAAAATAATTCAAGGCAGAAATCAAGAAGAAAATTCAAAACATTTAGAATTTGAATGAAAATAAAAACAAAATATCCGAACCTATGTCACATAGGGAAGAGAGTGCTAAGAGGCAAGTTCTTAGCACATTCATAAAAAAATCAAATAGGAGCCCATGTGTAAGCACTAGAACAAAAAAGAAATAATGCTCATAAGGTTTTGATTGCAAGAAATGTCCAAACTCAAGCATGAAATTAATTTAAAAAAGAAGCAAAATAAAATAAAATGATCAAAGAAGTGAAGTTAGTTCTTTGAAATCGATAAACTCTCTAAAGTAACTAAAAGATCAAGATAGAAGATTCAAATTAAGAAAATTCACCATGAAATGGACACATAACAACACACACTGAGGAAATTTAGAGAATCATAGGAAGATATTTTAAAAAATTGTATTCCACCAAACTAAAATCCTAAAAAATGGATGAATTTTATGATATATGAAAGTTAATATAAGATTATGTAAATAAATTAAATCAGTCCAAAGCCTATAGTAAAGACAGAATGACTAAAATTTTCCCAACAAAACAAAGCAAAGCAAACAACCACAATAACAAAGAAAGCATGAAACCAACCAAACAAACAAAACAAACACAACAAAAATCAGAGACAGATGGATTCAGCACAAAATTCTTCCAACCTTCAAAGACAATACTCCTCAAATTACTTCACAAAATAAAAGCAGAATATTTCTTAATTTTTATGATGAGGCTACAATTAGCTTTATTCCTGAACCATACAAGACCCAACAAAGAAAGATGTTATAGACCAGTATCTCTTATGAGCATAGATTTAAACAATCTCCATAATAAAAGGCTTAGAAACTAAATCTCAGAACACATAAAAAATTCCACGCTACACAAGTAGGCTTCATTCTAGAGATGCAGGGATGGTTCCACATATATAAATTGACAGACATAATTTGCCAAAAACCAGACCGAAAGACAAAGACCATATTATCGTCTCATTATTTGTAGAAAAGGCTCCACCCAGAAGCTGTCTCAGGCAGACGCAGATATCCATATCTAAGCAGAGGATGGAGCTTGGAGACTCTTATGGAAGAACAGGAGGAAGGATTGGGACCTCTAATGGGATAGGAACTCCCAGGAATACCAAAAGAATCAACGAACTTGGACCCTTGGGGATCATAGAGACTGAATTACCAACCGAAAAAATGCATGGGCTGGAGGTCTATTGGCACATGTGTAGCAGATGTATAGCTTGGTCTTCATGTGGGTCCCAAACAACTGGAAGCATATCCTAACTGGTGTTTTTCATAGTTGGAATATATTATCTAGTTGGACTGCCTTGTTTGGCCTCAGTGGGAGAGGCTGCACCTTGCCTAACAGAGAATTGATGTACCACGGTGTTGGTGGGGAGGGGGAGCAAACAGGAGACCCATTCACTCAGAGGAGAAGGAGAGAGTGGTTGTGGGAAGGACTGTGGGAGTAGTGACCAGGAGAGGGGCAATGAGTTGGATGTAAAGTGAAGAAGAAATAAAGTTAGACACCAACAACCCAAATAACCCAATTACAAAATGGGGTACGCAACTAAAGAGAGAACTCTCAATAGAGGGATCTCAAATGGCTAAGAATCACTTACAGAAATAGTTAAATCTTTAGTCATCAGGGAAACAGAAATCAAAAGAACTCTGAGGTTCTACTTTACACCTCTCAGAATGGCTAAGATCAAAAACTCAAGAGATAGCCCATGCGGGTGAGTGTGTGGAGCAAGTGGAACACTTTCCCATTGCTGGTCGGAGTGAAAACTTGTACCACCACTTTGAAAATCAGTTGAGAATCTTCTCAGACAACTTGGAATAGCTCTACCTCAAGACTGAGCTCTACCACTCCTGGAAACAACCTAGATGTCCCTCACCTAAAGAACGGATAAAAAAATGTGGTACATTATTTTTCTATATAATGGAACAGTTCTCATTTTTAATATATAATTTTTATTTTATTCTAATAATATTTTATAATTAAAACATATAAACATTTTATATACAATTATGCTATTACATATTTAAAATATAGTAATTTGTATATAATACTCATGTGTGTGATATACAAAAATCGTACCACATTTATATTCTCCATTTATCTGTTAGTGGGTATGTAGGCTGTTTCCACTTTCTTGCTTTAATAAACAGATTAGCAAGAAACATTGATATGCTAAATTTTATAAAATAACTTCACTTTTGTGAATTTATTAAGTTTTTGTGTGCCCCACTGTTGTAGGATTCTTTCTGTAATAAAGGCTCAGACAACAATGAGAGGGGAAGAGAAATGTAGTCAGAAGTGGACCAAAGCCAGCATAGCTCTTGAAAGGCAGTAGTATCAAGTACAGTTTGCATCCTCATTTTATATCCTACACCCACAAGATGTAATTATCAAGCAAGTGAGAATTTACAGTAGCATGACTGGTAGTCAGCTTTTCCTTTCAAAGGTATGTTATAGTTGTAATGTGTAGACTTTGGGGTTAGGTTGCTAAGATCAATGATCTCTTTGTTTTAACTATTTCTCCAGGTTTTTCTATTCTAGGTAGCAAGTAGAGTCATGCTTGACAGTAAGCAGTGTTTTAAATAAATCATCAAATAACTCAGAAAGTCAGTATGTAATAATGTGTCTCTTCTACCTTATGTCATTTCACCAGGACATGTTCCTTTATTAATTTAGAACATCTTGAATGGGGTAGTGAGTAAAACATATATTCTTGGTATTTAGGTGAGACATTCTGCAAATATCTGTTAGGTTCATTTGATAAAATATGTCATTAATTCAACTGTTTTTCTACTTATATTTAGTCCCAATATCCTGTATTTCAGAAAATGTGTGGTGTTGAAATCACCTTCTATTATTGGACTACAGTCAAACTTTGCCTTTAATTCCAGTAACACCACTTTGTAAAATCGGGTTCACCAAATTTAGTAATACATGTTTATTGTGATGATGGTTTAAAAATTAATTTTAATTTGCCTTGATTAGGATGAAATATCTTGTCTCTTTTAATTGGTTTTGGCTTAAAGTCTTTTCTCAGATATCAGGTTGACAGATACTTGCTCTCTGGTCTCACTTATTTGGAATATATTTTCTACCCTTTCGCTTTAGGGTTCTGCCTATCTTTAAAAAGAACCTAAGTTTCGTGGAGACAACAAAACGTTGAGTTACATTGCTTCATTCATTCAGGTAGCCCATACCTGTGGATTAGAATATTAAGAACATTCATATTTGAAGTTATTATTAAAAGGTATGAGGTTATTGCAGTTTCTTTTATTTTGTTGGTTTTATTGTTTCTGCTTTCTATTTTTTTTTTTACTTTTTTGCCATTTTTATTAAATTGGGTATTTCTTATTTACATTTCACATGTTATTCCCTTTCCCGGGCTCCTGTTCATCAGCCCCCTAGCCCCTACCCCTCCTCGTTTATATGGGTGTTTCCCTCCCCATCCACCCCCCATTACCCCCCCCCAACAATCCCATTCACTGGGGGTCCAGCCTTAGCAGGACCAATGGCTTCCCCTTCCACTGGTGCCCCAACAAGGCTATTCACTGCTACCTATGCAGTTGGAGCCCAGGGTCAGTCCATGTATAGTCTTTGGGTAGTGGTTTAGTCCCTGAAAGCTCTGGTTGGTTGGCACTGTTGCTCTTATGGGATCGCAAGCCGCTTCAGCTCTTTCAGTCCTTTCTCTAATTCCTCCAATGGGGATCCCATTCTTAGTTTGCTGACAGAATTAGCCTCTGTATTTGACATGTTCTCTCATTTTTTTTTGCTGTGTCTCTCAGAAGAGATCTATATCCGGTCCCTGTAAGCACGCACTTTTCAGCTTCATCCATCTTACCTAGTTTATATATGCCACACATGGGGCAGGCCACCCTGAATGGCTGTTCCTTCCTTCTCTGTTCTAAACTTTGCCTCCCTATCACCTCCTATGGATATTTTTGTTCCCCTTTTAAACACCAAGTGAAGCATCCACACCTTGGTCATCCTTCTTGAGTTTCATGTGGTCCTTGCAGGGCATCTTGGGTAATTCGAGCATTTGGACTAATATCCACTTATCAATGAGTGCATACCATGTGTGTTTTCCTGTGATTCGGTTACCTCACTCAGGATGATATTTTCCAGTTCCAACCATTTGCCTATGAATTTCATGAAGTCTTTCTTTTTGATAGCTGAGTAGTATTCCATTGTGTAGATGTACCACATTTTCTGTATCCACTCCTCTGTTGAAGGGCATCTGGGTTCATTCCAGTTTCTGTCTATTATAAATAATGTTGCTATGAATGTAGTGGACCATGTGTCTTTGTTATATGTTGGAGCATCTTTTGGTTATATGCCCAGGAGAGGTATAGCTGAGTCCTCAGGTAGAGCAATGTCCAATTTTCTGAGGAACCTCCAGAATGATTTCCAGAAAGGTTGTACCAATTTGCAATCCTACCAAAAATGGAGGAGTGTTCCTCTTTCTTCACAACCTCACCAGCATCAGCTGTCACCTGAGTTTTTTATCTTAGCCATTCTGACTGGTGTGAGGTAAAATCTCAGGGTTGTTTTGATTTGCATTTCCCTGATGATTTTTGTGTCAATATTCACAAGGGAAATTGATCTGAAGTTCTCTTTCTTTGTTGGATCTTTGTGTGCTTTAGGTATAAAAGTTATTGTGGTTTCATAGAAGAAATTTGGTAGTTCTCTGTCTGTTAATATTTTGTTGAATAGTTTGGAGTATTGGTGTATGAAGTCTTCTATGAAGGTCTGATAGAATTCTGCACTAAATCCATCTGGTCCTGGGCTCTTTTTGGTTGGGAGATATTTTAATGACTGCTTCTATTTCTTTAGGAGTTATGGGGTTGTTTAGAGGGTTTATCTGTTCCTGATAAACCATTTCGTCCAGATTTTCAAGGTTTGTTGAATATAGGCTTTTTTAGTAGGATCAGATGATATTTTTAAAATTTACTCAGATTCTGTTGTTATGTCTCCCTTTTCATTTCTGATTTTGTTAATTTGGACACACACTCTGTGCCCTCTGGTTAGTCTGGCTAAGGGTTTATCTATCTTGTTGATTTTCTCAAAGAACCAGCTTTAGGTTCTGTTGATTCTTTGTATAATTTTTTTTGTTTCTACTTGGTTGACTTCAGCCCTGAGCTTGATTATTTCCTGCCTTATACTCCTCTTGGGTATATTTGTTTCTTTTTGTTCTAGAGTTTTAGGTGTGCTGTCAAGCTGCTGATGTATGCTCTCTCCTGTTTCTTTCTGCAGGCACTCAGAGCTATGAGTTTTTCTCTTACCACAGCTTTCATTGTGTCCCATAAGTTTGGGTATGTTGTACCTTCATTTTCATTAAATTACAAGAAGTCTTTAATTTCTTTCTTTATTTCTTCCTTGACCAAGTTATCAATGAGTAGAGCATTGTTCAACTTCCATGTATATGTGGGTGTTCTTTCCTTATTGTTACTGAAGACCAGCCTTAGTCCATGGTGATCTGATAGGATGCATGAGATTATTTCTATTTTTCTGTATCTGTTGAAGCCTGTTTGTGACAGATCATATGGTCAATTTTGGAGGAGGTACCATGAGGTGGTGAGAAGAAGGTATATCCTTTCGTTTTAGGATGGAATGTTCTTTAAATATCTGTTAAGTCCCTTTGGTTCATAACTTCTGTTAGTCTCTCTATGTCTCTGTTTAATTTCTGTTTCCATGACATGTCTAGTGATGAAAGTGGGGTGTTGAAATCTCCTACTATTATTATGTGAGGTGCAATGTGTGCTATGAGCATTAGTAAGGTTTCTTTTTTGAATATAGATGCTCTTGTATTTGTACAATAGATATTTAGGATTGAGAGCTCATCTTGGTGGATTTGTCCTTTGATGAATATGAAGTATCCTTCCTTATCTTTTTTGATAACTTTTTGTTGAAAGTCGATTTTATTCAATATTAGAATGGCAACTCCACCTTGCTTCTTCAGACCATTCAATTGGAAAGTGGTTTTCCAGTCTTTTACTCTGAGGTACTGCCTGTCTTTGTCTCTGAGGTGTATTTCCTGTAGGCAGCAAAATGCTGTGTCCTCTTTACTTATCCAGTCTGCTAAGCTGTATCTTTTTATTGGAGAGTTGAGTCCATTGATGTTGAGAGACAGTAAGGATTAGTGATTGTTGCTTCCTGTTTTTCGTATTTAGAGGTGTGATTATGTTTGTGTGCCTTTTTCTTTTGGTTTTGTTGCAAGGAGATTACTTTCTTGCTTTTTGTAGGGTGTAGTTTCTTTCCTTGTGTTGGACTTTTCCATTTATTATCCATTGTAGGGTTGAATTTAGAAAAAAGATATTGTGCAAATTTGGTCTTGTCATGGAAAATCTTGGTTTCTCCCTCAATGTTAATTGAGAGTTTTGCTGGATATAGTAGCCTGGGCTGGCATTTGTCTTCTCTTAGGGTCTGTATGACATCTGTCCAGGATCTTCTGGCTTTCATAATCTCTGGTGAGAAGTCTGGTGTAATTCTGATAGGTCTGCCTTTATATGTAACTTGACCTTTTTCCCTTACTGCTTTTAATATTCTTTCTTTGTTTTGTGCATTTGGTGTTTTAACTATTATGCGATGGGAAGAATTTCTCTTCTGGTCCAATCTATTGGGAGTTCTGTAGGCTTCTTGTATTTTTTGGGCATCTCTTTCTGTAGGTTAGGGCAGTTTTCGTCTATGATTTTGTTGAAGATATTTACTGGCCCTTTAAGTTGGGAGTCTTCACTCTCTTCTATACCTATTATCCTTAAGTTTGGTCTTCTCATTGTGTCCTAGATTTACTGTATGTTTTGGGCTAGGAGCTTTTTCTGCTTTACATTATCTTTGATGGTTGTGTCAATGTTTTCTATGGTATCGTATGCTCCTGAGATTTTCTCTTCTATCTCTTGTATTCTGTTGGTGATGCTTGTATCTATGACTCCTGATATCTTCCCTAGGTTTTCTATCTCCAGGGTTGTCTCCCTTTGTACTTTCTTTATTGTTTCCATTTCTAACTCCTGGATGGTTTTGTTAACTTCCTTCTCCTGTTTGGTTTTGTTTTCCTGTAGTTCTTTAAGGAATTTTTGTGTTTCCTCTTTAAGGGCTTCTACTTGTTTACTTGTGTTGTCCTGTATTTCCTTAAGGACCTTCTTTAAGTCCTCCATCATCATGATAGAATGTGATTTTAAATCTAAATCTTGCTTTTCCGGTTTGGATATCCAGTGTTTGCTTTGGTGTGAAAACTGGGCTCTGATGATGCCAAGTAGTCTTAGTTTCTGTTACTTGGGTTCCTGCACTTGCCTCTGGCCTTCAGGTTGTTTCTGGTGTTAAGATTGTTTCTGATGGTAGCTTGATCCTCCTGTGGGCCTGTGTGTCAGCACTCCTGTAGACCTGTTTTCCTGTTTTCTTTCAGCCAGTTATGAGAACAGAGTGTTCTGCTCTCAGGTGTGTAATTGCTCCTGTGTGGCTGGCTTTCATCTCTTGCTAGGGCAGCAACTGGAAGGGTCCTGCCGCTACTCCTAGGTCCCTGTGCCCAGGGGGCACAGATGGTACTAGACGTTTTTCTCTTGAGTATGGAATGTGTCACAGAGTACTCTTCTCTGAGTTCTCCAGAGTGTTGGCACCTCTGAGGGTCTAGCTCCCCCCACAGCTCCCCACAGGATTGGGTGCAGGGAACTGTTTGACCTGTTCAGTTCAGATCTAGACACAGATCTGGACAGCAGAGCTTCTGTAGCTGACTGCTCTACATTCCTGTGTCCAGAGGCACTACACAGTTTCCTCTTGGGACAGGGATGTGGGCAAAGGTGGGCAGAAGTGGCAGTCTGTCCTGCCCTGCAGTCTCAGGATTTCCCATATTTCTGGGTGTTCAGCTCTCTCTCCTCTGCTTTCTATTTTATTAACTGTAGCTTCACATAGTTTATTTCTGGAGTCTCTTCACTATACTTATTCCTCTCTTCAATTTAAAGTATGCCATTTAGTGTTTTGTTTATGGTTGTTTTGGACATGAGGTTTTAAATTTATGATTGTCATTTTAAATTATATGTCCTCAGGTTGATCTAGGTAGTTCATGTTAGATAATACTTCTATAGGACTAGAGTATTTAATGGGGAACATGTTGACTTGTCTATTCATGCTGTTTTCACAATATGACTTGGGAATGTGGACTTCTTTCTTTGGTGAGAATTTGGCCTTGCTTAGATTGAGACTTTTTGAAATTTCAGTTCTTTTAAAATATGAAGAGAAGCTTTATCAACAGTGATAGTTTAAAATAAGACATGACAACTATGTATAACATGACATTGGAGGCCTAGAGGAAAGCCTTCAGCCTTCAGAGAAATGTCCCAATAAAGGAAGGAAGTTATCTGACCTTTATATCCTTTCAGGGATGGTGGGACATTCTATAGCACATGATTTAGTCTTGGAGTGCCTATGCAACAAGTATGTAAAAGCTAGGCACTGGGAATCATAAATAAGGGTCTGGGAAGCCACATCATAACGTGGGTTATAATGTCCGAGAGAGAAAGAGACAGAGAGACAGAGACATATAGAGACAGAGAGACAGAGACAGATAGAGACACAGAGACAGAGACAGATAGAGACAGAGACAGACAGAGATAGAGACAGAGAGACAGATACAGACAGAGACAGAGAGACAGAGACAGACAGAGACAGAGACAGAAACATAGAGAGCTCTGAATGGGTTAAGGACACTTATGCCAGAATTCTTGAGGCTGTAATCTAGTCTTTTGGAGTGACTAGTGTTTTAAAGAGACAGGAACATGAGCTAGCAGTCATTCCACCAGGTGAAATAAGTATGCTTCAGTGTTTTGTAGCCAGGAGTCTATGTAGCCATCTCAATATAATCCCATTGGCTACACTCATACCTGTCATCCCTGGCACACAAGCAAGGGTTCACTCAACTGTGAAAAAGTACAGTTTAGTTTGTGAAGGAATATGGAAACTTTTTAAGCTTAGACTTTGTAAATATGACTTTAGTTGTCATAACTGTCTGTTTTTAATGAAAGAAGACTTTACTCAAATGGAACAATGCCATGGCCACTGTAGCCAGGGTCATCACTGGAATGGAGGGTAATGCTGGATAGACAGGCAGGAATCTAGTTCATATCAAGAATGAACAGTTTTTACTTTTCTCACTAATGTTTATATATTGTCTAGCTAGTAAAAGTGGCACTGCTAGCAGAGCTTGGACAAACAGTATCTCGAACCCCCTTATCTGAGGTCTGCCATCTACACCTCCCAGTCTCTGGTCTTGTTTTCCCAGGATGACATCCTCCTAGTGCTTACCTTGTGACTGCAGTTTTTTCTCATCAAGGGGCCATGCCTGGATCCTGGTCTGTGTGGAAAATCAGGATTCCACCATCTTCCCACATTAGACTTTGGAGCATCATGATGATATTAGCCTCTTTTCCTTGAATAATTTTCAATAATTTTCTCCAGATTGCTTGGGTGCAGAGTTAGCCTGCATCCAAATAAGAATAATATTTAATTTACATAAATATAAAATATTTATATAAATATTTATATAAAGATAAAATGTTAATGGCAACTAATATTAAATTCACTTGGATTTTTAGTAGTTCAATCATCTGAAGTACCTAAAAGATTGAGACATTGTAAGGTACTTTTCAATTCATCAGCAAAATGTTGGCCAAAGACAAATCATAATGTTCTCATGAATACCTTTCTTGATAAAATTGTTAAAGTTCAATAGTACTGTTGTGTTGACACCATACTCTGTCTAAATTGTCTTTTAACACTCTATGGGTATTTAGAGTCATTATATGGTAAAGCAGAGAAACAGATACAAGTATAATCATCATGGCAATTATTGGTCAATCAATATTTAATAGGTTGCATTTGTTGCCCAGTTGAGGCAATGCTATCCTTAAAAGCATTTTTCTTGTGTACTTCCTTTGTATCCAAACAGAACTGGTAAAATCTGTACAGAGGTTAGTGGAATAAAAAGAAGTTTGACAAACGACATACAAATTACAAACTACATGTAGTTTACTGGTGGCTGAAATTCTGGAAAAGTCCTCTCTTTTTATTACCAGGTTGGCGTCACCTGGTTCCAGTTCATTTGATGATTTTCACCAGTTCTCTTTGGATACAAAAGAAGCCCATTAGGAAAACCAAAGCCTTGTCTCCAATTTTGAAGGGAACAGAATTCACACATTGATTCAATCTTTGAGGAAATTTATATAAAACCACAAGTTTGGATAAAACACTTTTTTGTAAATTTTTGTCTGTAGTTGTCAAGGTAAAATTGAGTAAAACAACGTTTCGCAATTAAAATATAAATCACTTTATTTAGCAAGTTGCTCTTGAAAAATTAATCTTTTTTCCCTCATTTTCATTTATGTATCTGAATTTGAAGAAATAAATGGACCTGTTCAATTGAGGCTTGCCGGGGTTGGGGGGTGTTATAGGAATTTATTGAGAGATATGAACTTTTGAAATTTGATATAAAGCTATAAAAGTTTAGATGTACAAGCAGGACCATTGTGTGTTTTAATCTCTTTGAAACCCTTATTGCAGAGAAAGCAGTCAGTAAGTACCTGAAAACAGCTGCAGCAGACACATGTGTCTGAGCCTTAGGGAAAGTAAGGCTTGAAAAGTGGTCAATATAACCATGAACAAATTAAAAATGGCCAGAAGAGACTTTTGAATCTGCGTCTACAGTAATGTTAATTGTCCCCATAAAGCTTTAATAGCAGTACTTACAACTGTTAAGAAGAGTAGAATAGGAAATCCTGTGGGGAAGAGATCGGACCACCCCAAGTGCAGACATCCAAGGCCACAGGACAGATGTCACCTCTGCACACCTCGGCCCACATCCCTGGTCCAAGGGGAAACTGTACCCTCGGGGTGCAAGGACCTACACGAGCAATCAGGGGCAAGAGCCTTTGATTCCTGCCGGAGCCTAGAGCCAGAAGACAGTCTCTAGGTGTGCCTCCAAAGTTGAGAGCAGAGGTAAGACCCACCTTTCTGCTACCAAGTGACCTTCCTGGTAGAGTCAGGATACACAGAGGCGGAAGTCCTCTGGGTCAGGGCACTTCCTGTTTCTGGCTCTGCCCAGAAGTGAACTTATACCTTCCCATAGCTCCCTGCACCCAAATCCCATGGGGAAGAGAGCAGACCACCCAGGAGTGCAGACATCCCAAGGCAGCAGGACAGACTGCCACCTCTGCACACCTCTGCCCACATCTCTGGTCCAAGGGGAAACTGCACAGTGCCTCTGGACACAGGGATATAAGAACAGACAGCCACGGGTACCCGCACTTCTGGTTCTTGCCCAGGACTGAACTGATCTGGGCAAACAACTCCCTGCAACAAATCCCATGGGGGAGAGAGCTGGGCCTCAGAAGTGTGGATGCTCCTGAGAAGTCAGAGGAGACTACCCTCTGCCCACAATCCAGACCCAAGTGGGAATAGCCTAGTGCCAACTGTGCCCGCAGGGTGCAAGGACCTACACGAGCAATCAGGGGCAGGAACCTTGACTCCTGCCTGTGCCTAGAGCTGGAAGACAGTCTCCAGGAGCACAGCCCCAGCTGAGAGCAGAGGACTTGTTCTCAGGAAAGGATGAAAGAAAACAGGAAAACAGTTCTACAGGAGTGCTGTGTTCTACAGTTCTACAGAGGCTTACAGTGGGGTCAAGTCAGTCACAGAAACAGCCAGGCAAGCAAACACCAGAGACAACCCAGAGGGTTAGAGACAAGCCCAGGAACCTAAGCAACAGAAACCAAGACTGCTTGGCATCATCAGAGCCCAGTACTCCCACCAAAGAAATAACTGGATATCCAAACACACCAGAAAAGCAAGATTTAGATTTAAAATCACGTTTTTTTTATAATAATGGAGGACTTTAAGAAAGACATAAAGAACTTTCTTAGAGAAATGCAGGAAAACACAAGCAAACAAGTAGAAGCCCTTATGGAGAAAACACAAAAATCCCTGAAAGAATTACAGGAAAACACAACCAAACAGGTGAAGGAATTGAAAATGGAAATAGAAACAATAAAGAAAGCATGAAAGGAGACAACCCTGGATATAGAAAACCAAAGGAAGAGACAAGGAGTCATAGACACAAGCATCACCAACAGATACAAGAGATAGAAGAGAGAATCTCAGGGGCAGAAGATACCATAGAAAACATTGACACAACTGTCAAAGATAATGTAAACCCTAAAAAGCTCCTAGCCCAAAACATACAGGAAATCCAGGACACAATGAGAAGATCAAACCTAAGGATAATAAGTATAGAAGAAAGTGAAGACTCCCAACCTAAAGAGCCAGCAAATATATTCAACAAAATTATAGAAGAAAACTTCCCTAACCTAAAGGAAAAGATCCCATAAACATGCAAGAAGCCTACAGAACTCCAAATAGATTGGACCAGAAGAGAAACTCCACCTGTCACATAATAGTCAAAACACCAAATGCACAAAAGAAAGAAAGAATATTAAAAGCAGTAAGGGAAAAAGGTCAAGTGACATACAAAGGCAGACCTATAAGAATTACACCAGATTTCTCACCAGAGACTATGAAAGTCAGAAGATCCTGGACAGATGTCATACAGAACCTAAAAGAACACAAATGCCAGCCTAAGTTACTGTATCCAGCAAAACTCTCAATTAACATAGATGGAGGGGTTGGGGATTTAGCTCAGTGGTAGAGCGCTTGCCTAGGAAGCGCAAGGCCCTGGGTTCAGTTCCCAGCTCCAAAAAAAAAAAACCAAAAAAAATTAGCATAGATGGAGAAACCAAGATATTCCATGACAAAACCAAATTTATGAAATATCTTTCTACAAATCCATCCCTGCAAAGGATAATAGATGGAAAACTCCAAAATACCATATAGAAAGCAAAAATACAATTTCCTTGCAATGAAACCAAAAGAGAGACAAACAAACATAATTCCACCTCTAACAACGAAAATAACAGGACATGACAATCACTGTTTCTTAATATCTCTCAACATCAATGGACTCAGTTCCCCAGTAAAAAGACATAGACTAACAGATTGAATATGTTAAGAGGACCCAGCATTTTTCTTCATGCAGGAAACACACGTCAGAGACAAAGACAGATACTACCTCAGAGTAAAAGTCTGGAAAACAACTTTCCAAGCAAATGACCTGAAGGAAATATCTGGAGTTGCCATTCTAATATCAAATAAAATTGACTTTCAACCAAAAGTCATTAAAAAAGATAAGGAAGGACACTTCATATTTATCAAAGGAAAAATCCACCAAGATGAACTCTCAATCCTAAATATCTATGCTCTAAATACAAGGGCACCTACATTCATAAAAGAAACCTTACTGAAGCTCAAAGCTCATATTGCACCTCACAAGATAATAGTAGGAGATTTCAACACCTGACTCTCATCACTGGACAGATCATGGAAACAGAAATTAAACAGAGACATAGAGAAACTAACAGAAGTTATGAACCAAATTGATTTAACAGATACTTATAGAACATTCCATCCTAAAACAAAAGGATATACCTTCTTCTCAGCACCTCATGGAACCTTCTCCAAAATTGACCATATAATTGGTCACAAAACAGGTCTCAAAAGATACAGGAAGATATAAATAATCCCATGCATCCTATCCGTTCACCACGCAGTAAGACTGGTCTTCAATGACAATAATAATGACAGAAAGCCCACATATGCATGGAAGTTAAACAATGCTCTACTCAAGGACAACTTTGTCAAGGAAGAAATAAAGAAAGAAATTAAAGACTTCTTAGAATTTAATGAAAATGAAGATACAACATTCCCAAACTTATGGGACAGAATGAAAGCTTTGCTAAGAGGAAAACTCATAGCTCTGAGTGCCTGCAAAAAGAAACAGGAGAGAGCATACATCAGCAACTTGACAGCACACCTAAAAGCTCTAGAACAAAAAGAAATAAATAAACCCAAGAGGATTTTAAGGCAGGAAATCATCAAACTAGGGCTGAAATCAACCAAGTAGAAACGAAAAGGACTATACAAAGAATCAACAAAAGCAGGAGCTGGTTCTTTGAGAAAATCAACAAGATAGATAAACCCTAAGCCAGACTGACCAGAGGTCACAGAGAGTGTAACCAATTATCAAAATCAGAAATGAAAAGGGAGACATGACAACAGAATCTGAAGAAATGAAAAACATCAGATCCTATATTCAACAAAACTGGAAAATCTGGAGGAAACGGACAGATTTTCTAGACAGATACCAGGTACGAAAGTTAAATCAGGAACAAATAAACCATCTAAACAACCCCATGACTCCTAAAGAAATAGAAACAGTTATTAAAATCTCCCAACCTAAAAGAGCCAAGGTCCAGATAGATTCAGTGCAGAATTCTATTAGACCTTCATAGAATACCTCATACCAATACTGTCCAAACTATTCCACAAAATAGAAACAGACAGAGCACTACCAAATTCCTTCTATGAAGCCACAATTACTCTTTTTTTTATTAAATTAAGTATTTCTTATATACATTTCGAGTGTTATTCCCTTTCCCAGTTTCCAGGCAAACATCCCCCTCGCCCCTCCCCTTCTTTATGGATGGTCCCCATCCTCCCCCCTTGCCGCCCTCCCCCCAAAAATCTAGTTCACTGGGGGTTCAGTCTTAGCAGGACCCAGGGCTTCCCCTTCCACTGGTGCTCTTACTAGGATATTCATTGCTACCTATGAGCTCAGAGTCCAGGGTCAGTCCATGTATAGTCTTTAGGTAGTGGCTTAGTCCCTGGAAGCTCTGGTTGCTTGGCATTGTTGTACATATGGGGTCTCGAGCCCCTTCAAGCTCTTCCAGTTCTTTCTCTGATTCCTTCAACGGGGGTCCTATTCTCAATTCAGTGGTTTGCTGCTGGCATACACCTCTGTGTTTGTTGTATTCTGGCTGTTTCTCTCAGGAGATATCTACATCCGGCTCCTGTCGGCCTGCACTTCTTTGCTTCATCCATCTTGTCTAATTGGATGGCTGTATATGCATGGGCCACATGTGGGGCAGGCTCTGAATGGGTGTTACTTCAGTCTCTGTTTTAATCTTTGCCTCTGTCTTCCCTGCCAAGGGTATTCTTTTTCCCCTTTTAAAGAAGGAGTGAAACATTCACATTTTGATCATCCGTCTTGAGTTTCATTTGTTCTAGGCATCTAGGGTAATTCAAGCATTTGGGCTAATAGCCACTTTTCAATGAATGCATACCATGTATGTCTTTCTGTGATTGGGTTAGCTCACTCAGAATGATATTTTCCAGTTCCAACCATTTGCCTACGAATTTCATAAAGCCGTTGTTTTTGATAGCTGAGTAATATTCCATTGTGTAGATGTACCACATTTTCTGTATCCATTCCTCTGTTGAAGGGCATCTGGGTTCTTTCCAGCTTCTGGCTATTATAAATAAGGCTGCAATGAACATAGTGGAGCATGTGTCTTTTTTATATGTTGGGGCATCTTTTGGGTATATGCCCAAGAGAGGTATAGCTGGATCCTCAGGCAGTTCAATGTCCAATTTTCTGAGGAACCTCCAGACTGATTTCCAGAATGGTTGTACCAGTCTGCAATCCCACCAACAATGGAGGAGTGTTCCTCTTTCTCCGCATCCTTGCCAGCATCTGCTGTCACTTGAGGTTTTGATCTTAGCCATTCTCACTGGTGTGAGGTGAAATCTCAGGGTTGTTTTGATTTGCATTTCCCTTATGACTAAAGATGTTGAATATTTCTTTAGGTGTTTCTCAGCCATTCGGCATTCCTCAGCTGTGAATTGTTTGTTTAGCTCTGAACCCCATTTTTTAATAGGGTTATTTGTCTCCCTGCGGTCTAACTTCTTGAGTTCTTTGTATATTTTGGATATAAGGCCTCTATCTGTTGTAGGATTGGTAAAGATCTTTTCCCAATCTGTTGGTTGCTGTTTTGTCCTAACCACAGTGTCCTTTGCCTTACAGAAGCTTTGCAGTTTTATGAGATCCCATTCGTCGATTCTTGATCTTAGAGCATGAGCCATTGGTGTTTTGTTCAGGAAATTTTTTCCAGTGCCCATGTGTTCCAGATGCTTCCCTAGTTTTTCTTCTATTAGTTTGAGTGTATGTGGTTTGATGTGGAGGTCCTTGATCACTTGGACTTAAGCTTTGTACAGGGTGATAAGCATGGATCGATCTACATTCTTCTACATGTTCACCTCCAGTTGAACCAGCACCATTTGCTGAAAATGCTGTCTTTTTTTCTTTTGATGATTTTGGCTCCTTTGTCAAAAATCAAGTGCCCATAGGTGTGGGGGTTCATTTCTGGGTCTTCAATTCTGTTCCATTGGTCTATCTGTCTGTCTCTGTACCAATACCACGCAGTTTTTATCACTATTGTTATGTAATACTGCTTGAGTTCAGGGATAGTGATTCCCCCTGAAGTCCTTTTATTGTTGAGGATAGTTTTAGCTATCCTGGGTTTTTTGTTATTCCAGATGAATTTGCAAATTGTTCTGTCTAACTCTCTGAGGAATTGGATTGGTATTTTGATGGGGATTTCATTGAATCTGTAGATTGCTTTTGGTAAAATGGCCATTTTTACTATATTAATCCTGCCATTCTGTGAGCATGGGAAATCTTTCCATCTTCAGAGATCTTCTTCAATTTCTTTCATCAGAGGCTTGAAGTTCTTATCATACAGATCTTTCACTTCCTTGGTTAAAGTCACACCGAGGTATTTTATATTATTTGGGACTTTTATGAAGGGTGTCAATTCCCTACTTTCTTTCTCACCTTGTTTCTCTTGTGTGTAGGGGAAGGCTCCTGATTTATTTGAGTTAATTTTATACCCAGCCACTTTGTTGAAGGTGTTCATCAGGTTTAATAGTTCTCTGGTGGAACTTTTGGGATCACTGAAATATATTATCATATCATCTGCAAATAGTGATATTTTGACTTCTTCTTTTCCAATCTGTATCCCTTTGATCTTCTTTTACTGTCTGATTGCTCTGGCTAGAACTTCAAGAACTATATTGAATAAGTAGGGAGAGAGTGGGCAGCCTTGTCTAGTCCCTGATTTTAGTGGGATTGCTTCAAGTTTCTCTCCACTTAATTTAATGTTACCTACTGGTTTGCTGTATATGGCTTTTACTATGTTTAGGTATGGGCCTTGAATTCCTATTCTTTCCAGGACTTTTATCATGAAGGGGTGTTGAATTTTGTCAAATGCTTTCTCAGCATCTAATGAAATGATCATGTGGTTTTGTTCTTTCAGTTTGTTTATATAATGGGTCACGTTGATGGTTTTCCGTATATTAAGCCATCCCTGCATGCCTGGGATGAAGCCTACTTGATCATGGTGGATGATTGTTTTGATGTGCTCTTGGATTTGGTTTGCCAGAATTTTATTGAGTATTTTTGCATTGATATTCATAAGGGAAATTAGTCTGAAGTTCTCTTTCTTTGTTGGGTCTTTGTGTGGTTTAGGTATAAGAGTAATTGTGGCAGGGGTTGGGGATTTAGCTCAGTGGTAGAGCGCTTTCCTAGCAAGTGCAAGGCCATGGGTTCGGTCCCCAGCTCCAAAAAAAGAAAAAGAAAAAAAAAGAGTAATTGTGGCTTCATAGAAGTAATTTGGTAGTGCTACATCTGTTTGAATTTTGTGGAATAGTTTGTATAGTATTGGTATGATGTCTTCTATGAAGGTCTGATAGAATTCTGTACTGAGCCCATCTGGACTAGGGCTTTTTTTCGTTGGGAGAACTTTAATGACTGCTTCTATTTCTTTAGGAGTTATGGGGTTGTTTAACTGGTTTATCTGTTCCTGATTTAACTTCGGTACCTGGTATCTGTCTAGGAAATTGTCCACTTCCTGCAGATTTTCAAGTTTTGTTGAATATAGGCTTTTGTATTGGGATCTGATGATTTTTTGAATTTCCTCTGATTCTCTACTTATGCCTCCCGTTTCATTTCTGATTTTTTTTCTTTTTTTCAGAGCTGGGGAAAGAACCCAGGGCCTTGCGCTTGCTAGGCAAGTGCTCTACCACTGAGCTAAATCCCCAACCCCTCATTTCTGATTTTGTTAATTTGGACATACTCTCTATGTCCTCTCATTAGTGTGGATAAGGGTTTATCTATCTTGTTGATTTTCTCAAAGAAAAAACTTTTGGTTCTGTTGATTCTTCATATAGTCCTTTTTGTTTCTACTTGATTGATTTCAGCTCTGAGATTGAATATTTTCTGCCTTCTACTCCTCCTGGGTATATTTGCTTCTTTTTGTTCTAGAGCTTTTAGGTATGCTGTCAAGCTGCTGATACATGCTCTCTCCTGTTTCTTTCTGCAGGCACTCAGAGCTATGAGTTTTCCCCTTAGCACAGCTTTCATTGTGTCCCATAAGTTTGGGTATGTTGTATCTTTATTTTCATTAAATTCTAAGAAGTCTTTAATTTCTTTCTTTATTTCTTCCTTGACCAGGTTATCATTTAGTAGAGCATTGTTCAATTTCCATGTATATTTCCCTTATTGTTCTTGAAGAACAGCTTTAGCCCGAGGTTGTCTGATAGGACACATGGGATTATTTCTATCTTTCTGTATCTATTGAGGCCTGTTTTATGACTAATTATATGGTCAGTTTTGGAGAAAGTAGCATGAGGTGGTGAGAAGAAAGTATATCCTTTTGTTGTAAGATAGAATGTTCTATATATAGATCTGTTAAGTCCATTTGGTTCATGACTTCTCTTAGTCTGTCTATGTCTCTGTTTAATTTCTGTTTCCATGATCTGTCCATTGATGAGATTGGGGTGTTGAAATCTCCTACTATTATTGTATGAGGTGCAATGTGTGCTTTGGGCTTTAGTAAGGTTTCTTTTATGTATGGAGGTGCCCTTGTATTTGAAGCATAGATATTTAGGATTGACAGTTCCTCTTGGTGGATTTTTTTCCTTTGATGAATATGAAGTGTCCTTCCTTATCTTTTTTGATGACTTTTAGTTGAAAATCGATTTTATTCAATATTAGAATGGCTACTCCACCTTGCTTCTTCCGATCATTTGCTTGGAAAGTTGTTTTCCAGCCTTTCACTCTGAGGTAGTCTGTCTTTGTATCTGAGGTGTGTTTCCTGTAGGCAGCAGAATGCAGGGTCCTCATTGCCTATCCAGTTTGTTAATCTATGTCTTTTTATTGGGGAGTTGAGTCCATTGATGTTGAGAGATATTAAGCAATAGTGATTGTTGCTTCCTGTAATATTCATATTTGGATGTGAGATCATGTTTCTCTGCTTTTCTTCTCTTTGTTTTGTTGCCAAGATGATTAGTTTCTTGCTTTTTCTCTGGTGTAGCTTGCCTCCTTATGTTGGGCTTTACCATTTATTATCCCTTCTAGGGCTGGATTTGTAGAAAGATATTGTGTAAATTTGGTTTTGTCATGGAATATCTTGGTTTCTCCATCTATGTTGAGAGTTTTGCAGGATACAGTAACCTCGGCTGGCATTTGTGTTCTCTTAGGGTCTATATAACATCTGTCCAGGATCTTCTGGCTTTCATAGTCTCTGGTGAGAAGTCTGGTGTGATTCTGATAGGTCTGCCTTTATATGTTACTTGACCTTTTCCCCTTACTGCTTTTAATATTCATTCGTTGTTTTGTGCATTTGGTATTTTGACTATTATGTGACTGGAGCAGTTTCTTTTCTGGTCCAATCTACTTGGAGTTCTTTAGGCTTTTTGTATGTTTATGGGTATCTCTTTCTTTAGGTTAGGAAAGTTTTCTTCTATGATTTTGTTGAAAATATTTACTGGTCCTTTGAGCTGGGAGTCTTCACTCTCTCCTATACCTATTATTCTTAGGTTTGATCTTCTCACCGAGTCCTGGATTTCCTGTATGTTTTGGACCATTAGCTTTTTCTGTTTTACATTATTTTTGACAGTTGTGTCGATGATTTCTATGGAATCTTCTGTTCCTGTGATTCTCTCTTCTATCTCTGGTATTCTGTTGGTGATGCTTGTGTCTACAGCTTCTTGTCTCTTCCTTTGGTTTTCTATATCCAGGGTTGTCTCCCTTTGTGCTTTCTTTATTGCTTCTATTTCCAGTTTTAATTCCTTCACCTGTTTGATTGTGTTTTCCTGTAATTCTTTCAGGGATTTTTGTGATTCCTCTCTATAGGCTTCTACTTGTTTATTTATGTTTTCCTGTGTTTCTCTAAGGGAGTTCTTTATGTCTTTCTTGAAGTCCTCCATCATCATGAACAGATTTGATTTTAAATCTAGATCTTGCTTTTCTGGTGTGTTTGGATATTCAGTGTTTGCTTTGGTGGGAGAATTGGGCTCCGATGATGCCATGTAGTCTTGGTTTCTGTTGCTTGGGTTCCTGCGCTTGCCTCTTGCCAACAGGTTATCTCTGGTGTTACCTTTTTCTGCTATTTCTGACAGTGGCTACACCATCCTATAGGCCTGTGTGTTAGGAGTGATATAGACCCGTCTTCCTGTTTTCTTTCTGCCAGTTAATGGGAAATGAGTGTGCTTTCAGAAGTGTAGTCTTTCCTTTTTACTGGTCTTCAGCTGTTCCTCTGGGTGTATGTCCTGCGTCCACCAGGCAGGTCTTTTGGAGTAGAATAGTTGGTCTTACCTGTAGTCCTGCAGCTGAAGTTGCTCCTGGGGGGCTATTTTTGAGCTCTCCCTGAGTGCAGCAACCAGGAGGGCCTGGGCCGCCTCTTCCCGGGGCCCCCGTTTACTGGGGTCCCAGATGGTGTTAGGTGTTTTCCTCTGGAGTCAGAAATGTTTGCAGAGTGTAGTCTCCTCTGGCTTCCCAGGCATGTCTGCTCCTCTGAAGGTTTAGCTCTCCCTCCCACGGGATTTGGGTGGAGGGAGCTTTGGACCGGGTCCCTTCAGGTACGGGCGGTGTCTGGACCGCAGGGGACCTGCCACTTGAGTGCCTCTATCTTCAGGGTCCCAGAGGCCCTATACAGTTTCCTCTTGGGCCAGGGATATGTGCAGGGGTGGGCAGTATTGGTGGTCTCTCCCGCTCTGCAGTCTCAGGAGTGCCCACCTGTCCAGGCGGTCAGCTCTCTCTCCCATGGGGTTTGGGAGCAGGGAGCTGTGAATAACTTCTTTCTTTACCTTTGTTCCTTTGATCGGAACTAAAGACTTCATAAAGGGTTGCTGAAGGAGAACAAAGAATTACCCCAGCAGTTTGCTGGCCCTTGGAGAGAGACTTTGATTTGTCTCCCAGTGATTCTAAAGCAACAGCACCAGCATCAGCACTCCAAATACTACTTAAAAAATCTTACAGGAATCAGTTCACCTTACTTATGTTTTAGTTTTACATTTCTGTATATTTTCTGTCAATTTTTAGAATTTCAGTTCCTTATATAGAGATAATCTTTTGTGTACTGTAGGTTTGCATCAGTTGTCAATAAAAAAAATCTATAACCTATAGAAAAGGGTGGAAAAGAAAGTGGAACATCTGGTAGACAGGAAGGATTCTAGAATACAACAAAGCAGGGACTTTCCAGGCACATGGAGGAGGTCAAAATCATGGCAGCTGAGTAGAAGTAACCAGCCATGTGGCTGAACTGAAAATAGAATAACGGGATGATTAGCTTATAAACTAGTGCAGAACAGCAAATGTGTAAAAAAATGTATTAAGTTAATATAAAAAAGTGTATTGCCTCTACAAGCTTAGATTTTCACAGAGGAAAACAGACAAACAGTCTTGAAAAGATTTATGCTCAGACATGCTAAGATACTGAGGCACATTTATCCCAGCATCCTGCTGGGTTCAGCTTCACAGACTGACTTAATAGCATCAAACATGCTTCCATGATAGCTTCAAAGAAAGCTGATGACTGTAGATAACCCCAATTTATGGAGTCTTACAAATTGTTCCAATCACAATTTCATTTAAGCCTGCACTTTCACAGTACATAGAGACTAGACAACAAATGTTATAGTGAGCTCTCCTAAGACTTGATCCTTTTCCCAATTTTCTTAGATCCAAAAGGAAATAATGTCCTGAAATCATCAGGAAGCAACTTTAAGAGAGTGATGCCCTATTCCCAAAAGGAAAATGGGTGACCTGGGCCATTCCATGTGTGACAGATGCTTGCTGTTAAAGGGGGATTGGTTACAAGTCATTAAAAGGTCCTGGTCACAGAGAAAACAAGGTATAGGAACTTAGACCCAGGAGGTGCTCTTTTTTCCTTTCCTCTATCCTTAATTCTTTCTTACACAACCCAGTCATCTTCCTTTTGTATGTTCATTTTCAACTTGTTTGAGATACAACTACATGGTTCTTTAAAATGCAATAGTAAATGCTAGTCCTTTTAAAAGCTGTTAAAAAGGTACAAGCTGTTCATGATGATTTAAAAATGCAACTTGCCAACACTCCCAACCCTATCATGAAATGTCATCTGTAAAAGAAGCAGGAAGCCACATTTTCTGAATGAAAACACCCATCAGAGAATTTCCATTGTCTCTCTACTAGTCTTGGGAGAAACTGCATGTCCTATACACTAACTCTTGATGCTTCAATATAGAAAAAACACAGCACAGTCATAGCCACACACACTGTATTCTCTCTTCCCTTTCCCACTCCAACTCTTTGCCCTAAGTAAATGTCTGTGAGTTGCCTTTCTTCTGCTGTTGATTTCCTTAATTATGGCTCCTTGTAATCCATTATTAAAGGCATACCATACAGGAATCACTAGCCTTTCAGACAGTGGAGTTATGGAACAAATCACAGAGATATCCATTGAAATTGTGTGCAATTTTGCTTGTGAAACTATCTAATGAACTAAAATTTCCCATTTGTCATGTATGGCCTTGATTACATTAAAATATGTTCTCTCAACCCCGAGCATGCTGATTTAGTTTTTGTCTGTAAACTTGTGATAAACCTGGTCATATCTGGGAAGAAGAAATCTAAATTTAGAATTTGCCTGTGTCAGATTATCCTATGAGCATATCTGTGAGACATTTTCTTCATGAGTGGTTAGCATGGTAGTGCTTACTCCATTAAGGGTAGTCCCAGGTTGTGTAAGAAAGAAACATCTGGAGTTGCAGGTATATAATTGTGAGCACATATTGTATTTTGGTCTTTTTTTTCCGGAGCTGAAGATCGAACCCAGGGCCTTGTGCTTCCTAGGCAAGTGCTCTACCACTGAGCTAAATCCCCAACCCCGTGAGCACATATTGTAAACATGGTCCTTAAGAAGAATAGCCACTGCTCTGAACCATTCTGCCAACCTTCCTGTCCTATTTTGATATTTTACTAGCACATTTTTACTTTGTTTTGCAGGAAGAAATCTGCACAATCACTTTGAGTTGCATGCACACACTAAAGACATGTTCACTCTGAGTTTATCTTCAATATCTATGATATCCAAACTGGAAGAGAAGAAGTGCATAACTCCATGCACTTGGTGTTTACAGGACCTACATATGCAGGAAGCAAAGGGGAGATAATGAGAGAAGATTGTGAAGAAGGCAAATGTGAGGAACAAGATCTACCCGACTAGAAGAACAAGAACAAAGGCTAAATTAATTTACTGGGTTTGTTCCTTGAGGGGATAAAAATGCTGGGGGAAAACTGTCAAAGGCAGATGTGTTCTGGCCTCCCAGATAGCTGGATCTCTGAAGAAAGCAAATTTAAAAAGCCATCTCAGGTTTTATGCAGGATGGCAGCAGGACCTTTTCCACTGTACTAGCAACTACTTCCCTCAATCTTGGTCTACAGTCAACCAATTTAAGTTTATCTTGTCTAACTTACAAATGAATGAGACTCAGACTGTGGTTAATTTATTTGGCTTTGACAATTACTGGTTAGGGGGGTAACCCATAATCTACTTTTCTAACTGCTGGCCTGGCTACCTTCCCAGCAGTGTACCCCAAGTACTTGCTGTTTTTCCAGGCCATATACACATGGTCCATCTCTCCACATGGTGGTTTCTCCTCTCCTCTTATTCTTCTTCATCCTCCTGGTCTCTCCTCCATTCTTACTCTTCTCTACTTCCCGCCTGGTAACTCAAAACCCCCTTACCTCTAACCTCTTCAATAATTGCCTGTAGCCAATTCTTTTAACTAATAATTTCAAAACAATGTTTATACAACAAAGCTTGTAAATATGAAAATTAACCTAGATACTCAGGTACAGAATTTAGTGTTATAATACATAGCAAAAGGCCAAACCTCAACATTGGCCCATCTCATACCCTGTTTATAAAAACAGAGGGGGTAATCATCTAGAAGTATTTAATATTTGGTAAAAGAAAAAATAAGACCTAACCAGTTTCATCCATAAATTCTAGAAATTGCAGAAAACAGCTCCCATGACTTATAGTCCCAAAATCCCTCAAGAATTTGGAATATTATTAAGAAATAAACATCAAGAGAATAGTAACAAAAACAAACAAACAAACAAAAACCATCTCATGTGTAACACCTCAAGCTTGATTCTGTTTTAGCTGATTATAGAATACCTAAAGACCATAGCTGAAATATTTATACTTTAAACTTTGTGTCAAAATTTTACTCAGTTGCAAAGTATTTAAGAAATAATTATCTGACACTGGCACTGTAAGACTGATCATGCCAGTTTACGTCATCTCTCCTCTCCTTTCAAGGCTGAAAGCACAACGTAATAAATAGCCAAGGTATTTACAGAAGTTCCTGGAATTGAAAAGAAAGGCCTGTAATCCCAGTTACTCGGGAGTCTGTTACAGAACAAAAGTGAGTCCAAGGTTTGCATGGGCTAGAAAAGTAGTTTCAGATCATTCTATGCAACTAAACAAGAATCTGACCTTAAAAACTAGCAAGGGTGAAGGGTCAGATTCAGCATATCACAGTGGATCATTTCCCTGGGTTGTGCAAAGCCCAAGTTTCAGTTCCAACTAAACAAAGAAAGAAGGAGAAAAGTACACTGACATTATGTCCTATGGACTAACAAATACCTGATTTCATAACATTTTGTTCCAGAATACCATAAAAATACTAGAAATTTCAGAGCTCGTTCAGTTCTTGCCTAACCTAAGCCCTGATTTGTTGAGCCTTCTTTGAGATACAGAAAAAAAAATCAAAACAAAACAAAAACATTTCTCAGACTATCTGAAGCCAGACTTTTGAAAGTCTCCCATTGTGTTTCGTTACTGACTTTCTAAATACTTCTTGTGGTTTTCCAATGGTTAGTTCTCAAGTCTTGACTTTTTCAACCAATGCCCAGGTAAAGTTAAGTTCACTATGTGTGCTTAATGCTAGCCTGGATTTTCTGAGCATCTTTTTATAATTCTTTTTGTTGTTATTTTTGTTGTTGTTGTTCTTGTTGCTTGTCATATTTAAAAATAGATTAAGGTTCACTATTTTCAATGTCCCAAAATATTATAGAAAAATATTACTATATTTTTCTAAGCTTTTCTTAATCTACAATCATATATCTTTATTTTGTGTTAAAATATCTTCTTAAAATCTTTGAGAATCTCATTGTTTTAGGATTTTATTGCTGTGAACAGACACCATGACCAATGAAAGTTTTATAAAGGACAACATTTAATTGGGGCTGGCTTGCAGGTTCAGAGGTTCAGTCCATTATCATCAAGGTGGGAACATGGCAGCATCCAGGCAGGCATGGTGCAGGAGGAGCTGAGAGTTCTACATCTTCATCCAAAGGAAGCCAGGAACAGACTAACCATCCTCAGGCAGTTAGGAGGAGGTTCTCCAAGCCTATCCCCACAGAGACACAGTTCCTCCAACAAAGCCACACCTTCTAATAATGCACTCCCTGGGCCAAGCACATGTAAACCATCACACTCATGTAAGGTGTTTTTTTTTTTTTAATCAAATTTACCCCTTTAGAGACTCCTTTCAGATCCACATTCCCTTTTTCATACCTACTCAAATTTTTTGTCTTCTTATTTTATTATATTTTTTACAAAAATTAAGCCCAATTTGTACTATTCATGTAACCTTGGGTATGAAGCAATATACTGCAGTATGGTTAAGCCAAAACATATCATATCCTTAAAGAAAACCATCTCTTTTTCTCTACCAGCAGCTATCAGTTATCAATAACTCCTCAGCTACATGTAGGACATTGTGTTTGTGCAGGTTTGGCACATTTTGTTACAACACCTGTAAGTTTGTAGACAGCTTCTAGGCTGTGTATAGAAAACATTGCTCTGTTGTAGTCATCCACTGCACCTGCCTATTACAATTTCCCACAATGCTCCCTGTGCCTTGAAAGGCTTGACTATGAAAGAGGGTTCTTATTTAGGACTGAGGACTCTTCAGTCGCTTAATCTCTGTATTCTCTCTTTATGTTTCCTCCCTTTAAAGCCCCATCCCCACCCCAGTCCCTGGCAGCCAGGGACTTTGGCTAGTTTTGTGACCTCTGTGGCTTTGTCTAAAGATTCAAAGCTAACAACAACAGATGAGAGAAAACTGTTACATTTGTCTTTCTGTATTTGGGTTACATCACTCAGAATGATATTTTTCAGCTCTATCCACTTACTTATCTATTTAATAGTTTTGTTTTTAATGAACAACTGAATAATACACCATTGTATAAATATACTCATTTTCATTATCCATTCCTCAGTTGATGGACATATATGCTGTTTTCATTCCCTGGCTTTAATAAATAGAACAACAATGGACACAGATGTGTATCTCTGTAGTAGGATTTAAAGTGATTTGAATATGTTCCAAAATCTGGTTATCTGGCAGCCCTGTTTGTAGCTTTTGGTGGAGCCCCCATACTGAATTATATAGAAGCTTCACCAGTTTTATTTTTGCCAACATAAATGTTTCCTTCCTTCCTCCTCCTCCTCCTCCTCCTCCTCCTCCTCCTCCTCCTCCTCTTCCTCTCCTCTCCTCTTCTCTCATCCTCCTCCTTCTCTTCCTCCTCATTCTTCTTAATTTTTTTTATTTTATCCAACCTTAGTGAGATTTGGTGAAATCTCAAAGGGGAAGTTCTCAGAGCAGGGAATGCAGCTCAGTGGCAATGTAATTACCTAACATGCTACTTCCACATGTATCAGTGTCAAAAATAATTTTTAGCCTGTGTTCTCTCAATATTATCAAGTTCACCTCCTGCTCATGCCACCTTGTACTATAAACCTGACAAAAACTCAAGGCTGTGTAGGTCATAGGTCCTAGGCAGGAACTGAATGTTGTATTTTAGTGATATCGCACCAAACTGCCTTGTAAAAATCTATGTTTATATCCACAAACAAAAGCCACTCTCAGTTTTAATCAGAAAAAAATTTTATTTACAATGAGTAACACTGGATGCAGACACTGTTCACTGCTCAAGTTCCTGAGAGTAAGGGTCATTTGAGTGCTCAAATCTAAACAGGATCTTTTTACTATTCCATTTAAGACTCAGAGACTATTATTAAATAGAAAACAATACAAGAGTTGGACAATTGGATGAGAATTGCAAAACAACTATTTTCTGTACATGACACAGCCATAGTAATTATAAACTCATAGTATCTGTTTGTCTGGTACACTGGGCTTGCACAGGACTATGTCTAACAGTATCCAGTCATAGATAGGAGAAGGGCTGAAGGGGGCCTTATCTCTCCCTATTTAAATATTGCCTACAGATGGATCCTAGGAAATGGAAAGATCACTAACTTCAGATGTGAGCTCTTGGTGGTCCCACGATGTTCTGTTGAGTATTTACTTACCCATGTTCACACAGGCAACTTTGATTAAACTCAGTGGGTAACAAACAAAATGATACTCCATGAACAAAGAAAAACAAAAATAATAACAAAACGAAACAACCCCCCCAAAAAAAACATAAAAAGAAGAGGGAAAGTTGACAGGGTCGAAGGGAAAGAGAACAGTGTGAGTGAGAGTAAGCCATACGTGCATGATTTATATATGAAGAACTGTCAAAAAACTAACTCACTTAATAAAAGTCCATCTCCCACAAAACTTATATAAACTCCATAATCCAAAATTTTACAGAGCTTGTGTAAAGAATGAATGCCCTGAAAAACTCGGCAGGAATTTCTGTCTACCAAGCCAGTTATGGTCAATGGGTGAAAAGCTGAATGTTTAACAGCAGGTCAAAGACTGGGCTCTGAGTACAAAAATCATAAACCTTGAAGTCTGCCTGCCATCCAAAACATTTATTAATAAGGAAGTGAACAATTTTTCTCAGCTTGGTTTATTCCAACTCTATATGGAGTCTCTAGAAATAAATAGGCTGCTTCACCCAGCAGTGAGTACACCAAGCCACAGCAGGAGTGCTTGCATCAAGGAGCAAGAAGGAGTGGGGATACTCAGTGTAGCCACATCCTAGAGGGCCGACTGCCCCCCATTTTCTTTTCTACAGAGGAGTATGCTAGGATCCCAAATATGATTACCTCTTTGAGCTCCTTGGTGACCTCCTCCTGGGCAGCGCTCCTTCTCAGGACTCTGCTGCTGGCTGCTGTCACCTTCCTGTTCCTGGCTGGCATCCTCAGACGCCATCGCCCAAAAGACTACCAACCAGGGCCATGGCGTCTGCCCTTTGTGGGCAACTTCTTTCAAATAGACTTTGAGCAAAGCCACTTGGTGCTTCAGAAGGTAAGACGGGGACTGGGTGGGTGTCCTGTCTGTGTCCTGACATTGGTCTACAACTGCAGGGTTGGGGATATTCCAGGGGCCCAGAAAGGAGAACAAGGGACAGGACTCTAAAGCTTGTTCTGTGAACCTGTGAAATTCACTTTGACTTCTGCTTCTTCCAATCAATAACCCCATTCTTCTTCCCTTTCCAATGTTGGCACCCTGAAATTAGTACCTGTTTAGTAAACATGATACACTGTTCTGGCGTGTAGAGTTTTTGTTTGCTCTTTTAGTCTAGTGTATTTTACCTGCTCTGTTTTTTCTTAAAGAACTTAGGACAAAAGAAATCACTTTAAGTTTACATCTTTTTCTGTTTACTTACTTATTTGTATGGGTGCTCTCCGCAGAATAATTCTCATCTCTCCTCACAAAACATACAGAACTTCAGTACTAAGTCCACTGACTGTGTATATGCCTGACATCCATGGATCCTCAAAGTTTGCAAAGAAATATGGGAATGTATTTAGTCTGGAGTTGGACAGACCATCAGTGGTGGTTGTAACGGGACAGCCTTTAATCAAAACAAAAATGTTTACCCACCTGGAGCAAAATTTCGCGAATCACTTTGTAACTTCTGTGAGAAAAAGAGCCATCGGTAATAATGGTAAGTTTCTTGACCACAGAAATGTGTGCTTCATATTTTTTATGGCATATTATTTGTACCTTGCCATCCACAACTGCAGAGGAATTGGTAAAAAAAAAAAAAACAAAACCTCCATTGTGAAATGTTGCAATTTTAAAGGAAGCTGCCTGCACTTCTTGATGGAGAGCCATGTGTTGTTGGCCTCGATGAGGAATTGCAAGTAGAATATAATAAAAACAACTATGGCAGTGCTGCCTGAAGTACCTTCAATTTGTAAAGTAAAGCAGTGGTGTTTAAGGTGTTTTAGTTTAAGGTAGAGCTAGAGAGTGAACATCAACAGACATTATTAAAGATTAGAAGAGTTTACAAATCTCAAAAAGGAAGATGGAAGAAAGAAGAGGTTTCAACCTCATGTTGAAGAGTTTCCGCGTTTCAAGATACGGCAGTGAGCAGGTGGGGGAGCACTCTCTTAGAGAGGAAGATGAGGATGAGGAGGGGTGCTCATGGAGGGAGTCTGGGAAGGGGGATATCTTTTGAAATGTAAACAAATTAAACGATTCAACTAACAAGTTTCTATAACCTCTTTCGAGACTAGTGTATACTTTTGCCTGCATTCCATGCCTCTTCATAAACTAGCATTTCCATTTCTTGACCTCTTTTCTCAGCAGTATATTATACTACACTTATACCTATGTAGATAATTACATGCATGCAAATTAAGGCATTTGAGAGAACACATACATATATTTTTCATTCTGAGTCTGGTCATCTTCCTCAATTATACTTTCCAAATGCATCAATTTCCCCAATAATTTCATTTTAATTTACAGCTGAAGAACATTCTAGTTTGTCTATGTATTGCATTCTCACTCTCCATTCTTCTGTTGATTGTCAACCGGGCTGGTTCCATTTTTTGCTATCACGAGTACAGCAACAATAAACCTGGGAAATAATACATATCTATGGTAGGTGTGGTGGTTCAAATGAGAATAGACTGCCTAGGCTCATATATTTAAATTTTTGGACCTCAGTTGGTGAAAAAGTTTGGAGGTGTGGTAGTCACTGGGGAGTGGCATTGAGGCTGCAAAAGCGCATATTATTCCCAGTTACCTCTCTCTGCCTCAGGCTTATGTCTGAAGATATCAACTCTCCGCTACTGTTCCAGCACTGTGCCTGTTTGCCTAATGTGTTCCCTGCCATTTTAGTCACAGACTCTGACCCTCTAAAGATATGAGCTCCTAGTTCAATTTTAATATCTTTCTTTAGTCTATTTATTTTATCACATCAATAAAAAAAAGAATTAAGACAATAGGATATGGCATTCTCTGGGTGTATTTCCAGGAATAAATTATATAGATTATAAAGTAGGCCACATTAGCTATTTGGTTTTGTACTTTCAAATCTGTCTTTTTCTTTCTTTCTTTCTTTGTGGAGGATACATGCATAAAATGTAATTGATAAAGTGGAATCCCTACAAGATGGTCAACTGATTTAGAATGGCCAGTCTAACTGTAAGAAGTTCATTGAGCTATATAAAATTGGTACAGAGCAATATTTGAGTAGCTTCTTAATGTAGCTGAATGATGCTTTTATTTCTGAGTTCATAAGAAAAGAATGGTATTATTTAATATTTAAATGTATTATGATTTGCTCTAAATAAAAAAAGAAATATGTAAGTATTGGCCTAGAATACCACTGAAAAGGAGAAGAAAGACAGGTCTAAGTTACTGAAGGGTCACGTAGAGTAAGGTTGAAAGGTCTTCCTATGTCTTTTTTTTCCTTTTTTTTTAACGGAGCTGGGGACCGAACCCAGGGCCTTGCGCTTGCTAGGCAAGCGCTCTACCACTGAGCTAAATCCCCAACTCGTCTTCCTATGTCTAATGTTAGGAATGGTCATTTTACTGTGATAGGAGAGGCCACACTGACATTGAAGAATGTGGAAAAGCAGTCTAGAAATAAAACACACACATACACACACACACACACACACACACATGCACACACACACACACACACACACACACACACACACACTACACACACACACACTACACACACACACACAGAGGGGAGGAGTATACAGGTATCTCTTCTGCCTTCAAAGGAATGTCTAAGGAGATACCTACATCTTCTCCTCTCTTTCTCTGTTCATTTGTTTCACATATTCATCCTTTTTGTCTTTTGAAATCACTTATGTAAAATCTAACGTTGTCTTTGTATAGACTTTCTCCTGTAAAACAGGAGCTTCTACTTTAGTGGACTCCTGGTATCTACTGCAACATAAACCATTACTTATAGCTATGTGACTTTTGACAAAAGTGTGACGTTGGCATCAGGATCCCTTGAGTTTTGCATACTTACTTGGCAACTGGCTGTTCTAGTTTACCTTTTGTTGCTTGGAAAAATACTATGACCAAAAATATTTGGAGTAAGAATGGAAATTTTTCAGAATATGCTTTTGAATTATACCTCAATATTGAGATGTCAGGGCAGGAACTGAAGCAGGTGTTCAAGTGGAAACCATCAAAAAAACAGTGTTTACTGGCTAACACACGGGCTCTTGTTCGGATAGCTTTCTTATACATCTCAGGTCCACATACCCAGGTATGGTACCACCCATGTCGGCCGGGAAGCTGAACTCCCACACATGTATCATCACTCAGTAAAGTTTTTTTACAGACATGACTAAAGGCCAATCTTTTAGACAATTCTCTAATTTTAGTTCCCTTTCCCCAGGTAACAATAAAACCTAACCAATGAATCTTGGTGGTACTGACAACCACATGGAGTTTCTGTTTTAAATTACATAGAGAAACTTTATTGACGTCCTTAATGCTTTAAGATGTCAGTAATATTGACCACTATGCCCATTGATGGGGATTTTTGTATACATCAGTTATCATGTCTCTAGTATTTGTTCCATGTTTATATAACAGAATCACACTATTCTTATATTGAATTTCCATTTTGTAGAATTGATTACATCTAACGGCCAAACATGGAAGGAGAAAAGACGGTTTGCTCTGATGACACTGAAGAACTTTGGATTAGGAAAGAAGAGTTTGGAGCAGCGTATGCATGAATAGGCCTTCCACCTTGTGGAAGCCAGAAGGGAGGAGGGAGGTAACCATTTCACAGGCGATGTCTGGGATGCCATGAAGAGATATTTATTAGTTCCCAACTACTTTCCTGTTGTTCTGATATAATAGTTAGCAAAAGCAAATTAATAAAGGAAATTTTATGTTGAATCACACTTTAAGTTCCCTTAAACTCCATTTTGTCAGGGAAGATCTGGGTCACACTAAACATACAGTCAATGTGCCTTGAGGGTGCTGATGCTAGTTTTCTTTCTCAATTTGATTTAATCTGGTACTGCATGAGATGCCACTGTCCAACATTTGGGTGAATTTTCCCTGCTTCAGATTAACTTTTCTGGAATAGCTCTTACAAATACAGAAGTATTTTTCTAGGGGGATTCTAAGTACAGACAAGTAGACAAGGAAGTGAACCATTATAGCATTTGTTTCAGGCTTTGCACTTCACTAGAATTAAATGGTGAATGTCTTAACACAACCCTGTCCTAGAGTGCTGCACCTAAGCCACAAAAGAGATCATTAAACACATAGAATTTAACATCTGTCCATCTAACAGGCTTCTCAGACTCTGGCAGAGTCCTTGATAAATTTCAATCCCATGTAGGATTCTGTGGACACAGTTTCTCAGTTATGTATGTTATATATCACATAGAAATAACTCCCTATAGAAAATAGAAACAGATATTTTTGAAAGACACATCATCCCCTTTCTCTACCTCCAGGACAACCTGTGGATCTTCACTTGATCAACAATGCAGTTGCCAATGTAATTTGCTCCATCACCTTTGGAGGGCGCTTTGAGTATGAGGACTGCCAGTTTCAGGAAATGCCGACGTTACTAGATGAGGCCTTACATGTGCAGGCTTCAATGGCAAGCCGGGTAGGTAGAACTACCCCTTCTCCTCACTTGATTAAGAATCTGGATAGTGTTGTTGGTCAGAATGTCTTCATTCATGTTTACTTTTTTAAAAATCTAAGATATGTTTTTTATTTAATTTTTAAAACTTTTATTGGTTCTTGGTTCATTTCATATCATACACCCCAATCCCACTTATCTCCCTCTTCCCCTCATACCTGCCTTCCACCCTTGTAATTTCCCCCACAATGGAGAAAAAGAGATCTAGTTGTAGCAGCTGTAGTTGAATCACTGTGTGTCCCATGGGATACCCTTTTGTCCATGCGTCTTTACTTGCAAATGTTTATTGCCATGATTCATTCTGGTATGAAGCCTCTGACTGCTGCTACTGTCTTTATCAGTACTGAAACCTCACTTCAACTCCTGTCAGCTACCCTGTTGTTGCACTATGTCATGGAGAACCTGTAGTTCCAGATCTGTAGAACTGGATTCTTCATGCACATCAACAGTTTATCTGTGGGGTAGATGGTGGGATGAGCCAATTCAAATCTTTGGATGTGGATCTGAGTGGTATCTGAGGTGATCATCTCACTAGTTCTTTTGCTTTCATGTCCTCGGGACTTATGCATCCCCACCATAAACAGGGCAAGTTCTACACCGCTGCTCCATCGAGGTGCAGCGTCTGCTCTTCTGCGTCCTGCAGCTGATAAGAGACATGACCAGTCTCCTATTCTCATGACCCTGGGGTCAACTCTCCTGCCTGCCATAAGTGAGATGATCTAGAGAGGGGAAGAGGGTATCTCTAGTTTGTAGCACCATCACACAGCAGACAAGAGGCAGAGCAAGCTCTCCCATCCTTATGACTTCAAGGGCAGCTCACTAGCCACCCCCATATGCAGAGCAAGCTCTAATGCTGGCAAGATACAGGACCTGCTTTCCCAAGTGTGGCATTCAGTGAGGGACATGGCCAGTACTCTCATTCTCAGGACCATGGCCAGCTCTCCTGCCTGCCATAGGTGATGAGGGAGAAAGGAGAGGAGGAGGATATCTCTTCTTCATCTGTGATATCACAAAGCAAACAAAAGGCAGGACGAAATTTTCCTGCCTGCAGTAGATAACAAGGGCAAGGATGTGGGAGGGTATCTCTCCTGTATCCACATTGCTGTCCTGGTTAAAAAAAAATTGCGAGGCCACCTCTGCCATAGTCACATGATTGGGAACTGCTCACCTGATCATTACTACCAGATCAGCTCTACTGTGCTGCCCAGGCAATTCAATACAAATTATTGAAATTACTTTGTAGACTCTAATATTCTCTATAAGAGGGAATATTATATCAAATGTTTCTTTTTCACGTTGTAAAATGTTTATTTTAAATTTTCATTCTTCCCTATCATTTTTATGTCTACAAGGTGTCAGTGATAGTCGGTTCAGTGTGCACACCACACTCTACCTGCTAAGAAACACTCAAAGGTTAATAAAGTATGTATATACCAAAATCAGTTAGTCTTTTTCTTTTAAGATATTCATTAATTGAAATATATATTTCCAAAGATGAGCTCATTTTATTGAAATTAATATTCAAATGAAACACAAAGCAAATATAAATGGTGTGTCTTTTATACTTATAACTATTGCAGCTGATATTACTTAACATAAGTTGATTCCTTTTGATCCAGTACTTCTTATGATTAGGTTTATTTTTTTCCTGCTACTAATTGTTAAAGATAACTTTTCTGCCATACCTCTTGTATTAAGACATGATTATTTTACCTAGTAAACCTAACTATTGTGAAAATTAACCTGGAATGCTATATAAAGATGGGAATATTATTACTTGGCATATATAACACAAAGTGCTCAAGATATAAATGATTTTTCTAGTATGAAGCAAGAGAATAAATATTGACACTTTGATTTTGAGCAGGAAAGAGTTCCCAGGCTTCTTTTACAGTGTTCCTCAAGATGTATCCCACACAGAACACTACTTCAAAACTGTCAAGGAGGGACTTTCAAAGAATAGTGTCCAGAGATGATACAGAGAAGCTTAGTCAGAATCCCCAGAGTTAGGGGTTGGGGATTTAGCTCAGTGGTAGAGCGCTTGCCTAGGAAGCGCAAGGCCCTGGGTTCGGTCCCCAGCTCCGAAAAAAGGAAAAAAAAAGAATCCCCAGAGTTGATAACTAAGCATAAACTTTCATAATTATATTACTGCATTTAACTATCATCTTATGATGCTTGAGGTAAAAAAAGTATCTATGTCAAAGTGTTTTTAGACCACACTCTTGATCAAAATAATTGTGATATTGGGCCACCTGTTGATGTGTCTATGTTCTCATGTTAGTTTATGAAGTAAGAGTACATATTATTTATATTCCTTCAAACTGTAATGTTTTGCCAAAGCAGAAATTTTGAAGCCCATAAAGAAATGCAGACCAAGAAAACTATCAAGATCGAAAAATTAAGTAAATATAAAATATGCTTCATAAAAGACAAAAAGGAAAGAAGAAAGTTGAACTTTTAAAGGTGTGGTGGTAGTGTGTGTGTGTGTGTGTGTGTGTGTGTGTGTGTGTGTGTGTCTGTGTGTCTGTGTGTGTGTGTCTGTGTGTGTGTGTGTTGGGCATGCTAGCACAACCACTGTGAGTTCCTACATTCAGTTGCCTTCTTGTGTCTGAGGGACACTGCTTCCATGGTATCATCTGCTATCTCTGTCCCTATTATATCTTTCCTACTTCCTCTGCTACAATGATCCCTGAGCCCAGGGAGGAGAAGTTGTGATATGGGTATCTTTTTTAGGGCTGAACGTTCCTATTTTCTTATTATTGTTTACATCTTGTCCAGTTGGTCTCTGTGTTAATCACCATCTACTGCAAACAGAAGACTCCCTTTTCTCTGACTTGAGTTGATAGATGCATTGATTTTTTTAACTCTGCTACATGGAAAGCAACTTTATATTTAAAATGTATGTGTTTGAAACACTGAAGTTTCCATATCAGTTTATCTAATCATCACTGTATTTTTATACACACAAGTATTTATTTTACTTTTATTAAACTCTGCTAGAATGCTGATGTTGATTTCCCATGGAATTTTGTTGTTGTTATTGTTGTCGTTGTCTTTACTGGCTGCCTTTTAGATCATTCCATTTGCTCTAATTTTAGACGTTTTTTATAATGCCTGGAGATATTATCTTCCTATCACACTAAGTCTTCAAAAATCTGTTCTTATACCTTTATGTAATTCACTACAGAAAATTGATCAACTGTTCTGTATTAATCCAAGAAAAGAAAACATTAACAATACTATTGTTGTTGTTATTGTTGTTGTTGTTGTTGTTATTATTATTATTATTGCATTGTCAAAGTTATTCTCTGTTTTCCCTCTAACTCACAGTAGCTCCTAGTGCAGAAATTCCATTTGCTTTCATCCATTTTATTCAGAGTCTGAGAACTCAAGAGAGTTTAGTGTGTGATTCAGCCGACTTGTGAGTATGTATCTCAAAGAAAGAAATTCTAGGAAAGGAACAGAGGTCAGAAGGTGAGAAGAGTAAACATGTTTTCCTTTGAATACTCAAGAACACCAGGCATTTTATGGACAACTGAACATATTTAACCTCTGTAAATATTCATACCAATCTCAGAAAGATGAAATAAAACAACATCCTATGTGCATGCTGGTGAAGGATTACCAAAGCATTTAAAAATAATGTTCCAAACAAAACAAGTTACCCTCAGACATAGGGCAAAGCTTCAAAATTATCATCAATTCATAGATTGTGTTGGGCAAACCTTCCTCAATGAAGACTTAAGTTGATAAAGTAAAAAGGACAAGATTACTTTTAAATATGTATATTCTGAGCACATTGTATTGGTTTGCTGATATAACAGATGAGAGTGAAAGTTTGAGGGAAAAGTAAATCATATTACCAATGGGAATAAAGGTATATACCAATCTAAAAAAAACAATAATGTTCCACTATCATTGTATGACTGGAGTTCCTCAGCCTCCATTATCCTCCAGGAACCCTCTGAGATTTATTTATCTTGTTGATTTTCTCAAAGAACCAGCTCCTGGTTCTTTGTTCATTTGTTTTCATTGCAAGGATATTACTTTCTTGCTTTTTCTAGGGTGTAGTTTCCCTCCTTGAATTGGCCTTTTCCATCTATTATCCTTTGTTGGGCCGGATTTGTAGAAAGGCATCTCAGGCTACTTTGTCCAGCAAAACTCTCAATTAACATAGATGGAGAAACCAAGATATTCCTTGACAAAACCAAATCTTCCAATATTCCTTAAATTATTTCATGAAATAGAAACAGAAGGAACATTGTCTAATTTATTTTATCATGACACCTCAAACAACAAAGGGACAATTTAGCAGAGGAAACAAGTGCAGAAAGATGGAATTGAGGGCATTTGGAAGATGGCATGGAAACATAGTACAGTAGAAACTTCCTGGAATCTCTGAAAGGAAGGTGATCCTAAAGAGGACTTAGCTATGTAAATTCTAAGTTGGCCATCTCTTGTAGCCAGGTCAAGACTTCCAGCAATGTAACTGAATTGCAGACAGTTGAGTTGTTTGCCAAGGGGATCCCATGGAAATAACCTAGGTTGATGCTAAGACAAAGGGTTTCTCCTGGCAAACTGACAGTGGAACCCCATTGCCAGGGACAATATCCACACAACTTGTTGAATGTGGAGAAGTCAAGCTGGTTCCTACATGGAGTCTTTTCCACTATGTTCTAATCTCTTTGTTGCAGAAAGGTTCGCGTTAGGCTATCAAAAAAGAACTTGAATACCAACTCAGTCACAAAACGTTTGACCCACAGTCTGTTCTACTTGTTAGATAAGCTGCAACAATGGAGCACTTGTGATACAGACAGTGTTTGTTTGTTCATTTTTTGCTGTTTCAAAACGCTTTACTTTTACTTGGTCCAAGACTTGGGAGAGGCTCCAGGGCAGTTACAAAGCTGCCTGGTGGCTTGAGAGGTTCATTCAGGTGGAGATCCTGAGGCTAACTGGTGCAGAGCAGAAGAGGGGGCCCCTTAAAGCAAGGGGCCTCCTAGTCATGCTTCAGAGTGAGGTGCTCAAAGAGATACTAGCCCAGAGATGTCTGGGGCACGCCAGTCTGCACTGGTTGTGGCCATGCCAGTCTATGGAGTTTGGTCAGGTGGTTGCCCATCTTCTTGATGAACTTCACCTCCTTATCCAGGAAGTGATATTCCAAAAATTCACAGAGATGAAGGTCTGTGAGGGCATAACCAGGGCGTGCAGATCCAAGAGGGACTTCCTCCAGAGCCAAGGAAGCTTCCATGGCCTCCTGGGTTTTACCCCATTCATCTGGAGCTGGTTTCTGCATATCCTGGAAGAGGCCGCTGTGATCATTCTGCAATTTGAAGAGAAATTCTGTGCCCTCATGCTTCTTCTTCTCAGCTAATTTGTGGAAGAAGTGGCCTATGCCCTTCAAGACTATGTCATCCTGCTCAAAATAAGAAGCCCAGAGAGAGGTGGGAGACCTGCAAGTGCAAGTTGATCAGACGGTTCACGGCAGCTTCCACTTCAGTGGAATAATTCTGACGAATCTGAGAGGTCATGGCTGATCTGGAGTGTGTGGGCAACTTCGAAGACGGTGCTGGATGGTCCTAGGAGCTGAAAGTGGCAAGGAGATGGTACTAGAGCCTGTGGATGGAGAGACTTTTAAGGCTGGAAGCTAAGAAAGTGGGAGTCCATGGTCTGTTCTGTCCAAACACTATTGAAGAAAGACACAGACCCACAGATCCTCCAAGGCACTGTTAATGTCTGATTAGACTTAAGGTCCACTCCACAAGAAAAAACCCATATCCAACACTGACATGTTTATGAAAAGATAAAGAGAGGATATGTCCCAGGTTCCAGATTTCAGCACCAATGTTGTGTTGTAAAATATAAAGAGAGGGGGGATTATGTTCTATAGGGGTCTGGGGGAAGGGGGTACCTCAGTGGGTCCATGCTGAGGGGTCCCTTTCCCCTGAGGGACCAGCCACATAAAGGTATAGTATAAAAGAGAGTTTATTCAGGGAAGGGGAGTTAAGAGGGTAGTAGGGCAGAGAGAGAGAGAGAGAGAGAGAGAGAGAGAGAGAGAGAGAGAGAGAGAAATAGAGGCCAGCTATGAGCATGTGGAAAGAAGGGAAGGGGGAAGGGAATGGGGAAAGAAGAGACAAAGGGGGGAGAGGGGAAGAGCAAGAGAGCAGGAGAGAACAAGAGCAAGAGAGTGAGGAGGGCCAAGCACCCCCTTTTACAGTGTCAGGCATACCTGGCCAAGTAACTGTTCAGTGGAGCTTAGACAGAATGCTAACATTCCCTTTTTGGATGATGTCACTGCTGTGGGCAAAAGCAGTTCCTGATACCAATAAGCACTGCTTGGACAACCCAGCATCAGAGACTAGATAGCCTAGAAACCTAGGGAAAAACTACTACTGGTCTGAAAATAAAAAGTTCAATTAAATGACTCTTAATGGTGCTTTGCTATACTTAGATCAGTGCTTTATACACTTATCTTTAGAGAAGCTTCCTCTGGCAGCAGATGGGAACAGATGCAGAGATCCACAGTCAGACATTATGTGGACAGAGTTTAAAAGGGATGTTCATTAAATCCCTACCCTCAGAACGCAGGGAATCCTACAGAAGGGGAGGCAAAAGAGTGTCAGAGCCAGCGGGAATGGAGGACACCAGCAGAGCAAGGACTTCGGAATAACCTAAGAAAAGTGAATATGAGCACTGATTCTGTAGCAGCAAGCACGGGGCTTCCATGGGTCTGTGTCAGGGACCGCTATTAGCTTAGTAATTTTATGGGGTTCCTGAATGAGAGAATGAGCGGGTCTCTGACTCTTACGTCTGTTTTGGAGACTCTCTTCCTACTGTTGGCTTACAGTGTTCAACTTTGATACCCTAGTTTTTGTCTCTTAGAATCCTGTTCTTTTTCTGAGAGACAAAGAGTAGATTCAGAGGGAAGAACTTATTGGGAGAAACAGGGAAGAGTAGAGTAAGGAGAAATTATAATTAGGACATAATGTGTGAGAAAAATATGTTTTAAATAAAAGAAAAAAATCATAAAGGGGTTAAAGAATACACACAAGCTGAGCTTTGCTAAGTTTCTGTTCCTATTCTTCTGGCTTCCTCTTACGATCTTGGAAAGGTAGACACTTCAATTTATCTTTTTTTCCCAATAAAAAATTTGAAAGCAGAATGTATATCTATATGTTTACTATCTACTCATGTCTAGCTTGCTACATGGTTTAAGGATCTCATGTATGTGGCACAGGGTAGAAAATTGCATCCTGGAAATCCAACGTGGTTGGAGGTTCTCATGGAAGAGCTGGGAGAGGACAAGCATCGTTATGTAAAGTGAAACAAACCAGACATAGAAAGGCAAATACAGTTTGTTTTCCGCAGTCCCAGCCTAGATTAAAATGTGTATGAGTAAACTGGCCAGGGATTAGAAATGGGACGGAGAAAGGGAAGGAGCAAATCTTGAGAGGATAATGGAAAATACATGGCCAAAAATGCAGAAGGGGATACTTTGGGGAAGAGTAGGACCTACAACAGTAGTGATATAAATGTATCACTTTCCACTCCTTCAATTCTCTTAACATTACAAAAAGGAGCAGGAGGTGGGGGGGCGGGGCACAAGCCCAAGAAGTTCTTTTGGTGAAGAATCTGTGGATTCACTTATTCACTGTGAATAGCACAGTCAAAGCTGGTGAACTTTTATAAAGAGGCCAGAGCGCTTTCTGGCCTACAGCCCAGAAGCATTGGATGATACTGTTGTTTCTGTTTCCAAAAATTGCAGTCACTGGTGAAAGATTGTTTATAAAACAGGAGGTCAGATACACATGATATTCCCTGGGTTACATGCAAAGCACAAGCCTGAGAACCATAAAGACTTTATATATGTGCAAGAGCAAAGTTCTTAGCCAGCCTAGACAAGCTCAAGTGGCTTCTTCCCGGAATCCAACCCACCCCAACCCCGACAGGGGGCGTGACCGAGAGCGTTGAGGCGGGGCCAAGGGAATGTTTGGGTCCTGGAGAAGACTGGGTAAAAATGAAAGAGCTCTTGGGGACAACGCTCTATTGTGGCTTTGGGAGCAGATAAGCAAATCGAGCCAAAGGGGCTGGAGTGAACAGAGCTGGGCGGAGGAGTCTCCAGGGAACAGATGGGCGGGGCCCTGGAGGGACCAGGGGTTTTTAATCACAGGGCGGGCCCATTCTAGAAGCTACAGGAAGTGGCCCTGGGGACCTGCCTCAGCCTCAGTTCAGATTCTCATTCCCCTGAGAGCCTGCTGGAATATCAGCCATGCTTGTCACAGCGGGTTCCCTACTAGGGGCCATTTGGACCGTGCTCCATCTCCGGATTTTGCTGCTGGCTGCTGTCACCTTTCTGTTCCTGGCTGATTTCCTCAAACACCGGCGCCCCAAGAACTACCCGCCAGGGCCTTGGCGCCTGCCCTTAGTGGGTTGCTTGTTCCATTTGGATCCTAAACAGCCACACCTATCCCTTCAGCAGGTAGGAAGAGGCAACAGTGTCTGGCTGTGTCCTGGGACTGGATATTGGCACTGGAAACTGGAGGACCTGGCTGTAGGCTAACACTGACAGCCCTCTAACCCAGAGATAAGGTGTTCAGATTACAAACACTTGTAGATTTTCCTGTTATCTGTCGACGAAAGATTCCTAGTGAGATTTTTATGGACAGAGAACATATTCTGATTTTAATTCTTGTAAATATGTCAGGGTAGATTTGACGATATGATAATCTATCTTCATAAATACATCATGGTGGTTTAAGAAATGGGATGTCTCATATGTTGGTTACATACCCGTCCAGTTTTGTTTTTTTTTAAAGTATGTTCCTCTCTTGACCTGTGTACATATCATTTCTCTGATTTGTCTTTTTGAGCCTAGTTTGATCCTTCTGCGCCTTTGCAGACTGCTCACTTACTGACTTTATCAACACCAGAGAAAGATGTCTCCAGCTTCACTAGGAGTCGTCTGTTTTTCCATTCAGTTCTTGAACCCCCTCCCCACCCCCGCCCTGTATTGGAAAGACTGTTATGTATACAGAGTACACAAGTCCTTATGCTCTATGACCCTCTTTTCTCCCAATGTTCCTTATTATCTACAGTGATCTTCTCTGCTTAGATAGTGAACACTCCAGCCTTGTGTGATTATCCCTGTCACTTTCCAGTACCTGTGAAGAGTGGTTATGTCTGATTATTTTTTACCAATTGAGGCTTTCAGCCCATATGTTTTCCCTCTGTTTCCCGACCTCTTTTTTCTTTTATTCTGCCTTCCCTGTGTGTTCCTTGAATACTTTCCAAATAATTGCCTCTCTATTCCTCTTAGCTCTTTCATTGTATCTCTTGTATATCTTTGTATCACCCTCCCGGCAGGCATCTACTCAGTTATTCAATGCACACATGCAGCTGAGACTTTGCTAACACTATTTCAAGGCAAACAACTACAAATTGTGGAGGACCTTGTCTCCCCTCTATAGCACAGCTCTCTAGGTTGTTGTCTAAACACACACACACACACACACACACACACACACACACACACACACACACACACACACGAGAACCACATCAGACACTAACCTGGGTCTTCAGTGCCCTGTGCAGCTGGAACTTAAAGGCAGAAGTGTCTCTTGTCTTTGCTCCTTACTCTTCCTCCTACAGATCCATCGTTTTGGGGTGGTTTTTTTGTTTGTTTGTTTGTTTGTTGTTTTTTGTTTTGTTTGTTTGGCTTTATTGTTTATTTGTTTGTTTGTTTGCCTTTCGTGTTCAGTTTCCAATCTGACCTTCAGCACTTCCTTTCCCTGTTTTTTCAGAGAGAGGCTGTGGGAGAAGGAGATTTCTTAGCTTTGCCCTACCTCAGAATGCACTCCTCACCTCATTCCCACACTGTTTTTCTCCTAATTTTGACAACTGATTACCAGTCTGCAGCACTTAATGGTTTTAGATGTCCTCCCACTTAATTCTGTACTTTGTAGTTTCTGGTGAGAAATAATTTCCAATTTCCCCTTAAGTGGAAGGACCCCACCATCTGCTTTCAATATTTTTTCCTTTGCTTTAGCTTTCAATTTGATTATGATGTTTATTTGTTTTTTGACTTCTTTGAGGATTTTATGCTGTTTGCATCTTTTACATAGTTTTTTATTTTGCCAAATTGAGAAGTTTTAGCTATTCACACATTTCATGGTCTACATCCCCCTTCCCCCATATACACAGGCACACTATTTTTCTGGAAGAGTTGTTGCCTCTGTGTGCCTCTTGTTTTTCTGGGACAATGGGAGAGAGAGAGAGAGAGTAAAGAAGTAAAGGCTGGCCATGAGCAAGTAGAGAGAAGGGGGAAGGGAATGGAGAGAGGGGGGAAAGGGAATAGGGAGAGAGTGAGAGTAAGAAAGGAAGAGCAAGAGAGCAAGAGAGTGAGGAAGGGGCAAGCTGCCCCTTTTAAAGTGAGTCAGGCACGCCTGGCTTTTGCCAGGTAATTGTGGAATGGGGAGCTCAGACAAAATGCTAAAGAAACCAAGTTCAGATTACACTTCTTAGGTTTAAGAACTTAAATCAGTGAAGTCTTTCAAGGTCACATATATGGCCCAGTGCCATGTCTCACTAATCTTAAGTGTCTTACTTTTCTTTATTTGGAACATTGACTCTGCTGAATCTTGCTGTTTGAACTTTGCAGGCTATTGCAATGGTTGCACTGCTCGTCTGCTATTGATTTTGCTACGTCTTATACCTCCCATTTCAGTCTGTTGCTATTTTTCTATGTCCAGTTTTTATTTTATTTATCATTCTGTACTTTATTATTTTAATCACTTTAGAACTTCTTTTGCATGACTAACAACGTTGCACAATGGAAAGTACGCTCTGCATTATAATGTCTTCTGGGGGGGCCCTCTGCAGCTTTTAATCCGCAGGAAGCAATTGCAGACAGATCTGGCACACTTGAGAGTCAAAGGCTAGAAGTCCAGGAAATTAGCTGACCTCTCTATCTTGATGGATGGTAAGATAAAAGTGACTGTTTCATATTTGAGCTAGGAATATACATGGGCAGAGAGCTTGTACTATGGAAAGAAGACATTCATTGCCTTTACTACCTTGTCTTGGAACAGTGGTTCTCAACTTTCCTTATGCTCTGATCCTATAACAGTTTCTTATATTGTGGTGATGTCCAAGAATAACATTTTTTGGTTGCTACTTCATAATTGTTTTGATGGTCTTAGGCGACCACTGTGAAAGGTCATAGCCCACAGGTTGAGAACCACTGTCTTAGATGCTGTTTCTCCCTCAAGAATAAGTATGAGATCTGTTGTTGTAAAAATATAAAAGTTAATAATTATAGTTGTCTTTTACCCCGCTAGGTCTGCACCGAGGTGTCCCAAGATATCTGCTAGATATCTGGGTGGAAACACATCCCAGCCGCACACTTTCCTACATTCAAATACTCACATAAAAGAACACACAACACAATAATCTTTGACCCATTTGGGAAGATATAATTGCCCACTTAAACATACAAAGCCCAGTACCATCCATCCCTTAAGAACATTGATAACAACCTGTAAATACACAGAGCAGAATCTTAACATCACCTGCAATGGCTTCTCCCCCTCTCCTCTCTCTCTCCTCCTTTCTGTCCTAGTCTCTTCCTCTTCCTTCAAACGTCTCTCCCGCCCATCCTTCCTTCTCCTCCAATGATAGGCCTCCTTCTATCCTGTACCTGCCCCTCACCTGTACTTTACAAATTCAATGGGGAGGTGGTTCTGGTGAAGTCACCTGAGTTCTGAGTACTGATTAGGCAGCTGTCCTTGGGGCAATGGAATTAGCATCAAAATACAGATAACTTCAGGGCAAACCACAACAGAGATCCACCGTGGTACTCCTTACCAGTTAAGACCCTCCTAAATTAAACCAAATTTTCACTTATTCCCAGAACTTGTCCGTCACTACTATCCATAGTCAATAATCTTTCTTGAAAGGCTTAAAAATCTCAAGGAGACATTCATGAAGATAAAGTTAAAAACTGATGTACATTTCTATGTGTACTTCACTTACATCTTCTTGAAGAAATGACATAGAGTTAGTTACTCAGAAATCTTCTCTGCATAGCAGCTGTTTAAAGGCATTCTCTGGCTAAACAGGGATGTTTATAAAACTATACCAAGCATGCACAGACCTTCCTTGACCTCTGGGCTGTCGTGCAAACTGTAATCTTGCTTTCATTAGAATTCAAAATGCCTCAGTTAGAGAATTCGCTTATTTGTTGCTACCCATATTTCATGCCTTCTCCTAGTGACATTGGGTAGCTGCATACCTAATCCAGACTTGCTAAATTTATTGGGGTTTTCTATAGGGAAATTTGTATTCTTAGTGTGTATCAAAATTGAGCTTAAAGCATTTTGAGTAAAAGTTTCTAAACATTTCTACAAAGGAAGATGCTTGCTTCCCTGTCCTTCACAGTTCCTACATTAGTCCCAATGGCTTTATACATATTTGTCATATCTGGACACACAGACATGGGCTAAGTTGTGACTGCTGTAATATTTTTCAGTTTGTGAAGAAATATGGGAATGTTTTAAGCCTGGATTTTGCTAACATTCCTTCAGTGGTTGTAACTGGCATGCCCTTAATCAAAGAAATCTTTACTCAAATGGAGCACAATTTTTTGAATCGCCCTGTCACTCTTCTCCGAAAACATCTCTTTAACAAAAATGGTAAGTTTCTTGATCAATATGTAGTGTGTTTTTATAATTTTTGTCACATGGTAAAAGTTCCTGTCCATCTGTAAATGAAGCAGGATGCCACATTTCCTGAATGAAAACATCGTTAGGGTGAAACCATGTGTCCTGTACACCGACTCTTGATGCTTTGGTAGTAAGCCCAGTCAGACACACTGTGCTCTCACTTCCCTTTTCCCACTCCCAACCTCTGCTCTAGAAAAACAGATGAATCACCTTCCTACTGATGATACTCTTCTTGTTTATAACTCTTCAAATACAATCATTAAAGTGATGACATTAAGGGGTCTTTAGCCTTCTGGCCAATAATATAACAGGCTGGTTTGAATACGCATTATCATTCCAAAATAATCAGAAGGTCGATATCAGACTATTTTATGGAGATAGGCAAAAGGATTTGAGGATTTCTCTGAAAGTTACAAAACTAATGGAAGCATGGCATTATTGCACATGCCATGATAGTTGGTGAACACTGATTATGCCAGAACGATCTTCCTCCTTGCCTCTAGACTCTCTGTGTTTGGGATACTCCCCCTTCTTACTTTCTTGAGTCATTTATTCACTCTACTGTATGTTTTGGCTAGAACATTGTCCACAAAACTTTCTTACATCATGTGTCTTGTTGTATCCATGAGTGTATTCCTGCTGCTCAACTTAACATATGCAGCAGTGAATTAGTTAACTGCTCTGGATAGCAGCAGGTCACACACACTGCACCTCCATGCCCCTGCAAGATCTCTCTAGATTCACGAGATACTTTTAATAGGTCTTCCTATCTCAATAACTGGCCACTTTAAAATTCCTTGCAGCTTTCACACACTCCCCTCTGGTATCCCTGGCTAAACACCTTCTAAATCTATAATTCATCTTTGCTGCCCTGTTACTTTCTGGGCACCCCCCGCCCCTCCCATAGAGCCACATTCTCTTTCCACCTACATTGTTGGATAATTTCTGTCATGCAGCTGTTAAATCTCATCTCTCTTGCTCCAAGAGCCATGGCAGTTCTCCACTTCTCCCTCTATCCCTCTGTCCATTGCTGCCACAATCAAAAATCCTGCCTCTGTCTCCCTGTCCAGTTATTGGCTGTAAGGCAATTCTTTACTACCAATCAAAGCCATCTGGGGGGCAGAGACCCTCAGGCTGAAGCATGACTTTTGGGAGCTGAATTAAGACAAAGCATTAGAACCAATTCCGAACAAACATGAACTTCTAGACTTGTATGATCAGAGTATGGACTTCAGATCTGGAGAAAACTGAAACGTGAATAAAAGTTGCTCTCTTATAACTATATTTCTTTATAAAGTATGCTTTGTGCCTTTGTCTGAGCTTTTGCATCAGGTAGAATGAATGGGCCTTCATTAATTGTTAATAAGCACATGGATTTTCTGAAAGCACTAAATCCCATTATATGCAAGGAATGCTGTTGTAAGTAACCAGTAAATACCAGTTCCCTTGCTTTGGGATTGTCTCTCTAGATAGCTGCCAAGTGCTTATTGACCTTTCTTCTTTGCACCATACACATGTCCATCCAGTTCATCGGGAAATTTTAAATGAGACTTATAATAACATAATGTGGAATCTCTTCTTTCCAGGATTGATCTTCTCCAGTGGCCAGACATGGAAGGAGCAAAGGAGGTTTGCCCTGATGACTCTGAGGAACTTTGGACTAGGAAAGAAGAGCTTAGAGCAGCGAATACAAGAGGAAGCCTACCACCTTGTGGAGGCCATAAAAGATGAGGGAGGTGGGCATTTCACAGTGCAGGTGTAGGGGGCTGTGGTCTTATGTTTGTTGAGCAAATTTTTATTAATTGCCTAAGAGTTTATCCTGGGCCTGCTCTGGGCTAGGCACTGAAGATTGAACAGTGAACTTATAGCTCTGACCTCGACCTAGAGAGCTGAAGCCTAGCAAATAAAATGGGTTATTAATCACTTTGTTGACCTTAAATCCTCGTCACCAGTCTGACTTTACAGCCATTGACAGAAACCTTGGTTCATGTCAGCACTGTGCATGTGCTGTGGCCAGAGCCCATCCATTATTTCATTCTCTCCAGTAATTATGCAGGGGAAGGAGCAGTTGAGAGATTGTTTTCTTTATAGATAAATAATACAAACATAAATATCTTTGAATGGCCCAAGTTTCTCTTTTCCCACCTCCAGGACTGCCTTTTGACCCTCACTTCAATATCAACAAAGCAGTCTCTAATATCATTTGCTCTGTCACCTTTGGGGAGCGCTTTGAGTACCATGACAGTCAGTTTCAGGAGATGCTGAGGCTACTGGATGAGGCCATGTGTTTGGAGTCATCAATGATGTGCCAGGTAAGCACGCTCATATCTCAGGAATTCAAACTCAGGACTAATTCAAACAGACAGGCTCCTCTTTTTATATTTTAGAGCTTTTTCAGGTAATGTATAATATCATAAAGTTGAGGTTAATACGTGTATTCAAATCTTTGTTGATGTCAGTGTTTTGATAATATTCAAAACTTGTACATGAAAATAATATTTTTAATATTTAAACAAAGTACCAACATGTGCAGGATGACCTGCATGTGTAAATGTCGTTGTTGTTGTTGAAAACTAACCCTATTTCCAGCTCAGGCTCTCTGTCATTCCTCTGTGTGTGCTGACTTTTGTTAACTAAGACTAGGGTTGGCAAAATGTATGACCTTCTGGTAATAATCCTGCCTTGATGTTAGAGCTTTTGGGCTGTTTCCAAACTTGTGATGTTAAGAATATTGCAATGGATATTCTGGTGCTGGTGTTGATCTGAATCTAGTCACTCATTTGTCTTGAATTTACATCAGCACATTAAAAAAACTAATTAAAAGTTCAAAAGTGGATCCTATTTTTATTTCAATTAATACTTGATGTTGTGAATCTTATAAAACAATAGCATAAAATTTGCTCTTCAAACATCACCCATAGCTGGGGAAGCCTATGTCCAAATTCTTGTCCCTTCAATCATTAGCATCTTCCAAATATTTCCCACAAATTACTAGTCTCTCAGCCTTATTCCTATACATGTAAGACAGTTTTAAAGGAAAATTAACTCCTAAGATTACCCACATGCTTCCCAGTTGTTTTGCTACCTTGGAATAAAGATATGTGAGGGAGTGTACACATTTGTATGTGTTTAAATTATGTGTTCTCAAGGGACCACTTTTCCTTATATCAATTGCATGCCACTATTAATTTTTTAACTCTTTCACTAAAAATGGTGCTTTAATTTTGAAAACTGAAAGAACATGTAACAGAAAAAATATAACTGTGACCACTGCACACGTAAGAATCAGTTACAACAAGGGTCAGCAGACATCCAGCCACATATCATGTGTCCTACTATTACTGCCTCTGACCTGGAATTATGGAGCAAACTTAGAGTGTCTTTGTTATATTTGTGCTGGTTACAACATCTAATGGGCTAGAATTTCCTTCTGAAATAGAAGAGTTGCTCTTGAACAATGGAGTTCTGTCAACTTTATAGTTTTAAAATTTTTTAACTAATTAAATAACAATGGTTGTCATTATGATATCTTCAGACATGTACCACTATGATTTTACTGTTTCCTCTCAGAAAATGAGCTTGCTCCCATTCTCCCTCAGTTTGCTCTCTTATCAAGTATACTGGATTCTATTTTCACCCGACTTAGGTCTCCAGATCTCCTTTCTAACTTCCTGCCTTGAAAATTCAGGAGTCTTTTTTCCTTTATTTACTATGTTTCTTGTAGTTTTTGAAATCACTGGTGTGGATACCATTTCTGGAATTTTTTAGAGGATCTTTTAATGGAGTTACCTAGTCTTCAAAGTTTAATCTACAGTATTAGTCTTTGAGATGAAAACAAACTTCTGAAGCAACAACTTTGTGTCTTGCAAAATACAAAAACACACATAAATTGAATTGGGGCACTTTAGTATATCACCAACAGCCAAAGAGTGGAAACAATGCTAAAACTACTGAGTGTGCTATAACATCTCAAAGTTATTTAATTTAATGCACTGTTAAATGTATGTATAAGTGAATGAGATACTTGAAGGAAATGGGGCAAGGGACAAGAATAGGTGAAATAATTTAAAGGAAAAAAGGAGAAGGGGGGAGGGAAAGAATGTTAGCCACTGGGTAAGACTAAAATAGGGGACAGAGAAAAAAGTAGATGTATCAATAATAAAAATGTTCAAAAGTAAATGTAAGAACAGGAAGAAAATGTAAAATATAAGTATTATTTTAAAAATATAATTATTATTTTAAAACCAGTAAGATAAATTGAATATATAAATAAGGAAAGCATAGAGTGCAAAATAAAAATGAAAATTAAACTAAAGAAATCCTAGTGCCAAAAGTGAGGCAAGGTATATTCATAATTAGATGAATAAATACGGGAGAGAAAGTAAAATTAAGTGCGCAAAGCAAAATTTCTCAGCATATCAAGGCCCTTACTACAAAGACTGACAACATGAGTTTGATTCTGGGAATTGACATGATGGAAGGATAGAGCCATGTCCCTCAAGTTATCCTCTGAATCTCCAAAGATGTACCATGTCATGTGAGCATAGGCACACACACACACACACACACACACACACACACATATAATGTATGGGTTTTTGCTTGCCCTTTGGTTTGTGTTGTTGCTGAGTTTATATGGGTAAATGCCTTGTGTCTATCAGAATTGTCAGAACACAGCCACCATGTGTCTTATTTACATATCAGGAGCCTTTGCTGACCACACTTAGCTTTGCATTCCATGGAGTAGGCATAACCTTTCGCCATCCCGAGATTCCTCAGATCTTACCACCTGGGTGTTTCTTTAACAAAAGGGTATCTCCCAAGTACTTTGGGAGCTGGAGAAGAAATCACAGCATGGAGATGAATGTACGCTGTGAGATCCAGACAAACTGCCTTTATACTTCCAGGGCTTCCGATTCCCTGCTGGTCGAATGCACTGTGGGTATCCTATATACCCCTAAAACTCCAGAGATCTCTTGCTCAACAGTAGTGAAAGACAGATTAGCTGAAGCGTGCATGTAACCTGCTGACCTCAGACTCAGAGCTACTGCACTCAGGGTCAGATGCTGCTGAGGAGCTCTGTTCCTGCCCACTGAGGGTAGGGAGTCTCCCTAGCCACTTCCCAACCTAATCCAGGATCTTGCTATCAGCCACCCTTGGGCCTACTAGTATTAGCTCCCTCTTCTGTCCATAACCATCTCTCTAGATCTACCCTCACCCAAAGGCTACAGTGAGAGAAAAATCTGAGATTCTCTGATCCATGAGTGCTCCATGATTTCGGGCCTCTGGGTGGCTCAGTTTCTAGCAATGCATTCTCTGACAAATTGTCACCTAGGTACTCCACTTCAAGTGGAAATCAGGACAAAATGGGACTTTCTCTTCCATTGACCCACTAATGAAAGGAATCAGTTTGACTAGCAGCCTCACTTATCGGCTTGTCCTGTAGAAGGTTGACTGCCAACCTTCTGATGCCAGACCTTTAGAAGAGGCTTCTGAGCTTCCCCCCAAGGCAACCCTCTGGTTCAAGAGTGTCCTGCGTATTCTTCTTCTTTGTCTAGGATCTTTTCCTTCCCTCCATGGATTCCCAAGCTGTTCCTCTATTTCCCCTTGGGATAGAATCTGCTTTCCTTGTCAGTCTTTGCTACTAGGCTCTCACAAGCAACTTCTAGCACATCATGTTACCCAGAACTCCAACTTTGTAAGCTTTTACAATACACTTGGATACACATAAACTTTAATGCTCTCTCTTCTTAATTAGGACTGTTCTTTTTGTCTAACCCTCTTTTCTTCTTTTCCTCATTCAAGATATCCCATGTGTTAAGCATGGGCTGCTCTGCTTTCCCTCAGACGTCATCTAGAAAACCACTCTCCGGGTTTCATTTTCAAATCTCAGGTGCTTCTATTTTGGAAGTTTCCTTTTAAACCAACATCAATTAGCTATAAATGCTGTACTACATATGATAATTGTTCCCCTTCTACTGAAACACTTATTTCCCTTCATTGAAAGTATTAAGATGTGAGGAACAAGAGAGATCAATTGGCATTTAAAAGCAGAGACTGATTTTGAAGAAGTCCCAAATTTGGTTCCTAGAGCTCAGGTTGGATAACCACAAAGTCTGTGACTCCAGGAGACCAGATGTTTCTGGCTTCCATAGGCACCCAAATTTATGAATTAATTGTACCCCATATACATAATTAAAATTAAATAGTATTTTTGAATTATTAAATTTTGGGAACTAATTTGGCATTATTTTATGGTTTATCGTTATCTGAATTTTATTGTTTTAACTTATTAAATATTCTCATTTAACATCCCCAACTATAAATTGAAAAGACTTTTATAATTTCCTGTTACTTTAGTCCTTGCCTTAAAATTTGATTATTGTAGGGGCTACAGAGATGGCCTAAGCTCTTAGGAGTATTAGTTGGTCTTACGTAGGACCATACCTTAGTTTTAGAGCATCTGAACAGTGATTTTCAACAATTTATAACTTCAGTTCAAGGGGCTTCAATGTTCTCTTCTGGCTTCTGCAGGCACCAGAATCATGCAAAACATACATACACATAAAGTAAAATAATCTAAATAAAATTGATAGCCTTAAACATTCAGCATCTGGGATAATTATTTTTGACATCTCTAAAATAATGCAGATCTTTAGAAACCCGTTCTGCAGTGGTGTCTACCTTACTATCCTCATGCTTTTTCATTTATTCTGATTTTAACAAGAATATATACAGTTAATTGCTTTTTATGTTCTCTTTTAATCACATCACCTAGTTTTATGATTGGAGCCTTTTCTTCAGTTCCATTTAGGGTGGTAAAGTCCTTTGCTGGTAAAACTGAAATGTCTGTGGAGGGTGGGGCGATGGAGAGAGAGTCAAGATGGCTCCACTGTCCCACTGTAAGACAAAAGGGAAATACAAGACTGTTTTGGAATGTGTCACCATGTGTCTTCATGACTGTCTTATTTTTCCCAATCAGCTCTACAATATCTTTCCAAGGATACTTCAGTATCTTCCTGGATCACACCAAACACTTTTCAGCAACTGGAGAAAACTGAAGTTGTTTATTTCTGATATTATTAAGAATCACCGGAGAGACTGGGATCCAGATGAGCCAAGGGACTTCATTGATGCTTTCCTCAAGGAAATGGCAAAGGTGGGGAAGATGCTGCAGTATTGTCTTCTGTGTGTGGAAGAAGCATCAGTTTAATGATTTCTGATTGATCCTACAATGTGTTTCCTTATTGGTTTGACATGGCACAGATGTGTTCCCTCACAGCACTGTATCATCCTTGCATGCCTGTTCTTCAGGCAAGCTTTGTGTGGAAATAGTGAGAACTCAATTCTGATTCTACAGGACACAGATCCTTTTTGCTATGTCTTCTTCTTTAATCTTCAATGCCAGGACAACAGCATCTATTTCTCCCTGATCACTACTTCCACATTTATATCTCATCTCTTTGATTATGAACCTGGAGCTACCTCTTATAAGAATATTTCAGGATAATCTCTGTTTTTGAAAATTACTCACACATACAAGCTTTATTATGGAGTATTATTTAATATGCACAGGAATAAATAGATGGACATCTGAGGATAATTACTTGGCACACTACAGGAAAATTAAATGGAAAGGATATAGTACTTAAGAGGTATACAATTGCATTTATTTAGGATTATTGGGGACATTAAAAATAAAGGTCTAAGCCATTTGGTGGGAGACCATGACAATGCTAGACACTATCTTTATGCGTTTCTCTTAGCTTTTATCCATATGTGAATGAGCTGCATAATAAACAAAAGTAGCAATTAAGCTTCAGAGGCCAGTTTTGTTACAAGTTGGTCTAGGGTCAGTTACTGACTGCATCTTACCCACCCATCTCTGCAAGATAAAACAAAATATACCTGAATGCTGAAGTTTAACTTTAAGATTTAGATGAAGCCCTCTAACTCCCATAAAAACATCCAGTGATACACAAGACCCTAGACAGCAGCCAGTTTGTTAGGGTTGTTACTTTTGCACCATTATGACAATACTTGACAAAAAGAGCACAAAATAGATTTATTTTGGCTCACAGTGTCAGTAAGTCGGATCCATCACTACAAAGAAGAAATGACAGAGAAGTTAAGCTCAAGGTAGCAAAATGCCTATGGTGAAGTCTAGTCACATAATGACACATTAAGAAGCAGAGACCAAGGCAAGATCTAAGGCCTCGATATAACTTTAAGAGCCATGCCCTTAGTGATTGGATGCATCCAGATATTGCCTACCCCCAATATTACAGAACCTCCAAAAAATACTTCAGACTACTAGGAATCAAGAATTCAAAACATGAGCCAGTAGTAATTGTGCAATTTCATTGCAGATCCAAACCATATCACAAAATATACAGCCTTGATCTCACCAGGTATCCTAATGGTGCACATTACTGGATCAGTGGTGTAAGCTAGGATAAATTGGGTCCCTCCTCTGACCAGAGGCCAAATAGTAAATTTTTCATCCTCTTGGTTTTTTTTTACTTGCCTTTGATAATATTAATAAAAGCAGTGTTGTACTTTTGTCTTCAGAGGAAGAGATAACTAATTACTTGTCCCATACAAGTATTAAACTATCAATATTAAGAGCAATTGTAACAAATTTATACTTCTAGAGTAAGCTGATGAAGATGATGTTATGTCATAAAAATAATTGATATAAACAGAAAAGTCTTAACTAGAAAAGATTACCAGTGAAATCAGAAAAGCAGTGAACAAAGAGAGCTGATTGGATTCTTTCTGGCATCAACAAAATCATTTGTTGAGCCTTGACTATGTACCTGTGGTATCTCACAATATTGATAATGGCATGTTAATGTGTGTTTTATACTCTCATTTTATCAACATGACACAAAGCAGGTTGAGTGAATACCCTAGACAATATATTTACTTAGTGATATGGCTGATACTAGAAGACAAATATGATTTTTATCCCATCTTCTTATCACTGGACAAAGGTTTTCCAAATGTTTAACCAGAAGAAAATAGTTATAATGATTTTCATCAACCCAAGTGCCATACTGCTTTGGACAGCTTGCAGAACTTGGGAAAGGAAAATTCTTCATGAGAAGACCAAAAGGAATATCACTTTTCAAAACTCTATCCCAAGGTCTTGACTCAAAACCTCTGAATAAACAAACACACATTGCCTTTCCAGTACCCAGACAAGACTACTACAAGTTTCAATGAAGAAAACCTCATCTGCAGTACTTTGGATCTTTTCTTTGCTGGTACAGAGACAACATCCACTACACTGCGCTGGGCTCTGCTCTGCATGGCCCTGTACCCAGAAGTCCAAGGTGAGTGTGTGCTGACTGCACGTAGACAAAGTGGAGTGATGCTTCTACAATCTGTGGTTCAAATGGGACTAGAAGATGGCATGGAGGGGTAGGAAAAGGTAGAGTACCTGGGAGGTAATGTGCACTTGGAAAGGGGCACATTCTCCACATGTTTGATCAGGATTGTGGTGGGTCCATCTCATAAAGAATTGAACTTAGAACAAAGCAAAGAAGAGAAGTGACAATGTGGTAAGTTCCAGCAAAGAGTCACTTTACCTCAGAGTATCCATAGATTCCCTCCTTTGTTTTTAACAACACATTCCTATTTGCCCTGGAAATGCCTTAGTCTGGTTTCTGGAGTCATGTGATGCGCTTCTCTTTGCCCATTCTCCACCCTCCCCACCCTGCGTGGTAGCATCCCTGTGTTGCCTGTCCGCATTCCTGTGTTGCCTGTCCGCATCCCTGTGTTGCCTGTCCGCATTCCTGTGTTGCCTGTACGCATTCCTGTGTTGCCTGTCCGCATTCCTGTGTTGCCTGTCCTATCTTGCTGCTCTCCTTATTCCTGCATCTAAGTCATGACATTGGGTCTTCCATCTACCAACAATGTACTGTTCCAATTTCTGCCAACTCTAGAAGAATTTTGCAAGGCTCCACCTGTCTAAGGTGTTTCCCATTTCTCCAGGAATTTACTGACTGGGGAATTGTCACTTTCTTCCTCCAGAGAGGAATAATGCTCCTCCATCACTGAGCTTTATATATAACTTTAACATCACTTCGCTGCCTGTTGTCCATGACAAAGAATTATCTGTCTCACAATTTCTCTTCCTCTACATATAGAAGATTTTAACAGGTGCTTGTTAGGATCGCTTTTTTATTCCATGAATCATTTCCTATTTTAAATTGTAGCTCACAGTTTATTCATTTATAAAGTCAATTTAGTACATTTTGAAAACCAAACAGAGCAAGAGTTCTGCCCATATGATGAAGTCAAATTTGCCCATAATCTTTATTTCATCTTTGGGTGAGTGACTCTCTGTGCATGTATGTATGAGTTTATGTGCATATGCATGTTCAGGCCACAAGCCAAGTTCTTCAGAAGCATAGTTCACTTAAAAAAAAAAAGATAAGTTCTTTCATTAACCTGGAATTCAACAAATAACCATTGAGTCCCAGGGGTCCGCTTCTCTCTGCATCTCCAGCATATTAGAACTACAAGTTTTTGCCATCACAACTGACTTTTGTATATAGCTTCTAGGGACCAGACTTAGGTTCTCGTGCTTGCAAAGGAAGAATTTTTACCAACTGAGCTATCTCCCCAGAGTAACCTTTTTTTATGAATATAAAATGTGTACTTAGTATGTATATATCTTTACCTATTATATATTTTGAATCACCATTTAAAATGAATTTTTTTCTGAATGTTATACAACTTTCTTGTTGTATTTTAAGGGATGTGTGAGAATTCCATGGCACAAGTATAGGAGTCATAGCACAGCCTGCAGGAATCAATTGTCTCTTTCACCATGTAGACCCTAAGGTTTAACTCAGGTCACTAGGTAATTCAACACTGTCAGCCGTCTAGCTAGCCTAAGACCACATTTTTTTTACATTTAAAATCAACTCACTTAGATTAAACATTTGACTCCTGAAAATAAGATGCCAACATATTTAAATAATACAATTACAACCATGTTCATTTTACAACATGCACAATAGTCAAGAGATGGTAAAAAACAGAGAACTCATGGGCCAGGAATAAATAAAGTATGAAATATATATGGATCAAAAGAAAATTAATCAGACATAAGAAGTTCATTTTAATTTTTTGATTTATGTAATGTATATGAGTGCTTCACCTGAGTATGTATAATACATGCTCGTCTTGTACCTAAAGAAGTCAGAAAAAAAATCAGAATCCCTGGAACTCTAGTTACAGATGGCTGTGAGCCATCATATGTGTGCTGGGAACCAAGCACAGGTCCTCTGAAGAAGCAAGAAGTGATCTTAACCACTGAGTCACGCACCATCTTCTCCAGAAAATGAAGTCTGATGCCCCATTAATTCAGGGAATTATTCTAACTTAAAAAATATGGTTCCCAAATTACAAATACTCTACTATCTAATGGAAATAATAGTCAAATTGTATACCACATAGAATTAGAATACACAGAGAGGGAAAACATTATTTGTAACATGGACAGAGACCTTTTCACAAAATAAAGTTTGAGCAATAACATGTACAACAACATGAACATATTAAATGCTGGTGAATTACTGAGGTAAAAGTGGTGAGAAAAGTGGCTGTGGTTGGTGGTCCATACCATTAATCTCAATACTTGACAGATTTGAAACAGTTCAAATGACCCTGGCCATATAGATGAAATCCTGCCTCAAAAGCCATCATGGTAATAGCAATAAATTTTACATTATATAAAATTTGTATGAAATTAATTTTCACAAGTAAAGTAATAGTAAAGGGCACAAAGTTCCAAGTTCATTTAAAATGAATTGTAGAACCAGACAATCAAACAAAATTAGTTCCACCTCTATTACTCTTGAGAAAGAGGAGTCATATTGATAGACAGCTTGCAGAATCAATCACTTATTACTGTAAACGTTTGTGTTACTCTCAAAACAGCCTCAAGGTGAAGCAGACTAATCCCAAAAGAAAACTGAATCTCAAAGAATGTAAGAATCTTCACCAGGATGTGTCTAGCAAAACACTGCTGTCCACAGACCACAGACATATATCTCCTTAGATATTAGACTTCAAAGATGTGCTGCAGTCTGAACGTTTGTGTCCTCCTTGCCAAACTCATATTCTACTCTAATCTCAATGTGATTATTCAGGAGATTGGTGCCTTTCCAAAAGAAGTACCAGAGAGATTCCTTTTTCCTTGGTAGCATGAGGATACAACACGTATGAGACAGGAAGTTGTTGTCTACCAGGCAAGGAAACTTACAGTGTCTTGATCTGTGGAGTTCCAAGCTCTAGAACTACAAAGAATACATTCATGCTGTTTTGTAACCCACTCAGTGAACGGTGCTTGTTTGTAGGAACCTGACAAGATAGTGCTGTGTGCATACCTAAGATACTTAGTTCAGATTTTATATATTTTATATATTTTATGATTACATTGTCAGCTCGAAGGAAGTTATTGAATTGACAGTTTTATTTTTAAAAAAGCTATCTGAAGGTTTGAGGAAACTTTTATTTCTTTATATCTTGGATGCTAAGATGAAATAAAAGCAGATGAGGTCTCAGAGACAGCTACTATATTGTTAGAAAAAAAAAGCATTGAACTTTTAAAATTAATAGAATTTCCTGTTTTGTTTTGTCCTAGAAAAAATGCAGGTTGAGATTGACAGAGTGATTGGCCAAGGAAGACAGCCAAACCTGGCAGACCGAGACTCCATGCCCTACACCAACGCCGTCATTCACGAGGTGCAGAGAATAGGCAACATCATCCCCTTTAATGTTCCCAGGGAAGTGGCAGTTGACACCTATTTGGCTGGATTTAACTTGCCAAAGGTAACCACTTTCCCAGTCTCAAATCCTCCAGTATATCTCTACCATCATCCTGGGTGCCTAAAGTTAAAAAGTGACATGAATTGCTGACCTAAGAAATAATTTCAATGAGAAAGGAAGTTTACTTTTTTGCTAAAACTTTCTATGTGTCTCGGCGGATATTCAAATCTATTCTGAGGAATCTAGAAAGGAAGATTCTTAGATCAGATGTATTTAGGCCAAACATGGCTTTGCTTGCTAAGGGATGACACAGCATCTTTCTGTTCTAGTGGTGGCAAAGGACGTTTGCTGTGGAAGCAGAAAGCTACCCTTGTGGTTACTATTCCCTTTACTATTGAGCAATTCATAGCTTGAAGTTTGGTCTGAATTTTTCCCAACGCTCTTTGTATTTCTTCTGTTCATTGATTTATCTTCAAATAACCAAACCAACCTTTTCCACAGACCCACATCAACTCTGGGTACTAAGAAATATAAATGGCTATGTTCAAAGGAGGCAGAGAACCATAGCCTGGAAACAGATAGGCCTATTTCAATGCTGATTTTACTTTCTACCACAATAGAGGCACATTACCTAGCCAAGTTACAGCTTCAGTTCCTACAAAATTCATTCCACCCAATCATAGGCTCCATATGGGTATAAGGATGGAATTATACATACATGTACGCGCGCATGCGCGTACACACACACACTCACACACATATATATGTGTGTGTGTATATATATATATATATATATATATATATAATCTTCCACTCAGAATAGAATCTAGAATCAAAGGAATATTTATTAAACACCTGCAAAGTTTGAGTCTGGCCTAGGGATACCTGAATAATGAGAGACCCTGCTTATAATCTCTGAGGACTACTCACAGGAGAGAATGTTGTTTCTCTGTGATGCTGGCAAGTTGGGGTGAAGAACGACAGCTAAAAAGCACCAGTGCTGCTTCTGGAAGAAGATATATTGGAGATGGGGACTGAAGGGGAGTTAAGAATTAACCATGTGCTGAAATGGGGAGGGATATTCCTTTCAAAACAAGAAGCCTTAAAACATGAATGGTCTGGTTGAGGTCATAAACGAAGACTACTATGGTGGAAAACCAGTAAGAGTGGAAGGATAAAGCAACAACAGGAAATGGCTCACTTTGGTGACTCTGGATATTGTGTCATATGTGCCTTGATAGGGATGCTTTTTCATACATTCCTGGGTCTTTGACTAACGGTGTGATCTCTTTGATAATGTATCGGAAATAATGGAGAATCAGAGATGAAGGAGATCTACCATACAGCTGCTATGGTCTTAATTAGGTAGCAGGTTCATCATCCCATGGATGCTTTTAAGTCTTCATATCAGGCTTATACTAGCCACTTTTAGTAAAGTAGATCTATCCTTTAATGAGACATAGTCCACCTACATTTGTAAATGACTGAAGTGTATCAGACAATAACAAATCAGTTGGGGAGAATGGGGAAGTTCAGGGATCAAGTATCTTGCATTTTGGAGCTTGAGAATCACCTTTGTGGGAGTTTTCATTAAGTCGTCACTTTCTGCCATCATTTCTAGGGTACTATGATTCTAACCAACTTAACTGCACTGCACAGGGACCCTAAAGAGTGGGCCACCCCGGACACCTTCAACCCAGAGCACTTTTTGGAGAATGGACAGTTTAAGAAGAGAGAATCCTTTCTGCCTTTCTCAATGGGTGAGTTGTGATGTGCAGGAGAGAATTCAAACTTCCTCCATATATTTTCCTTCCTCTCTTTGCTCTAGTTCTAATTCTGTGCTCTAGTTGGGATGTCTCCAGATGAGCATGTCTATTGTGGATCTATCTTTCTTTTTTTCAACTAAAATTTTTATATAATATATCCTGATCACAGTGTCCTCTCTCCCAATTCCTCCACTGTCCATTGCCCTCCTTACCTTCTCACATACTCTATGCCCCTTCTTTCTCTTCCTTTCTTTAGAAAATTAAAAAAAACAGGCAAACACACACACACACACACACACACAAACACACACAAGCACACACAGAAAGACACACAAGGAACTGAAAAGAAACAAAAGAAACACACACAGAGAAACATACACAAAGATTTGAAAAAGGAACAAAAGAAACACACACACACACACACACGCACGCACACACACGCACACACACACACACACTCACACCCAAACCCATAAAACTAGGAAACCATATTATACAAGCAAAACACATACAAAGGTAAAGACCAGCAGCCATTTGTTGTGGCATGGAACTACATCAGTTCTGTTGTCTGGAAGACATTTTTTCTTTGGAGTCATTCATCCCGTCTCTAGCTCCTGTCACCTTTTGACCTCCTCTTCTACATAGTACTCTGAGTCTTGAAGGTAGGGGTTTGAAGATATTCCATTTAGAATTGAGTCTTTAAAAAAATCTTTTAGCCTTTGCACTTTGTCCAGTTATGAGTGTTTGTGCTAGTTCCCTTCCACTACAAGAGGAAGCTTCTCTTATGATGGCTGAGCCAGGAACGAACCTAAAGGGATAAGAGAATATCATATGGAGTCATTTTAGTGCTCTGTTCTTTCAGCAGAACAGTAGAATTTTCTTTTTCTTATAGGCCTGTGCCCAATTTAATCTATTGTTCATGGCTATCCAAGAAGTGTTAGGTGTGGCTTCCATATCACGGAGTGGGTTGTAAGTCCACTTGTGTAGTGGTTGGTTACGTCTACATTTATGCCACTATTACAACAGCATATTTTCTAGACAAGTCACCATGCAACACTGTAACTCCGGTCATAGAGATTGTAAGACATGCAGGACTGAAAGGCAGAAGAAATCTCTCAGGCAAGAGACAGTGAAATAGATTTGTTTTCTTCAGAGTTTGAATGAAGTATTCTTCCCCCAGGTATTTCACTTCTCCTCCGATATAAAAAGACTTTCCCATCTTTATGAGCTTTACAATAAAAAGAGCAACACAAAGTGATTCACAGATGCCTTGCTATTAGGAATTACTTTATACCCTCTTCTTTATAGACTTCATTAGCAAGCACACTGTCTCATGCATAAGAATCTATTCGTCTATAATTAGAGAGAAAATGGATTGGTATCTTCTTTATTCCTGTAGACAAATTCAATATATTCCAAGAATATGTATTAGCATACTTGGGCTATTTTTAGACCTGATCTCCATTACAACTAAATTGTAATTCACCTCCTCTGTTACAATTCCTTTTACTGTAAAGTTCACTGAATTCATGTGTACCAATGTCTTGCTGCATAACAAGTGATCCCAATCTACTAGCTTACCGATATCATTCTCATGTATACAGGTGAGATAAGTGATCTTGTATGTGTAAAAGCTGAGCTGGTTACATGAAAATCTGCTGTGACCTCACCTGAACAAAATAGTGTTATTTCCATATTTCCCATTGGCAAACCAGCTGTCTGTTCAAAATATCCCAAAGGGGAGGACAGAGACACACAGGCCTGGTAAGGTTCAGGCTACAAATTGTTACATCATGACTTCCGCTGCATTCCGGTGACCTATTCAAGCCACAAGGCTAACCAGAACTTAAGGGCAGGGGAATTATTGCAGTCTTTGATTGGAATAGCACTGAAGAGTCAGTACACATAATATGGAACTTATGGAAGAGGGCGATGAGATCTACCCTGCTTTCAACATCTCTTTCTGATGGAGTAGAAAAAAAAAGTTCAGTTGCCTAAAAATGTTCACACTGGTGTGGCATAATGAAAACGTTTCCAGGATTAGCAGTTTGCTAAAAGCTGTCAATATTGTCTGCCCCACTCTGACCTTTGGAATGCAGCTACTGTTCCACCTGCCTTCTCTCAACTTCCTATGTGCAGCATCCGTATATGAAGGAAATTCCATTGTCAGCTACTTTTTGCTTGGCAAAAGAAAGTAGGCATAGGGTTATTTACCTGTGTAATATTAGGACACATGGCACAATTCTTGAAACTTCAAATCCTGCCTGTTTATTGACCAAACACATGGCAACTCCATGCTAGCAAGAGTCTTTGCACCTCAGTACATCAAATCACTGACTTAGAGGAGCTATGCTTAGGAAGAACTTTGACAAAAGCCTGGTCATTTCTCTCATTTTAATACTGGTGGAATTCAAGTGTGTTATGTGAGGTGAAATGGCCCAAGCACAGTTTTAAGCAGGCAGTGGTGGTTAGCTGGCTGCCATTGCAACACAACTGACATAAAGCATGTGGAAGGAGGAAAGGTTTATTTTGACTCTTGCTCTTGGATCTATTCTTTGATTTACTCTAAAGATTTCAAATTCAGTATCCCTTGTTTTCATCCTTTTTAAAGCATGTTCATCCTCATGAGCTAATTGTGAATACTGCCAGCCATGGAGCTGTGGCAGGACGCAGACTGCATGTTTGTCAAGTGAGAAAGATTTAGCGCTTTGAAAATGAGTGGGAGCCCGCTGCTGAGCTCGGGTTCCTGACATTTCAGGTCAAGTTTTATCCTGAAGGAGGAATTCTTCTAGAAGAATCTTGGGAACTTACAGCAGAGTTGATTTTGATTCTATTAACAAGTTACCCATCATATGCCTAGGCATACTTAAGATGAAGACGAAGAGAACAAAGATGAATTAAATACATTGCTTGAACACACAGGTGAAAACTATAATGTCCGGGCTATTTAACACACAGGTACTGAAAAGTTTTGCCTGTAGCATCTACTTTTAATGGTTAAAATGTATCTTCAGATTGTTTGCTGCACCATTATCTGCTTTATTGTTTATCTTTGTTAAGTGAGTTTGAAAAGCACTTGAACTGTTCACACACTCCCAGTCAGCACAGGCCCTTTCTCCTATTGTCCTATGCCATGCTCTCCCAGGATGGCCTGGTCCCTGAGAGCATTCAATTTGTGATCCTGGACTTTTACTTCATATGTTTGGAGGAGGCAAAGCAGATGCTAGACATAAGTAAACAATTTGTGGGACTTGAATTCCAGCATCTACTCAAATTCTTCAAATGGTAGCTAGGGACACCAATTCCTGGACGTACCACTGGCGGCTGAGTAAATTCATTTTTGTTTGTTTGTTTCGTTTTGCTTGTTTTTTGTCTTACAGGAAAGCGAGCATGTCTTGGAGAACAACTGGCCAGGTCCGAGCTGTTCATTTTTATCACTTCTCTTATCCAAAAATTTACCTTCAAGCCCCCGGTCAACGAGAAGCTTAGTCTGCAATTCAGAATGTCCGTCACCATTTCCCCAGTCAGTCACCGCCTTTGCGCAATTCCTAGGCTGTGATGTCGAAGAGGAAAGTATGAAGAAATGGCATCTGCATGGAGGACACTGGTGTCTGCTCACATTGAGGGGATAGAATTAAAGATGACTGAGGGAGTGTGTGCAATGAGACTAAGGAAATTGAATCAAGTTATGGGTTCATTAAGTAGAAAGCCACTTGTGAGCTCAATGGTACAGCTTCACGACTGACATCTTGCAGAGAAAAATGATTCTTCCAGAAAAGAAAATGATTACGGGATCATGGAGAATGGATTAAGTGACTATGTAAATCATAAAAACGATCATAAAATTTATACCTTTACTTTGCCTCCTATTTTTCTCCTTTCATTGATGTGCATTTGCTTCTGGACTGCAGACATAGTTCAGCTATATTGCTAAAAGGAGTAAATAAGAGTTACTCTGATTCTGCGGTGAAGGCAGTATAGATGTCCACCTAAAGGCTCTCCTATTTGTCAGATCTATAGCTGCCTTGCCTTGCTCTGCCTCTAAGTGGTCCATTTGAAAGTCAGTCTGGCAGGATGACTCCCAACAGGCAGGCTAAGCAAGTGCTATAGAAGCAGTTTCTATGAATTACTTATAGCAGTAGGATCTTGACCTTGGACCCAGGATATGGTAAGGAGTAACCACAGAAAAACAAATTCTGGAAGCATTCTGATTCAGGAAAGATTTCCTATACCCATTTAACTTTTTTTACCTAGAATCCTCCACTAGAAGTTTGTCCAGAAACATTCTTTCATAGGACTTGGCTATGTTGGATATGAATGTCACTTGCCTCTAAGATTACATCATTCCAGTTACTAGCCTGAACATACTTGGCCCTGGCACAACATTTTTCAATGGGTGTGATCAGGAAGGGCAAATAACAATGATAAAGTAAGCTACTGACAAGAAAATTTGACCTCCTTACTATTAAAACAACAAAGTTGCCTAATGAAGGACATCACCCCAAAATTTTTTGGTTCCCAAGAAGCTAGGCCTCAGAGATTTAAATGGGTTAGAGACAAAATCACCAATACTGGTGACTTTGTGATTCAGTGAAAAGCTGATTCGAGCAAAACCTTGAGAAACAGCACCATAAACCATGATAGCAAGCAAGCACTTGTGTGGGGTAGCCTGAGGTTCCATTCCAAGGTCAGGGTATCTACAGAAAATGGGTAATGCTAACTCCTACACCACACGTTTGATACTACACAGTAAATGTGTCTCTGTATGTGTCAGTGTTAGAGTAATAAAAGGGGCCAAGAGGCCAGGACATTTAAGAAGTTTCGAAAAGGACTGGGAAGCCAAAGCTGGGGATCTGATAGGAAGGTCAGAGCCCCTGTAATAATACCATAGCAAACCAAACAGAGAGTGGAAAGCCTGAGAAGCAATGGTAGTGTGAGTGGGAACAATATGAATCAAGGCTTGTGAGTGAAGTTTCAGAACGGAGTCCAGCTGCAGAGAAAACAGGGCACTACTTCAACTAGACAAAGAAGTGGGTTAGATGGATGGATGGCCGATTCAGACAGGCAAACAAGTAGATGGACTGATAGCATTCAAATAGACCAGGAATACCCTGGCTGACGGTCTTTGACACACATTCTTGGTGAGGACCATAGTGACTGCAGAGCTTGGTCTCCACCTTTTTATGGGATCCAGGTAGGGAGTTGATAGGCCTCTTTTCTTAGCTTGGTGTGTCCAATAGTTTTCTTTTGCCTGTAAGCTCAGACATTCAAAACTGTTTCTTGCACAGGGCCAGATGCTGCTGCATTGGATAGCCAGGCTCCCTGCAAACTGGGTCCTTCCCTTTATTAACAAAAGTGCTCAGAAGCCCCAGTTGTGACCCCTGGAGCACACAGCCTCTTCAGGTTACATAGCATGGCAGGAAAGCAAGTACAGCCTCTGATTGCCTAGACGCAAGGCAGCTTGAATAGAAACTCCACAGCTTTTCTTCACCTGTCAGTCATTTGTAGCTTCTAGCATAAGCTATATATTAACTTAGAGACCTCTGCTCAATAGCAACTTACAAGAACAAGACACTTCCTTATTCTCATAGGCTACTGTTGCTGTCAAGATCTAAACCTTGGAGCCTGTCTGTGTTATTCACAGTGTTATTAAAAGAGACTTACCTAAAACCTGTCTTTGAGTTTCTCTCTGGAACTTTGACCAAATAAAAGACTATCCAAGTTTTATTGAAGATTGCTTACACCCATGTGCTCCTTCAGTCTAAAATCACTCCAATAAATTCATAGTTTGCCACATGTTTTGTTCTTGGAATAAGTCATTACTTTGCACTGCATGGGTGGCTCACTGCTGCTGTCACTGCAGGCACCCGTCCAGCTGCACTGTCGTCTTACATCCTCAAAGTGGAGTCAAATATGCTTGCAAAATGGAGTATCTCAGAGCAAGACACAGCATGATAAACTACTGCTTATATAATACGGAGTCGTTTACAGCATGGCCTTGCCTAATCTTGACACAATAAGTATAATAAAGATAGAAATACCAGGACCTCATTCTATTCCCATGAGTGCATTGAGTCCTAGTATCCTGTAACCACAACGAACCTGGAACTTTAGAAAGCAATTCACTGTGACTCCTAGTGGAAATTTCCACCCACGACCCTTCTCTCCATTTTTTGTAACTTCACTGGAAGTGGCATAAAGTATCAGTCTCCTTCCCCTTCAAGAATTATATTGAAAATAATTGTGAATGAAATCTCTAAAAACCATCCCTGCTTTGTTTTAAAGCTCCACCCTCTCCCTTCTTCATTTTTGCCTGGCACATAGTAGATAAACCATTTGAGGCACTCAATTGTAAGAGTTGTTAGAGATGAGCATCTCACAGCTTTTCTCTGGATTTTAACCAGCTGTAGATTTCTGTACTGGTGTCTGTTTGCTGCCAGAAGAGGTTTCTTTGATAAGAGGTAAGAGCTACATTTATCTGTGGGCCTGAGGATAAATATTTATAATGAAGTTTGCAAATATGTTGGTTTAGGAAAGTTGGAAAGTGGGTTTCCCTCTAGCATCCATACCTTCACCGGCCATGGGTAGCTAGGAGACATATCTGTAAACAGGCTTTACAGAGCCACTGCCTACTTCAGTTTGGGGCTTCCAGGTCAAGTGTGTTTCTGGATATTGGGAACTGACAACATAGACTCAGGAGGGACTCGAGAAGGGCTGAAAGGGTCAACAGGAGATAGGAAAGGGGGTGTTTTACCATGTTCTGCTTAGTTCCCTGGGAAATTGGGTAGAGAGTGAGGAGACGCCACAGCAGAGGGTCTGCTGCAGACCTGGAGAGGAGTCTGAGGGGACTGGATTTGGAAGAACAGCAGGAGACAGAAAGATCTGCAAACATTCTGCTTCCTTAGCTGGAGTGGCCCGTTTTCCCTGGAATACCTGCTGAAACTGGAGGAAGTCTGGGATAAAGCAATGGATAGTATAAGAAGAGATACAGGGGAGGATCTATGTGATCCAGTGGAGATGGGGGGCAGGGAAAGGAGACCATAGCTAGTGGTCTGATGCAGAACTGGGGATAAGACTAGGGGTTGGATTTGAGGTAGGCAAGGAAAAGTAACCCACAGTTAGTTAGCTTACCTGTTTCCATCATTAGTCATTAGGCCTTGATACTATGTACTTAAAATGCTAAAGGGTAAACTATTTTCAATAGGGACTACTATTGTTTATCTCGTGGCAAAAAGGTGTCTAATAAAAGTGGCCAACAGGTTGCCCCTGCATAGAAAGGCTAAAAAAGACCCTCTGTCTAAAGTCTATCAATGGTAACATAGTTTCAACAGAACTCCCTTAGCAAAATTCTGTCAGATAATGGGAACACAAATTTAATAATAATTTTAATTTTAAAAAATTCATCTACATACTACATGGTCTTACGTTCTCTAAAAGTTTACTGGGAAACTTGCAAGCCCTACTGTCTTAGTCAGGGTTTCTATTCTTGCACAAACACCATGACCAAGAAGCAAGTTGGGGATGAAAGGGTTTATTCAGCTTACACTTCCACATTGCTGTTCATCACCAAAGGAAGTCAGAACTGAGACTCAAGCAGGTCAGGAAGCAGGAGCTGATGCAGAGGCCGTGGAGAGATGCTACTTACTGGCTTGCTTCTCCTGGCTTGCTCAGCTTCCTTTCTTGTAGAACTCAGGATTACCAGCCCAGTGATAGTACCACCCACAATGGACTGGGCCCTCCGCCATTGATCACTAATTGAAAAAAATGCCTTACTGCTGGGTCTCATGGAGGCATTTCCTCAAGGGAAGATCCTTTCTCTGTGATAACACCAGCTTGTGTCAAGTTGACACAAAAAAACCAGCCAGTACGCCTACCTAATGGTTTAACAATATGTAAACATGTATGCATGTAATACTAACTTGTTTCACACTATGTGTGTCATACGGATTCAATGTTTTTATTAAAGTGATGTTTCACAATATCTTCTAAGCTGAGCAGTGGCCATCTTCAGAACTCCCACTGTTAATGCTTAAAATAACTACAACCAAACTTGTTAAATGTTAATATTCCTTCAAAGAGAAGACAGACAATATCACTGCTGGGCCTTTACCAGAATATCCATTCCTTCCTCTCAGTTGGCTGTGTGTGGATCAGCCCTAGTTCTATGGGACCTCAATGTTTTCTGGATGCATGAGGTAAAAATCTAAAAATGGGGAGATAGTCCACATATGCAGCCATTTAAAAAATGTTAAATATACCGAGTAAAGGACCTAAATATTGCCCAACAAATCCCCCGTTAGAAAAAAAAATTTGTTTAAACGAATGAGTTTATTTGTTACTCTTATGTCCTATGATATTTAATTTTGTTAAATCAATATAAATGTATGTATAAATATTAAAATGGCTCATAAATATAATTATGGGTGTCTAGCTCTCAGAAAACTGGTCCCACTTTCTTGGTTCTTAAAACTGACAACAAAAAGAAGTATTAATTATTTTTTTAAAAAGCACATATACAGGTAATCTTAATTTGCTGCACCATACCATATCTAAATTCCTAAGGTTATAATGGTCTAGTAATGTTTTTAAAAAATTGAAGTAAAGATCTGAATTAAAGATCTATGTCTAATCACGTCTTTGTAATTTTATTAATTTAATAATTTAATTTAACAATTTGGAGAAAGTAAGTCATATAAAACTGTGATAGTTTGTAAAAGCACACTATAAATGAATTTTAAAATAAGATTCCCAGCCTCTCTATGGACTGTATCTATGGTTTGAAATGTATATCGATACCAAAAGAACTTTAATTTGAAAGTATAATTTCAGAGACTCAAACTTATCAAATAAAATTGTGAAATCCTAATCTTAGAAAAGTTATTTATTATAAACTTTTAAATAATGAAGATAATGAAAGATAAATGATAATGAAGACATGCAAGTTAATGCTCAATCACACTATACATGATCAAAGTCTTTAATGTACTCAGAACTGCATTTGCAGTCATGCTGGTACAATTGTAATTCATTTACAGAGACAAGCTCAGAGAGAGAGAGAGAGATATCAATTTATATCTCCCATAATATAGTCTTTGTCATATGTTGTAAAATTTAAGCCTGAAGCAAGTAACTTAAAACAAGTTTAAAGTTTAATTAAAGTTTGTTTAATGTAAAATAATATTCAAAACCAGATATATCAAAAGAACTGGCTACAAAACATGAGGTGATTGAGTAAAATGGGCTAAATTAATAATGCACATGCATAGCAGCAAACCCAGGTATTCTTTGGATGGAGTACCAGACTAGCAGAGTAGTGGCAGACTAGCCTCGTTACAGAGTACGAGTCATGGGGAAATAACACCCCAAACACCCACCAGAAGTCTGCGCCTTCTCTTTCTGGCTGAGTAAGTGTGACTAGTTCTGGATGCATAAGCCAAACGAGATAAAACTTCCTCCATATTTATAAACAAGATTAATTACTCCTCGTGTCTCACAGGACAGGAGGGTGTGTTGTCTTTCTCAGCGGAGGATGTTAGAGTCTACATCCACATCGTAATGTCTCAAACAACAGAGAGGTGGGGAGTTACCCAAGGGGAGCTTCCCCCTTTCTGAGGAGAAGGGAGGATATAATGGAGGAGGGATCAGTATGGGTGGAACTGGAAGGAGAGGAGGGAGGGGGATCAGGATTTAAAGTGAATAGATAAATATATACATAAATAAAAAACACTACCTTGGAAAAAGAAAGAAAAAATTAATTCCGTGGACTATACCCTGACCACGGATGTTCCAGGATTAAAGAAGACTTCTAAACACTGTGCCATCGTATGTACAGTTTCTCATATTTATTCAGACTACCTGCGTCTTTAAGAGGTTTGCTAGACAGTCCTATAAAATGACGCAATAAGACTTTATTTCTCTTTTAAATTACCAACTAGACACCGAATTAAATTGACTTCTTTTATAAAGCTTCCACCCACTTGCTCCTTTTGCAGATGTCTGCTGTAACAAACTTCTAACTATAGTTACTATAAGCTTCGACAAAACTCTGGTCCATGGTTAGCCAGGTGTACAACTGTATTGAACCTTATCACTCAAAACTTGTTAACATTTTCTGCTAATGTTCTTGACAACGTTGTATAGTTATTACCTCCTGGCTGTAGTTCTGGATCTTTACCTTCTTTAAGATTTACTGTGTCTCTTTGGATGGACCCTCCTCTGAAGCACTGTAACTGGTGCCCTTTATACAATGCCACTTTTTCCAGTTCAAATAAAAGTCTGCATCCTGAACTCCTAAAGGAACTTTGTGTGATCTCTGAAGTGGGAATCTGAGTCCATCCTACCCTTGCCTCTTATTGCCATTCTAGATATTGCATTCGGGACTCAAGAGTTGGAACAACCAGACCGGAAGCCTCTCCTACATCAACTAACCTCTCTTATCAGCTCTAAAAAATGTTTAGAGAAATTTCAGGTCAGCTTATGTTGTAAGACCTCGTAGTGGCCTTACCTCAGGGGCGCAATCCACAGATCACAAATTGACAAAGGGAACGATGCAATAGCGAGAGTTTTAAAAATCCATGTAAGTGGAGTTGCTCATCCACGCAGGGAGAGGCAACCCCGAACTCAAAAAGCACACAACTTTTATTCTTTACAGAGGGCAGACTTTAGCAACAGGGTTAGCTGGCCTATTCTCATTGTTGGAACACAGGACAAAGGATCTGGTCAAGTATTGGCTGGCCTGTTCAAGGGGCTGTGCTTGGCTAAGTCAGTCACTTTCCTCATCTAGGCCTGCACCTGGCCTTGGAAAATCACTGGGAAAGGGCTAAGTTGTAAAGTTCCTCAGAAGCAGGGGGTGGGAAAGGAGGCTGGGTGGTTGGGCAGGGTCAGGATGACATCTTGTGGTTGTTCTCCGGATTTACCATAGAGAGGGGTAGGGGGTCTTTCCGAGAACAGTTATCTTTGTTTTGTCCTAACTTATGGTCAGAATAGTCTGGTCATTCTGACTGACATCTTGATCACCAAAACTTTGTCATAACATTGGCAACCTGACATCAGATGTATTTCTCAAAACCTTGTTTTTACATCTTTGTTTTTCACATGTATGAAACTATTTCCTCACTTAACATCCTTTAGGACTAGCTCATTACTTTGGCTGCCTAAGTTCACTGCTTAGATCTCACTACCGCCAAGAATGGGATTCGTGCCCTCCTCCTAGAAAGACTCTGGTTCCACACCAACAAATCCTAACTTGTTGGAGATGGGGCCCAAAGACAACAGAACTAGACATAATTGAACCACAAGCCTTCTACAGTGAAGTTTTAGTTCCCTTCCACTCTGCCTCTTCCCTTGATCACTCCTTTCCTCATTATTCTCATACATTTTTATCCTGTCTTTCCCCCATCTGAACGTCTCCATATACCCAAAGACTCCATGTAAGCCTCCTCTCCTTCAGTAGCTGTTGCCTGCAAAAGGTACCCATGCAATAGCTATGGAGTTCCACCAAATACACTACACCCAATGGACCAGTCAGACCACAAAGACCTACCTGGATACAATGAAGCATAATCTTTTCACAAAAGCAAGTAGATTTCCTAGTTGCAGTGGTATCACACACATGCGCGTGCGCACACACACACACAAACACACACACACACACTGCCCCCACATACTCACCCCTCACTATTTCAATAATATGGTCTCAGTTTTCTGAGATCTAGTCTGCTTCTCTACTTCATTTTTTCTTACATACAGGGTCCTCAGAGGCTAGAAGAGGGTGTCGGATCCTCTGAGACTGTAGTTATAGACAGCTATGAGCTGCAACATGGGTTCTAGATCTGAATCTGGGTCTTCTGCAAGAACAGCCAGTGTGCTTAATTAATGAACAGTCTCTCCAGCCCCAGAGTTCTAGGTCTTAACTGGACCCCTTGTGTCAAAGAGGGCAGAATAAACACACACACACACACACACACACACACACAGAGAGAGAGAAAGAGAGAGAGAGAGAGAGAGAGAGAGAGAGAGAAAGACAGAGAGACAGAGAGATAGAGAGACAGAGAGATCAGACAGAGACAGAGATTGGAGATGGAGGGAGCAAGTGGTCAGCCCTGGGACAGAGATGGGAACGGTTTCAGGAAATGAATGCCATGCATTTGCAATCTAATTTGTCCTGGTCGATCTAGCTGAGCAGGCAGCTGCCATTATCCATGGCAGACTGCAACTATGCATTCATTCATCCAGCTGTTTTGGTGTCCCTCGTACATGTGTAGATAACCATTTATTCGTGCCATAGAAATAAGACCAGAAAACTTTATGGTTAGCCAAGTTGGACTTTGGTGGAGTCAAATACGCACATAAATTGAACTTTGCTCTACTGTTGTTTCCCTAGTATCTATGGTCCATTTCTGGTACAAAAGTCACCACAGCAGCCATGATAAATAGTGGTGCAATAAGCATTTATTTCATTGCATTTTATAGCCATTTTAATTTCATTCTGACTTTAATTTCTTTGGCAGAACAATCAGGAATGTTGTATGTATTGTATAAAAGTTCTGTTTCTCATTTTTCAAGTATCTTCTACACTGGCATCCATAGCTGATGGACTAATTTACATTTTCTCCAAAAGTGCCAAAACGGTCTATAAAGATGTTGGCAGAAGCTAAAATATTGTAAAGAGGCACATGCAATTCCTCCATCCTTACCACTTTCTTCCCATAGATTATTAAACTATTATAACAGTGGTCCAGAAAGGAATTGGAGTTTTCCTTGCAATCTCATTCTCAAGGAACAAGAACTTTGAATCCTTATGCCAGTCAAAACAGGAATTTGTCATTCAGAAAGAGATTTTACAGTTTTACAACTTGTCACAAAACCTTGCTGAAAAGACTGGAGTTGAGACAATGGTGACCACGTGACAGGAACACCTACACCTTTGTCAAGCCTACTTAGATATGTATATGTCTTTGCTTCTGCTCCAAACTAAACCTCATCATAGCATTCCCAAAAAGGATACGAATGGGTCATTGGATTTCACTCTTATTAAATAAATCTCATTTTTTGGCTTTTGCTGTTACTTATCTGTTTAATTGACCTCTGGAAGAGAGTTAACTAAACTGGCTTCTTAGGGCTGCCAAAGCCCTATCTCTGACCCTTATGCTTTAAAAATCCCTCCTTGTCAACATAAGTTGCTTTCTGTTTCAGAGATGGCAAACAGCCTGATTGACTAAAATGAGATCATAATAGAGTTTTGATTTTCATTTCCCCAGGGTCTAAGTATATTAAACTTGTTCACATATTTAGTAACCATTTATAATTTTTAAGGCATAGCTGTTCAGTTCATTGATCCTTTTATTAGTTGGTTTACATGTGTGCTTGAGTCTTGTCTGTTTGGCTGGTTGTTTGCATTGGAATGAATAGCTGCCAATGATTTTCTCCTGTTTTGTAATCAGAAGCTCTTAATTCCTTGAAATCTCATGCATTAATTACATCTAAACCTGTAAGATCTCAGAATGTCCTTGCTGATTCCTGTTTCTTGAAGGGTTTCACCATTGCTTTCCTATAGAGGTTTTGTTTTTTTTTTAAACCATATGGTTTACATTAATGTCTGTTATATATCTTTTTCTGCTTTTAGTACAGAATGAAAGATAGGTACCTAGTTTTAAATTTCTACATTAAGATATCCAGTTTTTCCAGGACCACTTAAAAATATGCTATTGTTTTCAAGCATGTTTTTGCTGTCTTAGTTGAAAATCTGATGCATGTAGCTGTGACACTTTACTTCTGGGTCCTCTATTTCATTCCATTGTTCTCTGTGTATATTTTGTGTCAGTATCATTGTGATCTTGTTACTGGGGTTCTATAGCAGAATTTGAAAGTAGTGATTATATATTACTTTGTGAGTATCATTGGTATTTGAATGACGATTGCATTGAATCTGTAAATTAGTTTGGGAACATGGCAATTTTCACAGTATTAATCTATGAAACTATGACAATGGGGGCTCTGCATTTTCTGGAGTTTTCCTTAATTTCTTCTTCTTTGCTTTGTAGTCTTCCGGATGTCTATTACTACCTCAGTTAGGTTATTCATAAGAATTTCATTGTGAGGTTATTTTGACTAGAATTGTTTTTATGATTTCTTTCTAAGTTGGTCCATAATTGTATCAAAAAGCTACTGGTTATTGAAGCTTGGTCTAGGCTGCTTTGCTTAGTTTTCAGTTAGGCAATACGTTTTTGGTATGTTCTTGTAATGTCTTCAAGTATAGGACCATGTGGTCAATAAGGATAATTAGCCTACTTCTTACTCTATGTGTTCACTTTCATTTATTTATCGGGCTATAGTACTTTAGGGAAAATCACTGTACATACTGAAAGTGGACATCTTTACCTTGTTACTGATTTTACAAAGAACATTTTCTACTTTTCTCCATTCTGCATGATATTGACTCTGTGTTTGCTGCACATAGCTTGCTTTTTTTTTTTTAGTTGAGGTGTGACCCTTGATCCTATTTGTGTACTATATTGAACTTAACTTATCTGCAAATTTTGCATCATTACTGTATGCCTGGAATGAAACCAACTTGATCATGGTACATGATTTTTTTAAATGTGCTGTTGAATTTGTTTTGTAAGCATTGTGTTCTTTATATATCTATGTTCAAGAATATTGGTCAGATTTCTCTCTATATTTCTGTTTATTGTTTTGTCCTTGTCTAATTTTGACATAAGGATAGTATTTTCCAGAAACATTGAGTTTGGAAGCCTTGGCTCTTATTCTCTTATGTGGAATAACTTGAGGAACATTGTATGTGAGGGACTCCATCCAATTCTGGTCTTTCCTTTATTGGGAAATATTTCATAATCTTTCATTATCCAAATCTCAGTATTTCCTATTGATCTGTTCATATTTTAATATTCTTATTCAATAGTATATATAATTTTAGAAGCATTCATTTCTTCTAAATTTTATTGAAGTATGAGTTTTAAAAATAAACCCTACAAATTTTCTTAGAAGTATGTTTTAAACTGTCTCTTTTTACCACCAATTATACAGTTGGGTCTTCTTTAGCTTTCCCTTTCTTTTGAAAGGTTTGTCAGATCTTTTCCAAGGTCCCTCTCTTTGTTTTACTCTCTGTGTTTCTCTTTAATTATGTGGTTGCATTAATTTTATTCCTCACCTTTATGATTTCTTTTTGGCTGTGGCTGGTGCTTGGTTTTCATAAACATTGAGCTGTATCCTCAGCTTATTTATCTGATTATTTTTAAATGTATGCCCTTAAAGAAACAGACTTGTTTAGATACAACTTAGTTCTTTTTTAAGTAATAGAATGTGCCTTAGTTTCTGAAGAAAAAAATGCTGTCTTGAACATGCTATCCCTTTGTTTTGTCATTTCATGTTCATTGATCTGTTTCTGACGAATGGTTGGTGGACTTCATCTTACGTCCCTATCCAGCAGGGCCCTCTATCCTGCTTTTCTAAATTTCTTTTCAAAAAATTAGCAATTTACAATAATGTGTGGATACAGTTTTCTCAGGCTTTATTTAGACTGTGGTCCTTTGAGTGTTTGAATCTGTTATTATATCCCTCTAAAAAATAATTTATAGGTGGCAAGATGGCTCAACTGGTTAAGACATTTTCTGTCTAGCCAGTTGTTTAGGGCCTGGGTCTCACATAGCAGGAGAAAAAGTACCCCACAAGAAGTCCACTGATCTCCAGAAGCACTCCATATCTTAACTATGAGCTTTTCCAGGATATTTGAACACACTGTGAACAGAGATTTTGTTATTTATGGAGTAAAAAAACATTTCCAGTTCCAGTGTGGCTCAACCCTTAGCATGCACCTTTAATCCCTGGCTGGAATACAGACATGCCCTTAGTACATACCTTTAATCTCAAACAACGAAGGCAAAGTTAGTTTGTAGAAGGAAATACCCATGTTTGAAAATGATGCCTAATTGAGTGGCAGACAAAAGTATGAATCATGTAAAGATTTGACAGTATAGGATATGCCTACCTCTCGTGAGAAGAGAGAAGAAAAGGAAGCTTAAGAGAGAGCAATGCAGAGGCAGTTTTAGTGGGTAAGTTTTACACAGACAGATTTAAAAAAAGGACACACTAGACACTGGTGAAGACAGAAGAAGCAAGAGAATGAGAATTAAATAGAAGACTAGAACAGATTGCTAGAGTTAGTATAAGGCCAAGGAGAGCAATTCAGGAGACACCGAGAGAAGTCAGATTGAATCTGTCATCCTGGAGAGGAGTTTTGAGCCCAAACATCTGAGATGACCAACCAGCAAGAGTTCAGCAAGTAGAAAAGATTCTAGGCTTAGGTTAGACTGTGTAGAGACTAGATGTCTCCAAGGCTATACCTAGGTTAGCAGACGGAGGCAGGAAGCCTCAGAGACAACAATTACATCAGGGGAGAAAAAGTTATTTTTACATAGATAGATAGATAGATAGATAGATAGATAGATAGATAGATAGATAGATGAATAGATTAAAGAGGACTTTAATCTAGATACATGGATGCTCTGGCAAGGGATCCCATCCCAGTATCTTTTAGGTATGTGTGAACTGGCTGGAATGAAGCACCTTTAATGCTTCTGGATAGAATACAAACAATGAAGGTAAAGTTAGTTTGTAAGAGGAAGCAGTCAAGTTTGAAAGTAACCTCTAATAGAGGGTCAGACAAAGTAATGAGTCAGAGAAAGATGTGACACAATGAGTCAGAAAAATGATACACTCAACTCTCATGAGAATAGGCAGAGAAGGGAGGCAACCTTAGAGCCTAAGAAGGCAGTACACACACAGATACACACACACACACACACACACACACAGAGAGAGAGAGAGAGAGAGAGAGAGAGAGAGAGAGAGAGAGAGAGAGAGAGAGAGAGAGAAAGAACCTGGGCAGAGGAGGTATAAGAGAAGCAATGTTAGAACATATTGCCATAGGTAGTACGAGGACAAGCAGAATAATTCAGTAAGAAGCCATTTTTAGTCAGTCAACTGGAGAGCATCTTGGGCTAGAACAGCTGAGTTGAACTAGCCAGCCAGAATTTAGAGAGATCTAGAAAGGGTGAGTTTATTCAGCAGTAAGCCTGCAAGAGGACAAGTACACGTGGCAAAAAAAAGTTACTTTTACCATAAATAGCCTTGTTATAGGTCTCTGAGTTGACTCCCCAGAACCACAATAATAAAAATATTAATAGCAGTGATCAGGATCGTAGTGTTCCCCCAACAACATCTGTGGGTGCACTTAATTCACCAAGCACAGTTAAAGCAAAGTGATTTGTTGTATGGAGGCGAGAATGCTGTCTGACATACTGGGCAGCCCAGATGTGTTAGGAGTCACTGTGATTAGCTCTGTTTCCCAGGAATGATGGAGTCACTGGGGAAGTTTGCTTACAGAACAGGCTCCCAGATACCCATGGTACTTTTTGGGGTTCATGCAAATCACAAACCCTAGAACCACAATTGTGTCCCAAGAGGAAAAAACTTCCTAACTGAAAAAAAAAAACCCTATCTTAGACTGCCTTTTAATATTACTATTAGTGTTGTTGTTGGTGGTGGTGGTAGTAGTGGTGGTGTTGGTGGGGGTGGCAGTGGTTTATAAGACAGTGTCTCCCTATGTAGTTCTAGCTGTCCTGGAACTCGTTACGAAGACCAGGTTGGCCTTGAACTAACAGAAATCTCCCTTCCTCTGCCTACTGAGTGCTTGGTTTAAGGTGTATGCCACCACTCCCTTTCCTCCCTCCAATCCTACCCTTGTCTCCCCACTTGCCCCCTTTCAAATTGATGACCTCTTTAATTAAGTGTGTGTGTGTGTGTGTGTGTGTGTGTGTGTGTGTGTGTGTGTGTGTGTGTGTAAATACAACCTACTGAGTGTTTTGTTGCTTATATGGTTTCAGGGATGGCCACTTAGTATTGAAAAACAGGAGGCTCCCTCAGTAAGCTTAATTGCCTGTAATTATTTTTCTAGGGGTGGGGCCCCTTGAGATTTCCTGGTTCTATCTTAGCATATTTCCTGCGTGTTCTCCTGGGAACCCAGTGCCAGGGACCTAGCCACTATAGAAGCAACCTGGGCTCCCGCAGGCAGAGCAAAGCACAGCAGGACCTGGGAGGGAAGTTTGGGAAGGAAGGGGTAAAAACCTCTGAGGGGCGGAGCTAAGAGTTCAGCGCACGTGATTAGGGGTGCTCGGGCTATCCGGTTCCAGCCCATCCGAAACTATTCTCAGAAGCTTTGGCAAGGCAAAGGAGATCCTGAGAGATCCTAGCTACCCGGAGGAAACAAGGAGAGGCAGAGGGGAGTGGACAGGAAGGGATAGGGAGGGACTAATGAGGGGACCGGTCTAGTAGGGTGCCCTTGTTGTTAGCACTTGGAACTTGCACAGCTCGGACCTTCATTCCACAAAAGAACCAGCTCCAGTCCTAGCCATGCTCGCCACTGCGGGCTCTCTGGTAGCCACGATCTGGGCAGCGCTCCATCTCAGGACTCTGCTGGTGGCTGCACTCACCTTCCTACTCCTGGCTGACTACTTCAAAACCCGGCGCCCCAAGAACTATCCCCCGGGGCCTTGGGGTCTCCCATTCGTGGGCAACATATTCCAGTTGGACTTTGGGCAGCCCCACCTCTCAATCCAGCCGGTAGGAAGGGGCAAGGGTGTGTGACTTTGTTTGTCCTGACTTAATCTGGAGCTACAGAAACAGGGGGTTTACTGAGTCTAGAACAGAGATCAGGTTCAATGACTGGTGATAGCAACCTGCTCTCCAGAACTCCAAACTTGCGTCCTCCCTTAAGAAATATGCTTTTCAATTTTCAAATACTTGAAGCTTGTCTTATCCTTGTATGAAGTACTTCCATTGTAATTCTGTTATAGCCAGAGAACTCCCTGTATCTGATTGTAAGTCTTTAAGCCATGGTGTAGTAAGAGAATGATAGAAAATCTAGATAAATAAGCCCTTTCAGTTTCAGAAGTGGGTGGAGGGTGGTACCTCAGCGTAGCTTGTTAAAGTCCCTGCAGAGAAAACAAAGTGTGTTTTTCTCTTGATTGGAGTTTTCTACAAATATCAAGTCTTTTATTGATTCTTGTTTGTCCTTTTAGTCCTTGCTGACTGTTCACCTATTAACTTTATCAACTCCAGAGTAAGGTACACTGGAGTAAGGTCTCCAGCTCGACTGGAAGTCTGTTTTCCCACTCAGTTCTGGAGGCTCTTCCCCTTGTATTGGAAAGACTGTTATGAGTACATAGCATACACCAGAGACTGAAAGTGCTTTTTGGTGTATGACCGTTTTCCCACTTAATATTTTTCTTTATCTATAGTTATTTTCTCTGCTTAGTGAACACTCCAGCCCTGTTTGACTATCCCTGTCACATTCCAGTGCTAGTGACGTCTGACTACCTCTGATTATTTCTTGTTGTTTAAGAGCATACGGCCATGTTTTTTTTCTTATTTTCTTTAACCTATTTTTTTCTCTTTTTCTTTCCCTGTGTGTTTCTTGGGCACTTTTCCAGTAGTTGCCTTTTTATTCCTGTTCAGTCTTTCTCACACCTGTTTTATCATCCTTCCAGCTACTGCTCTGTGCTCTGTGATAGGCACTGGAAGCTGATGAGATTTGATAGCGCCATTTTCCACAGGAAACAAAGTGACTACAAGCATAGAGCGCCCCTGTCTCCCCTCTATGCTACAGCTGTCTCAGGTGTAGTCTCTACTCACACCGAGAACCACGTCAGACACTAACCTGCTCTTCCGTGTCCCAAGCAGCTGGACTCGAAGGCAGAAGAGCCTTTGGCCCTTACTCATGCTCCCATTGCTCTACCTTTCTTCTGACCTTTCCTTTCATGTTTACAGTTTCCTTTCTGACCTCAACCATTTCTTTTCTCCATTCCTTCAGCAGAGGCTGTGGCCGAAGGAAACTTCTTGGCTTGCCCCCACCTCCGAACGTCCATACCTATTCCCATCCTGCCTTTCCCCCATTGTAAGACCTTAGGTTGACTCTCTGTTGAAATTAATGTTTCTAACTCCTGCCTCCCACTTCATTCTGGCCTTTCTGGTTTCCCCAGAAGTACTAAGCTATTTCTGCTTTCAAGAGATTTCTCAGGGATTGTAGCTTTCATGATGATATTGGTGGTTTTTGCTTCACTTGGAGCTTTGCACTATTGAATTCTTCATGGCACGCTTGTGGTTTGCTAGACTAGGAAGTTTCTATAATTCTTCAAGAATTTTCTCATCTACACACTCTCTTTCCTATTTTTGGCAGGCAGCTGGACACAGGCATGGCTGTAATATCTCTGGTGCTGGCTCTTGCTGCTAACCATAGCTCTGGGCTTGCAGGGTGCCCCGCCCTCACCCCTGCACTGCCCATGGTTATTCTCACATTACTTCTCTGCTGAGCTCTCCTGTACAGACCCACACTTAGAACCCTGCAGCTTAGTGTGCTCATATTTCCCTTGGCTTTCTCTCTGTGTCTTTAATTTTTTTTAAATTAGAACTAGATCTCTGTCTCATAATAGATCCAAATCTTAGGTTTCACTCCATTCCTTCCATCTTCTCCCCACTTCCCTCTCCTCCAGATCCACTTTTTCTGTTTCTCATTTGGAAAAGAATAGCTTCTAAGAGATATGACGAATAAAATAAGATGAAGCCATACCTATTATAGCAAAGATGGCCATAGCAACCCAACAGGAGAAAAGAATTCCTGAGAGCAGACCCACTTGTTCTCACACTTAGGAGTCCTATAAAAATGCTAACCTGAAAGCTATAGCATCTGTGCAGAGGACCTGGTAGAGGCCCACATAGGCCCTGTGTCTGCTGCTTCAGTCTCTATTCACACTGCTTAGGTGATCATCTCTGTGCCTTTCATTTCTCTCTTAAAATTGTCTATCATCTATTTTTTATAAGACCTCTTTGAAATATTTCACTCTCCTGTAACGTAAATATCTGTGCCATTTATGTAAAGGTGAGATTGTTTTGGTTGTTGGTAAGGCAAGTTTTTTCAGACTGGATTGTGAACACTTTGTGTAGTGTGTCATATTGTGCTGGACACGGGATGCGCACTTTGCTCACAGAGGAGGTCTGCTGAGGATCAGAATACTCACTCTGTAAGGAGGGGTTCACTTGTAAATTTAGGGTACAAGCCTCTGTATTGTGAATTTGAGCAACCTAATTTGTGTTTCCTACTCTTGCAGGAGTACATCAGAGTCCAATCAATGTAGCCTTGGGTAAAAGAAGAGAGCCACAGACCACATGATACCATCCTCATAAAGCAGTCTTATCACACTGAATGGGGGTAGTAGTCAGAGATTTACCCATATTTATTTTGTGAGCAAGTGATATTACCATTAATGTAAGAGCAGGATGGAAATCAGAGTTTTAACCAAGACTCCTTTGGGGATTTTCCTTATCGAATTTCAGCTGTGAAAATCACAATTCAAGCTACTGCAAGGAGAGCCACATAGGTAGACTATCAATGTTGTATCCAGGAATGCTACAATGGCAGCTCTTGTAGGGTTAAAGTCTCACCTTTATGGTGTTCCACTCCAAGACGCAGAAGCAGAATAGTAAGAGGACTTAGTCTTGTTGGCTGTACTTCTTCTGGGTTTTGTTGAAAGAAAATAAATGTTGACTTGGTTCCACGACTGTCAGATGCTGCCATGACATGCAAGTACACAGAAACATCTGCTCTTGGCTCAGTTTAAATGTTTGTTTTGCTACAGAACTGAATATGACTACAGAACTTAAGTGATGTGTCTGGTGTTACAACAATGGCTCGTGATATAATAAGGGTGGGGAAGTCTTCCCAATCCAGTCATTTTTTTCATCCATGTATGGGTGTGTTTTCATATTTTCTCCTAAGTCAAACATATAGTAAGAAGCAGAATTGAGATACAAAGAGGTCGGATGTCTCTCAGTTCAATGTCTGAGTACCATTGTGTCATCTCTCCTTCCCAAACCCATTCAAACTTCTTGATGGAAATGAAGGGAGCCTACTTGTGACTTCGGTGGTAAAAGTTCTTGGCCTACAGAATCCCTAGTAGCATTGATTCACAATGAATGTGTCTTAGCAGACCTTTCATCCAGGAGTCTGCCCCTGCTCCTGGTCTTCCCAGGAAATTTCTACCTTTACTTCATCTAATAATTCATTGACCTGCTTTCACTTACATGCTCAACAGGACTGTAAACTTCTTGAAATTAAAGGACTGGAATTCCCTATCACCTGGCCCTGACTTTTGGCTGGTGTGCTCTAATAAGGCCTTTCTCCTATACTCCCCCACACACTCATTCTCCAGTCTATGTTTCTCTACTCCCCGGCCCACAATATGAACATTTTGATCATTATACTATATATGTTTTGTTCACATCCTCACCATTTCAAATTTGGCTGAGACACTATTTCCCCTAAGATGTCTTCCTCTCCCTTTCAGTTTTTAACGTGACTATAGCAGATGCCATCTCAGGCTGTGCACTGCATATTTTTCTACACTGTCAGCGTATCTCAGAAGATGACCCCCGAGACTGTTACTCTGAAGAGGAATTAATGGCCTCAAAGGAGTGTACCCAATTACGCACAAGTGAATACACATGCACAGCATTACAGTGAAGATCACTTATAGAGTCTGAAATTTCAAGGGACACTGTGGTCTATAAAGTCTAATAACCACCGTTACTAATATCTGTTCCTTATTTCCATAGATTTATTTTATGCTTATTTATGGAATAAAATGATTTTCAACATAAAAGAAATAAATCCTGCATTGCTTAGTTTTTGTCAACTTGACAAAACCTATGCATTTCATGGCAGAAAGAAACCCTCAGTCCAGGAGTTTTGTCCATCAGAGTGGTGGGTGGGCGCTTGCTCTTGTCTGCTAATTGCTATAGGAGGGACCAAGCCAGTGGGATGATGTCATCCCTTCACTTGATGATGGAGTATCACTTGTAAGATTAAACCTTTTCTTCACAAATTCATTTTAGTCAGTTTTTTATCACAGCAAGAGGAAACAATGTAGGACACGTGCATATTGAAAGAAACACTTAAAAACACAATTTTAGAAACAAGTCAAAAAATAATCAGACCATGAACACCCATACTTCTTCTCTGCCACACACTTATACACTTACGCATTCAGAAATAATTTCATATAGTTGTTCATCTCTATTTTCGGATTTGCTCATAATGAAAATAAAATTATATTTCCACTGTTTATTAAAGTTCTTGCTATTAGTAGGCAGTTTCTACATAACAAAAGAAAAATGAGTATCACATACTCATTAAAATGTTTAAAAGATGCAAACAAGCGACTTAAACAATACAATAACCATAAGGATCACAGGAAAGGGCAAGAGTTCCTCTGGCAAAGTGCTCACCATGAGCAGTGAGAATGCGTTCAGTCCCCAGAATCTATAAGAGTGTGGTATAGTGGCCTCTCTTTATAAACTCCAGCATAGAAAGGAGAAGACATCTAAAGTTCACCACCTAGCCAGCCTTGTCTACTTAGTGCTCATGAAATACTGAAAATAACAAGGTGGACAGCTCTTGTAAATGAAGCCTGAGGTTGACCTCTGGTGCATGTGAGCACGAACACACACACACACACACACACAGGGACCCACACAGATTATTTCACACAGTTGTAAGAATTCAGACTAACAGATCTTCTCCTCTCTCACTGATGGAAAGAGGAACTGTGGCTGTTTTTCTTTCCTTCCTGGGTGCTCCTTTTCTGTTGCTCAGTAAGAAGTTCAGTGGAGCCGGGTCATCTGTATTCATGAATCATTTTTCTCACAAATCCTTAGCGTCAATTTTCTCTTTATTCAACTCTGCTTGGTTCTTCAATAATCCATGTGGAGATTTACTTCTAGGATTAAACTTGATGTCTCTTATTTCTTTTGTTAAATTTATGTCTCTTATTTCAATTCATTGTTTGTGCTCCTATTATTTTCAGTTTTACCTCTTATTTTACCCTTTAGAGGCACCTTTATAAAAAGACAACTTGTTTTTTTTCTCCATCTTTATTAAATTGGGTATTTCTTATTTACATTTCAATTGTTATTCCCTTTCCCCGTTTCCAAGCCAATATCCCCCTAACCTCTCCCCTTCTCCTTCTATATGGGTGTTTCCCCTCCCTCTCCCCCGATTACCGCCCTCCCCCCAGTTCAGTCTTGGCAGGACCAAGGGCTTCCTCTTCCACTGGTGCTCTTACTAGGCTATTCATTGCTACCTATGAGGTTGGAGCCCTGGGTCAGTCCATGTATACTCTTTAGGTAGTGGCTTAGTCCCTGGAAGCTCTGGTTGGTTGGCATTGTTGTTCATATGGGGTCTCAAGCCCCTTCAAGCTCTTTCAGTTAATCTTCAAATGATAAACTCAATGTGCAGTGAGACTGGTTGTGGCTGTCTTATGACACATGCCCAAAGGTTTTCTGGGTAATTGCATACCCATACAGGAACTGACAGACAAAGGTGACACATTTGAGAATTGCACAGGTCAGTATTTTCCCATCTTCACTTGGTACACTACAAGATAAAACTTACTGATCCACTTCTGTTGAACTAGACACATACATCAGCAGAGAGTTGGTAGAGGTGGGAAAAGGATACTTCAGTACCTAGTCTCAGATGCTGGCTGCATCGGTATAAGGACAGAATGTATGTGGTACATATTGCTATTTAAGAGACACTTAAGCTAGATAACTTCTTTGTTGATATTGAAAATTAGTCAATAAATTCTTATCCAGCATAAAATCTCCCACACATTGATCACAATGAAGTTAATTCCTTTCCATTTGTTCATACCTATGTCTAATATCTTCCAAAAGAAAGATACACATTTGTTGGCTCTGCCTTGTGAACCAGACAAGGCAAATGGTGCTAAGACTTAATGAACTTAGCAAGAACTCCGAATACAGAACAAAAGAAGTACTGAGTCTAAGTCTTTATCTATAATCATTACATTTACTTTGACATGATTTACAAAGATCCAAGGCTTAGTGATTGACGTGATAGAATGTAAGTAAGTAAATGAAGATAAGGAAAGGAAGGGCAGGGGACCACAGATACCTGGAAGAACTGACTTCTGTTTGGTACTACTGACAACATCCAGGATGACCTAAAGCAGAGGTGGGTTAACACAGGGCTGACTTATAAACACACAAGTGGGAGGATCTTGAAAATGATCACGCACTATTCTAGTTTTTACAAACTTGTATGTTGTGCATTCTCATTGAGGCTCTCATTGTCTGCAGCTATATTTCTCTCTCCTCCAAACTCTCTCACCCACACTATTGTGCCTGGTACCCACTCTTTCACTGATGCTAAACTCCAAGTTTTATGGACACCCAAAAACCATTTTTTTCTATAAACATTATGCATCAACTAGTGGAGTCCCTCCACCTAGCAAAAGGCCTTTTCTTGCCTGCATTGCTTCACTTACAATTCATTTTTCTCTTTAGAAAAATGAAGAAATTTCTGTCTATGGTAGCACAGTTATAAAAACAAAGTAAAACACAAAGCATACTGAGCATCTACTCAGTGGTTGTGTCTGTCTGGGACTGGTGGGCTCTTGTCCTGGATTTCACCATGTATTTTTATTCTTGAGCCTTTGAACACAGAGCTCATTCACTTCTCAGAGATTCAGTGGGTGGCTAGGAGCCAGAAAGTCAACAAATTTCTTCTCACAATGTCAGTCTCATTCTTCCCCATAGACACTTTTGAGGAGGGTGGGCGTGGGGATGTTATCTTACTCATCCATAATGGTGGTCTGAGATTGGAATAGAGCATATGTCACAAGTGTCCATTTACTGAACTGTAGAACCCTCATGTTTGCATTACTCCAAATCTTCAGAGATATCTCCTCCCCCAACCTTTACCCTATATTCTACTGTTCATACCCAGAAAGGTTTGGAGAAGGCACATTCTCCTATACACAAACAATAGTAGATATTATAATTAACTAGGGATTCTATGGTTGCTATAGCTCACTTGTACACATTTACCTCAGTCTTTCTTTGTTCTGATGTCCTTTATTCTCTGCCTCACTGGATGACAAGATTTTTCACATTAGAGACCTTTACCTCTTACACTTATAACCTCATGAATTAGTCTAGGGATAAATTAATGCTTATTTGGTTCATGTTGGATATATATATATATATATGTACATATATGTATATATATATATATATGAAAGATTTAGGAGAAAATTGATAATCCTGAAACTAGTTAAAGGTTGTTGTGGGGGGGGTGGCACATAAAAAGAAGCATTTCCATCACACCAATATAAGTGAGGTTATCTCTCTTGTAGTTTGGAACTAATAGACCCAGACACCAAGTTCTCAACACAAAGGGGGTTTGTTAGCACAGAGGGGTAAGGGTGTGTTTGTTGTTGTGTTTGGGAGGTAGTCATCTCAAAGTTGCAGCAGCAACAGCAATTAGGCAAGAAGTAAGAAGGGCACGTGTTTCTGCAGGAAGAGGGTAAAGGGAGTGGGATCTGTACTTGGGTGAACTGTACTTGGGTGAGTTGGTAAATCCTGATTGGACATTTTATCCAAATTATTTTGACTGTTTTGGTGTTTTGTTTCAGGAATGAGTCAGTGGCCAAGTAAAGAATGGACTTTGGGTCCTAGCATTACACAAAGTTTTAGCAACAAGGAAGAAAAGGGGTAAAAGGTCAAAACCTTTCTTCAATATTTCTCATGCTTGGGCCTACTAGAGCTCTTTAAGCAAGGCACTTCTTATATTCACAAATACACAGGATTGCATTAGTGTTAGTTCCCTTAGTCATGTACATCCCATTCATCCTACATACATATCCATACCATGTGTCTAGCACTTGATGAGTAGGAGGTATCTCCTTCTGATTAAACAACCAGTTTAGTCTATCAGGAAGTCCATTTAAGCTGCACCCACATCAAGTCTATGGAGACCTTCCTCAATCTCCTCAACCACTGTAAAGTCAAATATGGAACATGGTCTCCTTTCATTAGATTTCTTAATGCTTCAATTTAGAAGTTTTTCCTTCTTTTTAAAAATGATGTCCTCATGCTTTCTTCTAAGGACACAAAGTAGGTATAAGCAATTCATAAGTTATATTAATTAATTTATGTAGAGTAAATTCTATTGCTCATTTACAGCTGAGTTTAAGGCAGTGGAGGGGAAAACATCTTTAAAAAACTTCCAGAAACCAAGGTGCACCCACTCACATACACATCACTCATGGAAATTTCTCAACATGAATCTAATTAGTTTCACATATGCCTGATAGCCTGGATACACAGACACATACTTAACTATACCTGTTGATGTATTTTTCAGTTTGTGAAGAAATATGGGAATATTTTTAGCCTGAATCTTGGTGACATAACATCCGTGGTCATAACTGGACTGCCCTTAATCAAAGAAACCTTTACTCACATAGAACAAAACATTTTGAATCGCCCTCTCAGTGTTATGCAAGAACGCATCACCAATAAAAATGGTAAGTTTATATAAGTTTATTGAGAAACGTGAAGTGTGTGTTACAATGCTTATAGTGCATTATAGGTGTCTTTTCTAACAATCCCATAAACCAACTCCATCGGAATTGCCATCTTTATAGGAAGTGTGAGGTTGCATTTCTTTAATGAAAGCATCCATTGAAAAACTTAACAGTGTCATCCCTGTATACATTGACAGAAAACCTATGTCTTGCAAAAACTAACTCTAAAAGTGTTGGTAAGAAGTAACCACACATCCTGTCACAGACAGACGCATTGCTCTCTTATTTCCCCTACTCCATGCCAACCCTCTGGCCTAGAAAAATGAATGTGAGTCATCTTCTTCCTGCTGCTGTTCATCTTGTTGAAAGTTTCTTACACTTTATTATTAAAGTCTTACCATACAGGGACCTGTAGCCTTCCAGAGAGTGTTAGATTAAAATAGTATAAGTATGCAGTATTATTATTAAATCAAGTTACGTGTTCCAAAACTGGAAGCAGAACTTCAAGGGTATTAACCTACCAAAGTTGTAAACATTTCATAATTATTCCCTGAGACAATCAACCATTAACAGTGTATCATTGACTATGCTCTCTGCTATGAGAGTACATTGCTGGTCATAATATAATAGATGAAAATATGCACCTTTATGTAACATGCGCTCCATAAAATGAAAAACCCTGGTGAGATTAGCTAATTAAAACATGTATGTCTACAATGTTAAGGGAGCTGTTATTCATTAGTAGTTTCTAAGATCTACTGGGATTCCAGTAAAATTTCTATAAGTAAAGAAACTCATTTAGTAACATGGGAAAACAGTTAACAAAGGCAGAATAGCCCTGAAACAACAAGGACTCGGGCCTTGACAAACTGGGAAGATGTCCAGTGTGGCTAACATAGTATCTAAATGACATAATTAAGTGGACACAAACTCATAAATATGACCAGGAAGAGTTACAAGAGTGGTGTTGAGTAGAGAAGATCACACACTGCACACTCTAAGGCTCATTTAGGTTTTCAGTTAGAAAAGGGAAGGTGTCATGAAATTATCACAGTGGTTAGAAAAGATAGGATTTGAAAAATAAGTTGGGAAGTGAAAGTTGATTATTCCCTGACAATGGCATCACAGACACATGAACCAAAATCATTCAAGAGAGAAACTACATGACCTGATGATGTAGATAGATGGCAAGAGACCAAGGATCTGCCAAGGATCTGGGGAACTGCCAGAGAGTGGCTCCTGTGGGGATGGCGAATGCAAAGAGGAAAATTGAGAGATGTTAAGGTAGTTGGTAGTGCTAGCTTCTGTTGGGAGTCTCAGAGATACATAACTTTCTGTCACAGTTGTGGTGAGTCTAAATGCTTGTAACTGCCAGAGTCAAGTAGTCATGTGCAAGGTTCTGGAATGTATACCTTATATGATTGTCAACAGAACATTTAAATGGTAGGGATGATGAGATTTTCTAAAATAAGAACATGCAGCAAAGAGCGATGTGGGCCTATTCTTGAACAACTCCAATATTTCAAGAGTTGGTAAAAGAAAAAACAGTAAAATTTGTGGGAAATTTGCAGCAAAAAAATGAGGAAGAAAATCTGATGCTGCTGAATGCCAGGGGCCACTGGGAAAGGTTTTTGGGAAGCAAGTCTCTGAGTTGCTGAAGGAGCATTTGTGCATGCTGAAAGGGACCACTTCTTAATGTGTAGGGAAAAAGAGACCAAGGCTTATGTTTAAAATGTTCATAATTTTTCTGAAAGTTACAAATAGACTTGAGCATGGCATTGTATGTTCCAGGAAATAGGTAATGATGCTGAGAATACTAGAATGCTTGCCTTCTGGTTTTTTCTAGGCGGACTACACGTGCTTCCTACCTTTTTGCGTCATTTTGAGTCATTGTCTATTAAGCCTCTTTTTCTTTTTTAAAAAAACAGGACTCCTTGTAGTGCTTTTCTTATCTCTTTACTTTACGTGTCTTATCCTTTATTTCACTCCTGTTATTCAAGGGTAACAGAACTTTGTAGACGTTCCGTCTACCCTGGAACTAGGAGAGATGAATTTGAACACCAGGTTGGAAAACAGCTGTTTTTTTCCCTTGAAAATTTTCAATGTATTCCTCATTTTCTTTTGCAGCAATTAGAATGGACCTGCTGCTAGGTAGTAATAAACACGCAGAGTTTCCAAGAGAAATAGATTACACAGTAGAAACATCAGTGTGTGATGTTGTAGAGTTCCAGGACATGTTCGCCATCATAATTCTTGCTTTCTAACATTCTGTCTAGACAGCTATCATGGCCCTCATTGGCCCTCCTCCTTTTCACTGCAAGTGTGTTCAACAAATAATTCACGAGGTGCTTTTAGACCATAATTATATAATGTCATAATGCTGAATCTCTTCATTTGAGGATTGATCTTCTCCAGTGGTCAGACATGGAAGGAGCAAAGAAGGTTTGCCCTGATGACACTCAGGAATTTTGGCTTGGGAAAGAAGAGCTTAGAGCAGCGCATGCAGGAGGAGGCCCACTACCTCGTGGAAGCCATAAGAGAGGAGAAAGGTGAGTCTTTCTCAGGTACAGGATACTGAGCATCTTTCATTCATTGAAAAAGTCCCACAAAATGTCTAAGTGATCATCCTTGCCCTTCACTAGGTCTGGGCACTGAGGATTGAACAATGAACATCTAGCCGTGACCCCAGGCCAGGTGTTCGGCAGCTAAGCACACAGACGGGTCAATAGACCTAGTGTTGTACGTAAGGTCTGATAATTAGTCTGACTTCCCAGGCATTAGCAGAGTACTTGGTACATGTCACACCCCATTTAGTATGCTCTGGCCAGAGCTTCATGTGTGTGTACTTCTGGAATGTGTATTTCTCAGTCATATGAAGTTAATTTATTATAGGAAATAGAACTTTGAAGGACTCATCTCTCCCTCTCCCCGTATCCAGGAAAACCTTTCAACCCTCACTTCAGTATCAACAATGCAGTTTCCAATATCATTTGCTCTGTCACCTTTGGGGAGCGCTTTGAGTACCATGACAGTAGATTTCAGGAGATGCTGAGGTTGCTGGATGAGGTCATGTACTTGGAGACAACAATGATAAGCCAGGTAAGCACTTTTCTTTGAGTATCTGTGAAAGGCAGGTCTTGGAAAGCCAAGGTACAATGTCTCAAATATATTTCAAAACCAATTCTTGACTTTCAGGTTTTGTTACTTTAAGAAACTTGATATATACAAAACATTTCTAACACTTATTTGAATAATTTTAATGCATATATTGGTATATATATATATATATATATATATATATATATATATTTCTGGGCACTTAGAGAATGTCAGTTTTCACTGGAGCTCTCTTTACTGATTGATGCCTCTATCTTCCTTTCTCAAGGTCATCATCTGAAATTACTTTCTAGCTCATCCCACCTTGTTTTAAGATTTCTCTTCTTGCACTGATCTTTGTTTTATTTTTTAAAGTTTTATTTGTTTAATGTATATAAGTACACTGTAGCTGTCTTCAGACACACCAGAAAAGGGCACTGGATCCAATTACCGATGGTTGTGAGCCACCACGTGGATGCTGAGAATCGAACTCAGAACCTCTAGAAGAGCAGTCAGTGCTCTTAACCATTGAGCCATCTCTCCAGTACTGCACTGATCTTTGTTATCAGGAGACTACCAATGCACTTCCTGAATATATTGTTGTTTTCTCTATGGTCAGGTAAATGAGTTGTTACTACGCTTGGGGTTTATGAATAACAGCTCCATATCAGTTTCCGTGTGACGTACTCATTTGTCTTATATTTGCATCTGGACATATAAGAAAAAATTTCAGAAGTATGAACTCTTCCTATACCCATTGACCCATAATCTTATCAGTCTTCTTATACTAGAAATTTTGGGGTTCAAATGTCACTCCAAGTATGCCTTATTATCTATCTCTAAACTTTATAGTTTCTCAAATACTCTTCATAGTTTACTGGTCACTCATGTGTGACTGTAAACATGGAGAACAGTTCTAAAGTGAAATTTGCCCCAAGTGATTGATTTTTTTCAGCTTAGTTTTTCTTCTCCTAGTTCCCCATCTTGGTATGTACACATTTGAGGATGTGTGAGTATATGTATGATTTTTGAAACACATTCCTGGTCTTTTATTTAGTATGAATACATACATATACAATTGTTATGTGTAGGGGTGCACACAAGTCATACAACAACTTGAAGAACTAAGTTCTTCCATCATGTGTGTACAAAGAGTGAAAAAAATTGTGTGTATGTGTGTGCGAGCATGCTCATGCGCGTGCTTTTTAAAGTTTTATTTTATTTGAATATTTTATGTATTTAAATATGTATGTATTTATGCATTTAAAATGTTACCCCTTCCCCTCCTATATCCCCTCCCCCTCCTCCTCCTTCTATGAGGATGCTCTCACTCCCACCCACCTACTCCTTGCATTCCCCGACACTGGGGAAATGAGCCTTCCCAGGACCAAGGGCTTTTCCTCCTATTGATGCTGGACAATGCCATGCTCTGCCACATATGCAGCTGGAGTCATGGATCCCTCCATCTGTACTCATTGGTTGGTAGTTTTGTCCCTGGGAGCTCTGGTGGGGTTTGATTGGTAGATATTGTTCTTCCTATGGGGTTGCAAAACCCTTCAGCTCCTTCGGTCTTTAACTCCTCCATTCAGTCCAATGGTTAGCTGCAAGCATCCTCATCTGTATCAGTAGGACTCTGACAGAGCCTCTCAGGAGACACCCATAGCTGGCTCTTGTCAGCAAGCACTTCTTGGCACCAGCAATAGTGACTGGGTTTGATGGCTGCATATGGAACAGATCCCCATGTGTGGCAATCTCTGGATGACCTTTTCTTCAGTCCCTGCTTCACTCTTTGTCTCTGTATTTCCTCCTGTGAGGTGTGTGTGCATGTTTATTTACAACAGTTATGATTTATTAATTGGTGTTCCCTTTATATAATGTTATTTTTTATCTCTTTAGACTAGTTTTGATTTGAAATTTGTTTTATCAGAATAACTCTATCAGCTTGCTCTATTTCTGTTTTCTTTATAGACTGGTTTCCTTTCTTATATCTTTATTTGTGGGTATCTTTACCACTAAGATGTGTTCTTAGAGATGACACAAACATTGATTTAGGTTTCAATGTATCAGTGACTCTGTTCTCTTAGACACTGTGGTCATGCTCATTATTTTACTTAATGGATATTTGAATGGAACTCAACACTGTGCTCCATTCCTGATAGTTTTCTGCATAGTTTAGTTTGTTAGTGATGTGTTCCAGTGTGCATTTTTGATGCATTCAGTTATTACTTTAACAATATTTTTACTAAGTTGATTTATGTCCTGCTCACTTCCCACCTCCCATAATCCTCCCCCTCCCCTTCCCTTTCTCCTCTGAGTGAGTGGGGGATCTTTGGGTCCCTACACCCTGGTACATTAAGACTCTGCAAGGCTAGACACTTTCTCTACCACTGAGGCACCTCTTCTGAAGTGTGTGGAGGTAACAGGTGCAGGTGTTTTAGCTTCACCATACAGGGTTTATACATACAGCTTTACCACGCACGGTTCCAGAGAGAATGATTCGGAAGTGCAGATACTGGACCTTTAAAAGTTCATTTTCTTTTTAAGAACTTGTATCTATACATTGAATTCTCAATGGTGCACACAAGAGTGGATTAATTCTTATTTGTGGTATTCGCACAAGGACTGTTTTCTCACGTGCAGGGATGCCCTCACTGAAAATTAAGGAAATGGCGAGCATGGCTTATACGTATGAGATGGAGCAGAAACAAGCTCAGTTGCCCTTAGTGTCTATGCTCTCTAGTTATACCTCTTATTCATGGTAGTTCCAAGTCCGGTAGCTCCATGTTTTTCTCCTCCTGGTGAGCAGAGGCTAAGAAGTCAGTGGAGATCAGAGAGAGTGACCAGTCAACTTCTAGGTGTGTATTAGGGTAAAAAAAATCTTAAAAGGGAACAAAGTGTGGTGTCATAAATTGTTAATAAATGTTCTTGGAAAGATAATTACATTAGTCATTTTAATAGATAGCTGCAAAAGTCCATTACTTTTCACAATGTTCTTCTACATAGAAAACAAGGCAATATTGTGTCTTTAAATTGGTACAGAGTTGTGCAAGCAAATTTAGAGAGTAGTCCACCAGACCTCTGTGGAAATTCTTTGTATGTCTCATGTCATTCGCTGCTCAGATACAGGAAGACTTCTTAGCACATTGTGTATTATCAATACTACTTTGTAATAATATTAACATCATTAGTATTGCTCTTATGCCAGTTACACCTTATTATTACTAGAGGCCAGAGAGGTAGAAATCACTCCCATGTATGTCTTATTTTAAATCTTGTTGATTTATATTGTTTTATATCTGTTTATTACAAATTTTATTGAAACTCATTCACCATTTACTTGTGTAAAGATTGGAGTCTTATGATATGGGATTTAAGCGCAGTATTGGTAACAGAATGTATAATTACCTGTACAATACTTGCTATTGGTAATTTCCCATATGGGAAATAAGTCATTTCAAAGAACTAGAGGGGAGAGATGATGCTTATCACTTTAAAGATAATCAGGTAAACTATCTCCAAGGAGACTTGACAAATGCCTTTATGAAGTGAGCGTCATGGTTTAAAAAAATTTAGGAAAACTTTTAAGGTACAATGAATAGTATCGGCCAGAACCGTCAGTGTGCTCTCAAGACTGCTGTGGTTGGACTATCTAGAGAAATGATAAAGATTTGGGGGTTTTCAGTTCTGTAGGATGTAAAAATGCCAAAGACTTTGTCCAATTCTGAGTCTAAGGACAGTTTTTGAATATAGAAAGTCACAGAGTCAAGCATGCGATTACTATGATAAATGTTTGTTCTAGGAACTATATGCAAAATAAATTATAATTGCATTGATAATATAATAAATAAAAGTGTTGTCCCAATGTCCAGACAGATAGGTGGCGTTTTATCACATGAAACAGGCAGTTGGGGTTAAGAAGTGTTCAGAGGCTCAATATATTTTGCATGGCAGAGTTAAAATATTTTTGAGGTAGAGGACAGGGAAAACAAAATCTGGCCCCACAATTCCACAGGAAGAAACAAGGAGACAGACAAGACTGTGTATTGAAACACTGCAAAATGGCACCAAGTTGTCTCCCTGACTATCTTATTTTTCCAAATCAGCTCTATAATATTTTTCCATGGATAATGAAGTATATTCCTGGATCACATCAAACAGTTTTCAGAAACTGGGAAAAACTGAAATTGTTTGTCTCTTCTATGATCGATGATCACCGGAAAGACTGGAACCCTGAGGAGCCAAGAGACTTCATTGATGCTTTCCTCAAGGAAATGTCAAAGGTGGGGAAGATGCTTCTGTGTCTTTTCTTGGAGACAATGTATACATTTAATAGTTTCAGTCAATCCTGCATCAACCTAACACACACTTAAGGTTTGACTTGGCACAAATGTATTCTCCTTCAGTTCATAGAACTTTAAATCCTATGGACCACACAAGGTTCATTGAAAAGCAATGAAAACTCTATGATGCTGCTTCTCCAAGGTTCTACAGAACACATATATCTTGTGTTTTGGTTCCTACTTCTGTCCTCAATTCCCAAACTGTAGTATCTCTTTTTCTTTGATCTGTTTGCTTTTGACCCTCCAACCCCTTCTTTAAGGTTAGTTTAGAGTAATTGTTCTCTCTCCAGTTAATCAAATCTACAAAGTGTATTTTAGCTCGTCAAATAGCATGTGAAGGTTCTAAAAAAAATGAAGATATGAAAATCACTGTAGATCAATGCTTCATGTAAACCATATAAGTGAAAGTAGCAGTAATATTAAACCAGGGGTGTTAGAAATACAGTGTCCTGACTGTAAATGCAGATAATTTCCTGTCATGCTCTTCTTTGCCTTTTACTCATACATGAGAGAAATATATACAAAGAGAAATTAGTAATTAAACTTCAGAGCTTTGTTTTTGGATAAATCAATATAAAGTCAACTACTAACCCATCTCAACCATATTGCAGCACACAGGCAAAATTCAGCTAAATTCTGGAGTTTAGTTTTAAAGTATATGTGGGGCATCTTCCTTCTCATGATTGTATGGTTATAAACACCATCCAGTCATACACAAGCAAAGAGAATGCAGCCAGTCGGGTTTATTTGTTCTTCTGCATCTTGTGGCAATAACTTGCAGAAACAATTGAAGAGTTTGAAGGTTTGCTTTTGGCTGATATTTTCAAGGGGTTCAACATGAAGGAAAATTATGGGAAAAGGATGTGGTGGAGTCTGTTTATGTCATGGTAGACTAAGAATCAGAAACTTACCAGGACCCAGGACTTTGACACAACCACAGGAATCCCATTTCTGCTGACTGATTTCCTCCAGATGGATACCACCTGCTAGTGTTCCAGACTATCCCAACCAGTCTCAGCAGCTGGGAACAAAGTATTCAAAACTTGAGTCTGTAGGGATTATTTTAGATTCAAACTATAACAATAATTTTAATGTTCTGACCAAAATAGGCTTCTAGCAAAATACACATCAGTGAATCTGTCCTATGAGATTTGATTCATTACATTATAAATTCCTTTTCTACACAGGGCATAATATCAAATTTCTTTCCTTGTTCTATCATAATTCATCTCCCTGATACAGTTTCAATAGAAGCAACATTTTGTTCCCAAAAGATGAGGCAAATTATTCCCTCTATGTAGCACGAGTGTGAGTCCATCAAAATTATAAGCACTGTAAACAATGATGCTTCTAGAGGAAGATAGAAAAGAAGGAATTATATACAAAATGAAATTTTGTATAATCAGCAAGGTTTTAGGTGTGAAATATTAATGAAGTGATTAAATAATCAATAAATACGGAGAATTCATCTCAGTCTTTCTGAAATCAACAAAAACTCTTGTATAGTTTTTGATATGTGTCTACTACATCTCATCCAGTTGATATGACATAGTAAGTGGTGTGTGTTATCCTCATTTTATAAGCTAAAACAGATAAATGTGAAGTGAACGTCTTAAATCATACAGTGACTTAGTGACTTAGCCGATACTAGAAACCAAATTTGTGTGGGTGGGGTTTATCCAGTCCTGTTTGTATTTATAAAAGGATAGTCACAAAGAAAATAGTTGCCTTGATATTCATCCACCCAAGTACCAGAAGCTTTTGGTCAGACTACAGCAGTTGGAGCAAAAGAGTGCTTTCTAATGAGGTCAAGGTAATATTTTCAAATGAATCCTTCTGAACTCATTAGCAAGGGTGAAGAAGACCCTATGCGTCAATCTCCTTGTATTTAGAGCATGATAATTCTCATGAGATCATTGTATCCTGAGGAAGTCAAAGGTAACATCACTTCAAATAACATCATTCAAAATTATTACCCAGCATCAGAATCTGTGGATTTAAATAATCACATTTTTATTCTGACTACTGTCTTTTCTAGTACCCAGAGAAGACTACAAGTTTCAATGAAGAAAACCTCATCTGCAGCACCCTGGACCTCTTCTTTGCGGGAACAGAGACAACATCCACTACACTGCGCTGGGCTCTGCTCTACATGGCCCTCTACCCAGAAGTGCAAGGTGTGTATGTACTGACAGCACCTGACAAAGCCAAGATCTGCATTTGGAAGCCTTGGCTTAGACAGGGCCAGAGATATCATGGTGGAGTGGAAGGAGGTGGCATAGCTGTGAGAAAATGTGCACTAGGGAATGGGCTTACCTTCTGCATGTTCTGTCAGGACTGAGATGGGTCCTAAGGGTGCAGACATGTATAATGTGCACTCACTCATCTCCTTCTTCTCTTTATAGTAGGTCTCTCATAATTTGCTTTGCATTTTGTCTAAACACTTTATTCTGGTACTCTATAAACTGTGGTAAAACCTTTCTGCCTTTTCAGCTTCAGATCCACCAAGCCTCTATGGTGCCTTTCCTACACTCTATGTCCTCTCTTGATATGGTCCTTATTTGTGCCTCTAAACACAACTTTACTCAACCACCAGTATTCTGTCACAATTTTTCCCCATTCTACCAGAATTGTCTCAAGTATTACCTACCCATGTCATTTCAAATTCCTCTATGAATTTGATGACTTGAAAATAACTGTCATTCTTTTACGTCCAGAGACAACTGGATACTCCTTCATGGTTCTGCTTAGCACACAGTGTTTCTTTCTCCACCAACTGGCATCTGTCAGGGCAAGGGGTCCATCCTATCATTTTTTGAATTGGATATTTTATTTATTTGCATTTCAAATGTTACCCCCATACCAGGTTTCCCTTCCAGAAACCCCCTATCCCATCCACACTCCACCTATTTCTGTGAGGGTGGTCCCCACACACCCCCACTACATGCCCGGGACATTCCCATAAACTGGGGCATTGAACTTTCAAAGTACTAGGGGCTTCTCCTCCCACTGATGCCCAACAAGGCCCATCCTCTGCTACATATGTGGCTGGAGCCATGGGTCACACCATGTGAATTCTTTGGTTGGTGGTTTAGTCCCTGGGAGCTCTGGGGTTCTGGTTGGTTGATATTGTTGTTCTTCCTAAGGGGCTACAAACCCCTTCAGCTCCTTCAGTCCTTTTTCTAACTCCTCCATGGGGTCCCCAAGCTTAGCCCAATGGTTGACTGCATGCATCCACATCTGTATTGGTCAGGCTCTGGCAGAGCCTCTCATGAGACAGCTATATCAGGTCCCTGTCAGGAAGCACTTCTTGGCATTTGCAATAGTATCTGGGTTTGGTGGCTATGTATGGGATGGATCCCCAGGTGGGGCAGTCTCTCCTCTACACATTGTCTCTGTATTTCCTTTAGACAGGAGCAATTCTGGGTTAAAATTTGGAGATGAGTGTGTGGCCCCATCCCCCAGCCTTGCCTAACTTCTGGATATAGTCTATTCAGGTTCTCCCTCCCATTTGTTGGTTAGATTTCACCTAGTCTTATCCCCATTGGGTCCTGGGAGCCTTTTGCCTTCCTGGCATCTGGGACTTGCTGGTGGCTACCATCAGCTTTCCATCCCCCACTGGTACACATCTCTGTTCAAATTCCTGATGATCTGCATATCATCCCTGTCTCCTCCCATACCTGATCCTGCCCCTCTTGTTCCCTGCTCCCCTCCTCTCTTCCCCCAAGTCTCTCCCATCCTCTAACTCTGGTGAGTATTTTGTTCCCCTTCCTAAGAAGGACTGAAGTATCCATACTTTGGTTTTCCTTCTTCTTGAGCTTCATATGACCTGTGAGTTGTATCTTGGATATTCTGAGCTTTTGGGCTAATATACACTTTATCAGTGAGTGCATACTGTGTGTGTTCTTTTGTGATTTGGTTACCTCATGCAGGATGATATTTTCTAGTTCTATCAATTTGCTGAAGAATTCCATAAAGTCATTATTTTAATAGCTGAATAGTACTCCATTGTGTAGATGTACCACATTTTCTGTATCCATTCCTCTATTGAAGGACATCTGAGTTGTTTCCAGCTTCTGGCTATTATAAATAACATTGATAGGAACATAGTGGAGCACGTGTCCTTGATATACATTGGAGCATCTTTTGGGTAAATGCCCAGGATTAGTATCACTGGGTGCTCAGGTAGTACTATGTCCAGTTTTCTGAGAAACCGCAAGACTGATTTGCACAGTGTTTGTACCAGCTTGCAATCTCACCACCAATGGAGGAGTGTTCCTCTTTCTCCAGATCCTTGCCAGCATCTACTCTCACCTGATCTTAGCCATTGTGACTGATGTGAGGTGGAATCTCAGTGTTGTTTTAATTTGCATTTCTCTGATGACTAAGGAAGAGAAAACAAAGCTTATCTATCTATGAAACAGAAAATTGTTGCTATCAGATGAGAAAGTTCTTGGTACCCTGATTTAGAATTCCCCGACTTTAAGACTATGAAACATAAATTTGAGTTGTTTATGATCCACTTAGTGTAATGAAGGTATTCATGCCACACTATGAACACTCTGAGATTAGCAATGCTGATGACAGCTACTCAGTTCAGGATGTATGGAAAGCTATAATCACGTTGTAGGCTCAAAGAGAGTTATAGAGGGTTTTGTTGTTGTTGTTGTTGTTTGTTTGTTTGTTTGTTTTTAATTAAAGCAATTCTTTGAAGGGTTAAGGAAATATTTCTTTACAGCCAGGACACTAAAATTAAATAAAGACTGATAAGATCTCAGAGACAACTTGCATATTAATAGAAGAAATCATTAAATTAAAAAATTAACAGACTCTCCGGTTTACTTTTAGAAAAAGTACAGGCAGAGATTGACAGAGTCATTGGCCAGAAGAGGGCAGCAAGCCTGGCCGATCGAGAATCCATGCCCTATACCAATGCCGTCATCCATGAGGTGCAGAGGATGGGCAACATCATCCCCCTGAATGTTCCCAGGGAAGTAGCAATGGATACCACTTTGAATGGATTCCACCTGCCAAAGGTAACTATGCACTGCCAGTTTTAGATACCTCAGTCCATTTTTTACATCCTCCTATAGACTCAATAACTGAACGTGGCATGTATTCTTGCCTCAAGATCACTTAAATCAGCAGAGGCATATTATGTCTGCTAAAGTATTCATTATCCTCCATGCATCTCAAGAGATATTTGCATATATAGTGGAGCAAGAAAACCTTTTGGTTAAATATGTCTAGACAAAGCCTGGCTTTATTTGCTAAAGGCATTTCAGCATCTTCCTATGCTAATGTGGGCTCACAGAAGTCAGCAGTTCTCTGCTACCTTACTTTACCACAGAGATCACCTATCAAGACTAAAGGGTTGTCAGGCTGCAGTTAGAAATTGCTTCTCTACAGTCCTTGAAATACAAATTTTGAAATATGAATTAAATTTGAGGCACATGCACTACCATTATCATGAGACTGTTTTTTTCTAAAACAGTGACCCACAGGCTTAGTTCCAGTGTTAATATACATACAACTGATTTATATCTCAGAAGAGAACCCATTCTATAATGCATTAGTTACTACAGAATATTTTTATGCTGTAGAATCTTCTCCCCTTTAAAATGGCTTATCAACTTTTCAAAGTAAATAGTATCTCATTTTGAGAATGAAAAGTTGAAGCTTAAGAAAATTAGGTTGGCATAAAATCTCTCTATGATAAAACAATAAGAGTTGGAATCCAGAACCAACCCTGTTCTGGTCATTCTGGTTAACCCATACTTCCTCCAGGGGACTTGAATTATTTGTACGTGACAACGATCTCCTTTGATGTTTCTCCAGGAGTCCCTGTTAAATTACCTATCTTTATGGACTGAATAGGCATCACTTCTACCAGTTCTCTTACTAACTATGTACAGGGTGTCCTGACACTTATATCCACGGTGCCCCCCAAAGTTAAAATTCCTTCTATTATATTTATTTTGCCATCGATGATGAAGTCAAATGTTTCTTGATTGTGACAAAATTCCCAAGATTTCACTTCATCATGGAAGGGGGTCAGTGAAAGAACCAATCAGATCACATAATGGTAGCCAGGAAGCAGAGGAAAAAGTCAATGGGAGGTATTTTTTGTTGTTTGTTTGCTTGCTTTGTTTTGTATTGTTTTGTTTTGTTTTCTCTCATTTTCACCCTTTTCATTTCATCCAGTCCATCAGCTTGTGGGTTGGTGACATCCGGAGTCAGGGAAGGTCTACTACCATTAGTTGATTACCCCTGGGATTGTCTTCACAGATGCTAACAAAAGTAGATGGAGATATAATATGGAGTGGGTAACAAAAATGGTGGGAGGTGGACAGTGTAGTATGGATAAGTCATGTTCTTGGGTCTGAGAAATCAACCCTGTACTATGCTGGCACTGGGACCAATAATTGGTATGAAAAAAATCAAAAGAGTTCAAAACAATTAATCAAGTCACTAAAGGGAACTTGAGTTAGTGTAAGGGAAACTCACTCTTGGAAGTCCTGGCACAATACTAGGGAGCCTGATGAACCTGCCTTGTTTGGCTGGATATGTAGATGTTTTCCAAGACTTGCTGAGAAACTGGATTCAGAAGCCCCCAGATTGAAGACTAAGAATGGAGAAGCAGAGTCACCTGGAAAAGCAAAGACACACTGTTTCCCTTCATAGACCTGCCATGGTCATTACTGTAGGAAGTAGCTGAGATGGTTTTTATTCCTGCCTGCCACAAAATACTATTTTGGATGATAAAATGTGTTTACCTAGAGCCATATAAACTTCATCTAGAGACATTTGTTCAGTGTTAAAGAGCAAACCAATAGGTTGGAGAATCCATGGCAGCTACTTGCAGTCATTGTAAAGATTTCTAGACAGAGAAGAAGGTAATGAGACAGGTAGAAGGATCTAAATGTCAAACACTTGTCTCAATTCCCACTTACATTTAATTAAAGATAAGAAATTCAATCTAAGTGCATGAGAGCTAGAGAACCACCTACCTCCTTACAGGTCTGTTCCCTATACCAAGCTTTGACTCTTTGCTGTTATTTCTAGGGTACCATGGTTCTAACCAACCTAACTGCACTGCACAGGGACCCAAAAGAGTGGGCCACCCCAGATGTGTTCAACCCAGAGCACTTTTTGGAGAATGGACAGTTTAAGAAGAGAGAATCTTTTCTGCCATTCTCAATGGGTGAGTTCTGACGAACAGGAGTGACTTCAGTGCTCCATCTCAGCCCCTCCCTCCTCTTGTCTTCATATGGCCCAACATGGCTGTATATTGATTTTGGTTGCAATCCTGCATTCGGTGGGCTTGCCACTTCTTCAGCCCCAGCCTAATCCTTATCCACCCTTGCCTTGGTTGGGGATTCTAGCTTTCCTCATTCTGTTTTCCAAAACACTAAGGATAGAAACTCATACTCTGGCTCCGATTCAACAAAGTAGATATGTACCACCTTCATAAGTGTTTTCAGTGCCCCAAGTCATTTTTAAGGGGTGCACCTACACAGGGAAATGGAGTAGATTTGTAATGGGATGGTGAGGAGAAGTGAGGGAGTACCTGACTACTCACCACAATGGGAACGTGAAGCAATAATTGTGAAGAGCATTTGCTAACTGGATTGGGTTCTGGCCTATCCAGGAACTCCTTGAACAGGTAAGTCTTTTGTCTTTTATAATTTTAAGCATGATTTATAAACTCTAGCTAGATATTTTTGTGTTGTGCAACTTGGCAATCAGGGAAGAAGATATAGGAATGTCCTCTCTCTCTCTCTCTCTCTCTCTCTCTCTCTCTCTCTCTCTCTGAGTTGTGTTTTCTAGTCAGCCAGTTATGAACAAAAACTTGTAATCATACAAGTGTTGAAGCAGTAGCAAAGTGCTCTATTGTATTACAGTTAGTAGCTTCAATGCTTGGAACATATATTTTCAAATAATTTTACAGTTCCTTAGTTCCATACATGTGTAGTGAGTATATATTACATGTCAGATATACACCTGGAGGCATGAAGGTAGTAGACTACATAATGAACAGAGAAGCCCATTGGAGCATTTGAGCCACCACAGCCTTTCAAGATGAAATGAGAGAGCCCTGCAGAGATGAGGACACAGACCTCAGCAAATGTGCTGCCCCTGGGACTCGATATCCAGCAGATATTCTCACACCGAAGCTCGTGTTTCCTAACACTGCCTCCAGAAGGTGACTAAATGCTGCACAGAAGCCACAGTGGACTTCACAAGGTCAACGAGTTTGCTTGATTATCTGGGGCAGTGCCACTTCCCATGACCCCAGGTTCTGCAAAGGAGAAGCCTGAATTTTCCCTCTTGCCAATTTGGATCCAGAGCCAGGGTTTCTCAGTGCTGGGCTATACTGGGGGTGTCTGGCTGGACTGATTCTGATCTCTTTGTCTTTTCACCTGGGCATGTCGTTCCCTTTGCTCCCTGTTCACAATCCCCTTTAACAGGAAACCTGATAGGACATGGGGACTCTGTCCAGAAGTTTTGAATTATAGTACAAAATCTTAGCTACATATTTCATTTACTCTATTATTTTCTTTTCTTTTTCTTTTTATTGAAATTAGATTTTTATACAATACACCCTGACCACAGATTCTCCTCACTCTACATCTCCTAGTTACTCCCCTCTCACCCCACAGTCCAATCATTTGCCTATTCACAGTTGTCCACCAAAAGAAGATAGCCAAAAAGGAGGAACAAGATATAATGTGACAAAGCAATCTAATAAAAGTCCTAAGAGCAGGCAAAAGTGTCAGAGATAATGACATTCCCACTGTTATGAGTCCCACAAAAACAACAAGGTAACCCCTATAAAATATATGCAGAGAACCTGGTACAGACCCCCATGCAGGCCTTGTGTTTTCCATTTTAATCTCTGTGAGCTTATGTGAGTTCCTACTTAGTTGAATCAGTAGGACATGTTTCCCTTGTGTAATCCATCCGTCTGACTTCTGCACACTTTTGTCCTCCTCTTGCATGGGATTCTGGGATTTCTGAGGGATTCAACTGAGATGTCTAATTTAGACTATCACTCTCTGCATAATGTTGGTCTATGGGTCTCTGCACCTAATCCCATATGGTGCCAGAGGAAGCCTCTCTATGACAGCTGGATGAGACAGTGATCTATGAGTATAGCAGAATATAATTAGGCATCTTTTCATTGATTTTTCTTTCATTCTTTTTTTGGTCAGCTTTGTTTGGTGCACTGTACATGTTATTATTATTAGCATAATTTACCCAGTCAGTGAAGAGATGAAATACCTGGAAAACAATGGCTGGTCATAAAATCTCTTCCCCAGAATCAGTCTATAAATCTCAGTTAACTTCAATTTAGTTAGAACAGCCAATTTGCTTTGGATTTTATATTATTACTTTTATTCACTCTGAATGTATTGCTTAGAAAAAAAAGGAAGCTAATAACAAGTCACTTAAGGTAGATGACATGGTAGTTCAACTGGTCACTTACAAGTCCTATGAGCATATTGTCCTCATTTGATCCGCAGGATCTCCACTAAAAGCTGAACGTGCCAGCATATGCCTGTACTCCTCCTGATACATGGCCAGAAAGAGAAGAACCAGTGGCCAAATAGCCAAACTGCTTTGCAGAGACCCAATCTCAAAAATACACATACATACATACATACATACATACATACATACATACATACATACATACATGCATGCATAAATACAGTAGGTGACATTAGGGGATCAAGACCCATATCTAGATTCAGACTTCTACACACATGTACACACATGTGTACACACAATGAGCCCCCATGTACACAAATAAATCCACACAAACAGGGGCTTATTGTTGAGTTAGAGATGTGAGGAATGCTGCAGTGTCCCTGGGAAGCATTATGTGAGACATTATCATCAAAATGCATAGGATCAGCTCAGAAGTTGGGGTATGATGTTGGGTACACCAGGCTCTGGATGACCAAAGTCAGCTGAGAGTGTGACCCATCTGGTTTTTTCTCCACAGGAAAGAGAGCTTGCCTTGGAGAACAACTGGCCAGGTCTGAACTGTTCATTTTCTTCACTTCTCTTATGCAAAAATTTACCTTCAAGCCCCCAACCAATGAGAAGCTGAGCCTGAAGTTCAGAAATGGCCTCACACTTTCTCCAGTCACGCACCGCATCTGTGCTGTCCCTAGAGAATGATGCTGGAGAAGCAAAGAGAAAAAGGAAGATGTGGTGTATGCCCTAAAGCATCTGGGCTTGCTCAAGTGAGAGGAGAAGGTGTCACAGAATGAATGTGATTCGAGCAATATTGAAGAAATTTGACTTAGAAAATTGAAGCAAACTCCTAGAATGATGGCCTCTTGATTTGGTGGTGGGCACATCACTTATGAGCTCAGTGGCGTGCCTTTGCATCTAAAAGTTAGGAGGACAATGGTGATTCTTCCTATAAACAAGGTGGATTAGTGAATTTAAAATGAATTAAACATCAAAATTAAAACTATAATTATTATTTTAAAAGTAAACTTTCTAAGTTCATCATGAATCGTATCTTGATTGGTGTATCATCAGTTTGCCTCCTTCCACCTTTCATACACTTGTATCTGGAACATTGATGTGTTGGCCTACAGCAGTGCAAGAAGAGAATAAGAATCAGAACTGAGCTCTGATTGCATCCACAGAAATGGGCTATTGAGACTCCCAGATGACAGATCTGTCACTAGCTTCAGTAGATCTACATCCAAATTGATCTGGAAACCAGCAGAGCAGGGATCTTTCCCAACTCAGAGGCATGCAAAACAAATGATATAAAATCAATTACCTAGTTTTTAATTTTAAATTTGAATTTTTTGACAATTTTATATCATGTAGCCCAATCCAACTTAACACACACACACACACACACACACACACACCTCATATCCTCCAATCTTGCAACCTCTGGTCAAATAGAGAATAAAACATATCATTTTGCATGTTGGAGTGTGTCACAGTTTGTCCAACAATTTATTCTTTGGAACTGCTACATTGTCATTGCTACATTTTGGGGACTCTTCAAGGAGATTCTTTTGTTATCCTATGTCTTGGAGATTCTGTAGTTTTGGATGAGTAGAGTGGACCGTTTAGGTACTACATGGACGGGATAGATGTGAGATGAGCCAATTCAAAGCCCAGGATCTGGGCTGACAGCTATCTGAGCTGATCAGCCCACGAGCTCTCCAGCACCCAGACCTTCTGTGCAATCCCTCCTACCCTGTCCTACCTGGCCCATCCAATGCCACAGCCAGCAAGGGGCAGAGCCAATTATCCTGCCCTCATGACTTTGGGGGCTGGTTCACGTGTCCACACTATCAGGTCACAGCTCTTCTGTCCTTCCAAAGGGAAGTGCAGGACTGCTCTCCTGGGTGCTACAGAAGGAGAGGGGCAGGGTCATTTCCCCCACACATTTGAACCCTGTGAACCAAAATCAGGTTCCTTTTCCATGTTGTGCTGTGACCTAGAACCTAGGACTAGGTAACCAGATCACGGGAAGAAGCATAGCATTACCCATTGTGGTCAACGTGAATATCATTTTAAAAGATTCCTTCTAACTTTTACTCTGGTTTCAAGATTCTGTTCTGAGACAATCACAAATCCTCTAGCTTTATATGATATAATTGTGAAGCTTAGCAGGGGTTTTTTTTTTTTTTTTTTGGAACACCTAAGAGTAGGAGTCAGGGGTGTCTCTGAGACACTGATCTATGAGTGTAGCAGAATATCATTCGATATCTTTTCATTGATTTTCTGTCATTCTTTTTTGTCAGTTTTGTTTGGTACACTGTATATGTTATTATTAGCATAATTTACCCAGTCAGTAGAGAGATGAAATAACTGGAAAACACTGGCCAATCTTAAAATCTCCTCCCCAGAATCAGTCTATACATCTCAGTAAACTTCTATTTAGTTAGAACAGCCAATCTGAAGCCTTAGGTTTTGTTTTTATTATTGATTGGAGGATTTGTGCTTAATCTTACTGTAACTTTGTATGCCATATCCAGTTGATAGCTCTGGAGACCAGCTCTTTTCAGAAGTCAAACTGAGAAGAGGTAGTAGATCTGAGAATGAATGGAGATGAGGAAGAGACAGTGACAATAGGAGGGAGGGAAAACGGTAGTCAGAGGTAATCTACTAGAATAATGAATAATAAATTAATAAACTAGTTACTTAAATAAATTATGAAAACTTCTTCTATAAAAATGCATAATGTCTTTTCTAGTACCAAGACATTATTCTATGAGTTTTTGTGAAGAAAACCTTACCTGCAGAACCTTGGACTTTCTCTATGCTGGAATAGATACAATATCTAACAGACTGCACTGGGTTCTGCTTCTTACATGTGTAAACCCAGAAGGTTAGGGTGAACGTGTGATGGTGCACCTGGACAAGGCAAAATGATGCTTCTGAATATTGTTGTTTCGATACAGACAGAAGACAAAATAGTGGCGTGCAGAATGCAACAGCTGTGAGATAAGGTGATTTGGAGAAAGGTCATGACCTTCACATATCCTGTCAGGATTGGAGTGAGTCGTGGAGAACGACTTTATAGTCTATGCCTTGAAGTATCTTCAACTCTAGGGTTAAATAGAGAAATCTGCTGTCCTTGTGATAGGTTCTAGCAAAAAGTGACAGTGTGCCATGAAAATTCACTTGCACCCACCATCATTTTCAGCACTGCCATCCTATTTCGCCCTGGATACTACCAAAATATCTCAGTCCGATAGCTGGCATCATATTGATGTGACTTCTGTGTGCCCAGAGTCACACAGACACATTCTTCATGATGCCTCCCTGAATTACATTTCTTCTTTGACATTGCCCTTAATCTTAACTCTAAGTTGGGAATAGGTTGAGGTCATTATGCAGGTGAAGGCCGACAAAATAACATGAGGCCTGTCATTGGATGAGAAGGAAGGGAGACAAGAACAGAGGTTTTAGAAGGGAGGGAGAAGAGGAGAGAGAGGAGCTGGAGCAAGAGAAGGAGCTGGGAAATGGTAAGATTCTTCCCTGTGCATGGATACAGGTTCTTATGACTATTTTTAAGGGGTTGCTGTGTACAGGATTTTGTGCTGTCTAGATGGGTGAATTATGTCTTATCAATTGGATCCGAGGTTACTGTGTGGTGCGTTCTTTCATGTGGCGACTATTAAGTCTACAATAAGAGAGCCACAAATAAGAGATAGCGGTTTCTGTACGAAACTGGCATGGCAGGACCCACCTTGGGAGCTAGATGGGTAGAGAGATTGCCGCCGGGCTCAGAGAGTAGTCGTCTGCAGTGTGAGATGGGATGGAGCTTAGCAGGTGAGATGCTTTGCTGACTGAGGTGAACATATCCTGCAGATGCTGTGAGGCCCTACATACAATGCTGGCACTAACACAGGATAAAAGAAAAAAATTTTAAATTATTATTCACTGCAACAGTAGGGTTTAGGCCTTCCATACCCCAAAAATGTACTGTTCCGATCTCTTGAGCTTTCAGAAGAATCTTCTCTGACATTACCCCTTAAGATGTTGTAAATTCTGTTAAGAATTTACTGCTTGGCAAACTGCTGTCATTCTATATCAAGAGATGCACAAATGTGACCCATTACGGAGCTATGCACACTATTTGTCTCCGTAGGAACTTTCCCACCTTCAGAAATAGTGGCCCATCCTATCATGTTTATTCCTCTGGATTATAGAAAAGTTTTTCAGGAGGAAGCTAAGAATATATTTCATATTATGAAACTTTTTTCAAATTGTGGTAAAAGTTTACGTGAGAAGCATAAAGTCACTATAGCACATTTAATCCAAATATTTTACCCTAATATGAAAATAAGAGTAGTGATCACAATATCTTTCATATTGTTAAGATAAACTGGTCATTTCTGGAGATCCATCCACTTTTTGAGGCAGCGTCTTTCATTAGTCTGGAAATCACCAAGTAGACAAGATTTTCTGGCCACTGAGTCACAGAAATTTACCCCTTTCTCCCTCTTCAGAACAATGGGATAAGTACATACTACCATATCTGGAATTATTTTTTATGATTTCTGGGGATCAAACTCAAATCCTCATGAATGGATAGCTAATGTGTTATTTAATGAACTTTTTGATCGTGTGCAACTTTTATCATTATTGATCAAAATGTACATATTGTTGCTATATTTATTTATAAGTATAGATATAGATTGTAGGTATAGGTTCAGGTGTAAGTACAGATACATATATATATATTTATATGTTTGTTACCTATATTTCTGTTTCTGTGATATAATACTATAACCAAAACTGATTGATATTTTGAAGAGTTTATTTTCAGTGATAGAATCTAAAACTATGCAGGATCCATAGCATTGGAAAAGAGAGTAAGGAATCTGAGACACCAAGTCTCAACTGCAAACAGAAGGCAAAGAGAAACTGAAAGTAAGGTAGGAATAGAAACCCTTAAATCCATCCCCACTGACATATTTGCTCTTGCAAGACTCTGAATCCTAAAGATCCCTGAGTTCCCAAATATCATCACATCCTAGGACTTAAGGTAAGAAAATTAAAGTCTATATATACTACATTTCTCAATTAATCCCTTTTATTTGAACCATTGTTCCCTATAGGCACATGGTATGTTATGATGCAAAATGCATTTAGTAGAACTCTAAATGTCCTCATAGTCTTTAACAGTCTCCAATACTATTCAAAAGTCCAGAGTTTCTTCTGAAACCAAAAGTAATCTAGTAAATGTACCCTAGTGTAAAACCAGAACACAGAATTATATATTTCCAGCACACGCTGGAAGAGTATATACATCCCAATTCCAAAAAAAAAAAAAAAAAGGAAGAATGGAGGTTAAGTGAGGAAATACTCAAACAAAGCAAGACTGAAATCCAAAAGGTCAAATACCTAATCATGTAAATCAATAGAAGAAGTCTGGACATTTAGCATCATGGACTTAGATGGTTCTCCCCATTTAGTTTTGCTACTTGCAATATAAAGTCTCTCTAGGGCAGCTACGATCCATATGTGCAGCTTTTCTTGGAGGTGCCTTATGGATAAGGAATTTCCAATGCATTGTGGATTCTACTGCAAACCAGACTTTACTTTCAAAACTTCAAACAACAATCTTTCATAGGCTTCTTCATAGGTATATTCCTTTTAAATATCGCCTTACCTCAGTAGCTATCTGAAACTACAAAGGAAGAATCATAAACCCCATCACTCTTGCCATCTTCCATACTTCCAAAACATGATGATGTAATTGACGAGTTGAGCTGCCACATTGTGTTGACCCCTTCACCCTTATAATTACATGTGTAGAATATTTTGCTTTTTTAGATGCAGATGCCTTGGTTTATGATTCTCAGAAAAGACTATAAAAGTGGAGGAGGCAAGTCAGCAGATAGCCAGAGCAGGACCCTAGTAAGCCACAACTCAAGTACACAGAAGAAACTGGAAATGGGACAAGAATACCCAAGTGACTTTTTTTTAGCGAATCTACTTCCTAAAGGCTCCATAATGTTCCTAAACAATGCAGGAACTTGGACAAAGTGTTCAAATGCCTGATCCTATGGGAAATACTTTTATTCAAACTTTTTCAATATGCATCTAGGGTTACAATTCCAAAAAGCATGTCTGCCTGAATTATTTATCTTTTAGAAAATTTGAAAGCTACCAAGAATCGGACGTGACTTCTATAGTAGAGTCTCCAGAATAATCAAAAGATTTATTTAAGACACATATTGAACCCATTCATTTTGCCACATGCACAACTAATCAAGAAATAGCATCAACCAGAACACTAATGGAGCATGAATAGATAAATCATATCATCTATGAGCTAGAGTGACAATTCTATCATGAGATAAAGAAGTTATGGTAACTACTCTAGTACAGGTGAGCTTTCAGGACTTGGTGCAAAGTTAAGTGAGCAGTTGCAAAACTGCACAAACTGTTCTATCCTCCTCAAACAATTTATCTACAGTACTAAATACACCAGAGAGTATGAAAGCCAGAAGATCCTGGACAGATGTCATACAGACCCTAAGAGAACAAAAATGCCAGCCCAGGTTACTGTATCCAGCAAAACTCTCAATTAACATAGATGGAGAAACCAAGATATTCCATGACAAAACCAACTTTACACAATATCTTTCTACAACCAGCCCTAAAAAAGGATAATAAATGGAAAAGCCCAACACAAGCAGGCAAGTTACACCCTAGAAAAAGCAAGAAAGTAATCTCTTTGTAAAAAAAAAAAAAAAAAGCGAGAAGACAAGCACACAAACATTATCTCACTTCCAAATACGAAGATAACAGGAAGCAACAATCACAATTGCTTAACATTTCTCAACATCAATGGACTCAATCCCCCAATAAAAAGACACAGATTAACAAACTGGATATGTAATGAAGGCCGAGCATTTGGTTGCCTATAGGGAACACACCTCAGAAACAAAGACAGACACTACCTCAGAGTAAAAGACTGGAAACAACTTTCCAAGCAATTGGCCTGAAGAAGCAAGCTGGAGTAGCCACTCTAATATCGAAGAAAATCAATTTTCAACCAAAACTCATCAAAAAAGATAAGGAAGGACACTTCATATTCATCAAAGGAAAAATCCACCAAGATGAACTCTCATTCCTATATAACTATGCTCCAAATACAAGGGCACCTACATACATAAAAGAAACCTTACTAAAGCTCAAAGAACACATTACAACTCACACAATAATAGTAGGAGATTTCAACACCCCACTCACATCAAAGGACAGATCATGGAAACAGAAATTAAACAGAGAAATAGACAGACTAAGAGAAGTCATGAACTAAATGGACTTAACAGATATTTATAGAACATTCTATCCTAAAACAAAAGGATATACCTTCTTCTCACCACCTCATGGTACTTTCTCCAAAACTGACCATATAATTGGTCATAAAACAGGCCTCAACAGATACAGAAAGATAGAAATAATCCTATGTGTCCTATCAGACCAGCACAGGAAAAAGCTGGTATTCAATAACAATAAATAAAGAATGCCCATATATACATGGAAGTTGAACAATGCTCTACTCAATGATAACCTGGTCAAAGAAGAATAAAGAAAGAAATTAAAGACTTCTTAGAATTTAATGAAAATGAAGGTACAACATACCCAAAACGTATGGGACACAATGAAAGCCATGCTAAGAAAACTCAGAGCACTGAGTGCCTACAGAAAGAAACAGGAGAGAGCATATATCAGTAGCTTGACAGCACACCTAAAAGCTCTAGAACAAAAAGAAGCAAATACACGCAGGAGGAGTAGAAGGCAGGAAATAATCAAACTCAGAGCTGAAATCAACCAAGTAGAAATAAAAAAACAGTATACAAAGAATCAATAGAACCAAAAGCTGGTTCTTTGAGGAAATCAACAAGATAGATAAAACCTTAGCCAGACTAACCAGAGGACACAGAGAGTGTTGCAAATTAAAAAAAAAATCAGAAATAAATAGGGAGGCATAACAACAGAATCAGAGGAAATTCAAAAAAATCATCAGATCCTACTACAAAAGCCTATATTCAAGAAAACTTGAAAATCTGGAGGAAACGGACAATTTCCTAGACAGATACCAGGTACCGAAGTTAAATCAGGAACAGATAAACCAGTTAAACAACCCCATAACTCCTAAGGAAATAGAAGGAGTCATTAAAGGTCTCCCAACCAAAAAGAGCACATATCGAGAGGGGTTCAGTCCAGAATTCTATCAGACCTTCATAGAAGACCTCATACCAATACTATCCAAACTATTCCACAAAATTGAAAGAGATGGAGCACTACCGAATTCCTTCTATGAAGCCACAATTATACCTAAACCATGCAAAGCCCCAACAAAGAAAGAGAACTTCAGACCAATTTCCCTTACGAATATCAATGCAAAAATACTCAATAAAATTCTTGCAAACCAAATCCAAGAACACATCAAAAGAATCATTCATCATGATCAAATAGGCTTCATCCTAGGTATTCATGGATGGTTTAATATATGGAAAACCATCAACATAATCGACTATATAAAGAAACAGAAAGATAAAAACCACAAACCAGTAGCTAACATTAAACTAAATGGAGAGAAACTTGAAGCAATCCCACTAAAATCAGGGAATAGACAAGGCTGCCCACTCTCTCCCTACTTATTCAATATAGTTCTTGAAGTCCTAGTCAGAGCAATCAGACAACAAAAGGAGATCAAAGGGATATAGATTGGAAAGGAAAAAGTCAGAATATCACTATTTGCAGATGATATGATAATATATTTAAGTGATCCCAAAAGTTCCACCAGAGAACTACTAAACCTGATAAACACCTTCAGCAAAGTGGCTGGGTATAAAATTAACTCAAATAGATCAGTAGCCTTCCTCTACACAAAAGAGAAACAAGCTGAGAGTGAAATTAGGGAAAAGACACCCTTCATAATAGTCCCAAATAATATAAAATACCTCGGTGTGACTTTAACCAAGCAAGTGAAAGATCTGTATGATGAGAACTTCACGCCTCTAAAGAAAATAATTGAAGAAGATCTCAGAAGATGGAAAGATCTTCCATGCTCATGGATTGGCAGGATTAATATAGTAAAAATGACCATTTTACCAAAAGCGATCTACAGATTCAATGCAATCCCCATCAAAATAGCAATCCAATTCTTCAGAGAGTTAGACAGAACAATTTGCAAATTCATCTGGAATAACAAAAAACCCAGGATAGCTAAAACTATCCTCAACAATAAAAGGACTTCTGGAGGAGTCACTAACCCTGAACTCAAGCAATATTACAGAGCAATAGTGATAAGAACTGCATGGTTTTGGTAGAGAGACAGACAGATAGACCAGTGGAATAGAACTGAAGACCCAGAAGTGAACCCACACACCTATGGGCACTTGATTTTTTACAAAGTAGCCAAAACCATCAAATGGAAAAAAGATAGCATTTTCAGCAAATGGTGCTGGCTCAACTGGAGGTCAGCATGTAGAAGATTGAAGATCAATCCATGGTTATCACCCTGTACAAAGCTTAAGTCCAAGTGGATTAAGGACCTCCACATCAAACCAGATACACTCAAAGTAATAGAAGAAAAAGTGGGGAAGAAACTCAAACACATGAGCACTGGGGAAAATTTCCTGAACAAAATACCAATGACTTATTCTCTAAGATCAAGAATCTATAAATGAGATTTCATGAAACTATAAAGCTTCTATATGGCAAAGGACACTGTCATTAGGACAAAACAGCAACCAACAGATTGGGAAAAGATCTTTACCAATCCTACAACTGTTAGAAGGCTTCTATCTAAAATATACAAAGAACTCACGAAGTTAGACTGCAAGGAGACACATAACCCTATAAAAATGGGGTTCTCAGAATGGCTAAAATAAAAAACTCCAGTGAGAGCAGATGCTGGCGAGGATGTGGAGAAAGAGAACACTCCTCCATTGTTGGCGGGATTGCAGACTGGTACAATCATTCTGGAAATCAGTCTGAAGGTTCCTCAGAAAATTGGACATTGAACTACCTGATGACCCAGCTATACCTCTCTTGGGCATATACCCAAAAGATGCCCCAACATACAACAAAGACACATGCTACACATGTTGATAGCAGCCTTATTTATAACAGCCAGAAGTTGGAAAGAACCCAGATGCCCTTCAACAGAGGAATGGATACAGAAAATGTGGTCCATCTACACAATGTAATACTACTCAGCTATCAAAAATAATGACTTTATGAAATTCATAGGCAAATGGGTGGAACCAGAAAATATCATCCTCAGTGAGGTAACCCAATCACAGAAAAACACACATGATATGAACTCATTGATAAGTCGATATTAGCCCAAATGCTCGAATTACCCTAGATGCACAGAACAGATGAAACTCAAGAAGGATGACAAAATTGCAGATGCTTCACTCCTTCTTTATAAGGGGAACAAGAATACCCTTGGGAGGGGATAGGCAGGCAAAGTTTAGAACAGAGGCTGAAGGAACACCCATTCAGAGCCTGCTCCACATGTGGCCCATACATATACAGCCACCAAACTAGATAAGATGGATGAAGCCAAGAAGTGTAGGCTGACAGGAACCAGATGTAGATCTCTCCTGAGAGACACAGCCAGAATACAGCAAATACGTAGGAGAATGTCAGCAGCAAACCACTGAACTGAGAATGGAACCCCCGTTGAAGGAATCAGAGAAAGGACTAAACGAGCTGAAGGGGCTTGAGACCTCATATGAACAACAATGCCAAGCAACCAGAGCACCACTACCCAAAGACTACATGGACTGACCCTGGGCTCCAACTGCATAGGTAGCAATGAATAGCCTAGTAAGAGCACCAGTGGAAGGGGAAGCCTTTGGTCCTGCCACAGCTGGACCCCCAGTGAACGAGATTCTTGGGGGGAGGTCGGTAGTAGGGGGAGGATGGGGAGGGAACACCTATATAGAAGGGGAGGGGTAAGTGTTAAGGGAATGTTGGCCTGGAAACTGGGAAAGGGAGTAACATTTGAAATGTAAATAAGAAATACCCAATTTAATAAGGTGGAAAAATTGAATGAAGATGTAAGCTTAAGTGTGTCTCATAGATTCCTTGGCAATTACATCCAGTATAATATGAACATACTTAATAATTATTGATTTGCACACTTAAACATTGCTATGATGATCTTCTATTCATGGAAAATACAATTCATCATAATTCTTGAGATTCTAAGGCAAGAGTAGCACAAGTGTGGGGTCATTTGGCTACAAATGAAGACACTACTTCAAAAACAAAGCATGGTTATTATAATTTTTGTTGCATGCATATTCCCATGTGGGTATTTATAAACTATAGGGCACTGATAGACTTTCTTTTCACTCACAAAAGGTCAGGCTAAACTAGACCCAGAACCGGTCTACTATTCCAAACTCCTTTAAATTTTGAATTTGAGTTGAACTGGCTTTGAGAATTAACACTTGTAAGGTGGCTCCTGAGGAAACAGATAGCCATCTTTCCAGATCAAGTAGCCAGATAAAACATCATGTCTATTTGAATTTTACTGGGTAAAACACAAATGCTCTCATTGACTTCAAAAGAAATCTAGGAATCTGTTTTTAGCTGAACAACAGTTGATACTCTATTATGATGGAAAATAGGGGAACTATGGGAAGGCATCCAGCAGCTTCAAATATTTGCTATGTTTATTTCAGATCATGTACTTATAAAAACATTCTTAAAATAAGTCCTACCTATTCTTAGCAGTCAGATGAGGAAACTGAGCCTGGAAGAATGTAAGTAGCTTCAGCAGTAACAATGTTCCCTAACAATTTGTAATGTAACATCCACTCTGATAAATTTCCTTAAGAAGTTAGGATCTACAGATATTCAGTAGTTTGAAAGTTTGTGACCTCCCTGTGAACTCAGTTTCTGATGTTCAACTACCATAAGCTTTGTGACCGGCAGTAGTGGTTTTTAAAGAGTTACCAAAAAGGCATATGGTAAAGGTGCTGGCCGCAAGCCTGGCCTCCTGCATTCAATCCCAAGACACCAGGTGACACAGAAGAGAAGTAACTCCTAGGAGTCACTCCAAGTTGTCCTAGGAACTTCACTTTTTCACTTTGGAACACTTACAAGTGCACATGAATAGGAAAACAATATGTTTTAAATGTCCTTTTTGTAAAACAGAAACCAAAAGAACACCATTCTGTTTTGGACACTATGACACAAGTTGTTACCATCTACAGACAGAACATTAATCCTTATAGATAAAAATTCTAATGCCCTGATTGTGGATATCACAGACTCTCAAACACTAAATATTGACCTCTTAATTTTTCTTTACATTTTTGTTTTGTTTATAGCCGACTTTTTATTTTTACTTCTTTTTTAAATTGCATCTTAAATTTACATTTTAAATGTTATCCCATTTCCTGGTTTCCCCTCCAGAAACCCACTATCCCACCCCCTGCTTCTATGAGGGTGCTCCCTCACCCACCCACCTGCTCCCTCCCCCTCCATGCCCAGACTTTCCCCTACACTGAGGTATTGACCCTTGAGAGGACCAAGGGCCTCTCCTCCCAATTTTCTGCTTGTAAAAGATCCTGAACAAAATGAGCATGTACTTACCAGATTATAAATCATGAGAATGACCAGAAGAAAGTACCCTGGCTCTGTGTCTAGAGTTAGATAGGCCACAGTGAGGAGCAGAGTCTGGGAATGAGCCAGAGATATCCTAAAGAAAAAGATGCTCGGTCTGAGAACAACTAGAGTAGTAGATTTTAGTCAGACAACATGGCAGAGAAAGACTGTTCACAACAACAAGAACCATGTACAAAAAAGTTTGGAACTAAGGAAAAACTGACGTTTACATAGGAAAAATAAAAATATAGCTTATGATATCCCAGCCAATTGATGAAATTGGCCCTGAAATATAAAATAACGCCTCCTCATACTAAGACTGATGAAAGCATTCTATACAGTGGATCATGGAAATGATGGGGCGTGGGAGTGTGGAGTGGTTAAGCTGTAATCATAACATGTTCGTTGTCAGTTGTGCTGCAGATGTGTGTCAGAGAGCATGAGGACAGCCTGCACTAAGGTGGCAGTGAGAACCAGTAGTTGATGTGAGAGAATCAAGAGGATTGAGAGGATGGGTCCGGTATAGAATGGGGTAGATGAATCAGTGTGCGGTACAGGCACACTCTGGGGACTCTAGGCACCATGCCAGGGAGCCTGGTGGAGCGGACCAGCTTCATACCACTCTTACCTCTCAAGCCCTCCCTGCCTCGGATGTAAAATTTGCCTTCCCTTTGGTACAACACTAGAAATAGGAACCCAGTCTCTCTGCTTCCTTACCATAATAAAATCTGAATGTACGCCATCTTTTCAAGGTCTTTAAACATTCAAATTATTTTAAGATCAAGGGGATACAAATTGGAGAGGAAGAAATCAGACTATCACTTTTGGCAGATGACATGATAGCACACATAACTGACCACAAATATCCTACTGAGAACTCCTCCAGCTTATACACACATCCACAGTGTGACTAGATTCAAACTTAACTAAAAATAATCAGTAGCCCTTTTCTATATGAGTACCTTTAGCAGAGCAAAGAGGTCAAAGGGAAAAACCTTTCTGCTATGTTTGTCATGTTCAGGCCTACTAGAACTCTTTAACCAAGTCATATCTTACATACAGAAATGCACAGACTTTCCTTAATGTTAGTCATACATGCACATTTCATTAGTCATACATATACATAGCATGTCTAGGACATGTTGATGAGTAGAATGTATTATCTCCTGATTAAGCAGACTGTTCAATCTATTAGGAAGTTGGTACAATATGCACCAACATCAAGTCTATTGTGTCGGCGCCTGCACCGACACGGTACTGAGAATCGGGCGAAAGCCTGTGGGATTAAAGAAACACACACACACACACACAACACACACACACACACACACACACACACACACACACACACACACACACAGGTTATTCATGTCAAGCCAGAAGAGAAAAGGCTACCCTGTAACTTTATTTACCAAACTATATACCCCAAGTACACTGGTTAGCAGGTATATGCGAAGCACAGTGGGAAACCCTGGCTCGAGACTTCAGTAACAAAAGATGGACTACAAGACCTGAATAAATTAGGGAAATAACCAGGAAGGCCAGCCTAATTCTGACTCAGGTGAGAAGTACCAGGCCAGACTGCTCCAAGTAAGGAACAAAAGGCTTCCCATGCATCAGCAGGGCTCAGCAGGGGTCAAACCCTGCAGGAGACCCAGAAGGGTCTTGTTTGGGCTGATTGTTATCTTTTTGTGCCATAAATTCATGGGAGAGGTTTTCGTCCAACAATCTCAAGAATCTTAACTGTGGCCATACAGTCACAGAGCGACCAGGCACAAATCCAATAGGCTCTCTACACCATTGAAACCTTGATCAGCCTTTGTCAGGTCAAATATGTCTCATGGTCTCCTTTCATTAGACTTTAGGAGCTTCAAATCAGATTTTTGTTCCCGTGTTGAAACATGTCCTCATGCTTTCTTCAGCAGACACAGTAGGTTTACCATCAATCCATCCTGATATATTAATGAACTTATAGAGTAAATTCAATTAAAGATTTGAATTTGAGGTTTGTGCTGTTGAAAGATCCCACGCAGAGAGACCCTTACTCAAGTCTTGGGAAATCGCAGACCCCAGACACAGAGAGACCATTTTGGATGTAAGAAGCAAAGGCGAGGTTTATTACGGAGACCTATTACAGAGATCTCCGGGCCTACACATACCCCACTCAGGAGACAGAGGTGTCAACCCCGAGAGGCTGGGAGAAAGAGTATTTAAAGGCAGAGGCTGTGAGCCCAGGGGATGAGGGATGTCAAAGGGGAAGGCACCACAAGTTACAGGATTGTTTTATGGCTCCAGGAGATAAGGGGACGCCAGAAGGTTTTATGGCCCCCTGGTTTCTGGAACAGAGCTACTAAATCAGGAGAAGGGTTGGGTCTTCATTATTTTTAAAAGTTTGTCAGAATTGATGAAGCATCTGTATTTGAAACACCTCTGGTTAGGCTTGGGCCGCTGGTTTCCTGGGGTGCTCTCTGTAGGACGCAATGGCTAGAAAGCACAAGTAGGGGCTTAAATAAACATCACCGGGCAGAACAAAGAACAGTTAACTCACACCGGGTGATAAGCAAAGTAGTTCTCTTGCATTCCTTTTCTTTATCTTTATGGTCTGTTATTCCTGGCAGCAGGCTTAGCCCTGAGTCTGTGGCTTTTGGGGCTTACTCTTTCAGTTTTATATTTTTAAACCTTAAATTTGTATAATTTTCCTTTCACTGTGGAAGAGAAAACAACTTCAAAACACTTTCATAGACCAAGGTACCCACACATACCCACTAACACATACCCCACTCATGTAAACCTCTTACCATGAATTCTGTTAGTTATACAGATGCCTGCCATACCTGCATATGTAGACACACTTAACTATTACTATTGGTATATTTTTGTGTTTGCAAAGAAATATGGGAATATTTTTGGCCTGAATCTTGGTGACCTGACTTCAGAGGTCATAACTGGTCTGCTCTTAAGCAAAGAAGACGTACCCACAAAGAATAAAATGTGTTGAACTGCACCATTAATCAAGAATGTACATCTGATAAAAATGTAAATTTATCTAAGTTTATTGAGCAATATCAAGTGTGTGTTATATTGCTTATCATGTATAAATGGTGCTTGTCTCTAACTTTCCGACATTCCCATAAACACACTTCTTGAATGAAAGCACCCATCAGAGGACTTAACAATTCCATCCCTAATAGACCCTGAAATAAACGACATGTCTTGCAAAAACTAACTGTAAATGTGTTGGTGAGAAGTAACCACACCATCCTAAAACAGACAGCTTAGGAAAATGGATGTAGTCTGTTTCCTTCTGCTGTTATCCACCTTGTTTATGGCTTGTTACACTCCATTACTAAAGCAATGACACATAGGGATCCAGCCTTGAGACAGGATGACTCAGGTTAAAATCAGGTTACATGTTCCAAAATTGAAAGCAGAACTTCAAGTGTATAAACCTACCAAAGCAAGAGTTTCAAACATTTCCTAATTACTCCTTGAGACAAGCAACCATTAACTGTGTATCATTGAGTATGTTATCTAGTAAGAGAAATACAGTGCTAGGCATAAGGGACAAATAGTTAATATAATACAGGGAAATTTTTATTTTATAATATATATACTCCATAAAAATGAAAACTCATGATCAATTAGCTAAATAAAATCACCAGACAGGGTTACTATGGCGAGGGAAGATGTCATTTATCAGTAGATTTTAAGTTGCAATGGGATTCAGGGAAATTTTCTGTTAATAACATAGTAAAATAGTCAGCAGGAACTTGAAGGTGTCCAGTGTGCCAACCATGTATCTAAAGGACATAATTATATGACCCCATTTCTTCGATTTGGCTAGGAAGAGCCTGGATAGCAGATTTCATGAGAGTAGCAAGAGTGGTATTGAGAGGATAAATCATACACTGCACACTCTGTGGATCATTTAGTCTGCCCAACCAAGCTAAGGATAATTACTGCTGGGACAAGATTTAGCACCCCTTCTCCCACCCTCCAATCCCTCACAACTTAATCCCCTGACCCTAGTGCTGTCCATAGCCCCTGGGCCCCTTACTCCATTTTCATCGCTTCAGCAACTCCCAGCAGCCCCTGAATGTACAAGAGTCTGAGCACCCCACACCTCAGCCTCTTCATAAGGCCCAGGACCCCCAAACTAGGTCCACTTTCCCACATTTCAGACTGCCCTTTTCCAAGACTAGAGCTGCCTTTCAGTGCATTCTTACAGCCAGGCACCCGCCCAGCAGTGTGGGATAACCACAGTCAAACTCCCCGAATTGCACCTCTCCAAGGGTTTATGCCTTGTCTCAGGGCAGACATGGACTAACAGAAAACAAGCCAGCAAATGTTGTAGAAAACGTCTGGAAAAGAATTAGGAATACAAATCCAGCCCTACAAAGGATAAAGAATGGAAAACTCCAACACAAGAAGGGAAACTACACCCAAGAAAGTAGAGATAGGGGGTTTATGGATGGGAAACCAGGAAAGGGAATAACATTAGAAATATAAATAAAAAGTAACCAATGAAAATAAAATAAATTGATAAAATTATATAGATATATTTAAGTATTATTAATAAATACTGATTATATACCATTATAATTGATGTGTTAATAAACTAATTAAATATGTGATTGTATTTGGTTATTATAATTAATAATATGCAAAATAAATAAAAATAAATATATTTTAAATCCAACTCCTGACTTTGATGGATGTCTCAATATAAGAAATGTAGGGGTTGGGGATTTAGCTCAGTGGTAGAGCTCTTGCCTAGCAAGCGCAAGGCCCTGGGTTCGGTCCCCAGCGCTTAAAAAAAAAAGAAAAAGAAAAAATTTAATATATACAAAACATTCATAATTATTATTTGAACTTATAATATTTATAATGGTCTATATACACATATATGCAGATGCAGATCTCTTTGGAATAATGATTTTGAAGTGAATCTCTTTTCCCATTCCTCAGAGTCATCATATGAATATACTAATACATCACCTTGTGTTTGAAATTCCTTTCGTGCACTGATCTTTTTTATCTGCAGACTAGCAGTACATTGACTATATTGTTGTTTTGTCTGCAATTAGGTAAATCGGCTGTTCCGAGGTTTATGGTGTTATGAATAGCAGCTCCATGTCAGTGTCTGTGTGACATACTGTTCTGTCTTGCATTTGCATCTGGACATAAAAGATAACAAATAATTCAGTAGGATAAACTGTTTCCAAACCCACTGACACTTGGTGCTATCAGTCTTCTAATACTAGAAAATAGAAATCTTTGGGAATCAAATGTCACCTCCAAGTGTGCCTCATTTTCTATGTCTAATAATTACAGATTATCAAGTACTGGCCATAGCTACTGCTCTGTCAGCCCCTCTTGTGTCTATAGAAGATAGTCGGACAGTTGTAGTGTGAAATTAACCACAAGTGCTTGATTTTATTAGCCTGGGTTTTCCTTCTGCTAGTCCCATATCTTGGTATATACATACTTGAGGATGTGCATGTGTGTGTTTATATGTATTTTAAACATTTTCATGACCTTTCATTTAGTGTGCATGCACACGTGTGAAATACATTTGTTGTATGGGTAAGCACAAGTCAGACAATTCTATGCAGTTACTTTTCTCCTTCCATCATATCATGGGTGTACCAGGAATGAAAAACGCGCGCGCACGTGTGTGTGTGTGTGTGTGTGTGTGTGTGTGTGTGTGTGTGTGTGTGTGTGTGTGAAAGAGAGAGAGATCAGTTTTTACAATTGTTATGATTCAGTAATTGTTCTCGTTATGCAATGTTATTCTTTATCTCTTCTAGATCGAATTTGAAAATCTGTTTCATCAGTTAGCAGAATAGCTATGTGAGCTTACTTACTCTATGTCTGTTTGCTTTGTAGATTGGTTTCTTTCTCTTTAAAATTAATTTGTGGGTATCTATACCATTAAGATATGCTTCTTAGAGACAATACAAATGTTGATCTCGATTTTAACTTAGTCAGTGAGTCTATGTCTCCTAGATGCTGTGTTCATGCTCATTCTTTTACCCAATGGATATTTGAATGGAGTGTGTTGTCAACTATGTGTTCTGTTCCTGATATTCTTCAGTATAGTTTAGTCTATTGATATTTTACTCTGTGTTTTTGACTCATTGAATTATTAATTTTCAGCATTTTCATTTTATTTTATCAAAGCTTCAGTTCCTTTGCTGTATATGTCTTCTGTGTTGCTGACCTTTTCAACCACAGAGCTGATTTTTCTTGCTCATTGTGCTGACTTTTCCCTTTCTATTGTTAACTTCCCACCTTGGGTCCTTTTTGAATTCATCTGCTTCCTTATCTATTCAAGTCACTTTTGCAAGAATCCTTTTGCAATTTTTATGTAGCCAGGAGTCATTTAGGAGAAGCTAAAAAGTAGCTTCCTCAGATGGTTCTGCCACAGACTGTAAAGCTATGATGGATTTGCTTCTTTAAGCAAAGCCAAGGATAATATATCTGAGGAAAGGTTGCTATTAATATGCTTTCCTATTATTATAAAATATATAACAATCACTAGTTAATGACCCACCCTGTTGAGCACATTTCTGCAGAACTACAAAGATGTTGTATCTTGTAGTGATGCTATATAGACAAATAGGTAATGATTCTATAGAATTCCTAATTTGATTCAAACAATTTTAGAAAGAAAGTTTTTAGAGATGGTCTTAGTTGCCTTGCTAGAAAGATGTAATGAAATTAGAATTAAGAATAGTATGCACCCACTTCTCATAATAGTAACTAAAGGCTTTATACTAGAAAATGCAATGAGCTTTCATAATCACATTAAAAAGAGAAATAGACTAGGGACACATTTTCTTCAAGGAAAACCATTTAGGTTCAAGGATAAAGTTACAGGTATGAATTATGTTAAGGCAAAGCCATGCAAAAACTGTTGCTGTGAACTTATAGCAAGCATATAGAATGAAACATTGCTCTGAACTTAGTATCAACATCCTTCTGTAACTCTCATTCTATGTATCATTTTATCTCTGAGGTAATTTCCTAAAGAACTTTCTGTCTAAGAAGATATAAAAAGACCATAAAAATAAATAAAGTTGTTAGTTGAATGGTTTGCCTTGGGAAGCTGTGTCCCATCCATCCATCCATCCATCCATCCATCCATCCATCCATCCATCCATCCATCCATCCATCCATATATCTATCCATCCATCCATCCATCCATTCATCCATCCATCCACCCATCCGTCCATTCATATATCTATCCATTCAGATATCCATCCACCCATCCATCCTCCACCTATCCATCCAGTGTATATGCTTATTTGTCTATATGTATATGTATATATGTAAGTGTGCATGAAAATTTTTGGACAGATGGTAGGGCCCAGCCAGAGTGTGGGTATATGAGTATTTATGTGTCTGTACATATTTGCCAGTATAAAGCATCTTAATTCTTTTCTTTTTTTTTCTGGTTAACAAAGAGTGAACCAGCTTAGCCAGAGAGGCTTCTGAGTAACTCACCAGACAAAGGAGCACTAGCAATACCCTTACTTAATCCCCTGCTCTTTTGCTATGAGGGGCTAAATGCCAGGTCTGCAGCTTCTGACTTAGAGGCACTCAGGCAGGCAGGCAAGCCAGCTAGACTGCAAAGTATTTAGATTTAAGACAGGCAACAGGTTTACTATAGAAAAACAATCCTAAATATCTCTCAACACAAAGTCTTGCCCTGACAGATGCTCTTCCCCCTCAGCTACCTTCACAAGAGAACCAGAAAGAAGAGCAGAGGTTGGTCCTTGGCAATTCTGTGCTTGTCCCAGTATCTTTGAGTTTTGTTATTTCAGGAATTACTGAGTTTTCAGCATCATTGTCCAGGCTGGTATTGTTGTATGTTGTGTGTTTCTGTATTACAACTTACGCTCTCTTGGACATCTTGTCTGGAGTGTGTGGAGCTAACAGTTGCAGGTGTTTTAGATTACCCTGCCTTAGGTTCACAGGGTTCCAGAGAGAATGAATCAGAAGCGTTACTGGCCCTTTAAAAGTGTATTTTCTTGGCCCCAGATGTGCTTAGCTTGTGTTCAACTCTGTGGGGCACAGCAGCACCCTGTGCCCACTGCCTCTCCTCATGTTAGGCTTATCTGTTAATGGCTAGTTATTCTTTCCTTGGAATAAATGTATTTCTACATGAAAAAAGTATATTTTCTCTTTAAGACTTTCTGTTTCTATGATTGATTTCTTTGTGATGCAACCCAAAATGGACTTATTCTCACTTGTGCTATCCCCACAAACACTTTTCCCTCATACTCAGGGAAGTCCTCATTGAAAACTAAAGAACTGCTTAACATAGCTTATAGGCATAACAAGGGACATATAGAATAATATCTGTTGAACTTAACATAGCTTATAGGCATAACAAGGGACATATAGAATAATATCTTTTGGACTTAACATAGCTTATAGGTATAACAAGGGACATATAGAATAATATCTGTTGGACTTGACATAGCTTATAGGTATAAAAAGGGACATATAGAATAATATCTGTTGGACTTATTGGCTACCCTATTTTTCATTTCTTATTTTAACTCTTACTCATGGTAATTCCAAATCTAGCAGGAGAGCCTAGAACAGTTGAGAACAGTGAGTGCCTAGCTGACTTCTAGGTATATATCAGGGGAAAATCTTAGAAGGCACCAAAGGGGAGAATAATAATAAACACTCTGGGAATCACAAATTATATCAGGCACTTTGATAGACAATTGCAAACATTCATTAATTTTCACAATGGCCCTCTACATACACAATGAAACAATATACTGTGGGCAACCTGGTGCACAGTTGTACAAACAAATATAGATTTAGACCACCAGACCCCGGTGGAATGTTTTGTGTGTATCATGTCATTCCGTGCTCAGATACAGGGAGACCCCATTAGCACAATGCATATTATCAATAGAACATTTAATAATATTACTATCATTCATATAGTTATTATAACTATTACTATTTATTATTACTAGAAGTCAGTAGAGGTACAAATTATTAACCATGTCTGTCTCTGTTTAGTACATATTTTATTGAAACCTCATTCACCATTCACCTTACTTGAGTACAGATTACAGTCTAATGATATGGGAATGAAATCACAATAGAGACACCAGAATGTACACAATATGTATTATTGGTAATTTCCTGGAGTGGAAGTAAATTATTATAAAGGACTAGAGGAGTAAGAAGATTTCTATCACTTTAAGGATAATCAGGTAAACTATGTCTAAGGAGACTTGAAGCATGCCTTCATGAAATGGGGGGCAGTGTTATGACAATTTTAGGGGCACTTTTGAAGCACATGAATAAGTACCTTCCAGAGGCACTTCTAATAGTACCTGCTGGAACATAACACAGAATGGCTTTCATTGTGATCACAAGGCTGCTGTGTTTGGAGTACCTAGAGAAATATTGACAATGGTAAAGATTTGGAGACTACCATTTCTGTAGGGCTTACTAATAAATGTCCAATCCTATGTCTAGGGACAGTCCTTCAGTATTGAAAGTCAGAGTCAGTCAATCATGTTTACATTCATAAATATTCTTTCTAGAAATTGTATGCAAAATAAGTTATAATGGCATTGATAGTAGAGTCAAGAAAAGTGTTGATTGCTGTCCCAATGTTCAGACAGAGAGATGGTATTATATAGCAGGGAAGAGACAGTTCAGTTATTAAGAAGTTGTCTGAGACTCAATATATTTTGAATGACACAGGTAAAATGTTTTTGAGGTTGATGAGAGGGAAACAAAAGCTACAATTTCACAATAAGAACAAAAGGAAGGACAAGAGTATATATTGAAACATTGCAAAGTGGCACAATGTTGTCTATATGACTGGCTTATTTTTTCTAATCAGTTCTATGATATTTTTCCATATTTAATGAAATATATTCCTGGAATCACTTCAAACTGTTTTCAGAAACTGGGAAAACTGAAATTGTTTGTCTCTTGTATGACTGATGAACACAGGAGAGACTGGAACCCTGAGGATCCAAGGAACTTCACCGATGCTCTCCTCAAGGAAATGATGAAGATTAGAGACTCTTCTGTATCTTTTTCTTAGAGACTGTATATTTGTTTAATAGTTTGAAATGATCCTGCAGTAGGATATCACACTCTTAGGACTTTAACATTGCACAGATTTACTCTCCTGCAGTTTTCATAATCATTAATTGCTGTTGATCACACGATATTCTTCTTTAAAAAATGAGAACTCTATGAACCTGCTTTCCAATCTCTTAGAGAGCACAGATCTTCTGCTGTGGTTCCTTCCTCTGTTTTCTGTTCCTAAGCTATAGCATCTTTTATTCTTTGATCTATTTGACTTTGATTCTCAAGCCCCTTTTTATATGAATAGTGCAAGATAATAGTTTGCACTCAAATTAATCAAATCTAAAAAGCCCTTTTAGCTCATCAGGTAGCATGTGAAGGTTACAAAAAGAGACATCTTTGTTGATCAATTCTTCACATACCCCATGTAAGTGAAAATTAGTAGTGATATTAACTCTGGGATGTCATTAGGAATACGGGGTCCTGACTGTAAACAGAGATACAGGAAGAGCTGTCCTTTGGACCATGTGACCCACTCCAGCCTTTCAAGCTGGAATCAGGAGCACTGTAGAGAGATGAACACAGACCTAATCTAATGTGCTACAGCTGATGCTCAATATCCAGGAGATGTTCTCACACTGAAGCTCGTGTTTCCTAACACTGCCTCCAGAAGGTGACTAAATGCTGCATAGAAGCCACAGTGAAATGCTGCACAAGGTTAACAGTTTGCTTCATTATCTGGGGCAGTATCATGTCTCAGGACACCGAGGTTCAAGAAGGGAGAAGGAGTCTGAATCTGGATCCAGAGCCAGTGTTTCTCAGTGTTGAGCTGCTCTGGGTGTATCTGGCCAGACTGGTTCTAATCTCTGTCTTTTCACCTGGGCTTCTTCATCCCCTTTTTCACTGTTCACACTCCCTTTAATAGGAAAGCTGATAGGACACAGGGATTCGGTCTAATCTTTCTATTTATAAAAAAATGCAAATTTTTAATTTTAATACAAAATCTTAGCTAATAGTTTACTTATTCTAACTATTGTTTTATTTTATTATTTTCTTTGATATTTTATTGAAAATATATTCTTCTCTCTTATAATAGACACTGACCTAAGTTTTGCCTCCCTTTCCTCCTCTCAGTTCCTCTCCAACTCACCTCTCACCACAAATACTCCACATCCTTTTCCTCTTCAGAAAATATGCCTCCAAGAGAAAATAGCAAAACAGGACAACACAAGACATAATACAACAAGGCAACCCAAAGAAAAAGAGTCCCAAGATTAGGCAAAGAATCAGAGATTTACCCATTCCCACTGTTAGGAGTCTCACAAAAACAATAAGGTAACAACATATTTGCAGAGAACTTGGTGTAGATTCCTTGTAGGTCCTGTACTTGCCATTACAGTCTCCCTTGAGTCCTACTTAGTTGATTCAGAAGGCCCTGTTCTAGTGGGCTCCACTCCCTCTGACTACTGCACTCCCCCTCACCCCCACTTTCATGGGATTCCAGGATCTGTGAGGGGAAATGTCTGATTAGACCTTTAATTTACAATCTCTCTCTCTCTCTCTCTCTCTCTCTCTCTCTCTCTCTCTCTCTCTCTCTGTGTGTGTGTGTGTGTGTGTGTGTGTGTGTGTGTGTGTGTGTGTTGTGACTGGCTGACTGGCTAGCTGGCTGGCTGGCTGGTTGTGGACCTCTGTACCCACTCCCATATGCTGCTAGAGATGACAATAAGAAAAGGCACTAACGGGTGAATGGATGAGTATGGCAGAATGTCATTAATGGTCCTGTTTGGTTCTACGCTCAGTCCTTTTTAGTTTATGAATCAGATCCATGAACTATGTAAAGGTTAGAATTATGTCCACTTTTACATTCTGAATAAATGCTTTGTGTAATATTTCTTGAGACTGATGAGAGGAAAGAAAATAAATCCCTATTCACAGATTCCTCTAGGCTCACTGATGCCTCTGTACATGACTTCTCTTCATAGTGAAAAATCCTCTTCCCATAGGGACTTCCTGTCCCATTCCGTTTCTTTCATTTGTATCAACTGTAAACTAAAAGCAGCAATGCAGAGAGATTCACTGAGAAGTAAATATTCTCTCTAAATTAACACATCATTAGCAAGCAAAGTATCTCAGAAAACCACGACAACATTTAATTATTAGTAGTTATGGAGGAAAAGAATTAAATCTACTTTTATTCAATTGGTAAACTTTAATAAGTAAGGGGTTCTTATGTTAGATAATATCCTCACAAAAGGGATAGAATAGGGCCTATGTTTTTACTTTCAGTTCAATTCCCTCTGAATTAAAAGCAAATTGTTATGTGGCCCTCCTAGTTTAAGATTCACTGAGTTCATATCCTATGTATCTGCTAGAATCTTGATGAATGTCAATCATCTCAAACAAAGGCCTGTGTTTTCTGACAAGTCTCCAGAGAGTTTGGTGGCTTGTCTACTCTTGGTTAGTCTTCTTGGCTGACTGCTGTCCTGTGATGATCTCAGTGGAAGGACAGAGTTCTCATATCACCTCTCACCCTCTAGTAGACCAGCTGTTCATTCACATAGTGGTGGTCATGTCCCGAGAGGGAGAACAGAAGCACACAGGCCTGGTAAGGCCCAGGTTTAAAATTGCCTCTGTACTCTGGTGACAAGTCAAAAACCCAGCCATAGTTCCAGGGGAGGGAAATTATTTCAGGCTTTCTTTGGAATAGCAGAGAAGTCACAATGCACACAATGTGGAAGCAAGGATAGAAGACAATTTTCCCTGTTTTATTGTCATCGACTCAATTTCTGATAGAGAAAAGTAAAATGTATTTGCCTAGGGGTGCGCGATGAAAACCAGTTAAACTGAGCATCATGGACAAACCTGAAAAACCTGTTTGGTTAACAAAACAAAGTGATTTTTTATATCACTCTTTGATTTTTTTTTCTCATTCTACTGCCTGTTCTCGCTATTTCTAGAAGATTTAGTGGAAACCTCCTTGGTAAATTCAGGTGTACTTGAAGAATCCTCTCCCTAGAAAAAGTTAAATAGAAGCAAAAAAAAAAAAAAAAACCATTTGTGCTTTGTCACTCAAGACAAAAAGCTATATTTACATGGAAAGTGTTTTCATTTAAGCCTTCCTCTAAGTGAGTTAAAAAAAACTCATTTCATCATAGGAAAGAAGGATAGGTTCTCTACAGTAAAGGATGTCAGAGAACATAAGAGTTGGGGTCATGAAGATGATTGACCAGAGCTGAGATCATATGGGAGTAGATTTGTCCCTGTCAATCTTTCTACTTTTCCAATCTTCCTCGTTCTTTGAAACCCTCCGTCCATAGTAAATCGAGAGACATCACATCTCTCAAGCTCACTGACAGTAATCACCTCTGAGGAACAAGTCATATGTTCTATGAAATATGTCTTTTCTACCTTTATTAATCCTGCAAACTGTAGTTATTAAATACCTCCTGGGAAAACTATAGAGTTCCTGTAGCAAATTAAATGGTTAAAAGGGAGACAGAAATAGATCAGTGAAGGTATAATTTTTAGAACATGTAAAGTTCTAGATTCAGTACTTTCTGTGGAGAGAGAGAGAGAGAGAGAGAGAGAGAGAGAGAGAGAGAGAGAGAGAGAATGAATGAGTAAGTGATGTGTTTGGGATCCAAGAAAAGAGAAAGGAAAGGAAAAATGGAAATAAAGAAATACCGAGAGTTGGGGATTTAGCTCAGTGGTAGAGCGCTTGCCTAGCAAGCACAAGGCCCGGGGTTCGGTCCCCAGCTGCAAAAAAAAAAAAAAAAGAAAAAAAGAAGAAGAAGAAATTCCGAGGTCCAGCCATGACACAGGATCGGAGTTCTCAACTGGAAGCAAGGATATCTGGAAGACACATAATTAATATACACAGACTACTCTTTGGGTACAAATTGACAGGCAATTTCAAGGCTTAAAGTCTCTCTCTCTCTCTCTCTCTCTCTCTCTCTCTCTCTCTCTCTCTCAGCTTGAGGCTGCATACACTTTGTATTCTCTTGCGCACTCTGATTATTTTATTGCAGTTTTCTTTTCTCACACTCCCACATTCATGCCCACCTCTGTTTTTTACCCTTCCATTCTCACACACAGTCTTCATACATACCTCACACATATATCACACACAACACATGCACTTTCCTTTCACTCAAACACACAATCTTCATACACACCTCACATTCTCTCTTCACTCACTCTTCACATTCTCTCTTCACTTTTCACATGCTCTTTTCATGCTCTCTGACTTGTTCTCACATTTGCTCTCAAACTCCCTCTCTCATTTACTCTCATACTTGCTCACACACTCACTCCTGCATTTGCTCCCTCATGTGCTCTCTCATTCATTCTTACATTCACTCTCTAGCCTTTCTCTTGCCCCAGTCTTTTATTGATAACCCAAAAACAGGTAGAAAAAAGACATTGTATAACCATTGCCAAATCAAATTCAAAAGAATAACCACATCCCACAAAGAACTAAGAATTATATTTGTTCCCCAAAGTTTCAAGCTTCTCCTCTTCCCAGGCCTGTGGTCAAAATAATAATTGTAAACTTATCATTATTTAAACTTTAACTTTTGACTTATTATATTTCAGAGCTCAGAGCTCCGAGGTCAGCTACTTGCATTTTCCTGTGAAGCTCTGATGATAAATGACATGGGCAAGGCTGCCAGGCAGTGGCCAGAAAGAATCAAGTTAACCCTTAACTCAATAGTTCCTCTAGCTTTCTGTTCCTTGCACACAATGACTCTTTTAAGAGTTCCAGTATTTTGACATAGTTTTACTAGTATATAATTTTATGTATTCTATACTTCCTTATCCAGAAACCACTCTCAAATGCTATGTAAAACTTATTTCCTAACTTCAATAACATTTTCTTAAGATCCCAATGTTGGCTCTAATTCATTTTCTAATAATTTCTTTAAAGTTTCTTTGCAAGTCAAGCATTAATCTGGAACTACTATTGTGGAGTTATTACACTGTTTCCAAGATGAGAACACACAGCATGTACCTGGGCCATTAGGGCTGTTCTATGCTGTGCCCCTATGCCTCAATTTCCAATTGTTTAAGAATCATAACATCAAGGAACATCTAGTGTCACAGAATTCACCAGAGCAGAAGGAGAAAGACGTGCAAAAGTCAGATATAATATAATAATTATGCACACCAAGGCCAGCTGAAAGGTAGTCACACACAAATGAAATCTACACAGCCCTTGTCCAGGGCTAAGGTTAGGAGAAATGGAAACAATCAGTTTTTACAAAGAACTGCTGCAGGCTTCTGAGTTGTCTCCATCCCAGCCTACTGCTGGGAGTCCCTGTCATCGTATGTTGTCCCCAGCAAAGAAAAACAAAATTATGTTTCTCTTCTGTAAATTCTTATACCAGCAACTACCTTGGTTGGTATTGTCAAAGGGAATATGTGGTATACTCTAGGTGAAACTATTACTAGTGTGATTTACACAGTCACCCAAGGGATAAAATGACTTAAAATGAATGACCTCTTATAAAAGCTCTACCTCAGAACCAGTCTATTCATCTCAGTAAACTTCTATTCAATTAGAACAGCCCAATCTGTAACATTACACTTTGCTTTGGATTTCATACTATTGCATTTTTTCTACATAAACTGTGTTATTTTGGAAGAATGGAAGATAATATTATGTCACTTAGGATAGCTGATAATGGTAGCATCACTGGTTGATTACTGGTCTCGTGAGCATAATGTCCTGATTTGAGTCCCAGAATTCTCACAAAAAAACTGAACATGTCAGCATATAGTTGTACTCTTCCTGTTAGATGGCCAGAAACAGGAAGACCTAGAGCTTACTGGCCACCCAGCCTAGGCTGCTTTGCAGTGACCACATCTCAAAATTAAATGCATACATATATAAATAAAGTTGATGGCATTTAGGAATCAATATTCATAGTTGATCTCTGACTTCTAATCACATATGCACTCAAGTGTGCACACAATGAATTCAATGAGTTCATGTGTGCACAACAAATTCACACAGACAGGGGCTTAATGGTGAGTTAGAGATATGAGAAATGCTGCAGTGTTGCTGGGATACATGGTTAATATGTCCAGTGAGAAAGGAGATAATGACATACTAGGATTGTCTCTGATCACAAGAGATCATCCCTCCAAACCAAGCTATTCAATATGGATCCTGGCAAGGAGATAGGTACAGATAAGTACATGGAGAGATAAGTACATGTACAGATAGGTACATGGAGAAAAAACATGTACACACTTAAATAAATACACACTTGGCCCATGGACACACTTGAATAACTACAATGTGTGCATATGTGTGTAGTATTTGATGACCTATATCAATGGTTCCCAGTGTTGTAAGAATACCTAATGTCGTGGTCTTGCCCTCTATATACCATTATTCAGTGGGAAAAACTAGGATGCCTGAGAAATGACGATTTCCTGTGCCTCTAAAAAAATCATAAGTCTGAGAAGTATTGTTATGCCAAAGGTCAGGATACACCAGTTTGAATGAATTTCTAATGGTCAAACCAGGCAGATGTTATACATAAAACATGTATACTATATACATAGTTGGACAGAAAGATTAGGATCATCTCCAGCTTTAAGTTATGAAGGTAGACAACGCATACATACATAAAGTGGATGGCATTTAGGGATCAATACTTATAGCTGGCCTCTGACTTCTACACACATGCACTCTCAAGTGTACACACAATGAGCTCACATGTATGCAACAAATCCATACAAACAGGGGCTTAACAATGAGTTAGAGATGTTAGGAATACTGCAATACCCTTGATGCAACAAAGTCAGCTGAGAAAGTGACTCATGTGATTTGTCCCACAGGAAAGAGAGCTTGCCCTGGAGAACAACTGGCCAGGTCTAAGCTGTTCATTTTCTTCACTGCTCTTATACAAAAATTTACCTTCAAGGCTGGGCATGAAGTCCATATTGGGCCTCACCCTTTCCCCAGTCACCCACCACATCTAGGCTCTCTCTAAACAATGCTGGAGAAGCAAAGAGAAAAGGGAACAGGAAGATATGGTATCCTGAAGCTTCTGGGAATCTCTCAGATGAGAGGAGAAAGGTCACAGAATGAAGGTAATTTAAGAAATACTGAAGAAGTTTGGCTAAGAAAAGTACATCAACTTCTAGAATGGTGACTGCTTAATTTTGTGATGGGCAAATCATCCATGTGCTCAATGACATACCTCTTTATCTAAAAGTTTCAAGGAAAATGGTTACTCTTCCTATAAAGAAAATGCAGTGAGCAGTCCTGGAAAGCACATTAGGTCCTACCCTAGAAGTCAGCCTGCTCTTCAGGAGGTCTTTTCCAACCAGAGACATAGTCCCAAATCAGAACACCATGTCCCACCCTAGAAGTCTACCTGCCTCCTAGGAGGCCTGCTTTAAGCTGAAACACGCAGGGTAAGACTCCTTTCTTTCACAAAACCCACTCCCCATTCTGCTAGTACTCTAGCAAGGCCAGTACTTGTGGAATCTGCTCCATCCTGACAGGGTTCCATCCTTTTTCCAGTCAGAATGCACACATATCATCATGGATCAGAGCACTGTGGCCACACCATAGCTTTGCCTGCCTCAAACTTGAGATACTCAACTCTGCCTACCTCCCAGGAGGTCTGTGCCAACTAGCACACCCAGACCAGTCAACATCAGAGATGACCAGATGGCAAAAGGCAAGAACATAATCAACAAAAGCCAATGCAGTATAGCTATCTGAAACTAGCAATCCTACTACAGCAAGCCATGGATATCCTAACACACATCAAAGGAAAGATGGTAACCTTAAACTCCATCTCATAACAATAATAGAGGCCAGTAAAGAGGAAATAAATAAATCCCTTAAAGAAGTACAGGAAAATACAAACAGACTAAGAAAATAAATAAAATGGCCCAAGACCTGAAAATGCAATAAAGAAGACACAAATGGACACAACCCTGGAGAAGGAAAACCTAGGAAAGAAAACAGAAACTACAGGCACAGCATCACCAACAAAATATAAGAGATGGGAGAAAAAGAAGTCTCAAATGTGAAGATACCATATACAAAATTGAGACATCAATTAAAGAAAATGCCAAACATAAAAATTTCCTAATTCAAAGCATCCAGGACATTTGAGACATTATAATAAGACTGAATCTAAGAATAATAGGAATAGAAGAGGATAAAGAGGCCCCAGTTCAAAGGGCCAGAAAACATTTCCAACCAAAATCATAGAAGTAAACTTTCCTAACCTAAAGAAAGAAGTGGCTATAAACATATAAGATGCTTACAGAACACAAAATGATTGGACCAGAAAAGAAAATCCTCTTGCCATATAGTAATCAAAACACTAAATATAGAGAGCAGAGAAAGAATATGAAAAGCTGTAAGAGAAAAGGATCCAGTAACATTTAAAGGCAGACTTATCAGAATTACACCTGACTTCTCAACAGAGATACTTAAGCCAGAAGATGCTGAACAGATGCATTGCAGACCCTAATAGGCCACAGATGCCAACCCACACAACTATGCCCTCCAAAACTATCAATACCCGTACATAGATTATATGTGTGTGTGTGTATATATATATATATATATATATATATATATACACACACACACATATTTCAGCCCTACAGAAGGGAAACTCCAACAAAAGGAGGTTAACTCCACCTAACAAAACACTAGAAATAAATCATCTCACAGCCAAACCAAAAGAATAAAAAATCACAAACACACTAACCCTCCAACAAAAAGATAACGAGAATTAATAATCATTGGTCATTAATATGTCTCAACATCAATGGACTCAATTCAGCAAAAAAAGAAACAGACTAACAAACTGGATGTATAAACAGGATCCATCATTCTACTGCATACAAGAAACATACCTCAACAAAAAAGATAGACACTACTTCGGTGTATAGGACTGGAAAAAGGTTTTCAAAAAGATCACAAGAAAAAAATGGAGAAACCATTCTAATATCTGATAAAATAGATTTTCAAGCAAAATGTATCAAAAGAGATTGGGAAGGATGCTGAATACTCATCAAAGAAAAATTCACTAAAATGAAGGCTCAATTAGGAATATTAATGCCCCAATCCACGTGACCCACATTTTAAAATTTGCTAAAGATCAAACCATATGCAGAATATCAAACATAATATGGGGGACTTTCACCCTACTCTCACAAATGGGCATGTCATCTAAACAAAAGCTAACAGAAATAATGAAACCAACAGGTGTTAGATGTACCTTCTTATTAGCACCTCACAGAACCATCTACAAAATTGACCATTTAATCAGTAACAAGCTGAGCCTCAAAGATACATGATTTAAATAACACCATGCATTCTATCATATCAGTTAAGCCTGATGATCCAACTTTTGTGCTAAGAAGCAAAGGGAGGAGTTGAGAGATTTTGGGTAAAGCAGCCAGGGACATCCACGTGGGTCATGTGATTTCCTCAAGACGTTTAAATCTTTCTGTAAGCTTCTGTTTTCTTCCTCAAAATCTGATATAACAAGTAAGATTAAGAAATGTTAAATGCTGACTCTATAATACATTTGACAAACAAGATTCAGTAAGGAAAAAATAAAGGTTAACTTATTCTTACTGTGCCTGTCACATAAAGCTTATAGAGAGCCATAAGAAACATTTGTGGGTGCCAGGAACTTAACCAAACTGGTCCCACAGCTCCTTGCATGCAAATCCCATTGGGGAGAGAGTTGGACACTCAGAAGTGCTGACACTTCTGAGAAATCAGAGGAGACAACTAATTTGTGCCAACATTCCTGACCCAAGAGGAAACTGCCTAGTACCATCTTTGCGTTCTGGGCACAGGGACAAAAGAGCAGTCAGGGGCAGGACACTTCAGGTTTCTGCTTGCATCAGTAGCTGAAAGCTAGTTGACAGGCACACCTACACACCTGAGAACAACTCTTCTGTGCCAAGCAACCCACCTGGAGACTTCAGATCACACAAACCCAGGAACAGCTCTCTGTTCCCAGATCTGGCTGAAAGCAAACATGTCTACAGGAGTGCTGACACACAGGACTATGGGAGGATCAAGTCACTGTCAGAGACAGCAAGACAAGCTAACAACAGAGACAACATGATTTCAAGAGGCAAATGCAAAAACATAAGCAGCAAAACCCAAGACTACTTGGAATCATCAGAGCACAGTTCTCCCACCAAAGCAAATACTGGATATCCAAACCAGAAAAGCAAGATTAGTATTTAAAATCACATCTTATGATGATGATAGATGACTTTAAGAAGGACAAAAATAGGTCCCTTAAAGAAATATGGGACAAAACAAGTAAACAAGTAGAAGCCCTTAAAGAGGAAACACAAAAATCCCATAAAGAATTACAGGATGACACAACGAAACAGGTGAAGGAATTGAAAAAACCATCCAGGATTTAAAAATGGAAATAGAAACAATAAAGAAAGCACACAGGTAGACAACCCTGGAGATAGAAAACCTAGGAAAGAGATCAGGAGTCATGGATGCAAGCATCACCAACAGAATACAAGAGATAGAATAGAGAATATCAGAGTTAGAAAACATACCATAGAAAACATCAACACAACCATCAAAAATAATGTAAAATGCAAAAAGTTCCCGCCCAAAACACCCAGGAAATCCAGGAAACAATGAGAAGATCAAACCTAAGGATGTTAGATATAGGAGAGAGTAAAGATTTCCAACTTAAAGGGCCAGCAAATATCTTCAACAAATTATAGAAGAAAACTTCCCTAACGAAAAGAAAGAGATGCCCATAAACAAACAAGAAGCCTACAGAACTGCAAATTGATTGGACTAGAAAAGAAATTTCTCCAGTTACATAATAGTCAAAACACTAGACGCACAAAACAAAGAAAGAATATTAAAAGCAGTAAGAGAAAAAGGTCAAGTAACACATAAAGGCAGACCTATCCAAATTGCACAAGATTTCTCACCAGATACTATGAAAGCCAGAAGATCCTGGGCAGATGTCATACAGACCCTAAGAGAACAGAAATGCCAGCCCAGGCTACTATATCCAGCAAAACTCTCAATTAACATAGATGGAGAAAACAAGATATTGTATGACAAAACCAAATTTACACAATATCGTTCTACAAATCCAGCATCACAAAGGATAATAGATGGAAAACTCCAATGCAAGGAGGGAAAACACACCCTAGAAAAAGCAAGAAAGTAATTTCCTTGCGACAAAACCAAAAGAAGAGGGACATACAAGCATAATTCTACCTCTACCAACAAAAATAATAGGAAACAACAATCGCTATTCTTTAATATCTCTCAACACCAACAGACTCATTTTCACAATAAACAGGCATAGACTAACAAACCGAATACTTAAAGAGCTGCCCACAATTTACGGCATACAGGAAACACACCTCAGAGACATAGACACACACTACTTCAGAGTAAAAGGCTTGAAAACAACTTTGCAAGCAAATGGTTTGAAGAAACAAGCTAGAGTAGCCATTCTAATATCAAATAAAATTGACTTTTAATCAAAACTTATCAAAAAAGATAAGGAAGGACACTTCATATACATTAAAGGAAAAATCCACCAAGATGAACTCTCGATCCTAAATATCTATGCTTCAAATGCAAGGTTACTTACATTCATAAAAGAAAACTTACTAAAGCTCAAAGCAAACATTTCACTTCACATAATATTAGGAGGAAATTTCAACATCTCACTCTCAATAATGGACAGATCATTGAAACAGAAATTAAACAGAGGCATAGAGAAACTAACAGAAGTTATGAGCCACATGGATTCAACAAATATTTATGGAACATTTCATCCTTAAAGAAAAGAATATACCTTCTTCTCAGCACCTCATGGTACCTTCTCCAAAATTGACCATATAATTGGTCACTAAACAGAGCTTAACAAATACAAGAAGATTGAAATAATACCATGTATCCTATCAGATCACCACAGACTAAGGTTGGTCTTCACATATTCATGGAAGTTGAATGACGCTCTACTCAATGATAACTTGGTCAAGGAAGAAACAAAGAAATTAAAGACTTTTTAGAATTTAATGAAAATGAAGGCATAACTTACTCAAACTTATGTGACACAATGAAAGCAGTGCTAAGAGGAAAATTCATAGCTCTGAGTGCCTCCAAAAACAGGAGAGAGCATACATTAGCAGCTTGACAGCACACCAAAAGCTGTAGAACAAAAAGAGACAAATACACCCCAGAGGAGTAGAAGGCAGGGAATAATCAAACTCAGGGCTGAAATCAACCAAGTGGGAACAAAAATGGGTATACAAAGAACCAACCAAATCAGGAGCTGGTTCTTTGAGAAAATCAACAAGATGGATAATCCCTTAGCCAGTCTGACAAGAGGAAATGAGAGTATATCCAAATTGACAAAATCAGAAATGAAAAAATAGAGATAACAATAGAATCTGAGGAATTGAAAATAATTCTTAGATCCTACTACAAAAGCCTATATTCAACAAAACTGGAAAATCTGGAGGAAATGGACAATTTTCTAGACAAATATCTGGTACCAAAGTTAAATCAGGATCAGATAAATGATCTAAACATTCCCATAATTCCTAAAGAAATAGAAGCAGTTATTAAAAGTCTCCCAACCAAAAAGAGCCCAGGACCAGATGGATGTAGTGCAGAATTCTATCAGACCTTCATAGAAGATCTCATACCAATACTGTCCAAACTATTCCACAAAATAGAAACAGACAGAGCACTACCGAATTCCCTCTATGAAGCCACAATTATGTTTATACCACAACCACACAAAGACCCAACAAAAAAAGAGAACTTCAGACCTATTTCTCTTACGAATATTGACGCAAAAATACTCAATAAAATTCTTGCAAACTGAATCCAAGAACACATGAAAACAATCATCCACCATGATCAAGTAGGCTTCATCCTAGGGATGCAGAGATGGTTCAATATATGGAAATCCATCAATGTAATCCACTATATAAACCAACGCCAAGAAAAAAAAAACACATGATCATTTCATTAGATGCTGAGAAAGCATTTGATAAAATTCAACATTCCTTCTTGATAAAAGTCATGGAAAGAAAAGGAATTCAAGGCCCATACATAAACATAGTAAAGGCAATATGCAGCAAACCAATGGCCAACATTAAACTAAATGGAGAGAAACTTGAAGCAATCCCACTAAACTCAGGGACTAGACAAGGCTGACTACTCTCTCCCTACTTACTTAATACAGTATTTGAAATCCTAGCCAGAGCAATCAGACAATGAAAGGAGATCAAAGAAATACAAACTACAAAGAAAGAAGTAAAAATAACACTATTTGTAGATGATATGATAGTATACATAAGTGATCCCAAAAGTTCTATCAGAGAACTACTAAGCCTGAAAAACAACTTCAGCAAAACGGCTGGGTATAAAATTAGCTCAACCAAATCAGTAACCTTCCTCTACTCAAAGAATAAACAGGCCGAGAAAGAAATTAGGGAAATGACACCCTTTACTATAGTACCAAATAACATAAAATTCTTTGATGTGACTAACCAAGCAAGTGAAAAATATATATGGCAAGAACTTCAAGTCTCTAAAGAAAGAAATTGAAGAAGATCTCAGAAGATGGAAAGACCTCCCATGCTCATGAGTTGGCAGGATTAATATAGTAAAAATGGCTATTTTGACAAAAATAATCTTCAAATTCAATGCAATCCTCATCAAAATTCCAACTCAATTCATCATAGAGTTAGAAAGAGCAATTTGCAAATTCAAGGAATAACAAAAAACTATCAGGATACTGAAAACTATCCTCAACAATAAAATAACTTCTGGAGTAATCAAGATCCCTGACCTCAAGCAGTATTACAGAGCAATAGTGATTAAAAAAAAATTGTATGGTTTTGGTTTAGGGACAGGCAGGTAGATCAGTGGAATAGAATTGAAGACTCAGAAATGAACCCACACAACTATGATCACTTGATCTTTGACGTAGGAGCTAAAACCATCCAATGGAAAAAAGATAGCATTTTCAACAAATGGTGCTGGTTCAACTGGAGGTCAGCATGTTGAAAAAGGCAAATCCATCCATTATTATTGCCTGAACAAAGTTTAAGTCCAACTGGATCAAGGAACTTCACATCAAACCAGATACACTCAAAATAATAGAAGAAAAAATGGGGAAGACTCTTGATCACATAGACACTGGGGAAAATTTTCTGAACAAAATACTTATGCTCTAAGACCAAGAATCAACAAATGGTACTTCATAAAACTGCAAAGTTTCTGTAAGGCAAAGGACACTTTCATTAGGACAAAATGGCAACCAACAGATTTGGAAAAGATCTTTATCAATCCACAGTCCACATGAAGCTCAAGAAGAAGAACAACCAAAGTGTGGACGCTTCACTCCTTCTTAAAAGGGGGACCAAAAATAGACATGGAAGGGAATATGGAGTCAAATTTCAGAGCAGAGACTAAAGAAACTGTCATTCAGAGCCTGCCCCATATGGGTATACTGCCCATTTGTATACAGCCACCAAAACTAGATAAGATTGATGAAGCTAAGAAGTGCATACTTACTGGAGCTGGATATAGCTGTCTCCTGAGAGACACAGCCAGAGCATGTCAAATACAGAGGAAAGTGCTAGCAGCAAACCACTGAACTGAGAATGGGATCCCCATTGGAGGTATTAGAGAAAGGATTGAAAGAGCTGAAGGTGCTTGCAACTCCATAAGAACAACAATGCCAACCAACCAGAGCTTCTCGGGAGTAAACCACTACCCAAAGACTATATACATGGACTCACCCATGGCTCCAGCAGCATATGTAGCAGAGGATGGCCTTGTTGGGTACCAATGAAAGGAGAAGCCCTTGGTCCTGTCAAGGCTGGACGCCCCCAGTGTAGGGTAATGCCTGGAGGTGTGTGGGAAAGGGGTGTGGTTGGGAAGGGGAACACCCTTATGAAAGAAGGGGAGGAGGGTGAAGGAGGGGGCTTATGTCTGGGAATCCTGGAAAGGAAAGAACTTTTGAAATGTAAATAAAAATATCCAATAAAAAAAGGAATTTCAGGAAAACAAAGAGAAACATTTGTGTATCAATAGCCTACAGAAAATATATTGAGCTACTTACAAGAACATGTATAATTGAAGGGCAAACTTTCACCAAGTGGCCCTGGTGGGATTGACTGACTGGTAGCATGGTTCCTGCCCCTGGGGCAGAGCCCCGGTGTGAGCCTCCACAAATGTTGTTGGCATCAGGCTTGTTTGTATAATAATGTACATATTTCCACATTCCTCTGAGGAATGTCCTCTCAATTAATATTAAGGACTCCATGATAATCCAAGACAGCATGAGTCCCAGAGGGGAAGATGTAACAATTTTCTCAGTAGAATGATAAATGCTGGGACCTTCAGGACAGCCTTTAAGACTATAGAAAATAACTCTAGATACATGAGTACAAAAACATAATTTCTCAACTATACAAACTATAAAGATGTAATATAAATTGTGATGAGCTTCATGAAACTAAGGAAACAAAGGTAGCTGCACTAATGAGCCAGCTTGTCAGAAAGATAACAAAGTCAGGCAGATTCTTGAGTTCAAAGTCAGTCTGGGTCACAACAAGGTTAGGCCCAGTTGTGGTAGAAATGGTAATTTCAGGGCAGGGTCCCACCCAACTAGTTTATTGTCTGTACTTAACAAAGGCAGATAGATTTCTGAATTCTTTTGCAATCTCAAAACAAAAGTGTATGCTTATAATCTCTTAAGAAATATAGGTGCTGTGGTCATGGGATGCTGATTCATAAGATAATCTAAAGGAAAAACTGGAGTAAATAACTGGATTGGTATATAAAATAAAAGATTGGACCTGTGTTCTGCAGGAGATGAGCTATTCAGAGAATGTTTTAAGATAAAAAGAAAGAACTTTTTGGAGACAGACACACATGGGCAGACAGATGAGTGTGTATGTGTACACATACAGACAGATACACACACACACACAAACAAACACACACACATACGTGAATGCAGAAATAGGACATGGACAGAAATCTCTTAGAATAGTAAGCAATCAGGATACAGATAGAGAAATCTACAGAGAGAGTGAAGAACATAGAGAGAAGCAGACTGGAAAAGCTGTATCAAGCAGAACACAGGACATCAGGTTGGATCCATGATTTGACTTCTAGTCATTCCTTTTACCACTTTCAGACAATCATTCTCTCAGAACCCCTCTCCAAGCTGAGACTGGTCCTCAGAAATTTCCTGCTTGACTCTCTGGCAGCTGAACAAACCAACACCCTCTTCTTTATTGCACCACCGAGCATTGTTTACCTACTCTGTAACATCAGTGAGGAGCCTTACCCAACCTCATGAATCTATCCTATCTCTCTATGAGTCAAGGTCAAAAGGATCCATACATCAAAGATGTCAAGCAGGTGATCATAGCTTCTCTGTTTCATCATATTAGTAATGGTCCTGTCATCCTGGAGGAACTGAAAAAAACTACCTAACTTCAAATATCTGGAGCCAGTCCTTCTCTGTGATTCCAGGGAGAGCTGACCAGACTTGTAATCATTTAACACAAATGTTCTTGACATTTCTTCTTAGCACTCAACTGTTCATGGTACCTAGCAGTTTAATAGGTACACAATTGCATGACTCCATAAAGTAATTCCTCCTGCTCAGCCCAGTTGTAAGAGCAGCTGTTTTGTCAGATGGTTTCTGCAAACCCTTACTCCTATCCACACAACTCTCCTTTATAACATCTGCCCCCTGCAGTCTTCCCCATCCACTGGCTTATCAGTATTGCTCTTGATCCAGGCAGCACTCTTATTTTGCTATCAGTCCTTTTTTTTCTGCTCCTGGACATTTTCAGGTCTTCTCTTCTTCAGGTCATATTAATCTATCAGGTATGGTTCTGTTGAGATCGCTTTGTGTTGCCTGAGACTCCATCTATCTCAGAAAATTCAGGGCGCATGCGTGCGCGCACACACACACACACACACACACACACACACACAAATACAAACATATACATACACAAGCACTTTAAATATGTTTGGTTTAATAGAGAAAGCATATGAAATTATGTAGGTAAAGAGGTAGGTAGGATCTGAAAGGATTGGTGTGGGGGGAAGCATTGATCAATATACAATGTATATAATTCTCAACAGATAAGCAAAATAATTTATAAAAAGGAAAGCAGGAACAAAAGAGATAGTGATGGAACTTGGGGATAGATGCCTCAGCAATTCTGTGAGAACCCAAAAATGCAAGTTTTCACTCTGTTCATAGTATTATTACTTCTCAGGAAGGCTCCATCACTTGAAAAACCTTGTTTACAAACCATAATCCTTTACAAGACCAAGATCCTTTCCTCCCATTGATGCCATATAAGGCCAACTTCTGCTACTTATGCAGCTGGAGTCATGAGTCATTCCATGTGTACTCTTTGGTTGGTGGTTTAGTCCCTGGGAGCTCTGGGGTGTCTGGTTGATATTGTTGTCTTCCTGTGGGGTTGCAAACCCCTTCAGCTCCTTCAGTCCTTTCTCTAACTGCTCTATTGGGGACCCTGTGTCCAGTCTAATGGTTGGCTGCAAGCATCTGCCTTTATTTGTTAGGCTCCAGCAGAGCCTCTCAGGAGACTGCTATATCAGACTCCTGTAAGCATGTACTTCTTAGCATCCACAATAGTGTCTGGGTTTGGTGACTGTATGTGGAATGGATCCCCAGGTGTTGCAGTTTCTGTATGGCCTTTGCTTCAGTCTCTGCTCCACTCTTTATCTTATATTTCCTCCTGTGAGTGTTTTGCTTCCACTTCTAAGAAAGACTGAAGCATTCACACTTTGGTCTTCCTTCTGTGGACTATAAATTGTATCTTGGGTATTCCAAGCTTTTGGGATAATATCCACTTACCAGTGAGTGCCTACCATGTGTGGTCTTTTGTAATTGGTTACCTCACTCAGGATGATATTTTCTAGTTCCATCCATTTACTCAATGCCCTAGTGTAGAGGAATGGCAGGGCTTAGAGGCAGGAGGGAGTGGTGGGTAGGTGGGGTAGCACCCTCATAAAAGGAAGGGGAAGGTGAATGGGACAGGTGTTTCTGGAGGGGAAACTGGGAAAGGGGATAACATTTGAAATGTAAAAAAGAAAATATACAATTAAAAATAAAGATATGTGGACTATTAAAAGAAAAAAAAAAACAAAACAAAATCCTTCTGGGATGTAAATCACAATCCTCATAGCCACAAAAAAAGTCTTAGGAGAAATGAATTTCTAAAATGCAATGACCCGTAGCATGTCTTCTTAACACTACTCCCTGCCAACATAATATTCTTATTGAATATTTGGGAAATACACATAATGCCCTCAGATTACATTCACTGTACAGCCCTCGCAGGTTCGCCCTCCAAACTTTTGACCTCCTCTGACTAGAAAAAAAAGAAAAAATGCCCAATGTCTCTTTCCTATACAGTCAATGGAGTATGGTATAACTCCAAGGGGCTCTGTAAAAAAAAGTAGTCCCCCCCATACATACACACACCAGAATACAACAATTGGGGAAAGACACACTTCACTATGTCTATCAACTTTTTGAAGCGTTCTCTTTATGGATTCCAATCTACAATATTCCCTTCTTTTGAGAGTAGGTAGTGCAGGGGTTATCACAGCAGCCTTCTATGTCTCTCTTTCTCAACCATGAGTGTGTAATTATCTCTTAACTTTATTGCCCTTTGCAGTCAGCTGAAGTATGGACATAGACTTCTGCATGGTTTCAAGTAACAATATGAACCATAGACATCCCCATGGACTCTGGTGTCAGTAGGTGCCAGTACAGATTATGGACATTAAAACAGCCCTCTACTATAGCACAGGCACAATCCTAGCCATGCCCAGCAGCACAGGATGTGGAAAAAATTATGGTATTCAAGCAACATAGTCCATAGATATCAATATGATCTTTGGTAGCATCCCAGACCATGGACACCAACATGTAGTCAGCAGGCAGCATAGAGCAGGGACATCCATTTGCCCTTCACTAGTAACTAGGGGCATGGACATCAACATGGCCCTGGGCTGCAGCAGCATCATATACCCCAATATGGCACTTGCCAGGAGGACAGCCCACAAGTATCAACATGGCCTCTGTTGCCAGCATAGGGCAGTCACATCTGCATGACTCCAGATGCAGCACTACCCATAGAAATCACCAGAGCCCATGTCTACAGCAGGACCATAATTCTGAACATTTACCCAGTCCTTTTAAACCACGTTAGGTGTGAGTTTCTGAGAACAAAATATCTGAGGCCTAGTGGTAGGGAACAGAGTAACTACACATTGGTATGATTTGGGGTAAGAGGAAGAGCAGAGCACACCATGACAAGACTTAGTAGGGCAGAGCACAGAGTAGTTTGGGTAAAGGTAAAGAGGAGCAGAGGACACTGTTTATGCCTCCAGTATGACTAAGTGCTGAGGACAGAGGCAGGGCACAGCATGGGGGTGGGACCAATGGGCATAAAATGAACATAGCAGAATAGAGATGTTCTGGAAAGACACAGATTGACAGACTTGGTTAGCAAGGAACAGGGTGGAAGTTAGCAGAGGGCAGTCAGTATTATCAGGGGACTGGTCCAGCTCAGACTCTCACTATGCTCGCCACTGTGGGCTCCCTGTTGGCTAAAATATGGTCAGCAATCAATTTCTGGACTTTGTTGCTCACTCTTCTCACCTTCCTGCTCTTGGCTGACTACCTCAAAAACAGGCGCCCCAACAACTACCCTCCAGGGCCCTGGCGCCTTCCATTTGTGGGTAACTTGTTCCAGTTTGATTTAAATATATCACATCTGCATTTGAGGATCCAGCAGGTAAGAAAGGGAAAGGGTGTCTTGTTGTGCCGTGACACATTCCAGAACTGTAGACACATCTGCAGGAGGCTATGGCTGCAGACTGATGCTTCTTGCCTGTTAATTTAGCCAGCTTCTAATCAGGGACTCCATTTAAGAGACATGTCTCGCTGCCAAAAAGTTGACTTTATTATCCTTGAATGAACCATTTCCCTTTTTATTCCATTATGGTCTGACAACACACTTTGCAAGATTTTTTTCCATAATGCAGATATCTATTTTATTAAAAAAAAGTTACAAGGGGTTGGGAATTTGGCTCAGTGGTAGAGCGCTTGCCTAGCAAGTGCAAGGCCCTGGGTTCGGTCCCCAGCTCCAAAAAAAAGAATAGGAAAAAAAATGTTACAAACAGGTGGACTGCAGGGTCATCTTACAAAATGACAAGAATGACATCTATTGGAAAAACTTTACTTTTACAAATCTTTATAGGTAATTATTCAATGTTTGTACTTGTTATTGGAGATTTTACTGTTCACTGATAACGTTACAGTACATTAGATCCATGATAATAGGTGTCATGATTTATTTGCAGAGCCCTACTGAGGTGATTTGAACAACTGCTAAACAGATGTCAAGGTTGATGGGAGAGTTGATGGTTCATCTTGATAAATAAGCACTGTTACTTTAACCAATGTGTAAGCAAGTTCTCGTTGCTCATTTTCTGAGTTTATCAAACACTCAAGCACGAAGCATAAACACAAACTGTTCTCTTGACCAGAATTTTCTGTAGTATTAGCTCTCTCTTATTGATATTTGTTTATTCTATGTCCTTACTGACTGTATATACTGACTTTATCAAATACAGGGAAATGTACTGCAACTCCACTGGGAGTTTGCCCCCAGCACTCCTTCACTCCATTGCTCAGTGTATGTGTGTGTGTGTGTGTGTGTGTGTGTGTGTGTGTGTGTATTTATTTGAGATCAATAGGTAGTAGGAAGTTGTTTGGTGGTTTTGGTGCAAAGATCATCTTTCTTTGTAATGTAATGTTGCTTTTTATCTGTAGTAATTTCCTGCTACCTTTACCTAGACAGAATATGCTTGAGCAATGATGTTAAATGATTATTCCTACATGTTAATCTATTATTTAATATCCCTATATCTTACCACTGGCTGGAAGAACAGAATATTTTGTAGAATTATTGATATATACAAATTTTTATTTTTATTTATGTTAGCATTTATCCTTCTTTATCCTCCTCTATCCCTTCTCTGTGTGTGTCTTGGACACTTTCTTAGTGGTCACATTTTTACTCACTTTCATTCTTTCCTTACACCTCTTTTATCATCCACTCCACAGCTTCTCTGTGCTATGCAATAGGCACGTGTAGCTTACGAGACTTACTAACAGCATTTTCGATTAAAACACAGTAGCCACAAGCATAGAGGACCCCTGTCTCCCCTCTATGTTACAGCATTCTCAGGTGTCTCCACACAGACTGAGAACCACATCAGACACTAAGCTGTTCTTCAGTGTTCTGTGTATCTGGAAATGGAAGGCAGAAGAATATGAGGCCTTTGGCCTTCACCTATCTTCCCATTGCTCTGTCTTTTTTTTCTGACCCTTCAAGGTCACAGTTTCCTTTCTGACCTTAAGCACTTCCTTTCTCCATTCCTTCAGAGGAGACTACAGCAAGGAAACTTCTTAGCTTTGCCTCAATTTAGAATGTATTTCCCCTCCAATGCCACAGTGTCTTCCCCTGATTATAGGAAACTACGTAGATGAAATGCTTCACTGCAAGCTTTTACACAGTATCCTACCTTGTTCTAGTTTTGTGTTTTCTTCATAATAAATCATACATTGTTTTCGCCTGCTTTCAAGAATTTTCTGGTTTTAGTTTCTCTATTGATTGTGGTGATTTTGCTTGGAGTAAAGCTTGTGGCTTGATGCTGTTGAGTTCTTCTTGGCAGGTTTGTATTGTGTCCCACTAGGAAAATTCTACAACTCTTTAAGTATTTTCTCATCTCCACAATCTCTTTCTTGTTTTGGATGCCAGCTGGACAATGAGGTAAACTGTGTTATGTATAGTGTTGAGTCTTGGTGATGGCTACCTGCATTTTCTGTGCTGTAGAGGCTGAACCTGTTTCTCACCTCTCCATGGACCACTGTTATTCTCAAGTTGCTTCTCTGTTGTGCTCTGAAGTAAATATCTCCATTTAGATAACCGCAACTTCCTAACTTCAAATTTCCCTTTGCTTCCTCTATGTAACTTTCATTTCTTTGCCAAGGCATGTCAATGTTTGAAAAAAATTATGGCAGTTGCTTAATAATCTTTGATTATCCTGAATTCCAAAGTGTGTCATCTCTAAAGGCTGGACATGTTCCTGTTTAAAAATGAGTAATTTTACTTCCAGAGGTAGCCTGTTGGGGATCTGAATATTTTTGAGTAGATATCCAAAAGTAAATTTAGTTATAAAGAGGCAAAAGAGTGAATCTTGGTGTTCTCAGTGTGTGGGCCCACTCTTATAGGAATTCCCCTGAAAGTCTCATCAGCATAATGTGGGGAGACTGAGGATAACTGTAACCTATAGGTCTTCATCAGATTAGGGGTCACACTTCACTATAGGAACATAAAAATTAGAGCTGCTTTTCTTTGTCTTTTCTGTGAGGGAGAGGCACTTTTGCTACAATAGGAGAAGAGGAGAGACCATAGTCCCATCCCAGGCTCTTTGCAGACTATCTTTGTCACAATGCAGCTGTGGAGCTCAGAGTCCTACTCAGACACTCAGCCCAGATGTGATACCAAGGGAGTGAGTGACAGGACTCTACCTATGATATCCACTACTGTAACCCATTGAAACCTTGTGAAATCCACATTGTTTTATGGTGTTCAACAAAAGACATACAGGACAGGCAAGAAGGCATGAATGTTGTCCTGTTGGTCAGCATGTGTCGTGGCTTTTGACCAAAGACTGCAAACTCTGGTTGGTATTTACCCTCTGTCCACTGTTGCTGTAATTAGCATGATTAAGAAATTATTTTACTTGTTCTTAGTTTCTTAAAAATATTGACCTATATCTATCATGTGTTGCTTAGGTATGACCACAGGGCTTAGGTGAAATGCCTGGTGTCACAACCATGGTTCATGATGAAACTGAGACTGGCCTCTTCTTCCCAGTTGAGTTGTATTTCATTCATTCATTTTGTACTTTATATAAGGTTACATTTTGTGGTCTTTGGGTAGAAACAAGTGAAGTAAAATGGCACAGTTCTTTGATGATTGTTTGGATTTTTGCCACTAGTAAACAATCCTCAACATCTGGTGGCCTTCACTCTTGTTTGCATGCCCCTTTTCTTTCAGGCTTCATGACAGGCACACATGTGCGCTTTAATCTGCTAGCATTTCTAGTTACCACTGAGCACACTTGCCTAGGAAAATGGAGATCTGTCTTTCCAACATTGTTTACCAGCCTAATGGCAAAAAAGGTCCTGAATCCAATGTGATTTGATTTAACATTTAATCTCTGCCCTTCCTGCTTACAACTCCATGGCATAATTAGAGGCTGTTTTCTTATGTACTTATTTAGTGAACAACGTTTATGAAGTACCTACCAGGACTAGCATAATGTAAGATCAGCACATGAAGAATCTGTTCAATAATTTTGCCATCAGATCAGATCACACTGTGTGGGAGACTCTGTAGATAGTCTCTGGGAGAACGATGGCCTAAATTGGGCTGCCCTTAAAAGTAATGCTAAACAATTATCTAGTAGAGTGAAAGTATAAGTCATTATAAATGGAGGAGCTGGCAAGAGTTAAAAACAGTGACAATGAAGAAGGTGGCCTTCTTGTTCAGTGTGTGGGAACTGTACTTCCTTCTACCTCACAGTGTCTCACATTGCTCTAGTACAACTTACTGAATTATTATTAGAATGGTTTTTCTTAATTTTTTAAATCTCTCTCTCTCTCTCTCCCCCCCTCTCTCTGTGGGGGGGTGGTGTTGGAGAGGTTTGTGTTTTTGTGTGTTGGTATGTTTGTGCGAGCATGTACCTATAGGGGCCAGAGTTTGCACAGTTGGATCTCTGGAATTGAAATTACAAGCAGTTTTGAGCCAAACAACATGGTTGCTAGGAACCACACTCTAGTCCCTTGTAAGAGCAGGAAGCTCTTTTAACCATGGGGCTAACGCTTCAGCCCTGGAACATGCTTTAACTAAGACCAAAATCTAATAGTCTGAAGTGGTATATAAATTGTATATTTGCATGTATTACTAGTTAGTTGTTACAAAGTACCCTTAATATAGTGGTGTTAACAAGATTACATTTCCCCTAGCATAATTGTAGTTATGATCTGGAGGCTGAATACCCAAGACACAAAGCCTACCTTGTACCTCAAGCTTACTTGAGAAATCTACTTGCTTTGCATTACAGCTCTAGTCCTCCACTAGTTACATCTGTATGTGTTCTGCTAGGGGGAAGGGAATTGTCAAGACAAATATTCTGATGATCTATGACACGGAAGGCATAATATACCTGCCATATTTATAGAACTGATACTATCTAGAGAAGGATAAAAAAAGAAATAATTTCTTAATAAGATTCTGGTCATATAGTACTTTTTCATCTCCATCACTCAGGTTAGAACAGAAAAAGAATTTCTTCATATCTTCACCAAGTAATGGTATCTGTAGCATGTTTGGGAAAGAGTCCATATTTCTATTATAGTATTTTCTTATACTTTGAAACTTTTATATATTTATTTAATCTATTTTGCCATATCCATCCACCATTACATCTTTCAACTCTGTATTGTAGCCCCTACATGTCTCCTCTTTATTTTTAACATTAATAACTTACCAAGTCCAATTAATGCTGCCTATAAGTGCACAGCATAGGCTGGGGTATGGGCAACCTATCAACCTCCACGATCCCAAATGAGATTGGTTATCCCTCTCTCAATTTTCTTAAAATCATTACCTAAGGAAGGGGTCTCAGGGGCACCTTGCTTGATCACACTAAAATTTGAGGAAATTATCTGGTGACATTTAACAGTGTAAACTGACACCTTTAATGGCTGAGCTATTTCTCTACTACATACTAGAATGAAATGCTTCATCCTCAGAAGGTCTTATATAGTAATTACAGGTGCTATAAATTGATGGGTGCCACAGCCAAATCTTGAGCAGAAGTAAATATTTCAGAGTTCTTCCCTTTATTATTCAGGACTTTTGTCTCCACCTAGCCTTACACAATGTTTTCTCAGTCTTAAATGGAGAGATATTAATATAGATAGTTCTTTCTACGCTGAGAACTCACAGCTATTTATATGTGACAGTTTGGCTGTGTATGAATTTCTGAATTAACCACTATCCAATGCAAATAGTAGCTTGCCTGACCAAAGGTGAGAACAATATAAATTTATAGATAATAAGCATAAAGGTTTAGGAGTCAATTTGACAGCATGGCAACACAACACTATCTTCTTCACTCCTAGGGCCTAGGACCTCCCAGTCATGCTTTTGTGGTCCTGTTACAGTACCAGGCATTAACTCTGCCCTGTGATACATGCCTCAGCTCCAATGGTAAAGTGCTGGGTTACCCTGAAGATATTATTCTAAATCTGTACTAAATGTCTGCACATACTGTTAAAAATACTGGAGCATTTTATAGAATAAGTATAAAATTAGTCAATAAATTTCAAGGCAATGCCAAGCATGTATGTCATAGTCATTTATTATTCTTTTCTTATAAATTCTCTTCCTTAGCAAATGATAGCAGTGAGGTGCTCAGTGTAAGGATACTCAGAAGTCTTCCTTCTACCTCGCTTTTCATGAGAAGCTATGTTATCCAGGAGCCCAACCTTCTCCTACTTCTTTCATGAGTTACTGACTTTCCTTCATCAAAAAACTGTTGTGATAAGATCTGGATTTTGATGTGCATTGGGTTGTGAAGTTCTTACTGTTAATCTCACCAGACTTTTTAGAATGTGGCACTGAATTTTGTCTGGGTGATCCTCACCATACAGACAGGAAGATCTGAGTTCAGTTTCCAGAATCAAATTTTATGTTTTTATTTTTTTCATTAATTTTTAATTCATTAATTATCTTATAAATTTACATCCTAAATGTTGGCCCCCTTCCAATGCCCCCTTGAAGAGTTCTTCCCCAGTTCACACTCTTATTTAACTTCACAGTGTCTGAGGGAGTGAATCTTAGCTATTCTGTACTTTTTGGCTAATATCCATTTATCCGTGAGTACCTGGCATATGCATCTCGTTTTGGCTCTGGGTTACCTCACAGAGGAAGATATTTTCTTCCATCATTAGATTCTTAAAAAGCCTTTGTCAAAAATCGAAACACCCCTTCATGTTAAAACTCTTGGAGAGATCAAGAATTCAAGTCGCATACCTAAACACAATAAAAGCAATACACACCAAACCAGTAGCCAACATCAGATTCAATTGAGAGTAACTTGACAAAATTCCACTAAAATCACGAACAAGGCTGTCCACTCTCTCCCTATCTATTAGCATTTGAGGTTCTTGAATATAGTACTTGAATAAAGTTCTTGAATATAGTACTTGAAGTTCTAGCTAGAGCAATAAGAAAACAAAAGGAGATCAGAGGGGATACAAATTAAAAAGGAAGAAGTCAAGTATCACAATTCACTGTTGATATGATTGTATACATAATTGACCCTAGAACTGAATTTCAAAAAGCCCAGTGTAATACCTTGCTTTTGTAATCTCTGGACTAGGAAGAAGCAGATAAGTACATCTCCAGTGCTTACTGGCTTTTTCAGGCCAATAAAAGAAACTGATTTTTTTTAAAAATGTATGGTTCCCCCAAAAGGTTCATGGGGATGAATTCTGGCCTTTATACTAGTGCACATACACACGCACACAAATAATGATGCATAAAAATAAAAAATTCAATCCTAGCAACAGAGACTCTGAAAGTTCTTTTTTGAACACACACATATGGATATGAATATTTTGCCTGAATGCATGTCTATGTACTACATGCATGCCTGGTTCAGACAGAGGCTGGAAAAGGGTGTTGGATCCCCTGGAATGGAAGTCACAGACAGTTTGAAAATCTATGTGAGTGCTGAAAATGTGGAAGCTCACATCCTATGGAAGAGCAATCTCTGCTAACATGGCCTATGCTCTTTTTGTCCTCTTTTGAAATTATTTTTATTTGACTAATGGTGCATGGAAAAAAAACAGGCCCTAACTTACGGCATATTTGAGACATCAACTGGGCCATTTGTTCTATATGGCATTATTGCAAACAGAACTGCTACTGGTATAGCAACAAAGTTGATAGAAGTGGAAAAAGTCATTCACCTCAGTACTTAGCCTCTGGATCCTTCTCAAATTCGAAAACAAAATTTGGATTCTACAAATTGCCAGTGAGAGTCAGTTAGCTTAAACCAATTTTCGGTTGTTTCTTGAATCTCTTCATTGGTCATTCACAAATAATATTAGACCATGACTAGGATTTTATGCACTCACTACTGATATCTCTTTTTAAAAAAAAAAGACAGGGCATCCTGGCTGAATTCACTGAGGACTATGGATAAAGAACCAAAGGAAGGCAGAGTCTCACCTCTTTCTTTTCTGTGAGTGCAAGATTCTGATATGTTACAACATCATTATATATGTTTTGGCACTGTTCACATGGGCTCAGGCTGCCTAATGTTCAAGTATCAATTCATAAAGATGGGCATGGCATAGAGGCCCAAAGATAACTGAAGGAGTTGAACTCCTCTGTTTAATACCACTGTTGCAGTTACACAAGACACCACTGTTGTAGGTGAACGAAAGGCAAAGGTAGGGTCTAAATAGTTCGGCTCTTTAGCACAAAGGCAGAAGAACCAATGCTATGGCTCACACACTTTCACTGTACACTGTAAACTTCACAAACACTCTAGTTCTCTCTCAAAGACTTCATGAAAGCTCCTCATACTCTATATTCCACTGAACTCCAATGTCCTATGGACAACTCAATATTCATGGATTTCTCTTCAAATCTAATGTAAGGCCTGGAAAATTCTTTCCTGTAGGAAAAAGCTGGCATTGGCTTCATTACTTGACCTGTAACTTATATGTCTGCCCATAATGATGAGGAATATCTTGACTACAGTAGAATGGTTATAAAGAAGTAAGAAAATTGCAAATCATACTGAACATCCACTCTGGAAGTGTGGCTCTCTTGCTGAGTCAGTGGATATTTTTGTACTGACTCAGCATGTATTTGTATCCCTGAGCCTTTGAACACAGAGCTCATCCATTTTTTAGAGACGTGGTAGGTAGTTGGAACCGAACAAAATGCTTCATTTGGTGCTGCTCTCATTTTTCCTCGCAGGATCCTGTGTGGATGATTTTCAACACTTTGTACTTGTATCATTCCAGATCTACAGAGATGCCTCCACTCCCAGTCTGCACACTTTATTTCATTTCCCATATCTACTAATATAATGTTTCTCATTTTGTAGGTTATGACTTCTTTGGTATCACATATCAAATGACTTTCATACTAGATAATTACATTACAATTTATAGCAGTAGCGAAATTATAGTTATAACAACAAAATAATTTTGTGGTTGAAGGGCCCCCCAATATGATAAAGTGCATCAAAATGCACTTCATTAGAAAGGTTGAGAATCACTGAACTATTGGTTAAACAAAGACTATTCCCTTTCCTATGCTGATATGATATATTTTACTAAAGTTCTCTATGGTTGCTACATCAGACTTGTACAGAGACAGTTTTAACTCTCTGAGGACTGATACCTCTATTTCTCTGTTTTCACTAGAGACAAAGTTAGAGACTTTGCTTTCTTTAAAACATTTTTGCCTTCATGATTTAGTCTAGGGAAACATTGTTGCTCACCCAGTTCTTTTTTTTTCTTTTATTGGGTATTTTTTATTTACATTCCAAATGTTTTTAACTTTCCCAGTTTCCCAGACATAAACTCCCATCCCATCCCATCCCCTCCTTCTATAAGGGTGTTCCCCTCCCCATCCACCCCCCCTTTCCACTTCCCCAACATTCTCCTACACTAGGGGTCCAACCTTGGCAGGACCAAGGGTTTCTCCTTTCATTGGTGCCCACCAAGACCATCCTCTGCTACATATACAGTTGGAGCCATGGGTCAGACCATGAATAGTCTTTGGGTAGTGGTTTAGTCCCTGAGAGTTCTGGTTGGTCGGCATTGTTGCTCTTATGGTTGCAAACCCCTTCAGCTCTTTCAATCCTTTCTCTAATTTCGCTAACAAGGGTCCTTTTCTCAGTTCAATGGTTTGCTGCTAGCATTCGCCTCTGTATTTGACATGCTCTGGCTGTGTCTCTCAGGGGATGGATATATCAGGCTCCTGTCAGCATGCACTTCTTTGCTTCATCAATCTTATCTAGTTTTTGTGGCTAGATATATATGGGCCACATGTGGGGCAGGCTCTGAATGGTCATTCTTTCAGTCTCTACTCCAACTAGTTCTTAATTGTGAATGCATGAATAAATGTTTAAGAAGAAAGTTCAAATTTTAAACTGATTAGAAATTTGGTAGTATGGACATGAGGGCAGAAATTACTGGAATATTCCTATTACAAAATTGTACCTTTTTCTAACGAAGGTGTGCATAGTCCCCTCAGTGTTATTCTCATTATTTATATACGGACATATGATATATGTCCATATGATATGAAATATTTATATATGGATATGAGTAGACAGCATTATTCTTTGGATAAACAGGCTTTTGGTTTCGTGGGAAGTCCGTGAAAGCTGTACAAAACATGCACAGACTTCCTCAGCCCTTGCCACACAAAATGTTTCTGCCATTGCTAGACTTTAGAATGCTCCAAGTAGAAATCTGAATAATTTTTTGACACATAACATCCTTGTTCCTTCTTTTAGGAAGACAAGGTAGAATAGCACTCAAGTCCTACTCACCTTTATCATTGACATTTTCTACAGAGTATATTCCATTTTTAAAAAATTGAGTTAAGTCAGCAAGAGGCAAAATCATTTTTAGAAATACATCCATAGGCCAAGAGACACTCCTCTATTCACACTAACATACAAAACCCTAAATATAAATTCTACTGAGCACACATGTCTGCCTCTCCTTGATACTATGACAAAGCAACACTCACCTGTGATTATTGAAATGTTTTTCAGTTTGTGAAGAAATATGGAAACCTAATTAGCCTTGATTTTGGCAACATCTCAGTAGTGGTCATAACTGGACTGCCCTTAATCAAAGAAGCTCTCATCAACAATGAACAAAACTTTTTAAAACGCCCCATTGTACCTAGCAGGTACCGTGTCTTTAAAGATAATGGTAAGTTCAATTGGGAACAATATTGAATTCAGTGGGTTATTAAGAGTAAGACATGAATTTGGCTGGAAAATGGGATTCATGTGGGAAAGATTCAAGGTGAGCTGGAGAGAGGAAATGGGAAAATTATAGGATCGAGGTTCATTACACATTTATGAATTTTCAAAAGAGAAAAACCTACAGATAATATTAGGTTTCTGGTACAATATATGGTATAGTTTTGATATGTTAAAGATACCTCTATGTCTGTAATTTTACAAAATCCCAATAAATCAAATCCTTCATGAAATGTGGTTTATATTATTTTCTTCGGACCCTATTCACTTCTCCTCAGAAAAGGGTAAGGCCTCCATGGATATCAAACAGCCTTGACATATCAAGTTGTAATAAACTAGACATGACTTCAGTTATTGAAGCTAGACAAAGCAGCCCAGTTAGGAGAAAGGGATCCAAGGACAGGAAATGTTATCTTTAAAGTCAGCTGTTTTACCACATTCCCTAAATGAAAGTGACCATCAGAGGACTGAGAGTATCTCCCTCTAAGAGAGACTTGGAGAAACCACATGTCCTGCAGACTTAGAGCCATGGATAAGAAGTAACAACAGCAACTTGGACAGCAAGACACATGTGCTCTGACTTCTCTTCTTTTTAGACTGCATCATCCACATAGGGATCTAGATCCTTCCAAATAGAATAGACTGGAATGAGTGCACAAAAAGATCATTAAATCGAGTTATGTATTTGAGCATTGAAAACAGACATGAAATATATTAACCTACAAAGGTTTCACTTTATCCATTTCCTTGTTTCTTCTTGAAACAGTCAACCATAAATTGAATACCATTGGCTACATTATCTGCTGTGATAAACACACTTATTCTCATAAGTGATTAATAGTGAGCAAGAAAGGTAAAGGAAAACATTCTCCTGTAGCATATAGTATCTAAAGGTCATATTTAAGTGGATATAAAGCTGTTGAGATTGGCAGGATAGAGCCCAGCTCTTAATTTTCATTATAACAATAAGAGTAGCTTTTGAGTGGTGTGGGTAGAGGAGAAGATCAGACTCCACATTTTAAGGCTCATTCAGGATGCTGGGTAGTGAACACAGGCATGACAGCAAAGATACTATCATTGTAAGTATAAAAGAAAACATTCAAACACTCAAGTTGACCAAAAAAATGACAACAGGTTAGACTGAAGTAGTATCACTAAAACCTCATGGACTGAAGTTATTCAAGAGAAGTCATCCTGACATATGACTTATGTACTAAGAAAATGGTGTGCGTAGACTGTCAGACCTGTGGGTGATAAAAAAGGAACAATGGCAGGAGAAACCATGATTCGTGCTATTGCCTTCGATTTGCTATTGTCAGGAACATAACATTGACTTCTGTCCTACATATGCTTAATCTACATTCCTGTAACTGGAATGTTTAGAGTCACATGCCTGACTCAGAGTGTGTACCTTCTAGGACAAAACTACAGTTACTATTCAAAGAGGTTATTTAAATTACAGACATTCATTAGATGTCCTGAAATATACTGTAAAAGGGAGTTTCATGCTTAGTCTCATAGAACTCCCACATTTCAGGATTTGATGGAAAAAACAAAATAAAGAAATTATGGAAAACATCTGCCAAAGTATAGAGAAGAAATTATACAACTGAAGGATCAAGAATTAAAAGGAGTATTTCAAGAAATAAATGACAGAGTTGTGAAAAGAAACATAAGAAAAAGCCAGGATCTATGGTGAAATAGTTGAACATTCTTCTGAAAGGAAAGAAATGGTCATGAGCATGGCATTATGTGTACCCTGAGACAGGATGAATGTTGAGCACACCAGTATTTACCCCCTCATCTCTCATCTCTCATCTCTCATCTCTCATCTCTCATCTCTCTCTCTCTCTCTCTCTCTCTCTCTCTCTCTCTCTCTCTCTCTCTCTGTGTGTGTGTGTGTGTGTGTGTGTGAGAGAGAGAGAGAGAGAGAGAGAGAAATGGTGGATTCTCATCCTTCTTAACTTTGTGAGACATATTCTCATATTTATAAAGTCTGATTTATAGATCCTCTCCATTATTGCCTTTCTAGCTGCTTCATAAAGGTATGCCTTGCCTTTTTCAATAGTGCATTCCTAATTCTTATTGTTATAAACATACTCAAATGTCTACTAATCACAGTGGCTCTATAACCAAGGAAACTTGAATTTGAATCCCTGGATGCCAATCAATTTCTTCTCTTTCTAAGTTTACCTTGCAATTTATTATGGTGTCTCAGTGTTTTACCAAGAGAAATGGACATTTTCTTACTTGGTAATAAATCTATAGAGTTTCTGCCAGCAAAAAATTATATGATATATGAGAAGTACTTACTAAATTATGTTCTGATGCAGGTCACCAGGACATTTTAGCCACTTGCATTGGGATTCTCTTTAGACAATAGATATTTCTAAATCTGCGGATTTTCGTATTTGCCTTTCATTTCATCTGTACATGGATTTAGTTCGATGTTTCAGGTATTTTAAAGCTATATTCAAAATATCATGATGCTGAGTCTCTCTTTTTTCCCCAGGAATTTTTTTTGCTAATGTCCATAAATGGAAGGAGCAAAGAAGATTTGCACTGACAATGCTCAAGAATTTTGGATTAGGGAAGAAGAGCTTAGAGCAATGCATACAGGAAGAGGCCCACCATCTTGTGGAGGTCATAGGAGAAGAGAAAGGTGGGAATTTCACAGGGCGGTGCAGGTAGTTCTGGTTATTTAATTCATTGAGTACCTTTTTATTGTGTAAATGTTGTCCTTGGCCTGCAGCATGATAGGCACTAAGGATGGAACAGTGAACAAATAATCATGCCCCTGCCTCATAATCACACAAATGAACCATTAAACAAATTACTGAAGTGAAATCCTGATTATCTATTTGACTTCCTACATATTGTCAATGTACATTAATCATAGCAGTTTCCATGTAAGGGGCTGTGAACAGAGATTTCCACATTATGCTCAATTGTGCATATTTTATGACACAATGAGTAGAGAACTCATAAAATAAAAAGAGAAGAAAAAAAGAAAGAAAGAACAGCAAAAAGGAGACAGAAAGGAAGAGAGGGACACACACACATACACACACACACACACACACACACACAAACACACAAACACACACAGAGAGAAAGAGGGGGCAAAGAATCAATACCTTTCAATATCTTTGTTAGACTCAATGCTCCCCTCTCTCCATCTCCAGGACAGCCATTTGACCCTCACTTCAGGATCAACAATGCAGTTTCCAATATCATTTGCTCCATCACCTTTGGGGAGCGCTTTGAGTATGATGACAGTCAGTTTCAAGAGCTGCTGAAGTTAGCAGATGAGGTCATATGTTCTGAGGCATCAATGACATCAGTGGTAAGTTCACTGCCTTTGCATATTTTTGAAAGAATATTGCATTGCAACTGACTCAAAAACAGATAGGTTTACCTTTTTGTTAGGGGACTTGTTGAAGCTAATATTATATCTTCAAAGTTTAACTTGATAGAAAACCTATTTATAATATATGAATTTAGCATATCTAAATCATTTCTAGAATTTATATGAATATTCTAGCATTTATAGTGATATATACATAAAGGTGAAAGTTTTACTTTCTATTTTCCATTAGTGTTTATAATTTATTTATTTTACATCCACATTGCAGCCCCCTCTCTGCCTTCCATTCCCACCCTCACAATCCAATCCTTCCTTTACCCTCTCCCCTTCTCTGAGAAGGAGAAGTCCCCTACGTGTACCAACTCTTCTTAGCATATCTAGTTGTACTAGGACTAATCACATTATCTCCCACTGAGGCCCAACAAGACAGTCCAGTCAAGAGAAGTCCCAAAAACAGGAAGCATAATCAGAGATAGGCCATGTTCCAATTGTTAGGGGATTCACAAGAAGGCCAAGCTGCACATCTACTACAAATGTTTAGGGACCCTAAGTCCAACCCTGAATGCTCTTTAGTTGGTGGTTCAGTCTCTGTGAGCACCAATGGGTCCAAGTGAGTTGACTCTGTAGGTCTTCTTGTGATGTCATTAGCCTGTGCTGTCCCTCAATCCTAGACCTCATTCTTTCACAAGACTCTGAGTTCTGCTTAGTGTTTGGCTGTGGGTCACTACACCTGTTCTCATTATCTGCTGGATGAAGTCTTTCAGAGGACAGTTATGCTCAGTTCTTGGCTGCAAGCATAGCAGTGCATCATTATGAGTGTCATGGGTTGGCTTTCTCCCATTGGGTGGGTCTTAAGTTGGACCAGTCATTGGTCGGCCTTCCCCTCAATCTCTACTCCATCTTTATTCTTGAATGTCTTATAAGCAAGACAAATTTTGAGTCAAAGGTTGTGCATATGGTTTGGTGTACTCTTCCTTCCGCTGAAAAGACTGCCTGATTGTCTGGCTACAGATAGTGGCCACATCAGCTTCTTATTTCCCTGCTGTCTTAGTTAGGATTACCACATAGAATTCAGAGAACCTCTGTTGCCCTCTGTCTGCAGCTAGCTCCAGAGTTACCCTTTCACTGATTTCTATTCTCTGTCACAGCCCTCTACTGTCCCTCCCCAGACCTGATTCCTATACCTGTTCCCCTCTTCATCTCTCCCACCCAGTTCCTTCCCTTGATCCATCTCTGATGTCAATTTTATTTCCCCTTCTGAGTGAAATTCAAGCATCATCCCTTGTGCAATACTGATTACTTAGCTTCTTTGGGTCTATGGATTATACATGGTTATCCTGTATTTCATGGTTAATAAATACTTATAAATGAGTACATTTCATGTATATCTTTCTGAGTTTGTGTTTCCTCACTCAGAGTGCTATTCTCACTTTTTCTTTGTCTTTTTCTATTTCTTTTTTTTCAACAAATAACTATGATTGTTATAGTGGGCTCTGCACTTTGCCTGGGAAGCACAGTAGACCTGGCCCAAGTAGAGGATATGTGGGTGTTCAGGCCACAGGACAGAAGAGCAGAGCAACAGGTTGTGCCCATTATTGGCTGAAGCATTTGGTGAGCCACCTAAAGCAGTGCTGGAGACCTCACCCTGGTGGTGGGGGCATGGGAGAGCTAGTAAACTAACCACATCACATACATTCCGGTGCCAGATTCAGGGACTTAAGGTAACACACTCCAACATCTATTCCAGGTATTATCTGTAGGAGCACAATAAAAGGCTAATTCTTCAGAGCCAATGTGGTATAGCTCCTTTGAGGCTTTAATATAGATAGTATAGCAAAAGCCTGAAGTTTCAAGTCAGACCAAAGTTTCATTGCAATGAACATTTCAATTAAAAAAGTCTGGATGAAGGGGTAAGTGCAGTGACACACTACAGCCTCCATTTTTATTCTGTCTCATTTTATTTTCTTTTGTAATAGCAGACAATGAATATAAAGGTTGGGGAGATGGGTGGGACTGGAGTACATAATGGGAAATGCACAACGAATCCATAAAAAGTTAATGAAAGAAGTAATACTATTCTTGAATAGCATTGGCTCCTTACAGAAGCCATCTATGAAAGTCTAAGGCAAGCGAGTGATCTTACAGGAGGTAGCCTACCATTTTGCCTGGCTACGATAGGTATACTCTGGAAATGCATAGGCTCAGAGACTTCACGCCAGGATAGCCTCTTGCTGCTGATATGCCTTCCAGTTGCCACTATTATATAGTCTAATGATTCTGGGGCATCAGCCCAGCCTATTGGGCAAGTTTATAGCAGGTCAACATGAAGATGATCTTTCACGAATTAATGCTGCTAAGTTGAATTGATGACTTTACAGAAAAACTGATTTGATTCAAGTAATTTTATTAGGAAAGTTTAAGGAGATGGTTTAAGTCATTTTGTCAGAAAGATGCAATAAAGTTAGAATCAAGAATGTCACCCCTCTTCATAGAATAGCAAATAAGGACTCCATAATAAGCAATACAGTGAGCTTCATAAACTATACTAAGACAAAAAATAGACTTGAGATTGATTTGTAATCAAGGAAAAACATTCAAAGTCAGGTCCAAGGATGAGGCCACATGTATGTACTATGATAAGGCGAAGTCATGTGAAACTGTTGCTTTGAACTTGCAATGAGCTTATAGAATGAAAGACTGCATTGGACTTACTACTGGCATTCATCTGTAATTCTCCTTTGGTGTACCATTGTATGTATAAAGTAATTATTAAAAAGAAAATGTTGTCTAAATTGCCAGAGAGAAGAAATAAAGTGTGGCTATTGGGTATCTGCCCCATCCACCAGATGTATATCTGTCTGTCTATAGGTATGTACATAAGAGTTAAAAGAGTTCAGTTTTTCACTTGGCAGTTTTGCCAGCTCCAAAGAGTTAGGTTTTATTCTATCAGTAGGGATGAACCTGTAAATCGCTTGCCCTGCCACTGATAACAGGAGTCCCCACCAGTTGCTAATAGCAACAAGCTCAATGGGCAACACCATACACCAATTCACTGCCTGTCTTGGTATACCCTGTGATGTCAAATCCAGCTTCTGACAGGCTCCTACTAAGCCTCTCTGTCCTCCCTCAGAGTATCATTCTGAGTGTATTTTCCACCTCGTCAACTTACTTTACTTTTTTGTATGCAGTGTAGTTTCTAAATGTGATGTCACTTTCTCTATGGTTAGATACTTGAGGTGTCCTAGGTTTATGGTGTTAAAAATCCATATGTATTCTACTGCCAGTATTCAAGTAAACATATCCAATCATTTGGATTTTTTATATGTGATTTATAAAAATCATTATACTTTTAAGATTATAAATAATTATATCAGACACCCACCTTGTTCTCTTTCAAATTCCCAGTCCCGATTATTTACTAATTATTTTTCATATGTATATTTACAAATATAAATGTTTCTAAATACATAGTACAAGCTTCTCAGTCTGTATTATGTTGCTTTCATGTATATTTTCAAAGACGATCATTTGGTGTTATATAACCGATTGGTAAGCTCTTTCCTGGGGTGGACTGTTTCTCTCATTCTCGGTATTCCTTAGTTGACTATAGTGCATAGTATAGTGCTGAGGTCTCTGTGGCATGTCTATAGCTACTGCCCTTGATCAGTCCATGGATAACTTTGATTATTTTGTATCAGATCACACATAATTTGTGGGGTAAAATGCACTCCATTTTAAAGAAGGTTCTACCTTTATGTTTCTGTTAGAAGTAATACCATCTAGGTATCTCTTAAGACCATTGACATACAATGTAATATCACTCTTTTCCTTTGATTTTTATTGTGGAGGGGCTATCAGGAAATGAGAGCAGCTAACTGAAATAATCATTATTTACTATTTCAGGACTTCATTATTGTTCATTCTATAATATTTGTAGCCCTGAATTTAATTTGAATTATATTTAGTGACAATTGTCAAGCTTCACTCAATGTTATCTTTATTGATATTCTGTGTCTTTTTAAAAGTCACATACAAATACTTTGGATTTGAAAATGACTGTATCAGATACCAGGAATGGGTGATTTTAATTTTTTCTTTGTGGATTGTGTATTTTCCCTCTCATATCTCTCAGTCTGTGGACATCCTTGTCCTTGTCAGTAAGATTTGGTTTTTTGACACAATATAATGCTTGTGTGGGTTTCTTCATCCCATTTATGTTTTGGTTTTGGTGTGCTAGAGTCATTGACATTTAAGATTATTTTTTAACAGTCTCCACTAACTGCTGTGATTTTTAGAGTTGTTTTCTGGTTGGTTGGATTATTGTTTATTCTTCGATTAATCCTCTATTGCAAATACAGGTTTGCTTGTTAGGTGTTAATCACAATGTATTCCTTCATATTTCTCATTAGTTCAGCCATTTGTTATGAAATGCAGTCTTCCCTGTGTCCTTGTTATGGGCATTGCTTTTGTTCCTCTTCTCAGTGTGATGCTGCTTCACTGCTGGCTTAGTGAAGCTGAATTGACTTAGTTTCTTCTTTTTTTGAAATATTCTTATTTTTCCATCAGTTAAAAATTTAAGACTTACTCACTATATTTTGAGAATGAGATGTGTGCCTCTATGTATGTTTCTACTTGCTGTGTCTAGGTGCCTAGGAGTCCAGACCAGGAAGGGACCCTAAAGATACAAGTGGTTTTGAGTCAGAATTTTGGTGCTGGGGATCAAATTTAAGTCCTTTGAAACAGCAGGCAGTGCTCTTTACTGCTGAGTTATCTCTTTGCTTTCTTATCATCAATGTTAAATAATTATTATTCTTGCTATAGCATTATATATACATAGAATTAGTTTCTAGAGTATATCATAGAACTCTTAGACATTATGGCCATACTCATTATTTTCTAATGATATTTGAATATAATATTTCCTCAACACTGTCTTCTATTACATATAGGCTATTGTTTAATTTAATCTATTTGTGATGTTTTTCTTTCTGTGTTTTGAATTGTCAAGCTGTACGTATCTTAAAATTTCACTTGAATTTTTTTCTCCCAAACCTCAGTTTTTCTGCTGCATGTGTTTTCCATGTTACTGACCTTTTCAACTATGTTACTGATTTTCTCTTTGAAGTTGCTGCCTTTTTCCTTTACCTTAATGACTTCCCTGTACAGGTCTTGTATTTAATCCATTTGCCTACTTGAATGCACTTTCAGGCTAATGATTATTTCTGTAACAAAACTCTTAAACTCCTTATTTTATGTAACTCTTAACGTGTTTTAAATATGTTTGGGTTTATTTGTTCAGGAATTAATAATATATATTGACATCCTCCCCGTTTCTATTTTCATAGTTTTTTGGATATCTGTGCTACAGTTCATATCCCTTGAACATCTCTTTTGGAGTGTATAGAAGTAACAGTTTCAGAAGTTTGAGCTTTACCTTACATTAAGTACACAATGGTTACAGAAATTCTTTTCTTTTCTTTTTAAGGACTTCTGTTTCTATGCATCTCTTTATGAATGATGCACCCAGAAGTAGTTTTGTTCTAACTTATCCTATTCCCATAAACACTTTGTCTTCAAATTCAGGGATGCTCTCACTAAACACTAAAGAACTGGTTACCATGACTTACAAGCATGAAAAGAAACATAAAGAATAAGGTTGGTTCTTCCTATTGTCTATTATGTTTGTTCCTCAGTATAACTTACTCATGCTAATTCCATGTCTAGCAGTTTCATTTCTTTCCTTCTAATAAGCACAGCCTAGGAGTTCAGTGCCTCCCCAACCGATTTTTAGATGTATGGATCAAAGGAATGAAGAGGTGGCAACAAAGTGATAACAAAGATTATGGTTTTTATTAACTTTACAACCTGTTCACTGACCCACTCCTGATCACCCTGTCCCACATTCCTTCCCCCATCCCTACTCCCCTTCACCTCTGAGCAACTGTGGTCCCCATTGGTATTCCAATACACTGGCACATCAATTCTCTGTGGGGCTAGGCATATCCCCTCCCACTGACAGCAGACCAGGCAGCCCAGCTTAAAGAACATATTCCATGGATAAACAACAGCTTTTAGGATAGCTCCTACTCCAGTTGTTTGGGACCCACATGAAAACTAGCTGCACATCTGCTACACATGTGCATGGAGTCTTAGGTCCAGCCCATTTATACATTTTGGTTGGTGGTTCAGTTTCTGAGAGCACCAAGAGTCTAAGGTAGTTGAAACTCTTGGTCTTTTTGTGGCGTGTCTATGCCCTTTGGGTCTACAATCCTTCTCCCTATTCTTCTATAATAGTCCCCATGCTCCATCCACTGTTTTTCTGTGGGTGTCTGCATTTGTCCAAATCAACTGCTGGGTGATCTCTCTTCAAAGATAGCCATGCTAGACTCCTATCTCCAAGCATAACAGTAATTGATGGTGTCAAGGATTGGTGTTTGCCCATGGGAAGGGTCTCAAGTTGAATTAGTTATAAGTTATAGGTTGGCTCATGCCCAGTCTCTGTGTTTCTTGTAGACAGGATAAATTTTGGATCAAACGTTTTGTGGGTAGGTTGCTGTCACTATTGCTCCACTGGGGTTCCTGTCTGGCCACAGGAGGTAGTCTCTTCAGGTTTAATGTCCCCAATGCTGTGAGCCACACTAAGGTCAACCACATTGATTCTTATGTGTCTCCCTTAGCCCAGGTCTCTGTCTCACCCTGGAGATGCAACCCCCTTTCCTACCCATCAGTTGCAGATTTCCTTTCATTCTTTGGGCTATCTGGCTATCTCTCCTGACCCTTCCCATACCTGATCCTGAACCCATCCATTCCCCTTCCTATCCCTCTCCTACCCAGTTCTCTCCTTCTATCTGCCTCTTATGACTATGTTATTCCTCCAATTACAAGAGATTCAAGCATCCTTAACTGAACTTTCCTTCTTGTTTAGCTTCTTTGGGTCCAGGAAATATATCGTGGACATCCTGTACTTTATGGCAAATATCAACTCTTCAGTGTGTACATACCAGACATATCCTATTGGGACTGGGTTACCTCATCCAGTGTGGTATTCCCATGATCCATCCATTTGCCTGCAAAATTCATGGTAGCTTTATTTTAATAGCTGAATACTATTTCATTGTGTAGATGTAACATGTTTTATTTTTCCATTCTTCAGTTGAGGAAAATCTAGATTGTTTTCAGTCTCTGGCTATTATGAATAAGACTTATATGAACATAGTGGAGTATGTGTCCTTGTGGTTTGGTGGAGCATCTTTTGGAAGATCTTTTCCCAATCTGTAGGATGCCATTTACAGAAGTTTGCAATTTCATGGGTTTGCTTTTATCATTTGTTGCTCTGAAAGCCTGAGCCATTGGTTTTGTTTTTTTGTTATTTGTTTGTTTTTTTTTTCAGAAAATTCTCTCCCATACTAATGTTTTCAAGGATATTTCTCACTTTCTCTCCCATGAGATTTAGTGTATCCAGTGTTATGTTCAGATCCTCGATCCACTTGACCTTGAGTTTTGGGCAGGATGATGAATATGAATCTGTTTGTATTCTACATGTAGATATCCAGTTAGACCAGCACGATTTGTTGGAAATGCTTTATTTCTTCGGTTGTATGACTTTGGCTTCTTTGTCAAAATTCAAATGTCCATAGTTGTGTGGCTTTATTTCTGAGGCTTCAATTTGATTCCATTTGGTCAACATGTCTCTTTCTGTACCAAAAATGCCATGAAGTGGTTAACACTATTGCTCTGTAGTATAGCTAAAAGTCAGGAATGGATTTTGTCAAAGGCTTTTTGGCATATAATGAAATGATCATCTTTTTTTTTGTCAATCTGCTTATTAATATTGGTGATATTTTTGTATATTTAACTGTCCCTGCATCCATGGGATGAAGCCTAGTTGTTTATGATGGGTGATGTTTTGATGTGTTCCTGGACTCATTTTGCAATTCTTTTGTTGAGTGTTTTTGCATAAATGTTCATAAGAAAAAGCAGTCTGAAATTCTCTTTTGTTGAGTCTTTGTATAGTTTAAATATCAGGGTAATTCTTGCTTCAGAGAATGAGTTTGGCAATGTTCCTTCTGTTTCCATTTTGCGGAAGAGTTTGAGAAGTACTGTTATTAGATTTTCTTTGAAAGTCTAGTATAATTCTACCCTAAAACCATCTGAAAGAGCTTGAAGGGGCTTGAGATCCCATATGAACAACAATACCAACCAACCAGAGCTTCCAGGGACTAAGCCACTACCTAAAGACTATACATAGACTGACCCTGGACTCTGACCTCATAGGTAGCAATGAATATCCTAGTAAGAGCACCAGTGGAAGGGGAAGCCCTGGGTCCTGCCAAGACTGAACCCCCAGTGAACGTGATTGTTGGGAGGAGGGCGGTAATGGGGGGAGGATGGGGAGGGGAACACCCATATAGAAGGGAAGGGGGAGGAGTTAGGGGGATGTTGGCCTGGAAACCAACCGGGAAAGGGAATAACAATTGAAATATAAGTAAGATATTCCCAAGTTAATAAAGATGGAAAGAAAACTTAAAAACAAAAAACCATCTGGCCTTGGGGTTTGCTGTTGCTGTTGCTGTTGCTGTTGTTGTTGTTGTTGTTGTTGTTGTTGTTGTTGCTGTTGTTGCTGTTGTTAGACTTTTAATGGCTACTTCTGTTTCTATAGGGATTATAAGACTATTCAAATAGTTCATCTGATTTAACTTTGGTAGGTAGTACCTGTCTAGAAAAACCATCCATTGTTTAAAATTTTTCTAATTTTTGGGGTACATGCTTTGAAGTAAGACTAATGATTCTTTGAATTCCTCAGTGTCTATTGTTATGTCTCCCTTTCCATTTATGATTTTGTTTATTTGGATACTGTGTCTCTGTCTTTTAGGAAGTTTGGCTAAATGTCTATCTTCATTTTCTCAAAGAACCAAGTCCTGGTTTTATTGATTCTTTGTATTGTTTTCTTTGTTTCTAATTGATTGATTTCAACCCTGATTCTGATAATTTCCTGCCTTTTACTCTTCTTTGTTGTGCTCACTCCTTTTTTTTCCCTAGACCTTTCAGGTATAGTTTTAACTTCTTGGTATGAGAACTTTATAATTTCTTCATGGAGGCATGTAGTCCTATGAACTTTCCTCTTAGTATTGCTTTCATTTTCTCCTATAAATTTGGGTTTGTGTGTTAAGTGATAACAAAATTCTTAGCATAAACAATTACATTAGGGACTTTGATGAACACTTCAAAAGTACATGTCCATGAATTTTCTCAGTGACCTTTACATATAAAAGTATAGGACATGATATCTGAAACCTGGCACAGTTATATGGTTTTTACGGGTAAAAAGCCAGAACTATCAGTGAGAAAATCAATAGCATATTTTATAAGATCAGTAGCATGGAAGAAAAGGAGCAGCAAAGAAAAAGAGGTTTGGAAGAAAACAAAGGAAAAATAGAAATGTATTCGTATAAGACTGTGCAAGCAAAATAGAACTCTGTGAAATGCTATGAATCTTTAATAACAGTGAGCTTCCACTAGTAAGGAATCTAATATAAATATTACTTTAGAATATTAACTTTATTAAACATCGATATATTTAATGTTATTAATGATATTAAATGTCATCATACTTTAATGTTATTAATGATATTAAATGTCATCATACTTTAATGTTATTAATAATATTAAAAGCAAATATTGACCTATTTTAACATTATTAATAACATCAAAAATGTCAATATTGTTCACTATCAAACCTGAAGCTCATAGAATAAATAGCACACATCTGACTAATTGAAGTATTGTTGATTTTAGGCTGTGCCATACTATCTGTATACTACATAGTATTATTGAAAATGTATTCATCATCTATTTTACTTAAGTAAAAATTGCTAAATTACTATACAGATATTAAATCATTTTGGAGACAGCACCATGTGCACCTACCTGTACAACACATAGTAGTGGTAATTTTTCTGGGGGAAAATAAATACTGATCAAAAACATACAAAGGAGGCAAAAAGACGCCAATTTTCTTGACAAGCTCCAAGCCCTGGACCACTGAACATTACATTCATAATGTAAACATAAGGACCCATGCTAATTCCAGAGATATTATTTATTCCCAATGAATATATACTGCAATGACCTGAAATAGAAGTGCCCTCAATGTGATTCAGGGGCCATGATGGTTGGACAGTGTAAGGGAACATAGATAATAATGAAGACTTGCAGGGTTCCATCTCTGCAGGGCTTAAATATGCAAAGCACTGTTTGACAATGAGTATAGTAGATGGCTTTTGAGGATTGTTAGACAAGGAGTAAACCCATGTGATCACATTGGTAAATGTTCTCTATGGGAACTATTTGCAATACATTCAGGTGGGAGAGATGCTGAAGTACACCAGGAAGCAAGAAGATGGGCTCACTAAAACTGGTCTGTTGTTTTACATATTTTGCACAGCACAGTTGAAACACATGAGTGACAAGAGGCAAACCTGAAACCAAGATGGCACAGATTTACCAGAAAGGAAACGGAGGGAAGTACAAGATTATTTAAAACTGTGGAAAAGTGACTCCATGGTATCTCCAATATTTTTCTTTTCTTTTTCTTTATAAGCTCTACAATGTCTTTCCACTCATATTTAAATATCTTCCTGGACCACATCAAACAGTTTTTAAAAACTGGGAGAAACTGAAATCGATTGTTGCAAATATGATAGACCGTCACAGAAAAGACTGGAATCCTGATGAGCCGAGAGACTTCGTTGATGCTTTCCTGACAGAAATGACAAAGGTGAGGAAGATGTGGGCTGGGTATTCTTAGAAAAATTATAATATGGTGGTTTAGAAGGTTCCAGTGGACCTTACATCATGTTGCCATGTATTTAATGGTACAACACCACACTGATTCACAACTAGACTAATCCCTATGCATGTTGGATATGTGAGCTTAGTCTGAGGACTGTGGACACTCTACCACAAAAATGTTCCAAGCTCTCAGAGGGCACTAATATCCTTTGCTATGCTATTCCTTAATCTTCAATACCAAGTATCTCGCATCCAGCAGTCAGTCACATATATGTGTTACCTGTGCAACATTGGGACACCACTCAGCAAAAACAATTTGAACAGTTGAAGTTTTTTGGTTCACAATTTTAGGGGTAGGTTTGATCTGTTCTCACAGAGAAGGATTAGCAGATCAACATAGCTCATGGTCTCAAAGGGTGTGGTGGAGTCTGCACATTATTATGTACCAGAAAGCAGATGGTAGAACCGAGGGCCTTTTACAACTTTGAGTACCTTCCCTGGTGATAGAGGAGTAGGTGGCAGAAAATAGTCAAACTGAAAGCTGAAATCAACCAGAAACAAAAAGAACAATACAAAGAATCAACAAAACCAGGAGCTGGTTGTTTGAGAAAATCAGCAAGTTAGACAAACCCTTAGCCAAACTAACTTTGGATACAGAGAGACAGTATCCAAATAAAAGAATCAGAATTGAAAAAGAAGACATAACAAAACATCATTAGGTTTCATTTCAAAAGCCTCCACTCCACAAATCAGAAAATTTAAATGAAATAATTTTCTAGACAGATACCACATCCCATATCAAGAGCAAATAAGTGATCAGAACAGTCCTAAAACACTTAAGGGAATAAAATCAGACATTAAAAGTTAACTACACTGGACCTTTGGTTCACTAACCAAAAACTAAACACTGGTTAGACTGAGAGCCCCAACACATATGTAGCAGATATGTAGCTTGATCATTCTGTGGGTCTCCCAACAATTGGAACAGGGGATATCCCTAAAGCTGTTACCTGTCTATGAAATCCATTCTCCAACTGGGCTGCCTAAGTAGGGGAGTATGCAGCCAAACCTGTAGAGACTTGATGCTCCAGAATTGGGGGATACTTAAGGTAGACTCCCTCCATCTCAGAGGAGAAGGTAAGGGGATGAAGAGGCAAGCCAAGTAATCAAGATGGGAAGGGATTTCTGGGAGGGGGAGCAGTGATTATGGTATAAATGAATTAATAAATTAATTAATTATAAAAATATAAAATTAACCGGAGAACATGAAAAAAGAGAAAAACAAAACAATAAATTAGTTAATTAATAAAATAATGAGGAAATCCTCTTTTTAAAAGTACACAATACCTTTTTAGTACCCAGACAAGACTACTACAAGTTTCAATGAAGAAAATCTCATCGCTACCACTCTGGACCTCTTCTTTGCTGGAACAGAGACAACATCCATAACATTGCGCTGGGCTCTGCTCTACATTACGCTCAACCCAGAAGTACAAGGTGAGCATATACTGAGTGCACCCGGAAAAGGCTAAATGGTGCTTCTGAAAGATGTTACATAGATGGGGCCAGAAGATTGAAGAGTGGAGTAGAAAGACATGGAACAGCTGTGAGATGAAGTATTGTAAATACAGGTCATGGCCTTCATATGCCCTATCAGGATTGGGATGAGTCTAGAATACAGACTTTATAGCCTATCTTTGAAGGAGCTTCAGTTCTAGAACTAAATAGAGAAGTCAGCTGTCTTTGTGGTAGGCTCTATCAGAAAGTGAGAGTGTCTCATAAATATCCACTCAGCTTGTTTTTCCTTTTCAAAACTAACATCTTGTTTTATACTGGATATCATCAAAGTGACTTTGTCTGATACCTAGCATCAAATTCATGCTACCTCTGTCTGTCCAGACTCAGTCAAACACATTTTGCCCCTTGCCTCCCTGTATTATATCTTCTCATTGCCCTTAGTTTCACCACTAAGTAGGGTTTGGGCTATCTACTAAAAAAATATAATGTTTCAATTTCTTGAGCTTCCAAGAGAATCTTCTCATATACTACGCCCAAATATGTTTTAAATTATGTCAAGAATTTAATGGCTCTCTGCACCCAAATCTCACTCTCTGCACCCAAATCCCGTGGGAGGGAGAGCTAAACCTTCAGAGAGGCAGACAAGCCTGGGAAACCAGAAGAGACTGCTCTCAGTACATACATCTCGGACGCCAGAGGAAAACACCAAAGGCCATCTGGAACCCTGGTGAACTGAAGCTCCCGGAAGGGGCGGCACAGGTCTTCCTGGTTGCTGCCTCCGCAGAGAGCCCGTGGGCAGCACCCTGCGAGAAAACTTGAGCCTCGGGACCACAGGTAAGACCAACTTGTCTGTTGCAAGAAGGCTGCCTAGTGAAATCAGGACACACAGAGGCGGAATTCCTCTAGGACCGGGCACGTCCTGTGTTACCGGAAGTCCCACACCCGCGGATCCCGGCCCGCAGCAGCTCTCTGCTCCCAGACCCCGTGAGAGAGAGACCCAACCGCCTGGTCAGGTGGGCACTCCTGAGGCTGCATAAGCTCCCGGAAGGGGCGGCACAGGTCTTCCTGGTTGCTGCCACCGCAAAGAGCCCGTGGGCAGCACCCCGCGAGTGAACTTGAGCCTCGGGACCACAGGTAAGACCACATTTTCTGCTGCAAGAAAGCTGCCTGGTGAACTCAAGACACAGGCCCACAGGAACAGCTGAAGACCTGTAGAGAGGAAAAACTACACGCCCGAAAGCAGAACACTCTGTCCCCATAACTGACTGAAAGAGAGGAAAACAGGTCTACAGCACTCCTGACACACAGGCTTATAGGACAGTCTAGCCACTGTCAGAAATAGCAGAACAAAGTAACACTAGAGATAATCTGATGGCGAGAGGCAAGCGCAGGAACACAAGCAACAGAAACCAAGACTACATGGCATCATCAGAGCCCAATTCTCCCACCAAAACAAACATGGAATATCCAAACACACCAGAAAAGCAAGATCTAGTTTCAAAAATCATATTTGATCATGATGCTGGAGGACTTCAAGAAAGACGTGAAGAGCTCCCTTAGGGAAACACAGGAAAACATTAATAAACAAGTAGAAGCCTACAGAGAGGAATCGCAAAAATCCCTGAAAGAATCGCAAAAATCCCTGAAAGAATTCCAGGAAAACACAATCAAACAGTTGAAGGAATTAAAAACGGAAATAGAAGCAATAAAGAAAGAACACATGGAAACAACCCTGGATATAGAAAACCAAAAGAAGAGACAAGGAGCTGTAGATACAAGCTTCACCAACAGAATACAAGAGATGGAAGAGAGAATCTCAGGAGCAGAAGATTCCATAAAAATCATTGACTCAACTGTCAAAGATAATGTAAAGCGGAAAAAGCTACTGGTCCAAAACATACAGGAAATCCAGGACTCAATGAGAAGATCAAACATAAGGAGAATAGGTATAGAAGAGAGTGAAGACTCCCAGCTCAAAGGACCAGTAAATATCTTCAACAAAATCATAGAAGAAAACTTCCCTAACCTAAAAAAAGAGATACCCATAGGCATACAGGAAGCCTACAGAACTCCAAATAGATTGGACCAGAAAAGAAACACCTCCCGTCACATAATAGTCAAAACACCAAACGCACAAAATAAAGAAAGAATATTAAAAGCAGTAAGGGAAAAAGGTCAAGTAACATATAAAGGCAGACCTATCAGAATCACACCAGACTTCTCGCCAGAAACTATGAAGGCCAGAAGATCCTGGACTGATGTCATACAGACCCTAAGAGAACACAAATGCCAGCCCAGGTTACTGTATCCTGCAAAACTCTCAATTAACATTGATGGAGAAACCAAGATATTCCATGACAAAACCAAATTTACACAATATCTTTCTACAAATCCAGCACTACAAAGGATAATAAATGGTAAAGCCCAACATAAGGAGGCAAGCTATACCCTAGAAGAAGCAAGAAACTAATCGTCTTGGCAACAAAACAAAGAGAGTGAAAGCACACAAACATAACCTCACATCCAAATATGAATATAACGGGAAGCAAAAATCGCTATTCCTTAATATCTCTCAACATCAATGGCCTCAACTCCCCAATAAAAAGAAATAGATTAACAAACTGGATACGCAACGAGGACCCTGCATTCTGCTGCCTACAGGAAACACACCTCAGAGACAAAGACAGACACTACCTCAGAGTGAAAGGCTGGAAAACAACTTTCCAAGCAAATGGTCAGAAGAAGCAAGCTGGAGTAGCCATTCTAATATCCAATAAAATCAATTTTCAACTAAAAGTCATCAAAAAAGATAAGGAAGGACACTTCATATTCATCAAAGGAAAAATCCACCAAGATGAACTCTCAATCCGAAATATCTATGCCCCAAATACAAGGGCACCTACATACGTAAAAGAAACCTTACTAAAGCTCAAAACACACATTGCACCTCACACAATAATAGTGGGAGATTTCAACACCCCACTCTCATCAATGGACAGATCATGGAAACAGAAATTAAACAGTGATGTTGACAGAGTAAGAGAAGTCATGAGCCAAATGGACTTAACGGATATTTATAGAACATTCTATCCTAAAGCAAAAGGATATACCTTCTTCTCAGCTCCTCATGGTACTTTCTCCAAAATTGACCATATAATTGGTCAAAAAACGGGCCTCAACAGGTACAGAAAGATAGAAATAATCCCATGCGTGCTATTGGACCACCACGGCCTAAAACTGGTCTTCAATAACAATAAGGGAAGAATGCCCACATATACGTGGAAATTGAACAATGCTCTACTCAATGATAACCTGGTCAAGGAAGAAATAAAGAAAGAAATTAAAAACTTTTTAGAATTTAATGAAAATGAAGATACAACATGCCCAAACTTATGGGACACAATGAAAGCTGTGCTAAGAGGAAAACTCATAGCGCTGAGTGCCTGCAGAAAGAAACAGGAAAGAGCATATGTCAGCAGCTTGACAGCACACCTAAAAGCTCTAGAACAAAAAGAAGCAAATACACCCAGGAGGAGTAGAAGGCAGGAAATAATCAAACTCAGAGCTGAAATCAACCAAGTAGAAACAAAAAGGACCATAGAAAGAATCAACAGAACCAAAAGTTGGTTCTTTGAGAAAATCAACAAGATAGATAAACCCTTAGCCAGACTAACGAGAGGACACAGAGAGTGCGTCCAAATTAACAAAATCAGAAATGAAAAGGGAGACATAACTACAGATTCGGAGGAAATTCAAAACATCATCAGATCTTACTATAAAAACCTATATTCAACAAAACTTGAAAATCTTCAGGAAATGGACAACTTCCTAGACAGATACAAGGTATCGAAGTTAAATCAGGAACAGATAAACCAGTTAAACAACCCCATAACTCCTAAGGAAATAGAAGCAGTCATTAAAGGTCTCCCAACCAAAAAGAGCCCAGGTCCAGACGGGTTTAGTGCAGAATTCTATCAAACCTTAATAGAAGACCTCATACCAATATTATCCAAACTATTCCACAAAATTGAAACAGATGGATCACTACCGAATACCTTCTACGAAGCGACAATTACTCTTATACCTAAACCACACAAAGACACAACAAAGAAAGAGAACTTCAGACCAATTTCCCTTATGAATATCGACGCAAAAATACTCAATAAAATTCTGGCAAACCGAATTCAAGAGCACATCAAAACAATCATCCACCATGATCAAGTAGGCTTCATCCCAGGCATGTAGGGATGGTTTAATATACGGAAAACCATCAACGTGATCCATTATATAAACAAACTGAAAGAACAAAACCACATGATCATTTCATTAGACGCTGAGAAAGCATTTGACAAAATTCAACACCCCTTCATGATAAAAGTCCTGGAAAGAATAGGAATTCAAGGCCCATACCTGAACATAGTAAAAGCCATATACAGCAAACCAGTTGCTAACATTAAACTAAATGGAGAGAAACTTGAAGCAATCCCACTAAAATCAGGGACTAGACAAGGCTGCCCACTCTCTCCCTACTTATTCAATATAGTTCTTGAAGTTCTAGCCAGAGCAATCAGACAACAAAAGGAGATCAAGGGGATACAGATCGGAAAAGAAGAGGTCAAAATATCACTATTTGCAGATGATATGATAGTATATTTAAGTGATCCCAAAAGTTCCACCAGAGAACTACTAAAGCTGATAAACAACTTCAGCAAAGTGGCTGGGTATAAAATTAACTCAAATAAATCAGTTGCCTTCCTCTATACAAAAGAGAAACAAGCCGAGAAAGAAATTAGGGAAACGACACCCTTCATAATAGACCCAAATAATATAAAGTACCTCGGTGTGACTTTGACCAAGCAAGTAAAAGATCTGTACAATAAGAACTTCAAGACACTGAGGAAAGAAATTGAAGAAGACCTCAGAAGATGGAAAGATCTCCCATGCTCATGGATTAGCAGGATTAATATAGTAAAAATGGCCATTTTACCAAATGCAATCTACAGATTCAATGCAATCCCCATCAAAATACCAATCCAATTCTTCAAAGAGTTAGACAGAACAATTTGCAAATTCATCTGGAATAACAAAAAACCCAGGATAGCTAAAACTATCCTCAACAATAAAAGAACTTCAGGGGGAATCACTATCCCTGAACTCAAGCAGTATTACAGAGCAATAGTGATAAAAACTGCATGGTATTGGTACAGAGACAGACAGATAGACCAATGGAATAGAATTGAAGACCCAGAAATGAACCCACACACCTATGGTCACTTGATTTTTGACAAAGGAGCCAAAACCATCCAATGGAAAAAAGATAGCAGTTTCAGCAAATGGTGCTGGTTCAACTGGAGGTCAACATGTAGAAGAATGCAGATTGATCCATGCTTATCACCCTGTACAAAGCTTAAGTCCAAGTGGATCAAGGACCTCCACATCAAACCAGACACACTCAAACTAATAGAAGAAAAACTAGGGAAGCATCTGGAACACATGGGCACTGGAAAAAATTTCCTGAACAAAACACCAATGGCTTACGCTCTAAGATCAAGAATCGACAAATGGGATCTCATAAAACTGCAAAGCTTCTGTAAGGCAAAGGACACTGTGGTTAGGACAAAACGGCAACCAACAGATTGGGAAAAGATCTTTACCAATCCTACAACAGATAGAGGCCTTATATCCAAAATATACAAAGAACTCAAGAAGTTAGACCGCAGGGAAACAAATAACCCTATTAAAAAATGGGGTTCAGAGCTAAACAAAGAATTCACAGCTGAGGAATGCCGAATGGCTGAGAAACACCTAAAGAAATGTTCAACATCTTTAGTCATAAGGGAAATGCAAATCAAAACAACCCTGAGATTTCACCTCACACCAGTGAGAATGGCTAAGATCAAAAACTCAGGTGACAGCAGATGCTGGCGAGGATGTGGAGGAAGAGGAACACTCCTCCATTGCTGGAGGGATTGCAGACTGGTACAACCATTCTGGAAATCAGTCTGGAGGTTCCTCAGAAAATTGGACATTGAACTGCCTGAGGATCCAGCTATACCTCTCTTGGGCATATACCCAAAAGATGCCCCAACATATAAAAGAGACACGTGCTCCACTATGTTCATTGCAGCCTTATTTATAATAGCCAGAAACTGGAAAGAACCCAGATGCCCTTCAACAGAGGAATGGATACAGAAAATGTGGTACATCTACACAATGGAGTATTACTCAGCTATCAAAAACAACGAGTTTATGAAATTCGTAGGCAAATGGTTGGAACTGGAAAATATCATCCTGAGTGAGCTAACCCAATCACAGAAAGACATACATGGTATGCACTCACTGGTAAGTGGCTATTAGCCCAAATGCTTGAATTACCTTAGATGCCTAGAACACATGAAACTCAAGACGGATGATCAAAATGTGAATGCTTCACTCCTTCTTTAAATGAGGAAAAAGAATACCCTTGGCAGGGAAGGGAGAGGCAAAGATTAAAACAGAGACTGAAGGAACACCCATTCAGAGCCTGCCCCACATGTGGCCCATACATATACAGCCACCCAATTAGACAAGATGGATGAAGCAAAAAAGTGCAGACCGACAGGAGCCGGATGTAGATCGCTCCTGAGAGACACAGCCAGAATACAGCAAATACAGAGGCGAATGCCAGCAGCAAACCACTGAACTGAGAATAGGTCCCCCGTTGAAGGAATCAGAGAAAGAACTGGAAGAGCTTGAAGGGGCTTGAGACCCCATATGTACAACAATGTCAAGCAACCAGAGCTTCCAGGGACTAAGCCACTACCTAAAGACTATACATGGACTGACCCTGGACTCTGACCCCATAGGTAGCAATGAATATCCTAGTAAGAGCACCAGTGGAAGGGGAAGCCCTGGGTCCTGCTAAGACTGAACCCCCAGTGAACTAGACTCTGGGGGGGAGGGCGGCAATGGGGGGAGGGTTGGGAGGGGCACACCCATAAGGAAGGAGAGGGGGTAGGGGGATGTTTGCCTGGAAACCGGGAAAGGGAATAACACTCAAAATGTATATAAGAAATACTCAAGTTAATAAAAAAAATAAAAAAATAAAAAAAGAGAGAATAACTATCAAAAAAAAAGAATTTAATGCATGGCAAATTGCTGTCATCCATCACAAAGCTTTGCACATGGATTGTATCTGCACAGGGACTTTCCCACCTTCAGAAATAGTGACCCATCCCATCATGTTATTCCTCTGATTATAGAAGACATTTTCAGGTGAGTGATAAGAATACTCTTCATGTCATAGAACATTTCTCCACTCTAGAACACTCAAGCCAACTATGTTGTCATATGATGAAAATAAGAGTAGTGATCATAATGTCACCCATTAGTAAAGATCAAGTGGTCATTTCTTGAGTTTCATCCACTTTATGATACAAGGCCTTCCACTGATCTGGAACTCACCAAGTAGACAAGGCTCTCTTGTCAGTTAGTCACAGGAATCTGCCTCACACAGAACACTGAAGAGAAATATATTTCACCATACCTGGATTTTAACATGAATTTTAGGGATCACACTCAGATTCTCATGTTTGCATAACTATATCTTTACTTAATGAACTTTATTTCATGCCCAACTTTATCCTTATTGATCAAAATGTATATGCCATTATATCGATATATCTGTCTTTATCTATATATATGTTTGCTACCAAGAATTCTGTTGCCGTGCTATATAATGCTATAACCAAAGCTAATTTATGAATGTGAGACTTTATTTTCACTGATTGATTCTATGCAGGAAGAAGAGCAGTGGGGAGAAAAGTCAGGAACTGTGACATCATATCTCAACAGAAAAACACAAAGTTCAGAGAAAAGTGGAAGTAGTTCAAGGATAGAAACCCTCAAAACCATTCCCATAAACATTTTCCTCAAACAAGTCTGTGCTTCCATAAGGGCCCATGGATTCCCAAATACTATCATCTCCTTGGACTGTCTAAATAGTAAAGCCTATATTTTACATTTCCCTTTTAATACTCTTCATTTGGGCCTTTGGTCTCTATAGACTTGTGGTATTTTCTGATGCAAAATGCATTTAATCTAACTTTAAAAGTCCCCATAGTCTTTGACAGTCTATACTATTCAAAAGTCCAAATTCTCTCCAGACACTGAAGGCAATCTCTTGAATGTACCCCACAATAAAACAAAATGCATATTTAAATACATCAAGCATATACCAGAAGAAAATATACATGCTAACCTCAAAAGGAAAAAATAAAGATACAGGAAGAAAATACAGAACAAAGCAAAAATGGAACTGAAGGTGTCAAATAACAATTCTTGTAACCCCATGGATGATGCCTGAAACTTCAGTTTCATGGGATGAGCAACATGGTGTTTCTTTGTAAACAGAACACTGGATGAAATGTAAAAAGACAACATCTTGGATACAACTTCTCTCTCTTCACAAGAAAGAAGTATGCTTTGAAGCTAACAGCCCCCCCCACCCCACCCCCGTTTTCTTGCAGAAAAAGTACACTCTGAGATTGATAGAGTGATTGGCCATGGGAGGCTGCCAAGTACAGATGACCAAGATGCCATGCCCTACACCAATGCTGTCATCCATGAGGTTCTGAGGATGGGCAACATCATCCCCTTGAATGTTCCCAGGGAAGTGACAGCTGATAGCACATTGGCTGGATTCCACCTGCCTAAGGTAACCTTGCATTTTTAGCTTCCAATTTCCAGTCAATTGTTGTCATTATTGGAGGAACCCAATCATAAAAAGTAAAACTTATTTCTGACCCAAGAAACCATTTAAAATTAAAGATTTTATTCATAACAGAATGTGAGCATTCCTCCTATGTGTTTAAGCAATATTTATGTATATCATGGGGAATACAGAAAGGGAAATACCCTGGTTAAATTTGTTCAGTCAAAGACAGCTTTATTTGCTAAAGAATACTCTCTTGTCTTCTTGTGCTAGTGCTCACTCATAAGAGCCAATATTTCTTTGCCATTTGTGAACTCACAGGTGGTTTCCCATCATTTTCTTACTCTCTCACAGTTGAGAACTTTCTATCTCATAAAGAAATCTAGTCCAATCTGAAATAGTAACTCTAAAAAAGGAAAAAACCATATCATTGCCAAAAAAGCAACACAAAACATGTATTAAGAATTCTTATTTTTCAAATAGTTACTAAATCCTCTTTTCATAAGTTTGATCCTTTCTTTATTCAGTAGAAATTGTGATTAGGTGAAATAAGTTTAGATAATGTCCCTCTACGACAATATACAGTAACCTAACCTTGGTATTTAGGAATAAACCTGTTCTGATAATTTTTCCTGCTCAGGAATTATTATATTAGTTATTGAAAGATCTCCCCTATACTTTTAACCCTGGATCTCTCTTACAGTCATTCTGATCACAGACCCTAACATATGATCTACTCAGGATTTCTGCAGAGATCTCTCCTGAGAATGTCATACTCTCTCTGTTCAAGGCACAATTATTATCCTCTCCATTCTTTCTCTACACTGTATACCAAACAAAATCTGACATTTCTTCATAGTAGCAAATTAAAGGCCTGAGGTTTCAGTTCAGCATGGCATCCAGTGGGAGGCACAACAGAGCAAGCTTCAAGTTTATAGCCAGGAAGCAGAAAGACTGCAGGAGGCTATCCTCCAACCCCATTAATTCTATCCAGTTCTTCAGTGTTGGAGAAGGTACCACATATCAGGAAACTCTACTGCCAATAGGTAGTGAACTCACACAGATGCTATCACTGTTGTTTTATTACGATAGCCTCGACAATCATAAATTACTCAGAATGTGTTGTTACACAGTAAAGTCTTCAGAGTTTAGAACAGATGAGTCTATTCTGGAAACACAGATACAACCATAACTATAACATCTAGAAACAGAAAACCTCAACTATGTCATTGACAATGGCTTGTCAATTTCAAATATAGCTCAGCTCTAGACACTGACAGTCTAACTGGATAGGATGCAAGTGAATCAAACCACCAAGGCTTTGATTTTACTTGGATTTAGTTTCAGAAATGGCTGCATCTCTGCCCACTGTCTGACTCTAAGAAAACTGTTTATCTCTCATAGCATTGTTTCCTACGCCTCTATCATTACAGAATAATGTATAGTCTTCACAGGGAGAGATCATTAATAAAGAGCTTCCCACTCGATATAACAGTTATAATTTTTATTGTTTACACACCTTAAGATTTTTCTGTCTGTAAAACATTCTGAAGAAAGTGACCATGTAAGTGGCAGATTATAAATTATGAGAGTGTCCAGAGGAAAGCATCCTGTGCTGTCTAGAGGTAGGTAGGCTGGGACGAGACCCAGAGCCTGGGAAGAACAAGAAAGATTCTAAAGTAAAAGGTGCAGGTTCTGAATAGAGAGGTAGTAGGCTTTAGTCTGACAGCATGAGGGAGGATTAGTATTCATGTCAAGGAGACAATGATTTTTTTCTTTTATTTTTTTTAAATTTACACTTCAAATGTTATTCCCTTTCCTGGTTTCTGGGTTTCCCGGTTTCCCAGACATAAGCCCCCTATCCCATCCCCGTCCCTGTCTTCTATAAGGGTGTTCCCCACCCCATCCACCCCCTTCTCATCCCTTCGACATTCCCCTACACTGGGGGGTCCAACCTTGGCAGGACCAAGGGTTTCTCCTTCCATTGGTGCCCAACAAGGCCATCCTCTGCTACATATGCAGCTGGAGCCATAGGTCAGTCCATGTAGAGTCTTTGGGTAGTGGTTTAGTCCCTGGGAGCTCTGGTTGGTTGGCATTGTTCTTATGGGGTTGTAAACCCCTTCAGATCTTTCAATCCTTTCTCTAACTTATCCAACGTGAATTCCATTCTCAGTTCAATGGTTTGCTGCTAGCATTCGGCTCTGTATTTGACAAGCTCTGGCTGTGTCTCTCATGAGACATCTATACCCTGTTCCTATCAGCATGCCCTTCTTAGCATCATCAATTTTATCTAGTTTTGGTGTGTGTGTGTGTGTGTGTGTGTGTGTGTGTGTGTGTGTGTGTGTGTATTGTATACCCATGTGGGGCAGGCTCTAAATGGCCATTTTTTCAGTCTCTGCTCCAAACTTTGCCTCCATATCCCCTCCTATGAATATTTTTTAAGAAGAAGACAATGTTTAAAGGGGATGGGAATTGGGGTTGGGGATTTAGCTCAGTGGTAGAGTGCTTGCCTAGGAAGCGCAAGGCCCTGGGTTCGGTCCCCAGCTCCAAAAAAAAGAAGCAAAAAAAAAGGGGGGGATGGGAATTATTACAAAACTGAGAAAGGAAATACCAGCATGTGGCATCGTAGGCAGTAGGGAAATCTGGCTCTGGAGAATCAAAGAATGCCACTTCACATACTGAAGAGTGGGTAAAGAAAATGATGAGAAATGGGAGTGTGTGGTTATTAAGCTCTATTCGTGCTATAAGCATTGTCAGCTGTGGAACAGGTGAGGCTCTAAAATATCAAAGAGATAGGAAGAAATAATAACTTACATGACACAAGAGGGATTGAAAAAATGGTTTGAAAATTAGATGGGGTTGATGAGACATTATGAGGTAAAGACACACTCTGGGGAGCTCAGGCACCATGACAGAGAGAATGGTGGACTGGGCTTGCTTATGCTATATGCCTGATGTACACGTTCCTAACCCTGCTGAGAGAATGGGTTCTGAAGCTACATACTGAGAGCTAAGAAGAGAAAAGGGATCGTAGACACAACTTTTTTTCCCCAGACATCCCATATTCCTCACTGTAGGAAGTAGCTGGATTAAAGGTTTTTCACTCCCTTTATTTTCTCATGTATGGCCAAATGTCTTCTCCCTACTATATGCTGACCTATTCCCACAGACCAGAATTTTGTAATAAAAACAAATGCCTAATGTCCCTGAAATATCTTAAGCAGATACAGACCATCATTGATCTAAACTAAGGACAGGTTTTTGTGGGAGCTTAGGGTATGAACAGAAATGGAATATTAGGAAGCCCCATCCCTTGTGTCTAGATCTGTTCCGTATTTCAAGCCTTGAATCTTGGCTTTCTCCTTTAGGGCAAAATGATCCTGACCAATTTGACTGCTCTGCACAGGGACCCCAAAGAGTGGGCCACCCCAGACACCTTCAATCCAGAACATTTTTTGGAGAATGGACAGTTTAAGAAGAGAGACTCTTTTCTGCCTTTCTCAGTGGGTAAGTGGTAATGAGAAGGAAACCGGTCACAATCCTACCTCACCCCTTCCCTTCTCTTCTGCCTAGAGAACTCTGTTCTAATTTGACCATCTCCATATAGCTCGACCCAGTGCAGGTCCATAGTGTTATTTGCAGATCAGTACTTTCTAGACCTAGCACTGCTTCACATGGTTACTCTCTCTCAAGCCCTCCTTGGTTCTGTTGGAATTTTCAGCTCCCCATGTTTTATTTTCCACAACATTATAAACAGAAACCCAAAATCCCTGCCCCTTACCTGAAAGAAACCTAAATACATGTCATCTTTGAACAAAGTTTTTAAATGTTCAATTTATTTTTAAGTGCTACTCTCTCAAAGGTAAATATATTGTATTTGTAATGAGATGTGTAGGAGAAATGGGAGGGTGGCTACCTACTCACTATCATGGGAATTTTAAACAATATTGTAATCGCATTTGCATAACTGAATTGTGTTCTGTTCTAAACAAGAACCCCTCGAACAATTAAATCATTTGTCTTTTATGATTATAAGCATGCTTTTAAAATCTAATTACACAATTTGTGTTCTGTAACTTCATAGTTTTCTAGCCATCAGTTATAAAAAAAAATACTTGTAGTCTTCAATTGTTGAACCAGTAACAATGTAGTATAATACAATCATTTGCTTCTATGCATTGCACATATCTTTACAAATAATTTTGCAGTTCCTTAGTCCCATAAATATGCACTGAGCATATATTACATGTTAAACACACACAGGAAAATCATAGGATAAAAGTTTATTCATGGCATCCCCCTGGAACACGTGTTGCACTGCAGTCTTTCCAGCTGGAATCAGTGAACGGTGACAGAAATGGACACAGTCCTGGCCAAATATGCTGAAGCTGCAGCTGAAGCTTGGGGTCTACCTAATTTTCTCACACTGAATTTTGGGTTCCCTGATGCATCCTTCCGAATGTGACTAAATGTTCTGGGCTTCCCTGTGAGTGCCTAGATGAAATGGCTTTGTTCTCTTTGCTTTTTCCTGTGCTCCTGGGGCACCCTTGTTGACCATTCACAGTTCACTTTAAAAGGAAAGATAGCAGAATGTGTTCCTGTTCATAAAACACTTAAAAAGATTTGAATGATGGCTCAAAATCTCAGCTATTTCATTTACTCTAATTATGCTCAGTTACTGAGTCAGATCCCAAAAGTCTAGAATGTGACTCTTTTTACATCCCACCTAAGTGATTTAAGTTTTCTTTCCTAGCACTGCAGTGAAGGAAGGTAGCCATATCCCCAAGGCTTTCACTGGAAGTTGATCTTCTAGACCAAGTGAAGCTTGCACATGCCCAGTCTCTTCATATTGAAACATTTTTTTCCTCATAGAGGATTCATGGATAATGCCTTTAATTGTCTTCCTACCTGTACCAACTGTCACACCAGCCACACACAGAGAGCCACGGGTGTTTCCTGGGCTTCTTTGAAAGGGAAAAGGATCTAGTAGCCTTTAGCCCAGGCTGGGTTTGTTGGATTGCCCTCACTGAAACCATGTCTAGGAGGAAGTTTTGTTTGGTTAATCGTTTCAGAGATCTCAGCCTGTGGTAAGTTGGCTCATAGGTTTGTGGCTAGAGCAACACATTTTCTTAGAAGTGTTTGGCTGAAGAATATAGTCACCACATTGTTGCCTGAATGAAAGGGAAAGATGCTATGCATTTGCTGCGATTCCATTAGGGACATGACTCAAATGACCTACATTAAGCATATACACACTTAATTTTCTACCACTTCCCAATGGTGCCACCGTCAATATAGTAACTGAATTGGTTACTGTTCTATTGATGTGAGGATATACCATGACCAAGGCAATTCTTATAAAAGAAAATATTTAATTGGGGGACTTGGTTCCAGATTCGTAAGATTAGTCCGTGATCATTATGGCAAGAAATAGACAGGCATTGCACTGTAGGATTAGCTGAGAGTTTTACATTCTGATCCACAGGCAGAGTTAGGGAGGGGGAGAGAGACAGAGACAGAGACAGAAATACAGAGGCAGAGATCAAGACAGACAGACAGAGACAGAGAGAGAAAGAGAGAGAGACAGAATCAGAGTCAGACAGAGACACAGAAAAACACGTAGAAGGAGTGTTCTGGTTTTGCCCACTTCCAGTGACATACCTCCCTCAACAAGGCCAGGCTTCCTAATATTTCTCAAAACACTTTCACTCCCTGGACACTACTTATTCATATATATGAGCCTATGAAGGCCATTCTTTCTCAACCCACCATAATAAAATCAAAATTATCCATTTTACTGGCCAACCTTTCAGTCACATGCTCTATACTGAAATGCAAGTTTCGATCTGCCCAGGAAGGCTCAGGAACAAAGAGACTATTTCACATTATTGCCAAATGAGGAAGGATTAACTTCATGACAAGGACAGGTTCGGGCATAGTCACAGAGTTTTTGGCAGGTCATGTCCCTAACTCGGGCTCCTATCTTTGTTTATCATGATATGTGGACTCTTACAGGAGAATCTTTGGAATTTACTAAGTTGCTAGTCATATTCATGGCAGGTAACAGGAGCAGCATGAGAAGAACAGAGATAAAAAAAAACATGATAGTAAAATCACAGATTACTGTAAGATCCTGGCATCATATTAATACATATACAATGCACCTCTTCAGGTCTGATTTTATGTTATTTTTCTCAACAGCCTGTATTAAACAGATAGCATCGTGGATACATGCATCTATCAAAAAATTCTAAAATGTTTAATGTTTAAAACCAATAAAGCTTCTTATACATTAGCCCACAGAGAAGAATACATGCTATCTTTCCTGCTACCATGTCCTTGTTGGGCACCCTCTGAGGACAGAGGAAAGATATTCAAATAGTAATAATAGTTTTTTCTTGATGTTCAGCTAAGCATTATTGTTACAGTCTTTATAAATTTCCCTTTTTTTGAAGTTTTCCCTTTTTTCAGTCAAAAATGAATTATTTTCGAAGAAAGAAAGGACTTGATGACAAAGTAGATATTTTACTTGTTAAAGGGTTTGCCTTGGAAACACAGAATATAATACAATCTCCAGAGCATACAGAGAAAGGTGGGGCACGTTGGCATGCGCTTATAATCCTAGCACTTGAAAGGAGAATTTCTTGAAATTCAGCAGTCAGGCTAAATTGGCAAGTTCTAAAGAGTCAGGAAGCTGTGTTAAAAAGTGGGAGGTCTGGCACATGAGGATCAACAACCTTGTCTGTCTTCTAGAACCTAAATCCATGTGCACACATGTGTACATACAGTGAGCAAACTTATGCATGAAGACATCAATAATAATAGGAACTTAAATATGGGTTAGGGTCTAGATTGAACATCGTAGTACTGTTTACATACTTGATGAGGATGTTCCCAGAGGAAGAGAACAATGGAGTGCTAGAGTTGTCCTTCATCATCATAAATTACCCATAGGAAACTTGATATTTGAGAGAGAGTATGATGAGAGGACAGGTATAAAAACAGATATAGATACAAATACATGTGTTTATACAAACATTTCGATGAATACTCAGTGTGAAAGTGTATATGGTGTGAAGTGACCCAGAGCAATGACTCCCAGATTTATGAGAATACTTTGTGCCAAGGTCTTACCTCCTACATATTATTATTCAATGCAAAGAACCAGGATATCTAGGGGAAATGTCAATTCCCAGGGCTGGCAAAAAAAAAAAAAAAAAAAAAACAGAAGTCTGAGACATATTATACCAAAGATCAAGAAATGCTCTAATTGCACAGTCAGAAAGATATTAGACACAAGCTACTGGACACAAAGTCAAGGGTGAGTTCAGGATTTACAGGAGGAAGGTGGGAAAACCAGTGCCAAGATGCACCAAAGTCAGCTGAGAAAGTGATTCATCTTTTGGTTTTGTCTGACAGGAAAGAGAGCGTGCCCAGGAGAAAAACTGGCCAAGTCCGAGCTGTTCATTTTCTTCACTGCTCTTATGCAAAACTTTACCTTCAAGGCCCCAACCAATGAGAAGCTGAGCCTGAAGTTGAGAAAGGGCCTCTCCCTTTACCCAGTCAGCTACCGCATCTGTGCTGTACCTAGATAGTGAAAGAGAAAAGAGAACAGGGAGATATGCTGCATGCTCTGAAGTTTCTGGGCCTTGCTCACAAGAAAAGAAAAAGATGTCACAGAATGAAGGTAATTCAAGAACTATTAAAGAAATTTGGCTTAGAAAATTGAATCTAATTTTTGGAATGCTAGTCCTTTAATTTGGTATTCAGCAAATCACTTATAAGCATAACTTTCCATCTAAAATTTCAAGGACAATTATGGTTCTTCCTATGAAGAAAATGAATTGCATTTAATTAAAATGAATTAAAACTTAAAAATCAAAATTGTAATTATATTAATTATAAATTGAACATGCTAATTTCTTCAGGAATTATATCTCTAGTGGTATGCTGTCAGTTTGCCTCCTTCCTCCTTTTATACACTTGTATTTATTTCTGGCTCATTGAAATGGTAGCTTAAAGTGATGCAAAGAGAGAATTAGAATCCAAACTGAGAGCTTCTCATTGCACCCACAGAAATGGTCATGAAACCTCTCAAGTATGATAGCACTGACCCTAATTTATAGAGTTCTGTTTCCAAGTGTTTCTGCAGACCAGCAGAACAGGGATGTTTTCTAATTCAATGGCAGACAAAGCAAGTGGCATAAAATCAATTGCCTTCTTTGTTTTAATTTTCACTGGCTTCTTGTGAATTTCACATTATGTACCCCTTTCCCTCTCACTTCTCCCTCATATTATATCCACTCTTCATCTTTGCAACCTCCCTCTGAGAATAAAACATATTCTTGTGAAGATGTAGTGTGTCACAGTGTGTCTAACAACGTACACTTTTGTTCATATATCTTTGCTTACAAATGTTCACTGCAATGAGTTATTTATCTAGTAGGAGGTCTTTGGTTCCTCTTACACTATTAATACTGGTACCTCATTGGGACTCTTCTAGGATATTCGGTTGATGGCTTGTGTCATAGATATCTTGTTTAGGATCTGTAAGACCCGCCCCTTCATGTATTACAGAAGTTCATGAATGGGATAGAGATATTGGAGAGGGCACATTCAAACACCTGGATATGAACCTGAGAGGTATCTGAGCTGGTTAGCCCACCAACTCTCCTATACTCAAACTACTAGGACTCAATCTCCTGCCTTGCCCTGGCTGTGCCATCCAATGCATAGCCAAATATCCTGCCTTCATGGCCTTCTAAGTTCACTTGTCCTTGCACATACCATCAGAACCTGCTCCACTGTGCTTCCCAGGGGAGATACAGGGCCACTTTTCTAAGTACTGCATCAGGAGAGATGTTATCTGTCCCTTCTCTCATTTCCTCTGGATTTTCTCACCAGCAATGACCACAACCAGATCCAGGTAATACTGTTTCCAATGTTTTGTGCAGGGGCTTCTCTCCTGAGTGCCGCATCTAGCGAGGAAGAGATACAGTTTTCCTAGTCTCCTGACACCAGGACCAACTCTCCTAACTGTCACAGGTGTCAAGAGACAAAGGAGGGGGTGGGGGCATCTCTCCCTCATTCTTTCCATCACAAAGCAGACCACAGTCAGGACTGACTCCCCAGAGCCCAGACCCTCAAGGCCCAATCACCTGTAACTCGAATTTCCTGGGCCTGCTCTATTGTGCTGGCCAGGAGGTACAGTGCCAACTCTCTCAGATGTTGCAGCAAATCAGGGAAAGGGACATCACTCCTGCTCTCATGACCCTAGGGTCAATTCTCCCTCCTGCCATAAATATCAAAATCAGTTTCCTTTTATATGTTGGAGTTTGACCTTGGACCTAGAACTATGTCTTATGTCACAGATAAGCAAAAGCTGAAAATAGATTTGGAAGACAAATGCAATTGAAGGGCCTTTATAGCTGTGAGCATAGCAAATTGGCTCTGGCAAGCTTTGTTCCTCCTACTTTGTCTCTGCTTTGCTAAAGTGTTAAATTACACTCCAAAAGTTAGTCACCAATATCTATTCCCTTAGTGGCCACTTCCTTTCCCCGAATCTGACCAGCAAAGTCTAACTACCTTTCTTACTCAGGATTTGTATTCCTAAACAAACATCATGACTGAGAAAAATTAGTACCAGGAGTGGGGTATTCCTCTCATAAACTGACCATGTTTTGGGGTGGACTGTGGAAGGACTCTGGAACTTTGAACTAGAAGAGCCAATGGGCTGTTAAGAGCTCTTTGGGATGCTCTGTAGGAGCTTGAGAGATAATATTGAGAACAGTGCAGAAGATGGAGGCCTGGCTTGTGAAATTCAGAGGGAAGATTAAAGACTTTTTTCAGGAGTATTGCTGTTTTAATTGTGAAGATTCTGTGGTTTTGGTTAGCTGGGGCTGAAGAATCATCTGTGATTAACAAGATACTAGAACTACTAAAACAAAACCTTTGCATTACTGGGACTACTGATGCTAGTCAGCTGGTGCTAAGAAATTAGTGGTGATTAACAAGAGACCAGTATCATTGAGGTGAAATCTTCTCGGAAGTGTTTTCTGAGAGCACAAAGAGGCTGTGTTCCAGAGAACACACGGTTGTACCTTGTGCTGTGGCTAGACTTGGTAATGTGTAAGAGTCACCCACATGGTACTGGTTTTGAAGGCATGAAGGAATCATGAGAGCAGCTGAGGCTGGGTACTGTGAGAGGCCATGGAAGGACATTGGTGACAGTGTATCATCAGTTGCAATTGATGACCCAGAACTGAAGGGGTCATACAAAGAAGTTGAGGCTTGGCACCATGAAGAAAGCCTATGAGAGGCTATTGGTGAAACCTAGTTGCAGCAGAAGACAGCAGTGTTTTGGAAATGCCAGTACCATGAGATGACCACCAAGAACAGCAGCTGCAGTGGAGTACAGGCATCGGGAGCCTAGAAGACAAAGTGTGTGCTACAAAGGGCAGAGCTAGAGAAGTGACCGAAGCCCTTGGAGGAACCTATACGATTGTGAATGGATCCCAGACATTGGATGGTTGGAGTTTGATTTTGCTTTTGATTGTGACTGTGCCCTGAGCTTTTTCCCTCTTGAAGTAAGAAAGTATTTTAGTGGATCCACAGTTAAGATGAAAGACCCACCCCATGAGTCTTAACTCAGAGCTGCAACAGGCTTGAACGAGCCCAGGCACGCCCAGATACCTAGGGCCAAGTCACCGTTAAAACTAACAGACCATAAAAGGAAAGGAATACAGAACAGACTAGGAGTACCGGATCTGGCAGGAAGGGATAAGCCCCTAGCCCTCAACATTCAGGACGTCCCAGCCCGCACGTACTCTTTTACCATGTTACAACCTCATTCGAATATGATGCAAACCTGCCAATGTGTGTAGCTATACCTTATTACCTCATCATGTGAAATAACCAATCATATGTGAACATGTCTATATGCCTCGTTTAAATCCACCAATCCCCGTAACTATGCATCTGCTTCTGTACACCCGCTTCTGCTTCCCCAAACCCTATAAAAGCCCCATGCTGGAGCTGCTGGGCGCGCAAGTCCTCCGAAGAGACTGTGTGCCCGCAGGTACCTGTGTTTTCCAATAAACCCTCTTGCTGATTGCATCCGAGTGGCCTCGGCTCGGTCATTGGGCGCTTGGGGTCTCCTCCTGAGGGAAAGGTCCTCTCCGGAGGTCTTTCAAAGAGACTTTAGATTTTAAAAAGACTTTGAATTTTAAAAGATATTGTATATTTTAAATAGATTGAACTTTTAATATGTAAAGACTTGTGACTCCTAACGTTATTTAGATCTTGGTGATGAATAAGAAAATAAGAGTTGAGGCTTAATAGTGATGTGTTTTTGTGTCAACTTGTCACAAGCTGGAGTTATCACAGATAAAAGGAACCTCAGTTGTTGAAATGCCTTCATGAGACCCAGCTGTAAAGCATTTTCTCAATTAGTGATCAAAGAGGGAGGACACAGCCCATTGTGGGTAGTGTCAATCCCTGGGCTGGTAGTCTTGGGTTTTATAAGAGAGCAAGTTGAACAAGCCATGGGTAGCAAGCCAGTTAGACGTATCCCTCCATGGCCTCTGCATCAGCTCCTGCTTCCTGACCTGCTTGAGTTCCAGTCCTAACTTCCTATAGTGATGAATAGCAACGTGAAGTATAAGCTGAATAAACCCTTTCCTTTCCAACTTGCTTCTTGGTCATGATGTTTGTGTAGGAATAGAAACCCTGACTAAGACACTATCCAAGTATTGAAGATCAGATATCAAAAGCCTCGATTTGACTACCCTAATTAACATACCCAGTTACCAGAAACATACCTTAACACAGGGTTAGATGAAAATGACACAGGTCTTTCTCCTTATAAACTGCCATTTGCCTATGGGCTACATCTGTCTCCTTTCTATACAGAGGCAGTCCTTTGTCCTTCAAAGGTGAAAATATCCCTTCCCTTCTCCCTTGTACCCTTTCCCTTCTTCTTCCTCCTCTATTGCCAGTTTTTGCCTCTTACTGTGGGCTGTGAACCATGAGCCTGGTTCTTGGTTGAGCTAAAGGTTTGAAGCCCTAAAGGAACAGTAGGAGCTTTGCCTGCTCCCAGGTACCCAGCCCCTGTCATGTAGCTGCAATCCCTCCATAGAGTTGTGGCCATCAGTCACAGAAGGGAACCCCTGCCACAAGCCCTTCCACATGTAGATGAGGCATCCCTAACATCTCAGACTGAGACAATAGAAAAAGAGACTTGACCTGTGGTCACTTAAGCTCAAGACAAAGCTCTCCATGCAAATGAGGTACCTAAAGGCCCAGGGGGCATTGCCAGGAAGATTCCCTTTCCAGAAATTCCTCCATGCAAAAGGTATTTAATCTCAGGCCCATCCTGAGAAGTGGGGTACGGTTTTACATATTGACTTTCCACCATGACAATAAATTATTTGGAACCATGGACTGGCTTTTTACATCAAGATCTCTGGGCACCTTCCTAGCAATCATGCTGTTAGATCTACTTTCCTAGCGATAACCCCAAACTATTATTTACTATATTTCTACTTGACTGCTCTTAACTCCAATTGTGCAGTCCTGAGGACCATGATTTTTTATGGCTCTGTAAGACTTGAAGTGAGACTTAACGACTGGAAACATGCCCCCACACACACCCCAGCCCCTATTTCCAGCCCCACCCCCACCCCACCATCCCTGCCAAAGTGAAACACTAGAATGGAGTTCAATGCAAATGCAAGAGGTTTATTTTCCGGTGTGTCGGGTTGACCTTCAATCAGCCCCTCATGGCAAGTGAGTAGAAGGCTACCTCAAATGGCTATAACAAGCAGTTTTTATACTTTTTAGGGGTACAGGTTACTTCAGCAAGGTTACAGTTCAAACTTAGTGGCTAAGCATATTGACCTTTGAATCTATTGGTTAGCTCAGCTCATGTATCCCATAGTAGCTCTCCTCTCACCTCTCCTGCACATTCTAAAAATAGAACAAAAGTTGCAGCTTTTTCCATCCTTCCTCCTAGTACTCTCCCTTCAAGCCCACAATACCTCAATCACAACTATGTCTCTTCTGCTTAGCTATTGGCTGTTGAGATCTTTATAAACCAATCAGAATTATCTGGGGCATTCAGTGTCTTGCCTGTGGACTCTCTTGGGATAAACAGTCCAGTCTTGGGGGCTCTAAATTAGCATTAGAATACAAGCAGCACTCACTACAGATACACCCAAACTGGGTATCAGGAAGCAGTTTTATTTTATGCATACATCAATTCTAGAAGACATTAGTACATACATTTCGAACCCCTGGTATCACTAGATTATCTGTTTTACACATTTTTCCTATATATTGCTCTATGTACTCTGACTAGGTGTTTTAAACTACTATCTGCTAAAATCTAGAATGAGAGAGGAGGAGGGAGGCAGGGGGATTGCATGGTAGACATAAGAACAGTCTTAATGTATATTAGTACATAGTATGTCAGTTTGCACCAATATCTAGACTTAATGATGACCAGCCCACATTGTTTTTTTTTCTTTTGCCTTCCATCAGTTCTATTGGGCCTTCTTCTATTACCACAAAAAATTTTAGTAGGTTATAACCCTCACATAGGTTTGTGTCTATCTCTTTATGGTGTCTAGGTATGGAGTTACATCCACTCATTGGTCAGGTATGTCTAATAAGATTGAGAACTTGTTTATCTTGACAAGGGTTTAATATGCACATATGCCCTTACATTCCCAAATCACAATCATAAATTTATAAATTTATAGTGTGACAACCAGTATTGTCATTCCTCAGTCTGTGCTTCCTCTGTTGTACTAGAAAAATTGTCCTATTCATGTGTCCATCCACTTACACATTTTTTTCTCAATAGGGAGTCAAAAATGGATTATAAAATGCTGTGCCTCAAGGCAAACTTCATTCCGAAATCCACTGTCTTACATTGTATGAAGTAACTTAGCATGGTTAACATTGCTAGAATAATTTACTTATCTTTTTAAAAACAAACAAACCAATGCTGATACCTCACAGTGAGTCCCAAAAGCAGAAGAACTCAGGACAAAGGACTGTGTTGGCACAATGAACTTGGTGAATGGTATACGCAATGCCTACAGTCTTTAAAAATGAAGTCTGGTTCAATAGCTGGACTACATGAACCATGGGAAGGTTCGGGATATGACAAACCTGAGGTGTCTTCTAACCTGGTAACTAAGTATTAAAGATGGCTTCCTCTAATAGGAGACAGCTCAGTGAGAACAGAAAACTCCAGAGTTCTACCCCTCTAGTCCAGTCTTCTTTTTCTTGAGCTCATATAAGCCTGATGATATAACATTTTTGCTGACAACCAAAGGGAAAGATGAGGATTATAGGACGAAGCACCCACGATCATCCAGATGGGTCTTATGATTTCATAAAGACCTTTAAACCTGAAAACATGTGTTTCCTACCTCTAAAATGGGCTGTAGAGCAGAAATCTTACATCTACTGAAACAAGTAAGATTAAGAAATATGAAATGACTCTGCTTTCTGGATCCCAAGCCTTCTACCCACCCATACCCACCCACCCCTATACACATTCCCAGCCAGACCCCCACCTAACCCTATCCCCACCCTAACCCCCAACAAACCAGGCTGCAAGATACCTAAAGGCAGTAAAGGTAAGTTACAGCAAGCTGTTAGCCAATATTAAACTAAATGGAAAGACAGTTAATATAAATCCACTAAAATCAGGGACACGGCAAGGCTGCTCACACTCTCTGCATCTTTCAATATAGTACTTGAATTTCTAACTAAAGCAATAAGACAAATTAAGGAGATCAAGAAAATGTCATTTAGCAAGGAAGTCAAATTATCTCTATTCACAGATAATATGATAGTATACATAAGTGAAGTCCAAAATTCTCCCCAAGATTTCCTACAGTTGATAAAAAAAATCAACTCAAAAACAAAGAAACAAATAAACAAGTAGTTCTCCTTTATACAAATGATTCATTGAATGATAAATAAATTAGACAAATAGCACCCTTTACAATAGCTATAGGTAATATAAAATATCTTGGTGTACCTCTCAACAAGCAACAGAAAAAATGTGTTTGATAAGGAATTCCAGTCTCTTAAAGACACTGAGCTTGATAGAATTTGAAAAGATCTTCAATGTTCATGGATTGCTAGGATTGACATAGTAAAAATGACCATTTACCAAAAGCAAATTCAATACAATCCCATCAAAAATCCAATACACTTTTTTACATAAAATATCCAAGAAAAGAATATTTAAAAAGAATCATTGTAAAATGCCACCATGCTGTCTCCATTGCTGTCTTATTTTCCCTAACAGCTCTACAATATTTTTCCATGGATTATGAACTATGGCCCTGGATCACATCAGTTTTCAGAAACTGGGAAAAACTGAAATTGTTTGTTTCTTGTATGATTGACAACAAGCAGAGATGGGTACCCTGATGAGCCAAGTGTCTTCACTGACACTTTCCTCAAAGAAATGCAAATGCTAGGGAGTTACTCCATGTCTTTTTCTTACAGACAATGTATTTGTTTAATAGTTTTCAATTGATCTTGCAGCAGGCTACCACACTATTAGGGCTTTTACTTGGCAGATATTTATTCTCCTGCAGTTCTCATGGCTTTAATTCCTATGACTACACAAGGTTCATTGAAAGGCAATGGAAGCTACCATGCTGCCTTTCTAAAGTCCTAGAAAGCACTGATATCTTGGGTCCTGGTTCCTTCTTCTGTCTTCTGTTCCCAAACTATTGCATCTCTTTTTCTTTGATCTATTTTGTTTTGACCCTCCGTCCCCTTTTAAGGAAGTTCAGGATAATTGTCTTCTCTCAAATTAATCAAATGCACAAAGTGTGCTTTAGCTCATTGAGTACCATGTGAAGGTTCCAAAATTGAAGATATAGACAACTTTTTAGGTCATTAATTGTAAGTGAAAATTTGTAGTAATATGAACTCAATGGTGTCATTATAAATACAAAGTCCTGACTGCAAATGGCAGATACTTCCTTTTCATGCTCTTCTTTGCCTTTTACCCATACATGAAGAAAATAGATACAAAGGGAAAGTAACAATTAAACTTCAGAGCTCTATTTGTGGATAAGTCAGTCTAAAGGCAATTATTCACCCCATCTCAGTCCTACAGAAGGACACAGGCAAAATTCAGTTGAATGCTAGAGTTTGGTTTTAATGGATGGGTGTTGCATCTACCATCACATGATTGTATGTTATAAATACCATTTTATCTTACACTAGCAAACAGAAAACAGCCAATTTGGTATATTAGATATTTTTGCAACATGTGACAATAATTGGCAGAAACAATTTCAGAATTGGAAGGTTAATTTTTGGCTAATATTTAATTGGTACACCATGAAGTAAAATGAGTAAAATGTATGGGGAAAGGATGTAGTGGAGTCTGTTTATGTCATGGTAGATCAAGAAGCAGAAACTTGCTGGGACCTAGATCTTCGACACAGCCATAGGAATCCTCCTTATACTGACTGACTTCCTCCAGCTGGACCACATATGCCAATGTTTCAGACTATCCTAAAATAGGCAGCTAAGTCCCAAGTAGTCAAAACTTGAGCTTGTAAGAATCATTTTAGATTCAAATTATAACACTTTTTAAAAAGCTCTAACCTTAATAGGCCTCTATCACTGAATCTGTCCTATGACTTTGACTCATTAGATTATAGATCTCCTTCACTAGCCAAGACACCATAGCGAATTTCTTTCCTTGTTCTATTATGGTTCAACTTGGGACAGTATCAATAGAAACAATGTTTTATCCCCAGAAGTGAAGCTACATTACTTGTTACATAGAGTGGAGGTATGTGACCATCATTATTATAAGCAATGTAAAGAATGATGCTTTCAAAGGAAGTTAGAAAAGATGGAATTATATACCACAAAGAAAAAAGAAGGAATCAGTAAGTTGTTCTCTTTGGGATATTAACAGAGAGGTCAAAGGATCAGTAAACACAAAGAATTCACTTGTATTTGATATGTGTGTGTGTTATGCTCAAACAGTTGATATGGTATATTTAAGTTGCGTGTATTACTCTTAGTTTATAGATTGAAACACACAAATGTGAAATGAACATCTTAGATCATGTTGTGGCTTAGTGATGTAGTGATATGAGAAGCCAAATATATGCATGCATATTTATTCTGTTCTGTTGGCATTTCCAAAAATATAACCACAAAGAAAATAGTTATCTTCACCTTAACATTCATCTACCCAAGTACCAGAAGCTTTTGGTCAACCTCTAGCACTAGGTGCAGAAAAGTGTTTTCTAAAGTCAATGTAATATCATTTCAAAGGAATCCTTCCAAACTCATTCTCCAGGGTAAAGAAGACCCTATGTGTTAATCTTTTTGTGTTTGGAGCATGATGTTCTAATGATATAGTTGCAGCCTGAGGAGGTCAAAGGGAATATAACTTCAAATAGCATTCAAATTTGGTACCCAGCATCTGAACCTGGGTATTGAGATAACAAATTTTCTGAAGAATCATTGTATTTTCTAGTACCCAGAGAAGAGTACAAGTTTCAGTCAAGGACACCTCTTCTGCAGCACTCTGAACCTCTTCAGAGCAGGATCAGAGACAGTATTCACTACAGTATCAGTTCTACATAGCCCTGTATCCACTACTCCATAGCCTGTGCTGACTGCACCTCACAATGCAGAATTCTGCTTCTGGAAGCTCTGGCTTTGAGAGGACCAATAGATACCATGGTAGAAATGGGCGGATGGAATAGCTGTGAGGCAATGCACACTTGGGAATGGGCATCCCTTCCATATGTTCTGTCAGGACTGAGATGGGTCCCAAGGATGCAGATATGTAGAGTGCATCCACTCATGTCCTTCTTCCCTTTCTAGTAGGCTCTCCCCATTTCCCCTCCACTCTGTCCAAACTCTTTACCCTAATATTTACTACACTGTAATACCACCTTTCTGCCTTTTCAGCCTCAAACTCACCCATATTCTATGGTGCCCTGTTCATGACTCTTAGACATGATATTGGATCTTCACTCTACCATGAGTGTTCTGTCACACTTTCCCCCATTGTAGAAGAATCTTTTCAAGTATTATCTACCCAAGTCATTTCAAATTCTTCCATGAATTTGATGACTTTGCAATAACTGATTCTTTTCCTCCAGAGATGACTGTGCTTGATCGTTTCTGTCTCCACTGACTGGCTCCAGCAAGTATTCTGTCCTATCATCTTTTTATTCCTTCAGATTCTAGCAAATTTTAATAATATGAGGTTAGAAATATTTTTCTGTTATAGAACATGGGTATTGTTGTTCCTTTTGTCCTTTTGTTTTGGATTTGGTTTTCATTAATTTTGGGTGATACCTTATAACCTATCAGATCAATTTAGTAGAGTCTGGCCAACTGTTTTTGCCTTAAGATGAAAATTGCCAGATGAAAAGTTTTGGCCATTGCTTATATTATAATATGAACACAATTAACATTATTGAACTGTGAGGTTAAAAACACAAGAATTGAGATTGGTGGCACCGAACATTAGTCAAATACTTAAAGAGCTGGAGACAGGACTATCACAGTTTGAGGTTCTTTAGCTAAATTTTAAGTACATAAACAACAAATTGATTCTGATAAGATTAATGTTAGAGTGTACTCCTAATTCATTTTTATATGGACAGTAAAATAATTGGTAAGCATTTATTTCTCTCCCAGGAAAATTCTCCAAGTTCAATTTTTGTTACAAATTTCTTTATTATTATTGTTTTGTATTTGTGATGGATCCCCATGTAGGACACTCTCTGAAGGGTGTTTCCTATAGTATACAGATACCAAACTCAGACACTATTGCAGATGCCAACAAGTGTTGTATTCCCCATCAATTCACTTGTTGCAACCTAATTACTAAAAGTATGATGCTACAAGGTGATTAATCCTATGGAGGGAATTAATGACTTTAAAAGAAGCCAGGGAGAAAGCTCAAAAAGTAAGATTCATGCCACCTAGTTATGTGTCCTAAGTGCAGTTCTCAAAACCTTCAGTGTTGAAGCATCTCAAACTATACCACTTAGTAAGAACCTATTGTTGTTCAGAGATTTCCATAGTTTGATGGCTTGGCTTTTCTTGCTTAGCCTTCTGGATGACTACTGGTCTATGATGATCTCAGTATAATGTTAGCATTCTCACCTAGTCATTTACATGGTGGTAACCACTTCCTGAGAGGGGGGTCCAAAGCACACAGCCCTGATACTAACTTCCTCTGTCAAGTCAAAAAGCCAGCCATAATTCCAGGGAAGGAAAAATTGCTTCAGGATTTGTTTGGAATAGCATAGAAGTCACAGTGCGCACAATGTGGAAGCAAGGATAAAAAAAAAATGTCCTTGTTTTATTGTCATCATCTCAATTTCTGATGGAAAAAATAAAATGTATTTACCACAATGAAAACCAGTTAAACTGAGCATCATGGACAAACCTGAAGAACCTGCTTGGTTAACAAAGAAATCGAACTTTTAATCACTCTTTGATTTTTTTCCTGCCATCCTGATGCCTGTTCTTGCCATTTCTAGAAGATTTAAAGGAAGCTACTTGGGGAAAGTGGATTGTAATTGAAGAATCTCTTCTCCAGGAAGAGTTAACTAAGAGCAAAAAGAATAATCTGTGCCCTGTCACTGAAGATAAAGGCCTATATGTACATGCAAGTGTCAACACACAGTTTCATCATAGGAAAACATTGCCAGTTCTCTATTAACAAATGGTGTTCTAGAGCATAAGGCCATGGTTCATTAAGATAATTGGCCATAGCTTAGGTCAATACTTTTATGTAACTCAATGGGTTATTGTTTTGGTTGTTGTTGCTGCTGCTGCTGCTGCTGCTGTTGCTGTTGCTGCTACTGTTTTGTGACATGGAAAAAGTCGAATAACCTTTAGCCCAAGCTGTGCTTGCAAACTTTCCTCTATGCAATATATGAGACGAACAACTTCTTTGAATGAGGTTTTGTTTGGCTCATGGTTTCAGACATCTCAGTGGCCACGTGACCTGTGTATGTTGAAGATGTTAGACATAATCAGTGGGAAACAAAATCAAAAATCAGCTCAGAATTTGAGGTAGGAAGATTGGAATCACCGGGCCCTTGATGTTCCAATGAGCTGAGAAAGTAACACCTGTTTTGTCCTGCAGGAAAGAGAGCTTGCCCTGGAGAACAAATGGCCATATCTGAGCTGTTCAGTTTCTTCGCTGCTTTTATGCAAAAAATTTACCTTCCACCTCGCAATCAACGAGAAGCTGAGCATGAAGTTCAGAAATGGCCTCACCCTTCCTTAGTCATCACATCTGTACTGTCCCTAGTCAGTGATGCTGGAGAAGGAAAGAGAAAAGAAAACAGGAAGATATAGCGTATGCCCTGAAGTTTCTGGGCCTTTCTCACATAAAAGGATAAAGATGTCATAGAATGAAGGTCATTCAAGAAATATTGAAGAAACTGAATTCAATCAAACTTCTAGAATGCTGCCTCCTTAATTTGGTGGTGGGCAAATCATTTATGAGTTTAAGACATACCTTCTTATATAAAACTTTCAAGGAGAATGATTGATCTTCCGGTAAAGAGAATGCATTAAGGAGAATTGAAAATGAATTTAAATTAAAAATGAAAAATTTAATTATTAATTAAAAAGTAAATTTTCTAAGTGCATCTTGAGTCACATCTTAAGTGGTCTGTTGTCAGTGCACCTCCCTGTTCTTTTCATGCATGTGTATTTGCCTCTGGCACATTGTAATGTTAGTCTAAAGTGATGTATGGAGAATAAGAATCAGAACGAGTTTCTGATTTCATCCACAGAAGCAGGCCATAAAGACTCCTTCATAAGATAGATCTGTTGCTAATTTATGTAACTTATGTAGTTTACTTACAAGTAGTCCTGGAAAACAACAGAGAAGGACTGTTTCTCTACTCACAGGCAGGCAAAGAAGTGGTATAAAATAAGTCTCCTTTTCCTTTTTTCTGCTTTTTTTGTTGGTTTCATACCATGTACCTCAATCCTACTTATCTCTCCCCTCACCTAACACCATCCACACTTGTATTCTTCCCCAAAACAGAGAATAAAAAAATATAATTGTGGATGCCGTAACAGGTCACAGTGTGTCTAATAGTACACCCATTTGGAACTGTTATATTATCAATAATTATCAGTATTGAAACCCCACTGGGACTTCTCTTGCATATTCTGTTGTTATCCTGTGTCATGGAGATTCTGAAGTTTTGGATCTGTAGGTCTGACATTTTAAGCACTAAAACAGTACAATGATGGGATAGATATTGAAATGGACCAATTCAAAACACTGGATTTGGGCCTGTCAGTTATCTAAACTGGTCAGCCACTAGCTCTCCAGCACCCACATCATCGGGGCTAACTCTCCTGCCCTGCCCCTGTTGGCTAATCCAGTGGCACAACCACCAAAGGGCAGAGTCAACTTTTGCTCTCATGCTCCTGGGGCTGAGTCCCAGGAACACATCATCAGCACCAGCTCTCCCATGCCTCCTTCTGAGTTTTGTAACAAGTGAGAGGCATGACCAGTTCTCCATCTCTCATTACCCCAGGGCCAGCTTAGGCCATGTTACCCCTGCTGTAGGTGGCAACATTGGTTTTCATTTTCATGGTGTAACTTGACTTTTTAACTTAAGGTTAGCTAATATGCGGTCACAGATAAACAAAATCTGCAAACAGGTTTGGAAGCCAGTTGGGAATTGAAGGACTCTTATAGGCCTGAGAATCACAAACATGGCTCTGATAAGCCTTATCCTTCTCCCATTTCCTCAGCTGTGTCAGACTGTTAAGTTACATTCCTAAAGACAGCCCCCAAATTAAGGTGCCACCTATCATGGTGTCCATCTGGTGTAGTTACTACATTTTTTTAAAGTTAGATGTGTGTAATAAGTTTAGGGACCATATTCCTTTATAGTATCTAATCACTGTTAAAAATTTATAGTCTAGCACTCTTTCTATAGACATGCATATTATTGATCAGTCTGCATTTCCTCCAATGTACAGAGGAAATGGTACCATTCGTGTGTCTACTCAGGTACACGATCATCTCAAATTGGAGTAAAACTTGGCTTGTGGAATGAAGTCTCCTGTGCAAAGAGGATTGTGAAAAATCACCTTTTTTACATGATATGGAGTAAATAAGAATGATGAACTTGACCTGAATATACAAAATACAGTAAATGTATTTAAACACACACACACACACACACACACACACACGTACACACACACACACACACAAATCCTGCTATCTCACTATGAATCCCAAAGACAGGAAGATTCAGGGCCAAATAATATGGGCTCACAATAAACTAGAAAATTTGGAAGTGACTGTGATTCCTAATGGAAATTTCAATCCATAAGACATGTCTTTTTTTAAATTTGCTAGAAATGTTATAAAAGATAAGGCTCCTTCCTATTAAAAATTATGCAACAATTTTGTTAATATTTTTATAATGAGATTGTCATTTACTTTTGAAACCCCATTATCCTTCTCCTTTTTTTCCTGGCACCTGCTCTACAAGGCACATGACAAGAAAGGAGCATGCTTTACAAATGGAATGTCGCAAGACTGAACTTGAATCTTTCCCTGTCAAAGAAACATAGAAACCAGCATGCTGCACTTAACCTTAAAAATAAGTAAGGTATTGTGCGGTCTCAGAACGAAAAGAAATGTGTCTGGTTGGATAGATGGACTACATGCAAAATGGGGAGGTCCAGGATATGACAGACCTGAGACAAGGAATAGCCTGCTAACTCAGTATCATGGATGACTTCCTCTGACAGGAGGCAGCTCAGTGACAACAGACACCTCCAGAGCTCTACCCTAAAGTCTAGTCTTCTTCATTTTGAGCTCATTTGGGCTGAGAACCAAAGGGAAATGTTGAAGGATTTAGGATGAATTGCCCAGGTTCATCTACGTGAGTCATATAAGTTCCTCAAGACATTTAAATCTGTAAATTTCTCTTTTGTTCCTTGAAATCTGGGAGAGCATAAACCCTCACCTTCTGATATAAGGAATAAAATTAAGAAATGTGAAATGTTGACCCTATAATACATTTGATGAATAGTACTTGGTAAGGGAAAAAGATTTATTCCTATTGTGTCTGTCACACGAAGATTCTAAAGAGCACAATAAGAAACATCTGCATCTATTACGCTTAGATTCAGAAGGCACTAATAGGTGACAAAAATGTATTCAGGTTGATGCAATGATAATTCAAAAAGACATGTATAATTCAGGGGCAGACTTTCACCAAAAAAAGTTCCCTGCTTAATTTTCTGGCAGTTGAATTAATGAACAGCCTCCTTCCAGTTTCCAGTTGCAACATCTAACAAGTGTTTCCCAACTAAGTAAACTCAGTGAGAAGACTTATTTAACCTCATAAACCTTCCCTAGTTCTCCATGAGCAAATGTCAATAGGTCCCATGCATCCAAGATACCAAGCAGGTGACCACAGCTTCTCTGTTCTGTCAGAGCAATGTCTTTATCATCTTGGAGGAAACTGCTGTGCATAATGTCTATGTGACTTCAAATATCTGGACTCACTCCTTCTTTGTGATTCTAGGGAGACCTCAGCAGATTTATAATCACTTTAATATAATAATTCCATACAATTTGTAACCATTTAACAAAAATATTCTTTTTTTCTTGTTAATTTTCTTTAATCTTGTTTTTTACAATAGTCATTTTGTTCCTTACATTCCCTTTTAGTACTCAACTGATCATGGTAATTTGCAGTTTAATAGATATACAATTGCATGACTCCACAAGAGAAAGCCTCTTGCACTGCCCAGTTGTCAAAATGGCTGCTTTTTGGGGTGGTCTGGGCATGACTTCTGCTCACACAGCTTTCTGCCCAAACTCCTTCACGACATCTTCCCTCAGCAGCCTTCCCCATCTGCCAGCTCATCAACATTGCTCTTGGTCCACGCAGCACTTCTATTTTGCTATCAGCCCTGTTTCTTCTTCTGGGCTTCCGCTCTTCCAGGCATATTAATCTTCCAGGCATTGCCATATCGAGCTAGCCTTTTGCTGCCTGAGCTCACACACTTCTCACAGAATTCGGGGCACTGCCATACTTTCTGCTGAGAGACCCTTCAGCGACTACTTCCACACTTGCAGTTTAATACGTAATATCAGCTCTCTAATTTAGCTGTCATTGCTTAAAAACATTTTCCATTCTGTAGGCTAAAGCTTGTAGTTTTTTATTTGATAAAATTATACTGCTTTCCCAATAACTGCATGTACTCATGCTGTTTCTCTAAATGTGAAAGATAAATGACGCCTATCTTGTTAAGAGTGTATGCAACTGGACTTGGAAATCAAGCTTCACGATAATACATTCATTTGTACTATTATTTATGAATAATCTACAATATGCATCAGATATAGTGATGAACATGAGATGATGCAGGGATTTCCTACTTCAGAGTACATATTCTAGTCTTGATGGGTTTTGGGAAAGGGGAGTATAAACATACAAGTACACAGGCATAAGTGTTACCAACTTAAGAATGGATACCAAAAAACCCAAGACTTTAAAAACCATGTCCAGCTCTAAATCTCTTTCCTCACCTTCATAACTACCCAGCAAACTTTATGGGGAGGAAATTATTTCAGAAAGTTCTCAATGGTGCCCTCTCTATAACATGTTTTTTTCTTTTTTTAAGTACACAAATCTGGCCACCACCACCCTTCCCCACTGTAACACAATCTCCTTCTTCTGAGAAGATGGTGCTTTAAGAAGGTGAGACAAGCAGCCTGCAGTGTGCTACACATCTTGGACCCCAGCACTAGGGAGGCAGAGGCAGGTAGATCTCTGTGAGTTTGAGGCTTGTCTTGTCAACATAGCAGTTCCAGGCCAACCACATATACTTAGTGAGACCCCTATCTCACAAACAAACCAACAAACAAGTCAGTCAGTCAGTCAGTCAGTCAGTCCATCAGTCAGTCAGGGAAACCATTTGCTGAGACCTGGCAGCCTCTCTCTTTTTTTTTTTTTTTTTTTTGGTTCTTTTTTTCGGAGCTGGGGACCGAACCCAGGGCCTTGCGCTTCCTAGGTAAGCGCTCTACCACTGAGCTAAATCCCCAGCCCCAGCCTCTCTCTTTTTACAGCTCTCACAAAAGCTCTCCCTCCTCCTTTGTTTCAGTAACCAAGGCCGTGTAACTCAACCACACTGTTCAGTTACTTGGCTTCCCGCTGGGAGACCTCCAAATGCCTCAGGCTCTGCCAGATTCTGACCAATACAGATGTGGATGCTTGAAGCCAACCATCTGACTGATCACAGGGACCCCAATGGAAGAGTTAGGGGAAGGAACTGAAGGAACTGAAGGGTCCTTATCTATCATCCATGGGAGAGGAAGCCCTTGGTCCTGTGAAGGCTTGATGCCCCAGTGTAGAGGAATGTTAGGGTGATGAGGCAGGAGTGGATGGGTAGGTGGGTGAGCACTCTCATAGAAGCAGGGTAAGGAGGGGCATATCATAGGAGGGTTGCAGAGGGGAAACCGGGAAAGGGGATAACATTGAAGTGTAAATAAATAAAATATCCACATAAAAATAAAGAATAAAATTAACTCTGTTAGGAGCTACCCAACTATCTTTTCAGAACCTCGCTATGCTGTCAGTGGCACTGATAATTTTCCTGATAAATCCTGATCTCTCCTGAGGATCAGTCTTAAGATGCTCCCAAACAATGCCAGACACTTTTTCTCTCAGTTCCTAAAATCTAACAAAGTAGCACAAATTTTACACACACACACACACACACACACACACACACACACACACACACACGCTTTTAAAACAATTATTTTGTTTAAAAGAGAGACCACGTGAAGTTATATAGGTAGGGAAGTGGCAGGAAATGGGAGGAGTTGGGAGAGGGGAAAGCATTGATATATATATATATATATATATATATATATATATATATGTATGTATATATATATGTATATATATATATGTTCTGTAATCCTCAAAATGTAAGCAAGACATTTTCAATGTCTGAAATGATTTATAAATAGGAGAAAAAAAAGAAAGCAGGGAGGGAGGAATCGTAGTGATGGAGGCCTCTGGCACAATGTCAGAATCCAGAAATGCAAGGTGTCACTGTCCATAGAAATCTTACTTCACAGGAAGGTTGCCAGCACTTGAAAAATCGGTTTACAATCCAGAAGCCTTCTGGGATGTAAATGATTCCCAGAGCTACACAAAGTCTTAGAAGAAACTAATTTCTGAAAAAGCAACCACTTTCAGCAGGCCTTCCAATCCCCCCAAGTCATACTTTTATTAAATATTTGGAATTTCACAAAATGCACTAAGATTAAACCTACTTATCAGGTGTGCTTACTCCTAGGTGTGCTATCTGTACTTTCGATGTTCCCCTGAGGGGAAAATATAAGTAGAAAAACAAAGTCCATATACTTCCCCATACACTCACTAGAGTATGCTATAACCCCCAGGGGACAGCCCCTTAAAGAAAAGTAGTCTCTTCCCCACCCCTACCATCACCCCCACCAGAAGCCATCGATTGTGTAGAGCTACATTTCAGAATCTTTATCCCATTTTTAAAAGACTTCTCTTAGTGGATTCCTATCTATTTTGTTGCTTTTCTTTCAAAAGGGAATATAGGGGCTATCACAGCAGCCTTCTATGTTTTTATTTCTTAACCAGGAGCCTGCAGTCATCCATTCCCCTGGAGCAGTAACTTCCTTTACAGTCAGTAAGAGCGTGAAATATAGACTTCCATATGGTTTCTGGTGACATCATGAACCACAGACATGGCCTCTGGTGTCAGCATGTTCCAGGGTCACAAGCATGCTCTCTGGTACCAGTACAGAATGTGGGCATCAACAAGGCTCTTGGCCACAGACACCATTATAGCCCTTGGCAGCAGCCCAGGCCATGAAGGTCACTATGGCCGTCCAGGAACAAGGGACATATATACCAATATGGTCCTTGGTTACCTGCACATCCTGTGGTCCTTAACATGACTTCAGGATTCAGCATAGGCCGGGGACATCTAGTCCACATGGTGTTCAGTTGTAACCAAGGACAGGGACATCAACATGGCCCTAGGATGTAGCATAATCACAGACACCAACATGGCCCTTGGCGGGAGCACAGCCTACAGACATCAACATGGATGGCCTCTGACTGCAGCAAGACCATAATTCCAGCATTTAGTCCTTTTAAACCATTTTGGGTGTGACTTTCTGGGAACATAGTGTCTGGTATTTAGTGGTGGGAGATACAGTACTTGCAGATGGACACGACTTGGGGGGAGAGTCAGAACATTGTACACCAGAACAAAACCTACGAGTGCAGGGCACAGAGGAGTTTGGGTAAAGGTGCAGAGGAGCAGAGGGCACTCTGTATGCCCACCAAATTATTCATTTTTCAGAGGATTGACAGATGTACCATACAAGGGAGACAGGGGTTCTCTATGCTTGTCTCAGATGTCTCCACACACACGGTGAACCACATCAGACACTAAGCTGCTCTTCACTGCCCTGTGCAGATAGAATTCAAAGGCAGAAGAGCCTGTTGTCCTTGCTCCTTACTCCTGCTCTTATGGATATGTCTTTTCTGACCCTTCAAGTTCACAGCCTTCTTTCTGACCTCAAGCACTTCCTTTCTCCATTTGTTCAGAGAAGACTGCAACAGAAGGAAACTTATTAGCTTTGCCCTACCTCAGGATGATTTCCCCCTAATGTTGATACTGTCTTCCTCATTTTATAGGACACTAGGTTGATGAAATGCTCCCCTTAAAGTTTTTACATAGTATCCCGCTTTGTTCTGGTCTTTGAGGTTTCCCCATAATAAGTGATACATTTATTTTATCTCTGCTTTTGAGGGACTCTCTGTTTTTAGATTCTGTTGATTGTGATGATTTTACTTAATAAACCTTGTGGCTTCATGCTGTTGAGTTCTTCATGGCAGGGTTGTATTTTGCTCCACTAGGAAGTTTCTACCATTCTTTAAGTATATTCTCATCTATACCGTCTCCTTCCTGGTTTGGTTGACAGCTGGACCCTGAGGCACAGCTATAAGTCTCTGTGAGTGTGGTTGTGTTGAATCAGTAGGGTATTCTTTTGACTGTCACTATGCATTTGTGTCCCTGACTTACCCTTTGAACACAGAGCCTTTTCAGAGATGCAGTGGGTGGCTGGGACTAAACAAAGTGGTTCACAAGTGCTGCTCTCATTCTTCCCCACAGGATCCTATGAGGGATGGGGTGATTTTTTAACTCTTTCACTGCTGGGGGCCTGAGCCTTGAAAGATCGCATCACCCCATAGTGGCCACAGTCATTGAACATTAGAGCCTATGTGCTTCCACCACTCCAGATCTTCACACATGTCTCCACTCCCATGTCTCTACACCCTTTATTGCATGTTCACATCTACTAATACGGTGGTTCTCAACCTGTGTGCCGTGACCTCTTTGGGGTCACATGGCAGACACCTTTCATAACAGATATTTACATTGCAATTGATAACAGTAGGAAAACTATAGTTATAAATTATTAGCAACAAAATAATCTTATGGTTGGGAATCCCCACAACATAAGGAACGGTATTACAAAGGCACATTATTAGGAGGTTGAGAATCAACCTAAAAAAGGTTAAACAGAGAACAGTCTCTTTCCCACACTGACATCATACATTTTACTAAAGTTTCCCAGGCTTGCTACAACAGGCTCGTACAGAGTCAGCTTGAACTCCATGGGACTGATGACCGTTTATCTGCTTTCACCAGATTACAGACCTTGCTTTCTTGAAAACATTTATACCCTCATGGTGTAGTCTAGGGAAACATCAGATGCTCTCTCAGCTCTTAATGGTAAAAGCATGAATAAAGGTATAAGAAGAGATTTCACATTATAAGTTGAGTTAAAATTTGATAGAGTGGAGATAAGTAGAAAATTCCTGGAATATTCCTATGACACAACGGTAACTGCCTCACACAGATGTGCAGATTCTCCTCTGTGTTTGTCTCATTATTTACACGTGTACCTCCCATGACTGAAAGATGCTGTTAGACAGCATAATTCTCTAGGGAAACAGATCTTTGACTTTGTAAGAAGTCCATGAAAACTGTACAAAACGTACACAGACTTTTCTTACGCTTCATAGGGTGATGTGTGCCTAAGTCTCAGCCTTTGCTGAACGTTAGAATTCTTCAAGTAGAGATGAGGATAATTTGTTGACATTTACATCTTTATACCTTCCTTTAGAGTACATGATAGAATATCTCTAAATTCATACTCACCTATACCGCTGATTTTTTTATAAAGTATATTCCACTTTAAGTGAAATTAAATTCAGAGGAGGAAAACATTTTCAGAAACACTTCCAGAGACTGAGGTGCATCCCTCCATTCACATTAACACACAGACCCCTCCACACAAGTCCACTGAACACACATCGGTCTGATACTGACACAGGCACATTCAACTATGACTACATGTTTTTCAGTTTGTGACGAAGTATGGAAACCTAATTAGCCTGGACTTTGGTAATACCTCTTCAGTGATCATAAGTGGACTGCCCTTAATCAAAGAAGCATTAACTGACATGGAACAAAACCTTTTTTTTTTTAATTAACTTGAGTATTTCTTATATACATTTCGAGTGTTATTCCCTTTCCAGGTTTCCGGGCAAACATCCCCTAACCCCTCCCCTATGGGTATTTCCCACCCAACCCTCCCCCCATTGCCGCCCTCCCCCCAACAGTCTAGTTCACTGGGGGTTCAGTCTTAGCAGGACCCAGGGCTTCCCCTTCCACTGGTGCTCTTACTAGGATATTCATTGCTACCTATGGGGTCAGAGTCCAGGGTCAGTCCATGTATAGTCTTTGGGTAGTGGCTTAGTCCCTGGAAGCTCTGGTTGCTTGGCATTGTTGTACATATGGGGTCTCGAGCCCCTTCAAGCTCTTCCAGGAACAAAACCTTTTAAAATGCATCGTTTTAGCTTCAAGAAAACATGTCTTTAAAAACAATGGTAGGGTTGGGGATTTAGCTCAGTGGTAGAGCACTTGCCTAGCAAGCGCAAGCCCCTGGGTTCGGTCCCCAGCTCCGAAGGAAAAAAAAAAGAAAAAAAAGTTTAAAAAACAATGGTAAGTTTAATTGACAGCAATATTGAATTCAGTGGGTTATTAAAAACAAGACATGAATTCGGAAGGAAAATGGAGAACTGGAAAGGCTCCATTGATAGCTGAAGGGAAGGAGAAGAAAAGAATATTAACATGATGCTCTGCACATTTATTCAAAAGAGAAAGGGCTGATAATGTTGGGTTCTAGTATAATAGAGGTTGTGTGTACCATATGTTAAAGGTACCTCTGTGTCTGTAATTTTACAACATCACTATGAATAAAATCCTTCATGAAATGTTATATTTTACTGTTTTACTCTCACCCTCCCATTTACCCCTCCTCTCTGTCTCCTCAGAAAAGCAGAGGTCTTCAGTGGATAGCAACCAGCCTTGGTTTATCAAGTTGTAGTAAGACTAGGCACACCTTCTTGGATTGAAGCTTGACAAAGAGGCCCAGTTATGGGAAAGGGATCCAAAACCAGGCAATAGTATCTTTAAAGTCAGCTGACTACTTCATTTCCAAAATGAAAGCAACCATCTGAAGACTGACGGCATCTCCCTCTAAGAGAGCCTTGGAGAAACCCTGTGTCCTGCAGAATAACTCATAGGCATGGACAGGAAGTAACAACAGTACCTTCCACACCCAGATCCATGTGCTTTATTTTCCTTTTCCCACTCCAACACTGTGCCTTAGCAAACAGATGTGAGGCTCCTCCCTCCTCCTCATGCTCTTCCTGTTTATGGCTCCCCAAACTGCCTCATTCAGGCCATGCCCCACAAGGATTTCTAGCCTTCCTGATAGCATTAGAATAAACTACCATGGGTACACAAAGAGATCATTAAATCAACTTATGTGCTTGAAAGTTGAAACAGACTTCAACCACGTTAATCTATAAAGCCTTCACTTTCAGCAATTAGGAGTAATTTCCATATTTAAGAGGATATAAAACTCTTGGCACTGGCAAGAAGAGCCCAGCTCTTCATTTTATTATAATAGCAAGAGAAGCTTTTGAGTGGAGTTGGATAGAAGAGAAGAACACTTTGCATTTTGAGGCTCATTTAGCATACTTGATAGAAAACCCAGGTATGGTATTAGAAGTATTATCATTGTAAGTTAAAAAAAGAAGGAGTTTTAACACCCAAGGTGACAAAAATGATAGTAACTAGCTTGGGACGATGACATTAAAACACCATGGACTGAAATGATTCAAGAGAGAAGTCATCATGAAGTAAGTCTCAGATACCAAGAAAATGGGATTCTTAGAGGTCTGTCAGAGGAGTGGATAATGAAAAAGGAACAATGGCAGGAAATGAAGTGATTGATGGTATTGACTTCTATTTGGTAATTTGGGGAATATAATAGTGACTTCTGTCACACATGTGCTGAGTCTAAATTCCTATACCTGGCAAAATTTATGACATACGCGTGGCTCAGGTATGTGTAGGTTCTGGAAAAACTACAATTAATGTCAAAAGAGTTTATTTAAATTATTGGACTTTATTAGATTTCCTGAAACAAAATATAGGATAAAAAGGAGGTTTTATACTTAGTCTTAAAGAATTTCAACGATTTCTGAGTTAATACAGGAAAATAAAACAATAAAAGTTACAAAAAAAAAAGTTACAGGAAGGTTTTGGCTCCTTTGACAAAAATCAAGTGACCATAGGTCTGTGGGTTCATTTCTGGGTCTTCGATTCTATTCCACTGGTCTATCTGTCTGTCTCTGTACCAATACCATGCCAAAACCATCCAATGGAAAAAAGATAGCATTTTTCAGCAAATGGTGCTGGTTCAACTGGAGGTCAACATGTAGAAGAATGCAGATCGATCCATGCTTATCATCCTGTACAAAGCTTAAGTCCAAGTGGATCAAGGACCTCCACATCACACCAGATACACTCAAACTAATAGAAGAAAAGGGGGAAGCATATCGAACACATTGGCACTGGAGAAAATATCTTGAACAAAACACCAATGGCTTATGCTCTAAGATCAAGAATTGACAAATGGGCTCTCATAAAACTGCAAAGCTTCTGTAAGGCAAAGGACACTGTTGTTAGGAAAAAAACAGCAACCAACAGATTGGGAAAAGATCTTTACCAATCCTACAACTGATAGAGGGGTTATATCCAAAATATACAAAGAACTCAAGAAGTTAGACTGCAGGGAGACAAATAACCCTATTAAAAATGGGGTTCAGAGCTAAACAAAGAATTCACAGCTGAGGAATGCTGAATGGCTGAGAAACACCTAAAGAAATGTTTAACAACTTTAGTCATAAGGGAAATGCAAATCAAAACAACCCTGAGATTTCACCTCACACCAGTGAGAATGGCTAAGATCAAAAAGTCAAGTGACAGCAAATGCTGGCAAGGATGTGGAGAAAGAGGAACACTCCTCCATTGTTGGTGGGATTGCAGACTGGTACAACCATTCTGGAAATCAGTCTGGAGGTTCCTCAGAAAATTGGACATTGAACTGCCTGAGGATCCAGCTATACCTCTCTTGGGTATATACCCAGAAGATGCCACAACATATAACAAAGACACATGCTCCACTATGTTCATAGCAGCCTTATTTATAATAGCCAGAAGCTGGAAAGAACCCAGATTCCCTTCAACAGAGGAATGGATACAGAAAATGTGGTACATCTACACAATGGAATATTATTCAGCTATCAAAAACAATGACTTTATGAAATTCATAGGCAAATGGATAGAACTGGAAAATATCACCCTGAGTGAGGTAACCCAATCACAGAAAAACACACATGGTATGCACTCATTGATAAGTGGCTATTAGCCCAAATGCTTGAATTACCCTAGATGCACAGAACACATGAAACTCAAGACGGATGATCAAAATGTGAATGCTTCACTCCTTCTTTAAAAGGGCAACAAGAATACCCTTGGCAGGGAATAGAGAGGCAAAGATTAAAACAGACACAGAAGGAACACCCATTCAGAGCCTGCCCCACATGTGGCCCACACATATACAGCCACCCAATTAGACAAGATGGATGAAGCAAAGAAGTGCAGGCCGACAGGAACTGGATGTAGATCTCTCCTGAGAGACACAGTCAGAATATAGCAAATACAGAGGCGAATGCCAGCAGCAATCCACTGAACTGAGAATAGGACCCCCGTTGAAGGAATCAGAGAAAGGACTGGAAGAGCTTGAAGGGGCTGGAGACCCCATATGTACAACAATGCCAAGCAACCAGAGCTTCCAGGGACTAAGCTACTACCCAAAGACTATACATGGACTGACCCTGGACTCTGACCTCATAGGTAGCAATGAATATCCTAGTAAGAGCACCAGTGGAAGGGGAAGCCCTGGGTCCTGCTAAGACTGAACGCCCAGTGAACGTGATTGTTGGGGGGAGGGCAGTAATGGGGGGAGGATGGAGAGGGGAACACCCATAGAGAAGGAGAGGGGGAGGGATTAGGGGGATGTTGACCTGGAAATCAGGAAAGGGAATAACAATTGAAATGTAAATTAGAAATACCCAGTTAATAAATATGGAGGAAAGAAAAAAATTCTTTGTGTCAACAAGGGTGCTGAGGGTACCTGGAAGAGAATGAGGGACAAGAGACATGAAGAAGGACGCCAAGACAAGAGTCTGATGAAGGCGACAATTTTATTTTTCCCAAGGCTGAATTTATACCATAACAGAGGTAACAGAGGGAGGGGGGAAGTGTGAAACATTCCAACAGGCCAAGGACACAGTATTTGTGTGGTCAGCTGATGTTAACTGGATGTCAGAAAGGTCACAGGTTTGTCATATCTATTAATCAGAAGGATGCTGGTTTTTCAGAAAGGTTACAGGTCGTAACATTGGGCATCTTGACGTCAGATGTATTTCTCAGCAAAGGTCAGAACTTTATCATATCATTATTCATCCTGACCACCAGATTTGTATTAGTCTTCTGCAGCCAGCTGGGGATTTTCCATGAACCCAGTCATTTTTAATTCTAACCATAATAATAACATCAATAATGGAGGGTTCCAAGGGCATTGCTCCCAACATCTTTGTACCCATGACAGTGAGTGTCCAAATATGATGTGACTTTCTCTATGATTAGGTATTTGAGATGTCTTAGGTTTAGGGTGTTAAGAATATGAATATTCTGCTGCTAGTGTTCAAGTGAACACATCCAAACATTTGGGGATTTTTACTGTGATTTTTTAAAATTTATTTTATTTTTAAGATTATAAGATGTTATATCACATCCTCCATTCCTGTTCTACATATAAATACAAAATAAAGCTGCTCAGTCTGTATAATGTTAATTTCATATATGTTTTCAAGATGATCATTTGATGTTGTACAACCATTTGTTAAGCTCTTTCCTGGAGAAGGCTCTTTCTCTCATTCTTATTATTCCTTAGGTGCATATAATGTTTTGTATAGAGATGAGGTCTCTGAGGCATGTCTACTGCTATTGCCCAGGTTCAGATCATAGATAATTGATTCTTTTTTATCTGGTGAGATCTAATTTGTGCTGTAGAATGCATTGTATTTTAGAATAAGTTTTATGTGGGTGTTTCTGTTGGAAAGAAAACCATCTAGTTATCTCTTAAGGTCATATGATATTCAGTGTAATATAACTGTTCTTTTGATTTTCTTATTATTCTTTAATTCTTCTACAATCCAGTCATTATCCCTCTCCCAGTCCACCCTAGCTAGGACAGTTCCTCATCCCATTCCTCCTCTTCTCCAAGAGGATGTCCCCACGCCATGCCTACCATACCAGACCTCACTACTCCCTACAGCCTCAAGTCTCTCGAGGCTTAGGTGCTCCGGGGCCTCAGAGCAGTTTATGTATGCTGTCTGGTTGGTGGATCAGTGTACCAGAGACCTAAGGGGTCCAGGTGAGTTGAGACTGCTGGTCTTCCTATGGGGTAGACTTAGGAACCTCAGCTTCTTCTAACCTTTCCCTAATTCAACCATAGGGGTCCTTAGCGTCTGTATATTGGCTGGGTACATGTATCTACATCTGACTCACTCAGCTGCTTGTTGAGCCTCTCAAAGGCAGCCATACTAGGCTTCTTGAGTTCTGTGATTGTATCCTGGGTGTTCTATAATTTTTGTCTAATATGTACTTATTAATGATATTCCATGTATGTCCTTTTAAATCTGAGTTACCTCACTCAGGATGATATCTTCTACTTCCACCCATTTGCCTGAAAAACTCAGTATGTCCTCATTATTAATAGCTGAATGGTATTCTATTGTGTAAATGAACCACATTTTCTGTATCCATTCTTCCATTGTAGGACATCTGGGTTCTATCCAGCTTCTAATTGTCACAAATAAGGCCACTATGAACATTGTGAAGTAGGTGTCCTTTTGATATGATAGAACATCTTTTGAGTATATGTCCAGCAGTGCTATAGTTGGGTCTTCCAGTAAAAGTATTTCCAATTTTCTGAGGAACTCCCATATTGATTTCCAAAGTGGTTGTACACGTTTGCACTTCTACCAGCAATGAAGAAGCATTCCCCTTGCTACAAATCCTTGTCAGAATGTGCAGTCCCTCGAGTTTCTGATCTTACCCATTCTGATTGGTGTAAAATAGAATCTCAGGGTCATTTTGATTTGCATTTCCCTGATGACTAAAGATGTTGAACATTTTTTAAGTGCTCTGCAGCCATTTGAGATTCCTTAGTTGAGAATTTTTTGTTTAGCTCCGTTTTCATTGGGGTATTTGTGGGTTTTTTTTTCAGTCTGAGGTCTAGAGTTCTTTACATATTTTGGATATTAGCCAGATATAGGGTTAGTAGATGTAGGGCTAGTGATAATCTTTTCCCAATCTGTAGGTTGCCCTTTTGTCCTATTGACAGTATCTTTTGCCTTACAGAAGCTTTTCAGTTTCATGAGGTCCCATTTGTCAATTGTTCATCTTAGAACCTAAGGCATTGGCGTTCTGTTCAGGAAGTTTTCTTGTGTCAGTGCTTTCAAGGATATTTTCCACTTTCTCTTCTATTAGATTCAGTGTATCTTGGTTTTATGCTGTATTTATCCACTAAGACTTGGGCTTTGAGCAGGTAGATAAATATGAATCTATTTGCATTCTTCTACATGTAGATATCAATTAGTTCATCATCATTTGTTGAAGATGCTTTCCTTTTCCCACTGTATGGTTTCTCAATTCATTGTCAAAAATAAACTGTTCATAGGTATGTGGGGTTTTTTCCTGGATATTCTATTCTATCCCACCGATCTGTCTGCCTCTGTACCAATACCATGTGGTTTTTATCACGATTGCTCTATAGTACATTATGTACTCCCTGATAAGTAGACATTAGCCAAAAAGTACAGAATACCCATAATATAACTCAAAGACCCTAAGAAGTTAAACAAGAAGGAAGGCCCAAGTGAGAATACTTAAATCTCCCTTAGAAGGAGGAATAAAATAATCATGGGAGACAGAGGGAGGGAGAGACCTGAGTAACAGGGACAGGATGAGTTAGGGGTAGACAGGAGAGAGGCCCAGAGGGCTAGCAGAGTGAATGGAAACATGCAGCTCCTAGGGATGAAGTGTAGGGGGAACCTCTAGAAAGTTCCAGAGTCCTAGGATGGGGAAGGTTCCCAGTACTCAATGTGGGTGATCTTAGCTGAAATGCTCAACAGTAGGGATATGATACCAGAAGATACCTTCTCCAGTAGTCACACAGGGCTCCCAGTGAAGGGATGAGGACACCAGCACACCTACAAATTTTTTGATGCAAAATAACTCCTGTCTAAAAGAAATGCAGGGACAAAAATGGGCAGAGACTGAAAAAAGGGCCAACCATGACTGACCCAACTTAGGATCCATCCCATGGGCAGGCACCAATCCTTGGCACATTGCTGATGTCATGTTGTGCTTAATGATGGAGCCTAAAAGGGCTGTCCTGTGAGAGGCACTACCAGCAGCTGACTGAAACAGATCCAGGTACTCACAGCCAAGCATTGGACTGAGGTCTGGGACCCCTATGGAAGAGTAGGGTAAGGATTGAAGGAACTGAAGGAGACAGCAACCCCAAGAGGAAGACCAACAGTGTCTGTAGCAGTAATAGGCTATACCATTTGGCTCCAATGGGTCACACTCATACAATTGCCCAGGTGCTATCAGTATTCACACTACATGCGTGCGTGCACACACACACACACACACACACACACACACACACACACACACACACACACACACACACCAGTTAATTTTTAAATTTCTTGGCTAGCTCAAAGGATTGGCAGTTCTAGTCCTCCCAGTGGCTAGCACACATTTCCATCCTGTAATTCTGGCTTATTTCCCTCTAATTCTACATTTTATTTTTGTTGCCCCGGCTCATTCTGGGCAGCTCCCTAGTTTTTGCTACCCACGACACTTCTGGGCAGTCCTGGAAAGGCTTCTCAACTACATTTCAGATAATTTTTCCTTCTGCTGCTTTAAATCTAATTCATCTCCCTCTGAATTCTGGCAATTCTCCTTCCTTCCTTCCTTCCTTCCTGCCTTCCTTTCTCCCTCCCTCTCTCCCTTCTTTCCTTTTTTTTTCTTCTTTCCAGTTCCAAGCCCACCCAAATCCAAAGGTCCCACCACAGTCTACCACAGCCTTTGGCCATTGGCTCTTTATTGATTAATCAAAAGCTAACTGGGGACAAGGACCTTAAGTGTTTGGACGTACAAATTCTTGATTTGGGGTTGGGGGGCGGGTTAATTCAAAGCATTAGTGCAAGTCTCAAAGAACCTAGACCCCGGGAGTTCCCAGACTGCGCCACCCACCAAAGAGCATACAAGGGCTGGTCTGAAGCCCCAGGCACATCATATGTAGCAGAGGACTGCCTTGACTGGCCTCCATGGGAGAGGATATGCCTAATCCTGTAAATAATTGATACCCCAGGGAGGAGGAATACAGGAGGGTCACCCTTTCAGAGGCCAAAGGAAGAAGGAATAGGGAAAGAACTCAGTGAGGGGGAACCAGGAGGTAATGTAAATAAACAAAATAATTAATTAATAAAAATAAATTGCCTCTACAAATACCCATGAAAAATACAATATTAGTCTAGGTTTCTTCATCTACTTTATGATTATTTGGTTTGCTGGAGTCATTGATATTTAATATTATTGTTCAATAGTTTCCACTAACTTCTGTAATTTTGACAGTTGTTTTTTCTGGTTGGTTGAATTATTGTTTATTCTTTATTTCATTCTATGTTACTGTTGTAGGATGGCTTTTTAAGTATGTGATCATAATGGATTGCTTCATAGCTCTCATTAGTTCAGCCATTTGTTATGAAAATTAGCCTTTCATGTTTCCTCATAGTTGATGTTACTTTTGTTCCTCTTCTGTGTATGATGTTGTTTTAAGTACCTCAATTGCTGAATTAGTGGAGCTAGACTACTTTAGTTTCTGCTTATCGTTAAATATTCTTAGCTTTCTATCAGTTAAAATTGCAAAGTTAATTTGTTTTATTTCATGTGCATGGAAATTGTGTATATATATATATATATATATATATATATATATATATATATATGTACCCCACAGGTGTGTAAATGCTCTACGAGGGCAGAAAGGGTCTTTGATCCCTTGAAAACTGAAGTTACAGGCGGTTGTGAGCATCAATTTTGGTGCTGAGGATCAAACTCATGTCCTTTGTAACAGCAGCCAATCCTAACAGTGGAACCATTTTTCTTAGTCCCTCATCATCAAATGTTAAATGATAATTTTTCTGGCTATGGGCATTCTATGTCCATAAAATTAGTTTCAGGAGTTTATCCCAGAGCTCTTAGATATCATAGTTATGCCCATTTTTATTAATATTTTAGTGGAAGATTTAATCAACATTGTCCTCCATTCTCTATAGTCTTTGTTTAATTTAGTCTATTGGTGATGTTTTCCTTTCTGTGTTTTTATGTTGACAGAGTAAGAATCCACTAGTAAAGAGTCTAATATTAACATTACTTAATATGATTAATAATATTAAACATTAATTGTTTCAATGTTATTAAAATATTAAATGTCAACATACTTTAATGTCATTAATAAAGTTAATAATAAATATTGATCTACTTTAACATTATTAATATTAAAATATTATATTTGTTGTGTTATCAACCATAAAGTTAGCAGATGTAACAAACACATCCCACATATTCTAAGTATTGTTAATTTTATACTGTGCCTTACTATCGGTATACTATTATTGAACCTTTACTCATCATCTACTTTACTTAAATAAAGATTGCCAGCTGATCATAAATAATTCAAATTATGTTGGGATACCACCACACACAGCTACCTTCATAGAAATACTAGTAGTAATTTTCGTGAGGGAAAACAAATCCTGCTCCCCCCCAAAAAAAAATTAGAAAGAAGCTGAAAAGATGCCTCTTTCTTTCACAATAATCAAGAAGCAAATCTCCAAGTTCTTGACTTTTTAGGATTACTTTCGTGAAGCGAAAGACAATAACACGCTAGTTTCATAGACATTATCTGTTCACAATGAATACCACTACATAGACCTGAAAGAGGAATTCCCTCAGTGTAAAAACAGAGGCTATGATAGTTGGATTGTCCAGAGAAACATGGATGATGATAAAAATTTGAAGGTGTCCATCTCTGTAGGACTAACAGATACAAATCTCTATGATTTGCCTTTAAGCGTAGTGAATGGCTTTTGAGGATTTTAAGCTAAGGGGTGAAGCCATGTGATCACATTGGAAACTATTTACAAAATTACATGAGAAGGCATATATTGTGGAATCAAAAAAGAAAAGGGTATTGGATATTATGCCATCATTTCAGATATGAATGACGCTGGAGTACACCAGGAATAGAGGAACTAGGTTCATTCAAAGTGACCTGTTGCTACATACATTTTGCATGGCACATGGCACAGTTGACATACTAGAATATGCAATAATGAGAGGAAAACCAGAAATCAAAATGACACCAAAGATCCCCCAAGGGAAACGGAGGGAACTTTAAAATGTGGAAAAGTTACTCAATGGTTTCTCCAATATTTTCTTATTTTTTATAAGCTCTACAATGTCTTTCCATTCATAATTAAATATCTTCTTTAAAAAAAATCAAACATTTTTCAGAAACTGGGAAAACCTGAACTTGTTTCCCATATGATGGAGAGTCACAGAAAAGACTGGAATCCTGTTGAGCCCAGAGACTTTATTGATGCTTTCCTTACATATATGACAAAGGAAGATGATTCCTGGGTCTTCTTAGAAAAATATGATTGTTTAGCTGATTCCAATGGATCTATCAGCATCCTACCATATATTTAAGGGTATAACACTGCACTGATTCTGTTCTAGACATATCCCCATGTCTGTTGGCCAGATGAACTTCTTCTGAGGATTATGGAGACTCAAACATCAGGATAGTCCAAACTCTCAGAGGGCACTAATATTCTTTGCTATGTTCCTTCCTTCATCTTTAGCACTAAGCTATACCATCTTTCTTCTTTCATCATCTGCTTCCAGCTATATATCTTCTTTCCCTGGCTCTTAACTTCAACCCCCCACTAATACTTATAATCCAGGCTAATATTTCATTTTTCAAATTAATCACACGTGCAAAGTCAATTTTAGCTTATTGGCAACATATAATGGTCTTTGTAGATCACTGATCAACACACTCTGGAAATATAAAATAGGAATAGTATTTTAGAAATGTATAAAGCAATATGTTGGTAATAGTCTTAAAAGGAAATGGTTCATTGCTGTTCAGTGTGAGGTCCTAAAACTGTAAGATAATGAACCCAGCAACCAGAAACAAAGGCAGAGTCTAGGGCCTTGTTACAGGTTGAGCACCTCCTCTAGTGACAGATATTCCAGTGGACCCCACTTCCTAATTCTTCTGAAGTCCCAAATTAGTTCCACCAACTAGCATCCAGGCTTTTCAAGCATGAGTCTGGAGGTGTTGTTTCAGGTTTGTAGCATACCTAACTAATTGTGCTGCTATTCTGTCACTAGGCCTCTGGCCAAACCACATTACTGCATCTGTTATAGAATCTTTGACTCGCTGCATTCCAGGTACCTCCTCTGATCAACTGTATAGTGGTAAATACATGACCACACTCTCTTTTATTTCATCTTCCTGTCATAATTCATTAGAAGCAGCAATTTATCCTAGATGAGGAGTCAAATTATTCACCATATGGAATACCATCAACATCAAGAGCAGTGTTAACAAATGAATGCCTCAGAGAAGGTTGGAAGATAATACTATATTCTAAAGAATGAATGATAAGTCATAATAGCTTTGAACAATGAAAGATTAATTGGAGAATAGGACAGCCATTAAACGTGGAAATCTAACAAATCTTTCTCCCTCTCCCTTTTTCTCTCCCTCTCTTCCTTCCTCCCTCCCTCCCTACCTCCCCCTTTCTCCCTCTTCAGCGAAGGAACTGTCTTGCCTAGTGTGGGTAAAGGCAAGCATGTGAAGAGCAAACACTTCATTCTTTAATATCTTCAGGATAGGCTGCCACCAGAAGATGTGGCTCAAATTTAAGATGGATATTTACACCTCAAATGATCTCACTATAAATTATTTAATTAAGAAAAGTTCCCCTTGAGAGTAGTAATCAGCTACTTGGGTTTTAGATAATTCATGATGTAATCAATTTGACAACCAAGAATAACACTCTCAAGTGGTCTTCTCACTGTATAAAATTGAAGCATAGAAATGTAAATTGGACACTCGAGGTCATGTCATGACTTAGTGATGGACCTGATACATGAAATCAAATGCTCTTTTGAATCCAATTATTTCCCATTTTACTAAAATCTGTTTCAAAAATATAGTTATAAGAAAACCATTGTCTTGATTTTTATCTAATCAAGACTGTTTGATCAACTTCTCATTTGAAAGAAAACAGCAATATCCAATGAGGTAAAAGCGAATATTATTTTAAAAGTTCCTTCCAATGTTGTTATCCAGTGTAAAGATTCTGTTCTTGAGATAATCATCAATCTTCTCGCTATACATGCTATGGTTGTGTAGTTTAGTGTTTTGTGGTACTCCTAACAGTAGGAATGGGATGTCTCTGATTCTTTTACCTAATATTGGAACTTTTGCCTCCTACTGTCTAGCCTCCATCCAGCTTTCACAGGACCACTTGTTTGTAAGAACTTAGTAAATTACTCTTCAACTACACAAAGGAAACAGAGTGAATTTCTAATGGGGCAAGAGTAGTAACATTCAAGACTGATGCAAGTGACTAATTCTTCCAGCAAGGCTACACTTTCTGAAGGTTCTGTATCTTAAATAATTAATGCAGGAACATGGACCACATATTCAAATACCTGATCCTAGGGGAAGCATTTTTATTGCAACTTCTTCAATGTGCACATATCTTGGGTTACAATTTCAAATACATGTCTGACTGAATATTTAGGTTTTAGAAGCCGTCCAATCTATCAGGGGTCAAATTTGACTTTTGTAGTTGAGGCTTCAGAATATCAGTAGATTTATAAGATACATATTACGCTCATCTTCATTTTGCAACGTGCACAGGAATTATGAAATAGGATCAACCAGAGTATTGATAGATGATGAATAGATAATGACATTCATGAACTAGAAAGTAGTTCAGTCATGAGGAAAAGAAGTTTTGGCAACTAGTGCAGCATAGATGAGCTTTCAGGACACAGTACTAAGTAACTAACTGCATAATTGCGCAAACTGTCCTATTTCACTTAAATGATTTATCTACCATATGAAATTTCCTAGACATAAAAAGTTAAATGCACATGGGAAACTAGGTGTATTTAACAGGTTCCTACATCCACAATAATATAAGCATACTTAATATTTGTTGATTTGAACATTGCTATGATGATCTTCAGTTAGTGGAAGACACAATTAATCATAATTATTGAGAATCTAAGGCAATAGCAATACAAGTTTGAAGTGATTTGGCTACAAAGAGTGACCCTAATTCAAAATTAAGGGCTGGTTATTTGCATGTCTTTTAGACTATAATGCACTGAAAGACATCCATCCCTCTCACAAAAGGAAAGGCCAAACTAGACTCTGTAACTGGCCTATTAACCCAAATGTGCTTAAATCTTTACAGAGTTGAAGTGGTAGTGAGGCTCAACACTATCAAAAGCTACTGTCATGAAGGCCACCTTTTATCCATAGGAAAGGAATAGAGGAAGGAAGCAGAAAACAATCTTTTCAGATCTTGTCACAAGATAAAATATCACGGCTACTTGCAATTTACTGGGCATTAAATACTCACATGCTCTCATTGACTCCAAGAGGAATCTGAAATTCTTAGCTAAACAACAGTGAATTCTCCATTATGATGGAAAGTGGGGAATCTATAAGGGAGATGTCTACCAGTTTCAATTATTTATTATCCTTATATCAGTTCAGGTACTTAACAAAACATTCTTAAAATTGGTTCTATTTACTCATAGTAGTCAGAAGAGGAAACTGAGCCTGGAAGAATGAACGTAGCTTCAGCAGCAGCAATGTTCACTAACAGTCTGTAATGTGCCTTCCACTCTGATAGATCTCCTTAAGAAATCACAGTCTACAGATATTCAATACTATGAAAGTTTGTGTCCTCCATGTGAACGTGGGTCGTGATGTTCAGTTATCAGTGGAGAGTTGAGCCTTGTGAACTGCATTAGTGGCTTTGAAAGAAATACCAGACAGGCCATGAGATGGCTCAGCTCTTAAATGGAATGTCTTCAAGTCTCACATCCTGAGTTTAATCCTAGGAAATCAGATGGTACAAGAAGAGAATTGACTCCTGCAAGTGGTCCTATGAACTTCATTTTTTTTTTCACTTTGAAACATATGCAAGTGACAACAAATTGAAAAAATAGAATATATTTGAAATGTTTCCTTTTAAAATTCAGAAACCAAAAAGAGTCCCTTCGCCTTTGGATACTACCATAATACAAATCTTGACCATCTAAAGACAGAACATTAATCTTTATCAGATAACAAATCTAATACCTTGATTGTCAATAGCACAGATTCCCAAACTCCAAATACTGAGTTTTTAATTTTTCTAAAACCTTAGGTGAAGGGAACTTATTTGCAGAAGCCAGATTCGTAACTGTTATGAGCTTAGCCATGTCCATCATAGATACTCAGTTCTGAGTAGGGTGAAAGTTGTGGTTATGCCTTAAATTCAGGGAAAATTGCAGTGTTGACAATTTTTCAAAACAGTTCTTTGAGAAAATGAGGAACATCGTGTTTCTTGGTTAAGAGAACTTAGGGTGAAATAAAAAAAAGACAGCATCTTCAAGACAACGTATCTGTTTTCAGAAGAAAGCTTTGAAACTACAGAGCCCCCTATTTTCTTGCAGAAAAGTACACTCTGAGATTGATGGAGTGACTGGCCATGGGAGGCCGCCAAGCACAGGTGACCGAGACTCCATGCCCTACACCAATGCTGTCATCTATGAGGTGCTGAGGATGGACAACATCAACCCCTTGAATGTTCCCAGGGAAGTGACAGCTGATAGCACTTTGGATGAATTCTGCCTCTCAAAGGTAACTTGGCACTGTCCTATCCCCAGTCCACCCTTGGCATTATCTGAGGAACCCACACATAAAAGTAACATGTATTTTTGATCCAAGAAATGATTTAAAATGGAAGAAAGGTAAATTATATAACAAAATGAAAGCATTCCTCTGATGTTTCTAAATAATATTTATGTGTATCATATGAAATACAGAAAAGGAGATTCCCTGTTTGAATTTGTTCAATAAATGATGGCTTTAATCGATGATGAAATTCCTAATGTCTTCCTGTGCAAATGTGGGTTCATAAGATTTATTTCTTTGCATTGATGAGTCCACAGTGTTTTTCCAGAATTTGCTTACACTTCCATAGTTAAGAATTTTCTAACTCACAAAGAAATCTAGTCCAAAGTGAAATATTAATTATGAGAAATTGCCACGCAAACATGTATTGAGGGTCCTTATTTATTTCAAAATGTCAAGATCCACTTTTCATGAGAAATACTCCCTTCTATATGCACTAGGAAGATGGGAGTATGCAAAATAAGCTTATAATAAGTCTCGTTGCTTCAACATAAAATATGAGTTGGTGTCAGTGACTAAACCTGTTCTGAACATTTGCATCACCCAAGACTTACCATATTAGACATTGAAAGATCTCCCTTATACTTTTCTCCATGGATCCCTCTTATAGTCATTCTGTTCCAAGACTCAAGCTTAGGATCTACTCCCGATTTCTGCAGAGAGCTATGCTGACCACATCATACTCTTTCTGCTGCATATCCAATGCATTCTTTCTCTACAATGTATACCAATCAAATGCATTTCTTTTTTTTTTTTTTTTTTTAAGATGTTTGGATGAAAGGGTATATACTGGGTGAAATGTTTATTTTTTATTTTCTTTTGATGGGAGTTACAAGGGTGGAGGGCAGATATGAAGGGACTGGGAAATGAGTGGGATTCTAGCCCATGATGTGAAGTTCACAAAACATCAATAAAGAAACTTAAAAAGCTTTTTCCTGTATATATATTTTTTGAAAAACTACCTATTGTACATGATGAGCAATCAGTTAAAAACTTCAGTTTTTTTTTTTTTTTTATTAACTTGAGTATTTCTTATATACATTTCGAGTGTTATTCCCTTTCCCGGTTTCCGGGCAAACATCCCCCTCCCCCCTCCCCTTCCTTATGGGTGTTCCCCTCCCAACCCTCCCCCCATTGCCGCCCTCCCCCCATAGACTAGTTCACTGTGGGTTCAGTCTTAGCAGGACCCAGGGCTTCCCCTTCCACTGGTGCTCTTACTAGGATATTCATTGCTACCTATGGGGTCAGAGTCCAGGGTCAGTCCATGTATAGTCTTTAGGTAGTGGCTTAGTCCCTGGAAGCTCTGGTTGCTTGGCATTGTTGTACTTTTGGGGTCTCGAGCCCCTTCAAGCTCTTCCAGTTCTTTCTCTGATTCCTTCAATAGGGGACCTATTCTCAGTTCAGTGGTTTGCTGCTGGCATTCGCCTCTATATTTGCTGTATTCTGGCTGTGTCTCTCAGGAGCGATCTACATCCGGCTCCTGTCGGTCTGCACTTCTTTGCTTCATCCATCTTGTCTAATTGGGTGGCTGTATATGTATGGGCCACATGTGGGGCAGGCTCTGAATGGGTGTTCCTTCAGTCTCTGTTTTAATCTTTGCCTCTCCCTTCCCTGCCAAGGGTATTCTTTTTCCTCATTTAAAGAAGGAGTGAAGCATTCACATTTTGATCATCCGTCTTGAGTTTCGTTTGTTCTAGGGATCTAGGGTAATTCAAGCATTTGGGCTAATAGCCACTTATCAATGAGTGCATACCATGTATGTCTTTCTGTGATTGGGTTAGCTCACTCAGGATGATATTTTCCAGTTCCAACCATTTGCCTACGAATTTCATAAACTCGTTGTTTTTGATAGCTGAGTAATATTCCATTGTGTAGATGTACCACATTTTCTGTATCCATTCCTCTGTTGAAGGGCATCTGGGTTCTTTCCAGCTTCTGGCTATTATAAATAAGGCTGCGATGAACATAGTGGAGCACGTGTCTCTTTTATATGTTGAGGCATCTTTTGGGTATATGCCCAAGAGAGGTATAGCTGGATCATCAGGCAGTTCAATGTCCAATTTTCTGAGGAACCTCCAGACTGATTTCCAGAATGGTTTTACCAGTCTGCAATCCCACCAACAATGGAGGAGTGTTCCTCTTTCTCCACATCCTCGCCAGCATCTGCTGTCACCTGAGTTTTTGATCTTAGCCAATCGCACTGGTGTGAGGTGAAATCTCAGGGTTGTTTTGATTTGCATTTCCCTTATGACTAAAGATGTTGAACATTTCTTTAGGTGTTTCTCAGCCATTCGGCATTCCTCAGCTGTGAATTCTTTGTTTAGCTCTGAACCCCATTTTTTAATAGGGTTATTTGTTTCCCTGCGGTCTAACTTCTTGAGTTCTTTGTATATTTTGGAAATAAGGCCTCTATCTGTTGTAGGATTGGTAAAGATCTTTTCCCAATCTGTTGGTTGCCGTTTTGTCCTAACCACAGTGTCCTTTGCCTTACAGAAGCTTTGCAGTTTTATGAGATCCCATTTGTCGATTCTTGATCTTAGAGCATAAGCCATTGGTGTTTTGTTCAGGAAATTTTTTCCAGTGCCCATGTGTTCCAGATGCTTCCCTAGTTTTTCTTCTATTAGTTTGAGTGTGTCTGGTTTGATGTGGAGGTCCTTGATCCACTTGGACTTAAGCTTTGTACAGGGTGATAAGCATGGATCGATCTGCATTCTTCTACATGTTGCCCTCCAGTTGAACCAGCACCATTTGCTGAAAATACTATCTTTTTTCCATTGGATGGTTTTGGCTCCTTTGTCAAAAATCAAGTGACCATAGGTGTGTGGGTTCATTTCTGGGTCTTCAATTCTATTCCATTGGTCTATCTGTCTGTCTCTGTACCAATACCATGCAGTTTTTATCACTATTGCTCTGTAATACTGCTTGAGTTCAGGGATAGTGATTCCCCCTGAAGTCCTTTTATTGTTGAGGATAGCTTTAGCTATCCTGGGTTTTTTGTTATTCCAGATGAATTTGCAAATTGTTATGTCTAACTCTTTGAAGAATTGGATTGGTATTTTGATGGGGATTGCATTGAATCTGTAGATTGCTTTTGGTAAAATGGCCATTTTTACCATATTAATCCTGCCAATCCATGAGCATGGGAGATCTTTCCATCTTCTGAGGTCTTCTTCAATTTCTTTCCTCAGTGTCTTGAAGTTCTTATTGTACAGATCTTTTACTTGCTTGGTTAAAGTCACACCGAGGTACTTTATATTATTTGGGTCTATTATGAAGGGTGTCGTTTCCCTAATTTCTTTCTCGGCTTGTTTCTCTTTTGTATAGAGGAAGGCAACTGATTTATTTGAGTTAATTTTATACCCAGCCACTTTGCTGAAGTTGTTTATCAGCTTTAGTAGTTCTCTGGTGGAACTTTTGGGATCACTTAAATATACTATCATGTCATCTGCAAATAGTGATATTTTGACCTCTTCTTTTCCGATCTGTATCCCTTTGATCTCCTTTTGTTGTCTGATTGCTCTGGCTAGAACTTCAAGAACTATATTGAATAAGTAGGGAGAGAGTGGGCAGCCTTGTCTAGTCCCTGATTTTAGTGGGATTGCTTCAAGTTTCTCTCCATTTAGTTTAATGTTAGCAACTGGTTTGCTGTATATGGCTTTTACTATGTTTAGGTATGGGCCTTGAATTCCTATTCTTTCCAGGACTTTTATCATGAAGGGGTGTTGAATTTTGTCAAATGCTTTCTCAGCATCTAATGAAATGATCATGTGGTTCTGTTCTTTCAGTTTGTTTATATAATGGATCACGTTGATGGTTTTCCGTATATTAAACCATCCCTGCATGCCTGGGATGAAGCCTACTTGATCATGGTGGATGATTGTTTTGATGTGCTCTTGAATTCGGTTTGCCAGAATTTTATTGAGTATATTGCGTCGATATTCATAAGGGAAATTGGTCTGAAGTTCTCTTTCTTTGTTGTGTCTTTGTGTGGTTTAGGTATAAGAGTAATTGTGGCTTCGTAGAAGGAATTCGGTAGGGCTCCATCTGTTTCAATTTTGTGGAATAGTTTGGATAATATTGGTATGAGGTCTTCTATGAAGGTTTGATAGAATTCTGCACTAAACCCGTCTGGACCTGGGCTCTTTTTGGTTGGGAGACCTTTAATGACTGCTTCTATTTCCTTAGGAGTTATGGGGTTGTTTAACTGGTTTATCTGTTCCTGATTTAACTTCGATACCTGGTATCTGTCTAGGAAATTGTCCATTTCCTGAAGATTTTCAAATTTTGTTGAATATAGGTTTTTATAGTAAGATCTGATGATTTTTTGAATTTCCTCCGAATCTGTAGTTATGTCTCCCTTTTCATTTCTGATTTTGTTAATTTGGACACACTCTCTGTGTCCTCTCGTTAGTCTGGCTAAGGGTTTATCTATCTTGTTGATTTTCTCAAAGAACCAACTTTTGGTTCTGTTGATTCTTTCTATGGTCCTTTTTGTTTCTACTTGGTTGATTTCAGCTCTGAGTTTGATTATTTCCTGCCTTCTACTCCTCCTGGGTGTATTTGCTTCTTTTTGTTCTAGAGCTTTTAGGTGTGCTGTCAAGCTGCTGACATATGCTCTTTCCTGTTTCTTTCTGCAGGCACTCAGCGCTATGAGTTTTCCTCTTAGCACAGCTTTCATTGTGTCCCATAAGTTTGAGTATGTTGTATCTTCATTTTCATTAAATTCTAAAAAGTTTTTAATTTCTTTCTTTATTTCTTCCTTGACCAGGTTATCATTGAGTAGAGCATTGTTCAATTTCCACGTATATGTGGGCATTCTTCCCTTATTGTTATTGAAGACCAGTTTTAGGCCGTGGTGGTCCGATAGCACGCATGGGATTATTTCTATCTTTCTGTACCTGTTGAGGCCCGTTTTTTGACCAATTATATGGTCAATTTTGGAGAAAGTACCATGAGGAGCTGAGAAGAAGGTATATCCTTTTGCTTTAGGATAGAATGTTCTATAAATATCCGTTAAGTCCATTTGGCTCATGACTTCTCTTAGTCTGTCTACATCACTGTTTAATTTCTGTTTCCATGATCTGTCCATTGATGAGAGTGGGGTGTTGAAATCTCCCACTATTATTGTGTGAGGTGCAATGTGTGTTTTGAGCTTTAGTAAGGTTTCTTTTACATATGTAGGTGCCCTTGTATTTGGGGCATAGATATTTAGGATTGAGAGTTCATCTTGGTTGATTTTTCCTTTGATGAATATGAAGTGTCCTTCCTTATCTTTTTTGATGACTTTTAGTTGGAAATTGATTTTATTTGATATTAGAATGGCTACTCCAGCTTGCTTCTTCTGACCATTTGCTTGGAAAGTTGTTTTCCAGCCTTTCACTCTGAGGTAGTGTCTGTCTTTGTCTCTGAGGTGTGTTTCCTGTAGGCAGCAGAATGCAGGGTCCTCGTTGCGTATCCAGTTTGTTAATCTATGTCTTTTTATTGGGGAGTTGAGGCCATTGATATTGAGAGATATTAAGGAATAGTGATTATTGCTTCCCGTTATATTCATATTTGATGTGAGGTTATGTTTGTGTGCTTTCATTCTCTTTGTTTTGCTGCCAAGACGATTAGTTTCTTGCTTCTTCTAGGGTATAGCTTGCCTCCTTATGTTGGGCTTTACCATTTATTATCCTTTGTAGTGCTGGATTTGTAGAAAGATATTGTGTAAATTTGGTTTTGTCATGGAATATCTTGGTTTCTCCATCAATGTTAATTGAGAGTTTTGCTGGATACAGTAATCTGGGCTGGCATTTGTGTTCTCTTAGGGTCTGTATAACATCAGTCCAGGATCTTCTGGCCTTCATAGTTTCTGGCGAGAAGTCTGGTGTGATTCTGATAGGTCTCCCTTTATATGTTACTTGACCTTTTTCCCTTACTGCTTTTAATATTCTTTCTTTATTTTGTGCGTTTGGTGTTTTGACAATTATGTGACGGGAGGTGTTTCTTTTCTGGTCCAATCTATTTGGAGTTCTGTAGGCTTCCTGTATGTCTATGGGTATCTCTTTTTTTAGGTTAGGGAAGTTTTCTTCTATGATTTTGTTGAAGATATTTACTGGTCCTTTGAGCTGGGAGTCTTCACTCTCTTCTATACCTATTATCCTTAGGTTTGATCTTCTCATTGAGTCCTGGATTTCCTGTATGTTTTGGAGCAGTAGCTTTTTCCGCTTTACATTATCTTTGACAGTTGAGTCAATGATTTCTATGGAATCTTCTGCTCCTGAGATTCTCTCTTCCATCTCTTGTATTCTGTTGGTGAAGCTTGTATCTACAGCTCCTTGTCTCTTCTTTTGGTTTTCTATATCCAGGGTTGTTTCCATGTGTTCTTTCTTGATTGCTTCTATTTCCATTTTTAATTCCTTCAACTGTTTGATTGTGTTTTCCTGGAATTCTTTCAGGGATTTTTGCGATTCCTCTCTGTAGGCTTTTACTTGTTTATTAATGTTTTCCTGTGCTTCCCTAAGTGTGTTCAGGTCTTTCCTGAAGTCCTCCAGCATCATGATCAAATATGATTTTGAAACTAGATCTTGCTTTTCTGGTGTGTTTGGATATTCCATGTTTGTTTTGGTGGGAGAATTGGGCTCCGATGATGGCATGTAGTCTTGGTTTCTGTTGCTTGTGTTCCTGCGCTTGCCTCTCGCCATCAGATTATCTCTAGTGTTACTTTGTTCTGCTATTTCTGACAGTGGCTAGACTGTCCTATAAGCCTGTGTGTCAGGAGTGCTGTAGACCTGTTTTCCTCTCTTTCAGTCAGTTATGGGGACAGAGTGTTCTGCTTTCGGGCGTGTAGTTTTTCCTCTCTACAGGTCTTCAGCTGTTCCTGTGGGCCTGTGTCTTGAGTTCACCAGGCAGCTTTCTTGCAGCAGAAAATTTGGTCTTACCTGTGGTCCCGAGGCTCAGGTTTGCTCGTGGGGTGCTGTCCAGGGGCTCTCTGCAGCGGCAGCAACCAGGAAGACCTGTGCCGCCCCTTCCGGGAGCTTCAGTGCACCAGGGTTCCAGATGGTCTTTGGCTTTTTCCTCTGGCGTCCGAGATGTGTGTGCAGGGAGCAGTCTCTTCTGGTTTCCCAGGCCTGTCTGCCTCTCTGAAGGTTTAGCTCTCCCTCCCACGGGATTTGGGTGCAGAGAACTGTTTATCCGGTCTGTTTCCTTCAGGGTCCGGCGGTGTCTCCGGCAGGGGTCCTGCCGCTCCTGGGCCCTCCCCCACGGGAGCCCAGAGGCCTTATACAGTTTCCTCTTGGGCCAGGGATGTGGGCAGGGGTGAGCAGTGTTGGTGGTCTCTTCCGCTCTGCATCCTCAGGAGTGCCCACCTGACCAGGCGGTTGGGTCTCTCTCTCACCGGGTCTGGGAGCAGAGAGCTGCTGCGGGCCGGGATCCGCGGGTGTGGGACTTCCGGTAAACACAGAACGTGCCCGGTTCTAGAGAAATTCTGCTTCCGTGTGTCCCAAGCTCACCAGGCAGCTTTCTTGCAGCAGAAAATTTGGTCTTACCTGTGGTCCCGAGGCTCAAGTTCGCTCGTGGGGTGCTGCCCAGGGGCTCTCTGCAGCGGCAGCCTCAAATGCATTTCTTAACAGTGATAAACTAAATGCCTGAGGATTCAGCTTAGCATGGCAGCAAGGAGTGCACACAGCAGATCAGTCTTCATGATGGTAGCCAAGAAGCAGCAGGAAAGCCTGTAGAAGTCTATCACCACACCCCATTTATTCCACCCAGTACTTCAGCATGGAGGATGGCGCCACATGTCAGGGAAAGTCTATTGCCATTAGATGATAAGCTCTGGAAATGACCGCACAGCTACTCTCACTGGTGTTCTGTTGTAATATCCTAGATGATTATCAATTACTCAGAATATATTGTTCTCAAGAAATCTTTCAAGTTGGAATCAGAAAAGTCCACCCTGGAAACACAGAACTTTGCCTTTAATCCCAAAGGAACAGACAACCTCAACTTATGCCTTTTACCATGGATTGTCAATTTCAACTCTAATGTCAGCTCTAAACACTGAACATCTAACTAGATAGTGAAGCAAAGAGCCATGGCTTTGACCTTACATGGATCTACTTTCAGAAGTGGCCGCATCTCTGATCACTGAGTAACTCTAAATAATACAATGCAGTGTAAGCCATGGTAAAGCATAAGGTTCAGTAATCACAGAAAGAGGAGTCGTACATGTAGAGCTTCCCACTCTACATTGCAGATGTAATTTTTATTGCTTAAACACATGAAGATATTCTATCTGTAAAACATCATAAACACAAAAAAAAAATCATAAACAAAGTGAGCACACAAGTGCCAGGTTATAAATCAAGAGAACACACAGAAGAAAGCATCCTTGTTCTTTCTAAAGAAATGTGGGATGGAGTGAGGAGCTGGCCCTGGGAGGGAACAAGAGAGGTTCTAAAAGAAGAGATCCTAGTTCTCAGAAGAAAAAGAGTACTAGACTTCTGTCAGACAACATTGTAGAGGGATAGAATTCAGGTCAAGGAGACAATGTTTAAAGAGGTATGGAATGATTGAGAACCTGGACTATTTGAGAAAATAAAAACCAGCCTATGCATCTTAGGCAGTGGGGAGAAACTGGCCTTGGTGAATCAAATAAGGACTCTTCATACTAAGACTGATATATAAACATACTACAGAGTGGATAATAAAAATAATGGGAGGTGGGAGTGTGGAGTGATAGGTTGTGTTCATGGCATATTCATTGTGATGAAGGTGTGGGTCTAAGAGAAAATAAAGGACAATCTGCACGAAGGTGACATTGGGAACCAGTAATTAACATGGTAGAATCAAGTGAGATTGAGAGAACGGTTCAGGTATAGAATGCGGTGAATGAGTCACTGTGACATAAAGGAACACTCTGGGCAGTCCAGACACCATGCCAAGGAACCTAGTGGACTAAGCTTTCTTACTCTGCCTGATTGAAGTATTCCTAACACAGCTAAGTGACTGGGTTCAAAAGTTTCCTATTGAGGGGTAAGAAGAGAGAAGCAGGGATAGTAGACACACAACTTTCTTTCAGAGCCCTCACTATAAGAAGTAGCTGGATTGATGGCTTTTCACCTCTTGTGTCTTTTTCTTCCCATAGATGCTCACATGTCTTCTCACAATTACATGCTGACCTGTTCCCAGAGACCAGCATATTGCGATAAAAAGAAACCCTAATGGCCCTGGAATATTTTAAGAACACACAGTCCATCATTGTTCTGAACTAGAGACTGGATTTGATGGAGAGCTTAGGGTGTAAAGAGGATTGGAATATTTGGAACCACCATCCCTTACAGCATGTATTGCAGAATTCAAGCCTTGTCTCTTTGCTTTCTTTTATAGGGAACTATGGTTCTGATCAATTTGACTGCTCTATACAGGGAATCCAAAGAGTGGACCACTCAAGATACATTCAATCCAGAGCACTTTTTGGAGAATGGAATGTTTAAGAAGAGAGAATCCTTTTCTGCCATTCTCAATGGGTGGATAGTTATGAGAAGGAAACAGGTCAGAATCCTACTCCATCTCCTTTTACATACCTGGAGAACTCTGCTTTAATTAAACCATCTCCTTACAGCTTCAACCAGTTCAGATCCAAAGTGTCATTTGCAGATCAGAGTTCTCTAGATTGAACACTGGTTCATACTGCTCCTGTCTCTCAAACCCTCCCATGCATATGATGGAAACTGCGGCTTACCTTGCTTTGTTTACCACAACACTAGACACAGAGACCCAATCCCTCTACCTCCTGAATAAAACCTGAATACATGCCACCTTTTCAAAGTTTTTGAATATCTATGCTATTTATAAGTGATTCACCCCCATAGGTAAATATCTTAGTTTTGATAGGGATGAGCAGGCATGCTGCATGGGAGAGTTGTTCCCTACTCACTACAAAGGGAATATCAAACAATAGTTGTAACTATCACTCGCATAGCAGCTTTGGGTTCTGTCCTATAGAAGAACTCTCCTAACAAGTAAGTCATTTGTCTTTTATGATTTTAAGCATTGGTTTTAAAATCTAGTTAGACAATTTGTGTTCTGCAAATCGATAGTCAGTTAAGAAGATGCAGAGTTGTCCCTTGGAGCATGTGTCCAACTGCAGCCTGTCAAGCTGGAAACAGTAAGCACAGAGAGATGAGGACACAGACTCTGACAAATGTGCTATGGCTGTAGCTCAATGTCCACGAGATGACCTCACAATGGAGCTTGTGTTTCTTAACACTTCTTCCAAAAGTGACTGAATGCTGCACACTGAGGAACACTGTCCTGCCTTTGGGTGCCTGGATGAAACTGTTTCTGTTCCCTTTGCCTTTCCCTGTGCTTCTGAGGCATCTTTGTGACTGTTCACAATCCACATTAGAAGGAAAGCTGGCAGAAGATAGGCCATCTGTCCAGTCTTCTTGTTTACAAAACAATTTTAAAAGTTTTGAATTACAGTTCAAAAGCTCAGCTGTCTATTTCATTTAATTATTTAAGAATACTTAAACTTTCTAATTATGTACAGAATCAGACCTGTAATCTAGAACTATGACTCTTTTTACATCCGACCTAAGTGATTTATATGTTGATTCCTAAGACCTTAGTGAAAGGAACATTAGTACGTTTCCATGGCTTTTATGGTTAGAGTTTATCCTCTAATACCATGTGTAGACTGCATAGTTCAATCTCCTGAGTTTGTAAAATATTTCCCCCATGGAGGATTCATGTATTTTCCTTTTAATGGCTCTCCTATGCATACCAGCTGTAAAATAACGCCAACAGGGACTCACAGGTGTTTTTCTGGGTTTTGGTGAAAGGGAATGTGTTCAAGTAGCCTTTAGCCGAGCCTGTGTTTATTGTATTCTCCTCACTGAAAACATATCTGAGATGAACAACTTCTTTGGAGGAAGTTTGGCTCACAATTTCAGAAATCTCAGTCTGTGGCCAGATGAACAATAGGCATATGGCTGAACTGACACAGAGTGATGTTTTAGAAGTCTTTGGCTAAAGCACATAACCAAAAAGCAAGGAAAGGATTCTACCAATTTGCAGCTATACCATTAAGGACATTGCCCAAATGACCTACCTTAAACACATAGCCACTTAATTTTCTAATATTTACAAATAGTGCCACAGTCAAGATAGTAACTGAGTTGCTTACTTTTCTAGTGATTTAAAGAGATGCTCTGACCAAGGCAATTTTTATAAAAGAAAGAATTTAATTGGGACTTGCTTCCAGATTCACATGATTAGTCTATAATCATTATGGCAAGAAGTAGACAGGCATGGCACTAGAGCATTACCTGAGAGCTTTATGTCCTGACACGAAGGCAGAGAGAGGTGGGAGACAGAGAGAGATATAAAAGAGAGGCACTCTGCTGTGGCTTTTGACACATCAAAGCCTACTTCCAATGACACAACTCCTCCAGTGTGCCAATACCTCCAATTCTTCCAGGAACAGTTTGTCTCCCTGGTTACCCATTATTCAAATATACGAGCCTATATGGGTCATTCTCACACAAACCACCATTGTAAAATCAAGATTAGCCAATACCCAGGCCAAGCTTTTAAGTACATGCTCCAGACTAAAACACAAGTTTACATCTGCCCAGCCATTCTCAGGAAGAAAGAGGCCATTTCAAATAATTGCCAAATGAGAAAGGCTTAGCTGCATGACAAGGAGAGGGTCAACCACAGTCACAGTGGTGTTGATAATAAGTCATATCCCTAAACCTGGGTCCTCACCTTGCTAACATTGGATATCATGGTATGTGGATTCTTACAGGAGAATGTTGGGAATTTCCTGAGCTGCTAGTCATGTTATTTATGACAGGTAACAGGAGCAGCATGAGAAGATCAGAGATAAACGGAACATGAGAGTGAAAACATATGTATAATATAAGATACTGGCATCAGAGTAATGTGTTTACAATTTACCTCTTCAGGTCTGCTTTCATGTTATTTTCTCAACAACCTGTATTAGGCAGGTAACAAAGTGGAAAAAGGAATCTATAAGAAAATTCTAACATGTTTAATGTCACTGAAAACCAATAAAGCTTCTTCTACATTAGTCTGCAGAGAAAAAAATGCCATCATTCCTGCTACCGTGTCCTTGTTGGGAACCCCATGGGGACAGTGGAAAAGATGTTCAAATATTAACAGTAGATTTATCATAATGCTGGTCCAAGTTTCTTTGTTATAATCCATATAAATTGCCTTGTTTTTTAACTTATTTTTTTTCAGTCAAAAATGTTCTAGTTTGGAAAAAAGAAAGAACTAGATGGCAGAGTAGCCATCTCACTTCTTTAACTGGCTTGTGTTGGAAGCATAGAATGTAATGTGATCTCCAGAACTCTCATTAAAAAATTGGAGCATCATGGCATGAGCATTTAACTCTAGCACCTGAAAGGAGGGTGTCTTGAGCCTCAGTAGCAAGACTAATTTGGCAAGTTCCAGAGAGTTAAGACCATATCTAAAAATGGTGAGAGGTATGGCATTTGAGGATCAACACCTTTATCTGTCTTCTGGAATCCACATTCATGTGAATACATGTGCACAAACACATCCATACAGACAGGGGCTTAAATAGGGGTTAGAGTCTAGGTGTTTTGCTGCAATCCTCTTGGAATAGTTGATGAGGATATTCACTGAGGAAGAGAAGAGTGGAGTGCTAGAGTTGCCCTTGATGATCACAGGTTACCCATAAGAACCCAGATACTGGATAGATTCTTTGGTGAAGCGACAGGTATAAAAATAGATATAAACTCAAATATGTGTGTAAAGATAAGAAAATTTCTATTTGAATCAGCCTTTAATGACTGGAAAGATCTTAGACCTAGTCAAGTGGGGATAAAGCCCCTCACTTGAGGATTTACAGTAGGAAGGTGAGGAAACTGGTTGCAATCATCAGTTAAGAGTCTGACTCACTTTCTGATTTTGTCCTGCAAGAAAGAGAACTTGCCTTGGAAAACAACTGGACAGGTCTGAGCTGCTCATTTTCTTCATTTTTCTTATGAAAAATTTACTTTCAAGCCTCCAATCAGTGAAAAGCTGAGTCTGAAGTTCAGAACGGGCCTCACCCTTTCCCATGTAAGCTGCCGCATCTGATCTATACACAGACAGAGATGCTGGAGAAGAAAAGAGAAAACAGGAAAATATAGGGCATACCCTGAAACTTCTGGGCCTGTTCACAAAAGAGAAAAAGATGTCACAGACTGAAGGTGATTCAAGTAATATTGGAGATATTGGGCTAAGAAAATTGAGCCAAACTCCTAGAATGCTGCCCCCCTAATTTGCTGGTGGGTAATCATCTAAAAGCTCAATGGCATACTTTTTCATCTAGAAGCTTCAAGGAGAATGGTTATTCTTCCTTTGAAGAAAATGTATTAAATTGAATTTAATATGATGAATTGAATATCAAAATTTAGGAATGTCATTATCAATTAAAAGTTAAACTTGCTAAGTACATCATGAATCACATCTCTCATGGTGCGCTTTCCTTAGCCTCCCTACTCCTTTCTTGTACTTGTATTCATTTCTGGCTCACTGAAGGGTTAGTCCTTCCATTCCCCAATGTAGGGAATTCCAGGAGGGTGAGGTGAGAGAAGGTGAGTAGGAGAGGGGGGCATCCTCATAGAAACAGGGGGGAGAGGGAACAGGAGAGGGGGGGACCAGGAAAGGGGATAACATTTGAATTAAGTTCTACATTGTGTTAAGATCTTTCGGGGAAACAAAGAAGTGTTCGCCTTAAGTGGTACAAAGAGTAAGAATGAGGACTAAGTTTCTGGCTACATCCACAGACACAGGTCAGAGAGACTCCCCCATGAAAGACCTGTGACTAAATTATGTAGTTCTACTTCCACGAAGCCCTGGAAACCAGCAGAGCAGTGATGTTTTCTTACAGGTAGGCAACAAACAAACAAGGTATAAAAACAGTTTACTCTTTATTTTAACTTTTATTAGTTCTTTGTGGATTTCATATCATATAACCCAACCCTCTCATTACCATCTAGCCACTCTTCACCCTTGCAACACCCCTACCCCAGAGAATAGAAAATAATCTCCTTTTAGAGGCTGTAGTATGTCACAATGTGTCCCATAGCATACACTGTTATCCATATACCTTTCTTTCAAGTGTTCATTTCCAATGAGTCTGCCAAGAGGACCCTGGATTCTGCTATACTACTGTTGGTTTGGATCTGTGTGATCTGAGCCTTCATACACTACAGCAGTTTATGCATGGCGTAGAGATTTTGAAGAGGGCCAATTCAAGCCCAGGATATGATGGTGATAGTTACCTGAGGTGCTCAGACCACAAGCTCTCCTGTACCCACTACTAGGATGTGGTCTCCTGCCCTGCACAGACTGTACCATCTAATGTGTAGTTAGCCCCCCTATCCTCTTGCCCTCTTGGCTCGCTCATCCTTGCCCACACTACCCGGGAGTACTTTGCTCTCCAGGATGTACAAAGTCACTCTCCCAGATGCTGCTGCAGGAGGGACACTGAGCTGAGAGATTCTCCTGCTCTTGTGGCCTCTGTGCTTGCTCACCAGCAATAGCCTCAACCAGGACCAGATCTACCCTGTTGCCCAGGATAGGTGCAGGGCCTGCTCTCCCACGATCTGCACTTGATAAAGTACAGGACCAGTTCTCTTACTCTCATGACCTCAGGGCCAGCTCTCCTGCCTGCAGTAGGTGGGAAGAGACAAGGGAGAGGATGAGGGCATCTCTTCCTCATCTTCTCAATCACATAGCACACAAGGAGAAGAACAGGCTCTACTGATCTCAATCCCTCGGGGCCTTCTCACCTGCAACCCCCAAGTCCAGGGCCTGCTCTATCTCACTGGCCAGGAGAGGGAAAGGGCCAGCTCTTTCAACTGTTGCAGCAGATCAGGGGCAGGGAGAGCACTCGTGTTCTTATTTCTCTAGGGCCAATTGTCCCACCTACCTTAGGTTGCAAATTCCAGTTCCTTTTACATGCTGTAGTTTGTCCTTGAACCTAGGACTAAGTCATATGTGGAAGCAGGTTTGGAATGCAAATGATGATTGAAGGGTCCTTGAATGCCCGAGCATGACAAACATGGCTTTGGAAAGCTTTGCCTAATTAACATATCGAATCATCACAACCAAAGCACTCTACCACAGGGATAGCTGGGGGAAAAAAACACACAGGTCTTTCTCTTTATAAACTGCCATTAGACTATGGGCTACATCTGACTCCTCTCTACCCAACAGCAGTCCCTTGTCCCTCCAGAGTAAATATCCTTGCCCCTCTTCCTTCTCCCTTTCCCCTTCTCTCTCCTCCATTGCCTCTTTGTTTCTTATTCCTTGCCTTTGTCTCTTTGGGGCAAATAAACCTCTTTTGTGCTGAGAACTTGGTTTTGGGTGCTCTGTGATAACTTTGAGGTCTTTTCAATAATGATTACCTGTGTCCAATACATGACCCTTGGGACAGTTGGGAGTTACATGTGTCTGTTGGATGTGACATCAAACTATGACGTCAAATGGCACTGCTGTACAAAAGCCTCTTAAGATACACCCAAGCAGTTTTATTTTATGCGTTCAGCAATATCCAGAGGATATTAGTACACAAAGATTTAATCCCCAATATCACAAGATTGGCTGCTTTGAAGTTTGAGGGTTTTTTGCTTTTGTTTTGTTTTGTTTTGTTTTACTATATATTACAATATATCTTCTAACTAGGTGTTTTAAACTGCTAGATGCTGACATCTAGAATGAGAGAAGAGAAAGAAAAGGCAGGAGGGGCTGCATGGGAGACATATGAACAGTCTTCATGTACTTTTGCACATGTCAGCTTGCACCTATGTCTGGGCTGAACACTGACCAGCCCATATGCCTGTTTCTCTTTTGCTTTTCCTCACTTTTCTAGGGAAATCGCCTCTTTTACAATGAATTTTAGTAGTGTGCGACCGTCATAGTGCTGGTTTGCACCTCTTTTTTGTTGTCTAAGTAATGGAGTTAAATCCATTCATTGGTCTGGTGTGTCAAATAACATTAGGGACTTGTTTATCCTGATAAGGTTTTAATATGCCCATGTGCCCTTATAATTTCAAATCACTCTCATAAACTTAAAATCTGCCATTCCCCCTACAGGGGAGGTTGGGGGTGGTTAACCTGGACAGATTGCTCAGCAGGTAAGAGCACTCGTTCTTGGTGACAATCTTGATTGAATTCCCAGCACCCAAATGGCAGCTCACAACAGTTCATAACTTCAGTTATGATCCATCACCCTCTTCTGACCTCTGAAGGTAAGAGGGATGTATTTGCTACACATATACATGTAAGCAAACCACTCAAGTAAAGAAAATAAATATAGTTGAAACTAGAGAGGGAGTAAGGCAATGGAAATGTTCCTACAGTCAAGGAGTCCCTAATAAAAATTGTAGTTAACAGAGTAAGATCTTATTGAGGAGCAGTTAAAGAAGGCATCTTCATGTTGAACTGAGCTCAATTCCTAGAATGTTGCAGAGACCACTTGGTGAACGTGTCAGTGACTCATCATCATATATTATAAGAAGTTTAAACTGTACGAGGTTTCTATACATCCACTCAAATGCCCTTCGATTCTTACTTTCTCTCTCTTCGTTCCCTCCTTCAATCCCACCTTTCCTCCCCCTCCCCCTTCCCACCGGATCCTCCTTTATGTTGTCCCTCTACCTCCTCCTCCTCTACAATCCACTGATGGAATCTATTTTATTTTTCCCTTGCAGGGAGATTCACATGAGCCGCCCCTGCCCCATTCCCTTTTTTGACGCCTAACCCCTCTCAGCCTATAGACTGTAGCTTGGTTAACTTTTGTTTAGTAGTTAAATACAGATATAAGCAAATGCATACCATAATTATTTTTCTGGATTTTGACTACATCACTCAAGGTGATTTTTCGGGTTCCATCTATTTGTCTGCTGATTTCATGATGCTACTTTTAAAGAGCTGAAAAATACTCCATTACATAAAACTACAAGACGTTAACCATCCACTCTTCAATTTAAAGATATCGAGGTTGTTTTTCTGGCTATTATAAACAGAGCAGCAATATACATAGTTGCATGACTATCCCTGTGATTGTGTATATTAACAAGAGTTATATAGTTGGTTATTTTTGTTTGTGTTTTATTATTATTATTATTATTATTATTATTATTATTATTATTGTTATTACTACGCTCAATATTTTATTCCCATCCTAGACCACCTTCTGACTGCTCCACATCCCATACCTCCTCCCCTTCCCACCCTGTCTCCACGAGGATGTTCTAACCCCACCTACCCCACCAGACCTCTCAACTCCCTGAGGCCTCCAGTCTCTTGAGGGTTAGGTGCATCTTCTTTGACTGAACCCAGATCCAGCAGTCCTCTGCTCTATACGTTTTGGGGACCTCATATCAGCTAGTGTATGCTGTCTGGTTGGTGATTCAGGATCTGAGAGATCTCAGGGGTCCAGGTTAATTGAGAATGCTGGTCCTCCCACAGGGTCGCCCTCTTCCTCAGATTTCTTTAGCTTTTCCCTAATTCACTCACAAGGGTAAGCAGCTTCAGTTCATTGATTGGGCACAAATATTTGCCTCTGACTCTTCAGCTGCTTGTTGGGTCTTTCAGAGGGCAGTCAGGACAGATCCCTTTTTGTGAGCACTTCATAGCCTCAGTAATAGTGTCGGACTTGGGGCATCCCCTTGAGCTGGATCCCACTTTGGGGCTGTCACTGCATCTTCTTTTCCTCAGGCTCTTCTCCATTTCCATCCCCACAGTTCTTTATAACTATCTCTTTCTTTAAGTTGGGGACATTTTCTTCTATGATTTTGTTGAAGACATTTTCAAGTCCTTTGAGCTGGGAATCTTCGTTCTCCTGTATTCCAATTATTCTTAGATTTGTTCTTTTCATTGTATCCTGAATTTCCTGGATGTTTGGGTTAGGAGTTTTTTATGTTTGGAATTTTCTTTGACAATTGTTTCAATCTCCTCTAAGGTATCTTCTGCACCTGAGATTCTCTTTTCTGTCTCTTACATTCTGTTGCTGATACATCTGTAATCCCTGACGTCTTTCCCAGGTTTTCCATGTCAAGGGTTTCCTCCATTTGTGTTTTATTTATTGTTTCTACTTCTACTTTTAGATTTTAGACCACTTTATGCAATTCCTTCACCTGTTTGATCGTGTTTTTCTGTATTTTTTAAGGGATTTATTTGTTTGCTCTTTAAGGACTTCTACCTGTTTCACTGTGTTTTCCTGGATTTCATTCAGTGAGTTATTTATATCCTCCTTAAAGGACTCTATTATCTTCATGAGATAGGATTTTAGGTCAGCTTCCTGATTTTCTGGTATACTAATGTATCCAGAGCTTGCTGTGGTGGGAGAACTAGGTTCTGATGATGCCCACATATTTTGGCTTCTGTTGCTTATGGTCGTGTGCTTGCCTCTCGCCATCTTGTTATCCCTGGTGTTTGCTGGTCTGGGTGATTCTGTCTAGAGTCTGACTCTTTTGTCCCTGAGTTTCTACAGGTCCCCTGGTAGGACTGTGGCCCTGGCTGTAGCAGACCTCCTGTGGGGCCTTCTGATTGTGGGGCCTTCAGAGGGGCAGAGAAGCTGCTGATCTGTTGCCCTGGCTACAGCAGATCTCCTGGGAGGCCTTTAGACTGTTGGGTCTTCAGAGGGGCAGTCAAGCTGTTGTCCTGTGTGAAGCTGTTCTCCAGGGGGACTCTATAAACTGTGGTTTCTGAGTGAGGTTTTCAGTCTTTTGAGTCAGTTGCCCTGCACGCCACAAAGCCCACAGAAGGTCTTCAGACTGTGGTGTTTGTTGTCCAGATGCCCTGTATACAGAGGAACTCCTGGGATGCCTTCAAGCTTTGGTATCCTGAGTGCAGTGGATCTCCTGAGATGTCTCTGGCTGTGGTGTCAGGTGCCCTGAGTGCAGCAGATCTCCTGGGATGCCTCAGGATGTGGTATCAAATGCTCTGAGTGCAGTGGATCTTCTGGGATGCCACAGGATATGGTGTCTTCCAGGAAGCAGACTAGCTAGCAGTCTGTCCCAGTAGAAAAGACCAGGTGAAAGGGTAATGGTATACAGCAGGTGGGCGTTTTGGAGTGTGGTGGGTCCCGGAGTCCTCTGGACTCTCGGCAGCAGCTTTGAGACTTTGGAGGGTTATTACCAAATGCTCTGAGTGCCACAAATCTTCTGGGTTGCCTCAGGATATGGTGTCTTTAGGGGAGCAGACTGGCTAGCAGTCTGTCCCAGCAGAAAGGACAGGGCAGAAATGTAGCTGGGTATTGAGACATTGATTTCCATCTTTTTGAGGAACCTCCCTACTAATGACCAAAGAGGCTATAGATGTTCACATTCCCACAAGCAATGCAGAAGTGTTTCCCATGCTTCCCATCCTCAGCAGCATAAGATATCATGGTTATTATTGATTTTAGCCACTATGGCAAGTATAAGATAGGATCTCAAAGTAGTTTTGATTTGCATTTTCCTGATAGTTAAAAATGTTGAACATCTTGGTGTTTCTTATTTGGTCAATTTGTTTTGCATTACTTTACTGATACCAACATATACTCATGGTTTCTCTCTAAACTTAGAAAGTTAATAAGAATAATTTCCTCTACTTGTTAAGAGTTGATACAACTGGACTATGAAACCAAGTTTCATGATAATATTTTCATTTTTATTATTTGACAATACTAGATACTGTATATCAGATTTCAGTGATGTGTTTGAGAAGCAACAGGGCTTTCCCATTTCAAAGAACATATTCTAGGCTTGATGGATTTGTCAAAAGGGAACTATAAACACACAGATAAATTGATATTAGTCTTCCAACATGAGACTGAATAAGAAAAAAAACAAGATGTTTAAAAACATATAAAGCTCTAAACATATTTTCTCAGGTTTATAAGTACAGAACAAAAAAAAATGGGGAGCGAATTGTTTTAGAAACTTCCCAATGGTGCCTGCACTTTGTCATGTTGCTACAGACTCACAAATCTGGCCACCACCACCCTGCTCCACCACCCACACAATCTGTCTCCTCTGAGAAGGTGCTACATCAGGTGATGTGTGTGTTGTATACCATCAATCCCAGCATTGGAGAAGCAGAGGCAAGTTGATCTCTGTGAGTTTGAGGGCTGCTTTGTCCATATAGTAGTTCTAGGCAAACCACAGCTATTTAGTGAGATTCCGCCTCAAAAAGCAAACAAATCAACCAATCAATTAATCAATCAATCAGGGGGACCACTTGCTGCCCTGCAGTCTCTCTCTTCCCACAGCTCTCACAAAGGGCTTAACTGTCTCTCCTCCTCTGTTGCCAGTGACCACTGACTATAACCTAGCCCACTTTTAATTATTTGGTTTCCTGCCCTCTCAGAAACCTCTAGGAATAGACTTCGCTCTTTATTAGGTGGTACCTAGAACTCTCTTCAGAACCTTGCCATGCTATCAGTGGCACTGATATTCTCCTGGAGAAAGTCTCTCCTGAATAAGCCTCTCAGGACTCTCCCAAACACCTACCACCTTTTCTCTCAGTCTATAAAATCTAACAAACCAACACACACACACACACACACACACACACACACACACACACACTTTTTAAACTTTTTCTTTTGTTTTGTTTAAAAGAGAAAGCACATGAAGTCAGGTGGGCAGGGAGGTGGGTAGGATCTGGAAAGAGTTGAGGGAAGGGAGTGTACATGATCAAAACTCGATGACTGCGATTCGTAAAGAATAAACGAAGCATTTTAAAAGTTTGAAATGATTTATGAAAGGGAAAGAAGGAAAGAGGGAAAGAGGAAGGGATGGAAGTCAGTCATTGATAGAGGTCCCTAGCACACTATCAGAACCCAGAAATATAAGATGTCAAAGTCCATAGAAATGTTACTTCTCAGGAAGCTTGCCAGCATGCATAGCAGAAAGCCTGTTTAAAAATCAGGTATGTAAATTAAGATTCCCAAAGCCACACAAAGATTTACGAGAGAAGAATTTCTGAAAAAGCAACCACTCTTAACCAGCCTTTAAATCACCTATCCTGTGAGTTCTGGGAAAACCTGGCCTGGCACATATGAGAGGAGTAAAGTACCCACCTGTGGGTCTGACTTGGGGGAAGTGGCAGAGTGGAGGCCACCAGGGCAAGGTTTAGGACAATGGGGACTGGAGAATATTAGGTAACTTGAGTAGAAGCAGAGGGCTCTGTGAATGCCTTCAGCAACACCCAGTGCTGATGAGCTGGGTATACGCTCCCAGGCGGGACAGAGAGAGGGGTTTGGTCAATAGAGATGGTGTGAACAAAACAGTGGACAGGAGTTCCGGCAGGACAGAGAAAGGAAGGGTCCTCAATGAACAGGGTTGAACTGAACAGAGCTTCTGTCAGTACAGTCAACACTAAGTAGTGACTCAAGGGACCAGGCTCAGCTCAAACGCTTGCCATGCTTGGCACTCAGGACATCCTGGAAGCCGGCATCTGGGCACTGCTTCACTCAGAACTCTACTGCTGGCTGCTGTCACCTTCTTGCTTTTGGCTGATTACCTCAAAACTGGCAATAAAAGAAATACCCATGGGGACCCTGCAACCCTCCCGTCATGAACAACTTGTTCCAACTGGATTTAGAGCAGCTGCCTCTGCCATTTCTGCAGGTAAGAAATGGTGAGGGTGTCCGGCTGTGACTTGACCCATTCCTGACCTTTAGAAACAGGGATCCTAGCACTGGGGGCAGCAGGATATGACTGGAGGCTGAAGCTAGCTGCCTGCTCACCCAGTCAGTACAGCTAGTTTGTGAAATGAGCCCTTATTTATGAGACAATATTTTTTGATACCAAAAAGTTGATTTCATTATCTTTGAAAGAATTCTATTGTTATTCCATTACAGTACAACAACATACTCTATATGATATCAATTCTTTAAGTAAATGACACCTTGAAGAATAGGCAAGTGGCTAGTCCCTTTGTATGTTAAACACTCATTCAAAATAAAACAAAGAAAACAAAACAAAAAATGAAACCAAAACCGTTCTCTTGATCAGAACTTTGAATAATATCAGTTCTCAGTTATTGATATTTGTTTATTCTATACCCTTGCTGACTGCTTGCCTCCTGACTTCATCAGCTATAATGGAAAGTGTGCTGAAGTATTCAGCCCCACTGGGAGTCTGCCTGCTTTTCCTTCTTTCTCCCTTCCTCCATAAGTCCTTCCTCCCTCTGTCTGTCTGTCTGTCTGTCTGTCTCTGTCTCTCTGTCTGTCTCTCTGTGTCTCTCTCTGTCTCTCTGTCTCTGTCTCTCTGTCTCTCTGTCTCTGTCTCTGTCTCTCTCTCTCTCTCTCTCTCTCTCTCTCTCTCTCTCTCTCTCTCTCTCTCTCTCTCTCTCTCTCTCTCTGTGTGTGCACACATTTAAAACCAGCAGGAGGGTTTGGTACAGTAACCATCTTCCTTGTAATGTACTGTCCCTTTTTAACTGTAGTACTTTTGTGTGCCTAGATAGAGTATAATGGGACCATGTTTTTTATTATTATTTCTACTTCGTGGTCTTACCTTTAAGCAAAGAGAGTAGAGCATTTGGCGTACGTACTGTAATATGAAGAGTTTGCTACTTTACCGTATTGCTTTCTGTTTGTACTTCTGTTCTACTCTTTTTCTTGGACACTTACTAGTTGTTGCATTTTTATTTCTCATCAATCTCTCACTACATCTCTTTTATTGTCCTTCCAGTGGATTGACTATGTTATGCAATAGACACATGCAGCTCAAGAGACTTGCTCTCATTATTTTCCATGAAAAAAAAAAATTAACTACAAGCATAGAACATCTGAGGCCGTTGGCCTCACTAATCCTTCCATAGCTCTGTCTTTCCTCTGAACTTTCAAGTTCACAGTTTCCTTTCTGACCTCAAGCACTTCTTTTCTCCATTCCCTCAGAAGAGGCTGCAGCAAAGCTTCTTCTCTGTGCCTCACTTCAGAATACCCACACCCATTCCCACACTGTCTTTCCCCTGATTGTAGGACTCTAGTTGAACTGTCTATTTCATTTCATGTTTTCATACCCCCGCCCCAATTCCTTCTGCACTTTCTGGTTTCCCTGTAAGTATGAAGCTATTTTCTCTCTGCCTTCAAGAGGTTTCTCTGGGATTGTAGTTTCCATGCTGTTACTATATTACTGGAAGTTTTGCTTCACTTGAGGCTTTGTGCTGTTGGGCTCTCCATAGCAAGTTTGTGTTTTGCCAGACTAGGAAGCTTCCACTATTCTTCAAGAATTCTCTCATCTATACTCTCTATTTCCAGTTTGGGACAGACAGCTGGATACAGGCACAGATGTAATATCTCTGGTGCTGGGTCTTGATGTTTACCATAGCTCTGTGCTATGCAAAAAGGGATGGCTTCTCACCCCTGCACTGCGCATGGTTGTTCTCATATTACTCCTCTGCTGAGCTCTCCTGTGCACATCTCCACTTAAAGCATTGCTGCTTAATGCGTTCATATTTCTCTTTGGTTTCTTTCTGTGTCTTTATTTTCTTCCTTTCCTTGAAAATAGATTATTTTCTCATACAATATATCCTCATTACAGTTTCTCTTCCCTCTATTCCTTCCAGTCACCCACTCCACTCCAGATGTACTCTTTTGGTTTCTTGTTGGAAAAAACAGGCTTTTAAGAGATGACAAACGGACTGGCAAAATAAAATATAATAAAATGAAACAAAGTCTATCATACCAAAGTTGGACATGGCAACTTATCAGGATGAAAAGATTCACCAGAGCTGGCACAGGAGTCAGAAGCCCACTTATTCTCACACTTAAGGATTCCTATAAAAGTACTAACCTAAAAGCCATAATACGTATGCAAAGGACCTGGTACAGACTCATGTAGGTACTGTACTTTGTGCTTCAGTCTCTGCAGGGTCATATGCACCTTGCCTACTTGATTCCTCACTGTATCTTTCATTTCTCTCAAGATTTCCCACCATTTGAACTATTTTTATAATAATAGGATTGAAATATTTCACTGTCCTACCATTTTAATATCCATGCCCTTTCTATGAAGCTGAGTTGTTTTTATTCTTGGTAAGGTGAGAACTTTCAAACTGAGTTGCAAGCAGTTAGTGTAGTGTCTCATATTTGTGCTGGAGACTGGATATATTTTATTTATAGAGGTACCCTGCTGAGGATCTGTATACCCATTTTTGTGAGGCATGGGTCACTTGTAAATTTACATTACAAACCTCTGTATTGTGAATTTGAGCAACCCACATTGTTCCCTACTCCTACAAGTGCAGAGGTTCATCTCAAAGTCTAATGAAATAGCCTGGTAAAAAGGAAGATACATATCTATAACCACATGATCCCATTCTAATAAAAGCATCCATAACTCACAGAAAAGAAATAGAGGTCAGAGTTTTGCCCACTTTTGTTTCATGAGAGAGGTATAATATCATTAATGTAATTGAAATCATATTTCTGTCCCAGACAGAATGTGTGCAGTCTAGCTGTGAAAATAAAAATTAAGCTTACTGCACAGGAGAGCCACATAGGTAGATTAACAAGGTTGCATCCAGGAATAACATAATGGCAGCCTCTTGAAGGGTTAAAGTCTCACCTTTATGGTTTTTGATTTGGGGACGCAGAGGAAGAAAGGCAAGAGAACTTTGTCTTGTCGGTCTACGCTTCTTTCGGCTTTTGTTGAAAGGAAACAAACTCTGGTTGTAGTTCAACCTCTGTCGGATGCTTCCATGAGTTAACAGAGTGCACGACCATGTTTTTATTTGATCTTGTCTGAGTTTATATATTTGGTTTTCTACAGGGCTCCATGTGATGGCAGAATTTAGGTCATGCGTCTGATGTCAAAACAGTGGCTCATGAGGAAATAAGGCTTGGGAAGCCTTGCTGGGCCAGCATTGTTCATCCAGTTTGTTTGTCTTTTATATGTGTTTGTTTTGATACTTCTGGATATGAACAAATATTGTTAAGTGGTATAATTTAACTACAGCGATCTGGTGGGTCTTCCCTCTGGCTTTGGATATTCTTCATTTAGGCTCTATGCAAGTACAAATGCTAGCCATCATTTGATAGCATCATCTTGCCTTGAGCACACTGGCTAAGGCAAAGAGTAATATGACTTCCCCATGTATCCCCTGAATAATTGCAAATAAGTGCTTGAGCCCACCATGATTCAACCGAACATTCATCCTCTGCATTTGCTGTCTTGCTCTTCTGGTGTCAGTAGAAAGAGTTGACATCTTGTGACCTATAAGACAATATTTATATAGTCATTGAGTGGCTATAGCAACAGACACAAGAAAACGAGTTGGCTGTACTGACTTATAACTCAATGTGATATCAAATGAAGTCACACGAGTAACTCTGGGGATATCACTTGGTAGATAGACAAGGCTGTACTTAAAGAGAATCTTTACACGTGCCTGGGAGAGTAACAGAATAAAATACTTGGTGAAGGATCCACCCTCCTAGTTCTGTAACTGTAATCTCTACCCCATTTCCTCATCTCTCTACTATATATCTCAATTCGCCTTGGAGAACATTGTTTAAATAAGAGAAAAGTCTCATACCAGTAAAATGGGAATATACTAGCACACACTTCTTGCTGTTTGTAACAAAGCACCCGAAAGTTGTAAATAAGATAAAATAAATTTCCTCTTGTAGTGGGAATAAGATCTGCAGGCTGGAAGCCAAAGTCATGGAGACGGCTTTGAGCCCCAAGCTAGTTCCTCCTTTGCTGTCGCTCTCTCTCCCTTTACTGACACTATTTTTGTCTAATTCTGGCATGTGTGGAATTTTTCAATTATCAGTTAAGAGTTCCCACTATTTCCCTCCAGCTGGCAATATTTCAAGAAACTGGGAAAAGAGTCTTTTGCTTAGTAAGTCACATGACCGGATAGTACATCATTAGGACTTAAAGAGTTCTTAACTCCATAACTGAAATGACTAGAAGGAAAGCACACGCCTTCACTAAATCAGTACACCAATTAACCCAGAAGCCATCAGCTCTGGCTTTCATTGCCTGCTGCCATTAGCAGAGGCCGATATCAGGTACCATCAATGCCTCTGCTGGAAGTTATTAGCACCCATCTTAGGTCAGGAGCCATCAGTTCTGGGTTGTGTGCATTTTGTGGGTATCTTTCAGGATGGGACAAAGTGAATCTACAGACACTTCTTTACAGATGATATTAAACATACTCTTAATAAAAAGGGCATTAAGGTTAGCACCAGCCAACTGACTGACTTTCTTCCGTTTGTACAAACAGGCAGTCCCTGGTTTCCAAAAAGGGGAAGTTTGGATGTGGATACATGGGAGAAGGTAGGATTAGATATTAAAAATTGTTTCACAGAGAGTGGAGAAAAACGCATGCCCCTTACAGCATTTGCTATTTGGAATGTGCTTAAACAAATATTAGCTGATGGCAAAATGGCCTTCCGTGCCCAAGAGGTATCAGATTTACCTCCTCATGAGGGGACTCCGCTCCTATGGTCTGGGTCTCACTCAGGATCTAAGAATAATGTTTACCCCCTCAATAGAAAAGTCTGAAAAATGTAGCTCAGGAGAGGGTAATGCTGAAACAGAAGAGGAAAAATCAACCTCAGAGGAAGAATCTGACTCAGAAAAGAAATTAACAAAATATCATAAACATAAGTGATCTACCATGTAGCATTTAATTAAGTCATTAAATTAAGCATCAATATAAGTCATTCCATAGGACCACCTAAAAAAGGTATAAAGAAGCCAAAGGGGCCTCTCGGATTTGCTGAGGTGTACTTTAAGCTCAGCAACAGGATAAATATATGGGCTGTTTCCCTGTGAATATAGAAAATAACAAGGAGGATAAGGATTACTTAGGGGAACCTTTGGCAGTTAAATTGCTTATAACTCCTCAGGATTGGTTTAAAAATAGCCAGAGCCTATCCAACTAAAGATGAATTTTTACTGTGGAGATAGATAGATAGATAGATAGATAGATAGATAGATAGATAGATAGATAGATAGATAGATAGATATAGATATAGATATGAATTTGGCTCAGAAAGAGTTCTCTAAAATGAAAGAGTTAACATACGAAATGTTTGTGGGTATGGCGGAATGGTTTAAAGAAACAATTCAAGGAAATGACAAAGGAAGGTCTAGTAAAAATATCAGCTGCTGCCCTAGAAGTATGGAGGCGCTTGCCCAACAGAGATACGAAAATCAAAAGGCTTGCTAATATGATACAGGGACCAGAAAAGCACTTTGAGGAATCTGCCGCTCAGCTGACAGAGGCTATAGAAAAATTAGTTCTTGGCTGTGAAGCAAAAGATATTGTTTTCAAACAACTGCCTTTGAGAACGCTGCACCTGCTTGTCAGTCTCTCCTAAAGACAATAGAAAAATCTGGAAATCAATTTAAAGCATGTGTTGAGGTTGCTACTTCATATTTTCAAGGTGTACCCATCACAACCACCTCACAAAGCTAGACCCCTACCCTAAATCTTACTATTCCAGGACAAAAACCATTTAATAAATGAGTTATTCAAGTACCAAGCCTGAACATATCAGCAAACACTGTCCTGGTTAGGCATGGGGGGCCATGTGTTTTATGCTCCTGGCCCCACCCAAAGCAGAAATCCAATGGGGGTGTCCTCCCTGTCTGAAAAGGTACCACTGGCATAAGAGTGCCAAACTAGCTTTCATAAAAATGGTACTGCCTTATCTGGTGCTACTGTAACCCCCAGTAATACAGGAATCTTATCAAACCAGGGAAACTACGTGAGGGACCTACCTCACACCTACAACCACTCAAACAATAATTCAACAGCCTCAGGAGACCAATTCGTTTGTCAAAGAAGGACTATCCAACAGCTGCAGCGAGCCTCCACAAAAAATATTTACTCGTGACTCCTCCTCAAAGAGGTTACTTTAATTTTTAAGATCTTCGAAGAAATTTTCCTCACACATGAAACCAAAGGAGTTAATACAATAGCCATTGTCTTTTAACTACTAAGGACAAGCCCCCTTTTAAAAAACTGCTATTTTGCAATTTTAGCCCCAACTTTCAGAATTACAAGTCTTGCTTCAATTTAGAAATTGCCTTTTCTCTAAAAAACATGTCCAAGTTCATTCTATGCTTCCTGGTCTGATACATGAAGGTAAGGATTAACTTACTTTCTTTCTTTCATTTATTTATTTATTTATTTATTTATTTATTTATTTATTTATTTATTTTTGGAGCTGAGGACCGAACCCAGGGCCTTGTGCTTGCTAGGCAAGTGCTCTACCACTCAGCTAAATCCCCTTATTTATTTTTTTTAACTTCAGTATTTCTTATTTACATTTCGAGTGTTATTCCCTTTCCCTGTTTCCTGGACAACATCCCCCAATCCCTCTCACTCCCCTTCTTTATGGGTGTTCCCCTCCCCATCCTCCCCCCATTGCCACCCTCCCCCCAACAATCACGTTCAGTCTTAGCAGGATCCAGGGCTTCCCCTTACACTGATGATCTTACTAGGATATTCAATGCTACCTATGAGGTCAGAGTCCAGGGTCAGTCCATGTATAGTCTTTAGGTAGTGGCTTAGTCCCTGGAAGCTCTGGTTGGTTGGCATTGTTGTTCATATGGGGTCTCGAGCCCCTTCAAGCTCTTCCAGTTTTTTCTCTGATTCCTTCAACGGGGGTCCTGTTCTCAGTTCAGTGGTTTGCTGCTGGCATTCGCCTCTGTATTTACTGTATTCTGGGTGTGTCTCTCAGGAGAGATCTACATCCGGCTCCTGTCTGCCTGCACTTCTTTGCTTCATCCATCTTGTCTAATTGGGTGGCTGTATATGTATGGGCCACATGTGGGACAGGCTCTGAATGGGTGTTCCTTCTGTCTCTGTTTTAATCTTTGCCTCTCTCTTCCCTGCCAAGGGTATTCTTGTTCCCCTTTTAAAGAAGGAGTGAAGCGTTCACATTTTGATCATCCGTCTTGAGTTTCAAGTGTTCTAGACATCTAGGGTAATTCAAGCATTTGGGCTAATAGCCACTTATCAATGAGTGCATACCATGTGTGTTCCTCTGTGATTGGGTTACCTCACTCAGGATGATATTTTCCAGTTCCAACCATTTGCCTACGAATTTCATAAAGTCATTGTTTTTGATAGCTGAATAATATTCCATTGTGTAGATGTACCACATTTTCTGTATCCATTCCTCTGTTGAAGGGCATCTGGGTTCTTTCCAGCTTCTGGCTATTATAAATAAGGCTGCTATGAACATAGTGGAGCACGTGTCTTTTTTATATGTTGGGGCATCTTTTGGGTATATGCCCAAGAGAGGTATAGCTGGATCCTCAGGCAGTTCAATGTCCAATTTTCTGAGGAACCTCCAGACTGATTTCCAGAATGCCCAACAAAGAAAGAGAACTTCAGACCAATTTCCCTTATGAATATCGATGCAAAAATACTCAATAAAATTCTGGCAAACCGAATCCAAGAGCACATCAAAACAATCATCCACCATGATCAAGTAGGCTTCATCCCAGGCATGCAGGGATGGTTTAATATACGGAAAACCATCAACGTGATCCATTATATAAACAAACTGAAAGAACAAAACCACATGATCATTTCATTAGATGCTGAGAAAGCATTTGACAAAATTCAACACCCCTTCATGATAAAAGTCCTGGAAAGAATAGGAATTCAAGGCCCATACCTAAACATAGTAAAAGCCATATAGAGCAAACCAGTTGCTAACATTAAACTAAATGGAGAGAAACTTGAAGCAATCCCACTAAAATCAGGGACTAGACAAGGTTGCCCACTCTCTTCCTACTTATTCAATATAGTTCTTGAAGTTTTAGCCAGAGCAATCAGACAACAAAGGGAGGTCAAGGGGATACAGATCGGAAAAGAAGAAGTCAAAATATCACTTTTTGCACATGATATGATAGTATATTTAAGTGATCCCAAAAGTTCCACCAGAGAACTACTAAAGCCGATAGACAACTTCAGCAAAGTGGCTGGGTATAAAATTAACTCAAATAAATCAGTAGCCTTCCTCTACACAAAAGAGAAACAAGCCGAGAAAGAAATTAGGGAAACGACACCCTTCATAATAGACCCAAATAATATAAAGTACCTCGGTGTGACTTTAACCAAGCAAGTAAAAGATTTGTACAATAAGAATTTCAAGGTTGGGGATTTAGCTCAGTGGTAGAGCACTTGCCTAGCAAGCGCAAGGCCCTGGGTTCGGTCCCCAGCTCCGAAAAAAAAAAAAAAAAAAAAAAAAGAAAAAAGAAAAAAAAAGAATTTCAAGACTCTGAAGAAAGAAATTGAAGAAGACCTCAGAAGATGGAAAGATCTCCCATGCTCATGGATTGGCAGGATTAATATAGTAAAAATGGCCATTTTACCAAAAGCGATCTACAGATTCAATGCAATCCCCATCAAAATACCAATCCAATTCTTCAAAGAGTTAGACAGAACAATTTGCAAATTCATCTGGAATAACAAAAAACCCAGGATAGCTAAAACTATCCTCAACAATAAAAGGACTTCAGGGGGAATCACTATCCCTGAACTCAAGCAGTATTACAGAGCAATAGTGATAAAAACTGCATGGTATTGGTACAGAGACAGACAGATAGACCAGTGGAACAGAATTGAAGACCCAGAAATGAACCCACACACCTATGGGCACTTGATTTTTGACAAAGGAGCCAAAACCATCCAATGGAAAAAAGATAGCATTTTCAGCAAATGGTGTTGGTTCAACTGGAGGGCAACATGTAGAAGAATACAGATCGATCCATCCTTATCACCCTGGACAAAGCTTAAGTCCAAGTGGATCAAGGACCTCCACATCAAACCAGACACACTCAAACTAATAGAAGAAAAACTAGGGAAGCATCTGGAACACATGGGCACTGGAAAAAATTTCCTGAACAAAACACCAATGGCTTATGCTCTAAGATCAAGAATCGACAAATGGGATCTCATAAAACTGCAAAGCTTCTGTAAGGCAAAGGACACTGTGGTTAGGACAAAACGGCGACCAACAGATTGGGAAAAGATCTTTACCAATCCTACAACAGATAGAGGCCTTATATCCAAAATATACAAAGAACTCAAGAAGTTAGACCGCAGGGAGACAAATAACCCTATTAAAAAATGGGGTTCAGAGCTAAACAAAGAATTCACAGCTGAGGAATGCCGAATGGCTGAGAAACACCTAAAGAAATGTTCAACATCTTTAGTCATAAGGGAAATGCAAATCAAAACAACCCTGAGATTTCACCTCACACCAGTGAGAATGGCTAAGATCAAAAACTCAGGTGACAGCAAATGCTGGCGAGGATGTGGAGAAAGAGGAACACTCCTCCATTGTTGGTGGGATTGCAGATTTACTTTCTTAACAAAAGCTTGTTGCTTTTCCAAGGAAGGTAACTCAGCAAAATCTTACATCATCAGATCACCTCTGCTCTCAGAGATACTGCTCTTGAGTTCCTGCAAAACTATCAGCTCAGCTTGGGAATTAACCCCTGATGAGCCTGTGTCCTTGTAATCCCAATAGACAAATGTTGCACATGTGCTGTCTTTTGGATAATTCGCCTTTATTCCTGTACTCATGGACACTTAATTCTCATTGTTATTTATGTCTTTTCCTAACTTGGGAAAACTTTCAAGGATATGATACAGTATTTGTTTCAGTATTTTATAATCTTGGATATGCCAAAGGCTCGAAATCAGACAATGTCCTTGTTTAAACTTAAAAAGCCTCTTTAGGTTTAACTGGTGTTTGACTCTTAGTTTCTCATAATCCGCTGACATCCCCTCTAGTTCACAGGGACAGACTATTGTGGAATGAGCTCATCAGACCTTAAAAGATAGAGACATCTAAATTACAAAACGAAATCATAATTGTTTATCTCCTTATACTTTATAAAAAAATAAGTCCGTTTTCTAAACATTTCAAGCCTCTATAAAATGAAGACCTACTAACTGGATAATAAAAAAGACTGGATGTTTTTCCAGGAGAAACACTGTTTATATATTTACAGGACTCTATACATGCCAGACCAGCTGATTGTGCCAGGCCTTCTCCAGAGACAGAGACTTCCACACCTGCCACTTCCTTCAAGTCCAGGTCAGTCATCATCATCTGCAGACTCTCCACCCATGCCAGAGACCCCAGCAAAAGAAGACACTGAAGACATGGTCCCTGACAGCATCTGATTGGACTTTTAATCCTATACCCAGGAGATAAAAGGGAATATAAAATTGTTACATATAAATCTATATGTATCATTTCCGACCAGAATGCTATTTGACCAATTGTATAACTTCACCAGGTGTCATACTGCTTTTTCTCATTGTATACTGGCTACCTTATGTTTTGTTACCAATTACTTTCTCACATCCCTAAGGTAATGCTTCTGCTTTGATACAGCCTGCTAATCTCTTTCATGACATAAGAAATTTATAGCTGAAGTAATCTTAGACATTACAATCTTAATTGCTATCTTAGGGTCAGTTGCAGCTTCTGCTGCTTCTCTAGTCCAGCAGGTACACAATGCTAATCATATAATTCTTTAATAGGAATTATTTCTTCAGCACTGATTACTGAGGATAGGATTGATAGAGGTTTGAGAGATAGAATCAGTGCTTTAGAGGAAGCCATCTTTCGCATAGGAACTCAGGTTCAAAATATTAAAACACGTTTAACTACCTCATGTCATGCCAATTATAAATAGATTTGTGTCACTCCTCTATCTTCAATGGGTCAGAAAAGTCCTAGAAACAGATACAAGCACAGCTACATGGTGTGTGGAACAATTCCCAACTTGCTGTTGATATGGATACCTACATTCCCAGATCAGTGCCCCCAGTCACTCCAGACTGAAGAGTTCTTCGGCAGCAGAATTGGCTGATCATTTTTCAAATTCGATCATAAATTTTGTTAAAGATAATTCTTTGTGGAGTTTTCTTATAAATTTGGGAATTATTATAGGATTAGTTATTTTGCTTCTGTTTTTTCTTCCAGTCATCTTCAAGCACTTAGGATCTGCTGTCAGTTCTGCTCAAAGGGAGAATTATACGCTCCATGTATATTATTCGAAGGGAAGAGATGTCAGGAGCCTAATGGGACTAGCTAATTACCAGCAGGTGATCTTCCTGAGATGGCCTGCTACAGATTATTATATAGGCTGTGACAAGTTCACTCTTATTAGGCAAGGCCCTAGGAGAATTCACTTAGGAAAGATTCCTGCTATTAATATGTTTTTCCTGTTATTATTAAACATACATACCAATCACTAAGCCCACCCCCTTCAGAGCAGATCTCTGCAGATCTACGAAGATGTACTGTCTTGTAGTGATGCTATATAGACAAATAGAAGACTTCTTAAGTCATAATGATAATCCTATAAGAATTCCTAAAATTGTATCAATGATTATTAAGCTCTTTTATAGTGGGGCTTCTATTAGGTCTTTTTCTGTTAGTCAAAACTGCAGTGAGAATTCTGCCACTCTCCCAAGTGTCACCAGTGAATTGCTTAGATAGAAACCAGACTTTCTCCTACTCTGAGTAAATTCCAAGAGGTTGTAAAATGATTAACCAAAGGTCATAAAAAGGGAACTAAGGAATTATTAAAGGTACTAGGACAGAAGATAAACTATTGACTGGATTTAGTGACACAAAACTTCACTAATAACTTAGTTATGGTTTTAAACCTTCTGTGAACCTGGGGAGTTGTGACAGGTGATGGATGTTTAGCCAGATAGTTATTCCTAATGGATGGGCATGTAAACATTCTCTGTTGTAAACTTCTATTTCAATTTATGATTTGATATTTTTATGTGAACTTGCAATGAACTTCGTAGCATGTGATCATGTTTTCTGAAAGATGTACAAGTACTGAGTACAAAGGGATGAGATACAAGAGTAGTTTTTCTCTTACTAGAATTTGTTGCTTTTCTCTGCTTAGCGAAGAATTTTCCCTTTCCCCACTTAGAAGAATTTTTCCCTTTCCTTGCTTAGGATCTTTCCACTTAGATAGCTTTCATAGGAAATTTTTTTACAATTTAGTAATAAACACTATAATTACTTTTCAAAGTGTCCCTTTTTCTTCCTGAAACTTCTGAATAGCAGGCTGTAAGTTAGAGCTGTGTAGTTCCCTGCTGAGATAGAACTTAATCTCCCACTGTTTGGCTACAGGTATCAATCACCTAAGCCAGCAAGCAGTCTTTTACCCTCAGAAAGAGCAAGAAAGTTTTTAGGACTTTTTAGAAGTTATCATCAGCATCTCAGTACAGTTAGAGAGCTAGAATGTCCAGACACCCTCAGACTTTAAGACATCACCAGAGTCCTACTCTGTGTCCCCACCACTATCCTCTCTGATCCAGAAGTCTCCCAGAATTATATAATATTTTTGAAGCTTTATTCACCATCTACTTTACTTCAGTAAAGAATGACATCTTACCATATAAAAATTAAATCATGTTAGTAACACCAGCATACACAGTGACCTATACAATACATACTAGTGTAATCTTCCTGAGGGAAAATAAATCCTGACAAAAAATTTAGAAAAACAGTAAAAAGGTGCCTATCTGACAATAAGCAAGTAGCTAAGCTCCAATCAATTGACTTTTGAGCATTACTTTCATGAAGTAAAGGACCAGAACCATGCTAGTTTAAGAAACATTGTCTATTCACAATGAATACTAACTGCATAGATGGAAAGAGAATGTCCTCAATGTTATCACAGAGGCCACGGTGGTTGGGCTGTGTAGAGAAACTTGCACAATGTTGAAGAATTTTAAGGGTTCTGTCTCTGTAGGGCTAACAGGTACAAAGCGCCATGACTTTGAGCATAATGGATGGCTTTTGAGGATTAAGCCAAGAAGTAAAGTTATGTGAATTTGTAAATGTTCTCTCTGGAAACAATTTGCAAAATGATCAAAGAAGGCATTAATGGTGGAATAAAAACTGATTGACTTGTATGCCAGCATTCAGATAGATGCTGGAGTACACCAGTGATCAAGGAGCTCGGCTCATTAAAAGTGCCCTGTTGCTTCACATATTCTGTATGACACAGGCGAAACACATGTGTATTCAGGAAGGAGAGGGAAACCAGAAGCCGAATATTCCCCTAAAAGAAACAGAAAGAAGGAAAGGATTTTTAAAAATGCAGAAATGTTACTCTATGGTATCTCCAATATTTTCTTACTTTTCTGGTTTTTACTGGTTATTTTATTTTTCTTTATAAGCTCTATAATGCCTTTCTATCCATAATGAAATATCATCCTGGATCACATCAGTTTTCAGAAATTGGGAAAAACTGATTTGGCGTATGTCCCATATAGCAGAAAATCACTGTAAAGGTTGAAATCCTGCTGAGCTGAGAGAGAGTTCATTGATGCTTTCCTTACAAAAATGACAAAAATGAGGACAAGCTGCCCGTGTCTTCATAGAAAAGAAAAATAATGTGGTTTAGAAGTTTCCAATGGACCTTGCATCATGATGCCATATATTTAAGAGTATAACACTGAATTGATTCACTACAAGATGAATTCCTATGCCTATTTGCATGTGAGGTCCTTCTGAGAATATTGGAGATTCCATCACCGAGGGCAATGGTATCCTTTGCTATGTCTCCTTCCTTCATCCTCAAGTGTATAGCATCTTTCACCTCTCCTCATCTGCTCCCATCTTCACATATCCTCTTTCTGTTTTTTTCAAGCCCCCTACTAATAACAATAATCCATGCTAATATTGCCTCTCTCAGATTAATCACATCTACAAAGCCAATTTTAGCTTATCAATAAAATGCACCGGTTAGAAAACGAAGATCTGAGCATCTTTGTAGATCACTGGTTAACACAGTATGGAAATATCAATTAGGAATCATGTTTTAGGACTGCATAAAGCCATGTACCAGAAATATCATTAAGTGGAAATGATTCACTGCTGTTTAGCATGAGACTCTAAAAATGGCAAATAATGAATCCCTATGTTCTCCCCCTTGTACTTTGCCCTTAGGTAAAGGAACTATACACAAAGTAAAAGTAGCAATTAATCATCAGAGCTTTTGACAAGTTAGTCTAACGGCAATCACGCACCCCATCTCAGTCAACATTGAGTTTGAGTGAATGCTGGAGTTTAATTCCAAAGTATGGGTGGGGCCTCTGCCATCCTCTGTCCGATATCATCACTCTCTAATCACAAAAAGGCTGGAGAGCAGCTGGTTGCATGTATGTGTTATCTGTGCATCACTGTGACGCCACTCAACAGAAACAATTCAAGAGGTTGAAGACTTAACTTTTGTTCACAGTTTCAGCATGGGTTTGATCCATCCTCTCAGAAAGGGAATGGCAGAGCACCTTAGCTCATGGTGTTAAGGCGCTGGGGTAGAGCCTGCACAATCATTGTTTACCAGGAAGCAGGAGGCAAAATCCAGGGCCTTTTATAATTTTGAGTACCTTCCCTCCTGATGGAGTCTCCAATGGACCTTACTTCCTAATTTCCCTGAACCTCTAAATTAGCCCCACCAACTAGGAACCAGGCTTCAAAAACAAGAGCCTGTAAGAGATGTTTTAGGTTCAGATCATAACTAATTTTGCTGTTATAGCCTCAGTAGGCCTCTGGCTAATCCACATTACTGCATCTGTCATAGAATCTTAAACTCAGTGGATTCCTGTTTCATCCTCTGACCCAGTGTACAGTGGGAATGCCTACCCTACCTCTTTTCAATTTCACCTTCCTGGCATAATTCAACACAATCAACATTTTATCCCTAGAGGAAGAGTCAAATTATTGACTATGTGGAGTTCAGATATGAGAAATCAAGAGCAATATTACCAAGTTAATGCTTCTAGAGAAGGTTGTGAAGATAATAATATATTCTAAAAAAGGACTGATAGGTCACAAGAGCTTTTGACAATAAAACATTAGTGGGCGAGCAGAACAGCTAGTGAACATGGAACTTTTACAGAATTTCTGTAGTGAAAAAAAAATTCCTGAGTATTTGCTATAATACATTTTATTCCACATAATTTATCATGATGAAGATGTATGTTGTATTATTTAGTGATTTCTAGAGGAACAAAATTTTAAGTCATTCAAATAAATCATATATATGATATATGATATATATCACATATATAGTGTACATATATAATATTTTATTTAATGTATTAATAAATAATATTATTATAATATATTAGTACAATAATAAAACATAAATATATAATAAACTAGAGAGAATTACATACCAGCTAGTCCAGCAATGGTGGCCTTTAGCATGTGCCAGAATCCAGAAGTAGGTACGAAAGCCAGTGAAGGAATTGCCTTGACAGTGACAATAAAGGCAAACAGATGAGGAAAAAACTTCCTTCTTCAGTGTCTTCTATATAGGCTACCACCAGAAGCTGTGGCCCAGATTTAAGATGGACATTTATACCTCAATAGATCCCACTTTAAATGATTTATTTAAGAAAACTTCCACACAGGTGTACCCAGCTACTTGGATTTTAGTTAATTCAAGATGTAATCAAGTTGACCACCAAGAATAACCCTTACAAATGGTCTTCTCACTTTATGAAATTCAAGCAGAGCAATGTGAATTGAGCAGTCAAGGCCATGCCATGACCTATGATGAAACTGGTACAATATATCAAATGCTTCTCTGCATCTAATTATTTCCCATTTAACCAAAAGGTTTTCAAAACTGTAGTCATAGAAAACAAGGTTCCTGATTTTTATACACTCAAGAGCTTTTGAACGACTTCTCACTTGGAGAACAGCACTACCCAATGTGATCAAAGGAAATATCATTTTTTTTTTATTAACTTGAGTATTTCTTATATACATTTCGAGTGTTATTCCCTTTCCCGGTTTCCGGGCAAACATACCCCTCCCCCCTCCCCTTCCTTATGGGTGTTCCCCTCCCAACCCTCCCACCATTGCCGCCCTCCCCCCATAGACTAGTTCACTGGGGGTTCAGTCTTAGCAGGACCCAGGGCTTCCCCTTCCACTGGTGCTCTTACTAGGATATTCATTGCTACCTATGGGGTCAGAGTCCAGGGTCAGTCCATGTATAGTCTTTAGGTAGTGGCTTAGTCCCTGGAAGCTCTGGTTGCTTGGCATTGTTGTACTTTTGGGGTCTCGAGCCCCTTCAAGCTCTTCCAGTTCTTTCTCTGATTCCTTCAATAGGGGACCTATTCTCAGTTCAGTGGTTTGCTGCTGGCATTCGCCTCTGTATTTGCTGTATTCTGGCTGTGTCTCTCAGGGGCGATCTACATCCGGCTCCTGTCGGTCTGCACTTCTTTGCTTCATCCATCTAGTCCAATTGGGTGGCTGTATATGTATGGGCCAAATGTGGGACAGGCTCTGAATGGGTGTTCCTTCAGTCTCTGTTTTAATCTTTGCCTCTCCCTTCCCTGCCAAGGGTATTCTTTTTTCTCATTTAAAGAAGGAGTGAAGCATTCACATTTTGATCATCCGTCTTGAGTTTCGTTTGTTCTAGGGATCTAGGGTAATTCAAGCATTTGGGCTAATAGCCACTTATCAATGAGTGCATACCATGTATGTCTTTCTGTGATTGGGTTAGTTCACTCAGGATGATATTTTCCAGTTCCAACCATTTGCCTACGAATTTCATAAACTCGTTGTTTTTTATAGCTGAGTAGTATTCCATTGTGTAGATGTACCACATTTTCTGTATCCATTCCTCTGTTGAAGGGCATCTGGGTTCTTTCCATTTTCTGGCTATTATAAATAAGGCTGCGATGAACATAGTGGAGCACGTGTCTCTTTTATATGTTGAGGCATCTTTTGGGTATATGCCCAAGAGAGGTATAGCTGGATCCTCAGGCAGTTCAATGTCCAATTTTCTGAGGAACCTCCAGACTGATTTCCAGAATGGTTTTACCAGTCTGCAATCCCACCAACAATGGAGGAGTGTTCCTCTTTCTCCACAACCTCGCCAGCATCTGCTGTCACCTGAGTTTTTGATCTTAGCCAATCGCACTGGTGTGAGGTGAAATCTCAGGGTTGTTTTGATTTGCATTTCCCTTATGACTAAAGATGTTGAACATTTCTTTAGGTGTTTCTCAGCCATTCGGCATTCCTCAGCTGTGAATTCTTTGTTTAGCTCTGAACACCATTTTTTAATAGAGTTATTTGTCTCCCTGCGGTCTAACTTCTTGAGTTCTTTGTATATTTTGGATATAAGGCCTCTATCTGTTGTAGGGTTGGTAAAGATCTTTTCCCAATCTGTTGGTTGCCGTTTTGTCCTAACCACAGTGTCCTTTGCCTTACAGAAGCTTTGCAGTTTTATGAGATCCCATTTGTCAATTCTTGATCTCAGAGCATAAGCCATTGGTGTTTTGTTCAGGAAATTTTTTCCAGTGCCCATGTGTTCCAGATGCTTCCCTAGTTTTTCTTCTATTAGTTTGAGTGTGTCTGGTTTGATGTGGAGGTCCTTGATCCACTTGGACTTAAGCTTTGTACAGGGTGATAAGCATGGATCGATCTGCATTCTTCTACATGTTGCCCTCCAGTTGAACCAGCACCATTTGCTGAAAATGCTATCTTTTTTCCATTGGATGGTTTTGGCTCCTTTGTCAAAAATCAAGTGACCATAGGTGTGTGGGTTCATTTCTGGGTCTTCAATTCTATTCCATTGGTCTATCTGTCTGTCTCTGTACCAATACCATGCAGTTTTTATCACTATTGCTCTGTAATACTGCTTGAGTTCAGGGATAGTGATTCCCCCTGAAGTCCTTTTATTGTTGAGGATAGCTTTAGCTATCCTGGGTTTTTTGTTATTCCAGATGAATTTGCAAATTGTTCTGTCTAACTCTTTGAAGAATTGGATTGGTATTTTGATGGGGATTGCATTGAATCTGTAGATTGCTTTTGGTAAAATGGCCATTTTTACTATATTAATCCTGCCAATCCATGAGCATGGGAGATCTTTCCATCTTCTGAGGTCTTCTTCAATTTCTTTCTTCAGTGTCTTGAAGTTCTTATTGTACAGATCTTTTACTTGCTTGGTTAAAGTCACACCGAGGTACTTTATATTATTTGGGTCTATTATGAAGGGTGTCGTTTCCCTAATTTCTTTCTCGGCTTGTTTCTCTTTTGTATAGAGGAAGGCAACTGATTTATTTGAGTTAATTTTATACCCAGCCACTTTGCTGAAGTTGTTTATCAGCTTTAGTAGTTCTCTGGTGGAACTTTTGGGATCACTTAAATATACTATCATATCATCTGCAAATAGTGATATTTTGGCCTCTTTTTTCCGATCTGTATCCCTTTGATCTCCTTTTGTTGTCTGATTGCTCTGGCTAGAACTTCAAGAACTATATTGAATAAGTAGGGAGAGAGTGGGCAGCCTTGTCTAGTCCCTGATTTTAGTGGGATTGCTTCAAGTTTCTCTCCATTTAGTTTAATGTTAGCAACTGGTTTGCTGTATATGGCTTTTACTATGTTTAGGTATGGGCCTTGAATTCCTATTCTTTCCAGGACTTTTATCATGAAGGGGTGTTGAATTTTGTCAAATGCTTTCTCAGCATCTAATGAAATGATCATGTGGTTCTGTTCTTTCAGTTTGTTTATATAATGGATCACGTTGATGGTTTTCCGTATATTAAACCATCCCTGCATGCCTGGGATGAAGCCTACTTGATCATGGTGGATGATTGTTTTGATGTGCTCTTGAATTCGGTTTGCCAGAATTTTATTGAGTATTTTTGCGTCGATATTCATAAGGGAAATTGGTCTGAAGTTCTCTTTCTTTGTTGTGTCTTTGTGTGGTTTAGGTATAAGAGTAATTGTAGCTTCGTAGAAGGAATTCGGTAGGGCTCCATCTGTTTCAATTTTGTGGAATAGTTTGGATAATATTGGTATGAGGTCTTCTATGAAGGTTTGATAGAATTCTGCACTAAACCCATCTGGACCTGGGCTCTTTTTGGTTGGGAGACCTTTAATGACTGCTTCTATTTCCTTAGGAGTTATGGGGTTGTTTAACTGGTTTATCTGTTCCTGATTTAACTTTGATACCTGGTATCTGTCTAGGAAATTGTCCATTTCCTGAAGATTTTCAAATTTTGTTGAATATAGGTTTTTATAGTAAGATCTGATGATTTTTTGAATTTCCTCTGAATCTGTAGTTATGTCTCCCTTTTCATTTCTGATTTTGTTAATTTGGACGCACTCTCTGTGTCCTCTCGTTAGTCTGGCTAAGGGTTTATCTATCTTGTTGATTTTCTCAAAGAACCAACTTTTGGTCCTGTTGATTCTTTCTATGGTCCTTTTTGTTTCTACTTGGTTGATTTCAGCTCTGAGTTTGATTATTTCCTGCCTTCTACTCCTCCTGGGTGTATTTGCTTCTTTTTGTTCTAGAGCTTTTAGGTGTGCTGTCAAGCTGCTGACATATGCTCTTTCCTGTTTCTTTCTGCAGGCACTCAGCGCTATGAGTTTTCCTCTTAGCACAGCTTTCATTGTGTCCCATAAGTTTGAGTATGTTGTATCTTCATTTTCATTAAATTCTAAAAAGTTTTTAATTTCTTTCTTTATTTCTTCCTTGACCAGGTTATCATTGAGTAGAGCATTGTTCAATTTCCACATATATGTGGGCATTCTTCCCTTATTGTTATTGAAGACCAGTTTTAGGCCGTGGTGGTCCGATAGCACGCATGGGATTATTTCTATCTTTTTGTACCTGTTGAGGCCCGTTTTTTGACCAATTATATGGTCAATTTTGGAGAAAGTACCATGAGGAGCTGAGAAGAAGGTATATCCTTTTGCTTTAGGATAGAATGTTCTATAAATATCCGTTAAGTCCATTTGGCTCATGACTTCTCTTAGTCTGTCGACATCACTGTTTAATTTCTGTTTCCATGATCTGTCCATTGATGAGAGTGGGGTGTTAAAATCTCCCACTATTATTGTGTGAGGTGCAATGTGCGTTTTGAGCTTTAGTAAGGTTTCTTTTACGTATGTAGGTGCCCTTGTATTTGGGGCATAGATATTTAGGATTGAGAGTTCATCTTGGTGGATTTTTCCTTTGATGAATATGAAGTGTCCTTCCTTATCTTTTTTGATGACTTTTAGTTGGAAATTGATTTTATTTGATATTAGAATGGCTACTCCAGCTTGCTTCTTCTGACCATTTGCTTGGAAAGTTGTTTTCCAGCCTTTCACTCTGAGGTAGTGTCTGTCTTTGTCTCTGAGGTGTGTTTCCTGTAGGCAGCAGAATGCAGGGTCCTCGTTGCGTATCCAGTTTGTTAATCTATGTCTTTTTATTGGGGAGTTGAGGCCATTGATATTGAGAGATATTAAGGAATAGTGATTATTGTTTCCCGTTATATTCATATTTGGATGTGAGGTTATGTTTGTGTGCTTTCATTCTCTTTGTTTTGTTGCCAAGACGATTAGTTTCTTGCTTCTTCTAGGGTATAGCTTGCCTCCTTATGTTGGGCTTTACCATTTATTATCCTTTGTAGTGCTGGATTTGTAGAAAGATATTGTGTAAATTTGGTTTTGTCATGGAATATCTTGGTTTCTCCATCAATGTTAATTGAGAGTTTTGCTGGATACAGTAACCTGGGCTGGCATTTGTGTTCTCTTAGGGTCTGTATGACATCAGTCCAGGATCTTCTGGCCTTCATAGTTTCTGGCGAGAAGTCTGGTGTGATTCTGATAGGTCTCCCTTTATATGTTACTTGACCTTTTTCCCTTACTGCTTTTAATATTCTTTCTTTATTTTGTGCGTTTGGTATTTTGACAATTATGTGACGGGAGGTGTTTCTTTTCTGGTCCAATCTATTTGGAGTTCTGTAGGCTTCTTGTATGCCTATGGGTATCTCTTTTTTTAGGTTAGGGAAGTTTTCTTCTATGATTTTGTTGAAGATATTTACTGGTCCTTTGAGCTGGGAGTCTTCACTCTCTTCTATACCTATTATCCTTAGGTTTGATCTTCTCATTGAGTCCTGGATTTCCTGTATGTTTTGGACCAGTAGCTTTTTCCGCTTTACATTATCTTTGACAGTTGAGTCAATGATTTCTATGGAATCTTCTGCTCCTGAGATTCTCTCTTCCATCTCTTGTATTCTGTTGGTGAAGCTTGTATCTACAGCTCCTTGTCTCTTCTTTTGGTTTTCTATATCCAGGGTTGTTTCCATGTGTTCTTTCTTGATTGCTTCTATTTCCATTTTTAATTCCTTCATCTGTTTGATTGTGTTTTCCTGGAATTCTTTCAGGGATTTTTGCCATTCCTCTCTGTAGGCTTCTACTTGTTTATTAATGATTTCCTGTGTTTCCCTAAGTGTGTTCATGTCTTTCTTGAAGTCCTCCAGCATCATGATCAAATATGATTTTGAAACTAGATCTTGCTTTTCTGGTGTGTTTGGATATTCCATGTTTGTTTTGGTGGGAGAATTGGGCTCCGATGATGGCATGCAGTCTTGGTTTCTGTTGCTTGGGTTCCTGCGCTTGCCTCTCGCCATCAGATTATCTCTAGTGTTACTTTGTTCTGCTATTTCTGACAGTGGCTAGACTGACCTATAAGCCTGTGTGTCAGGAGTGCTGTAGACCTGTTTTCCTTTCTTTCAGTCAGGTATGGGGACAGTGTGTTCTGCTTTCGGGCGTGTAGTTTTTCCTCTCTACAGGTCTTCAGCTGTTCCTGTGGGCCTGTGTCTTGAGTTCACCAGGCAGCTTTCTTGCAGCAGAAAATTTGGTCTTACCTGTGGTCCCGAGGCTCAGGTTCGCTCGTGGGGTGCTGCCCAGGGGCTCTCTAGCGGCAGCAACCAGGAAGACCTGTGCCGCCCCTTCCGGGAGCTTCAGTGTACCAGGGTTCCAGATGGTCTTTGGCTTTTTCCTCTGGCGTCCGAGATGTGTGTGCAGGGAGCAGTCTCTTCTGGTTTCCCAGGCTTGTCTGCCTCTCTGAAGGTTTAGCTCTCCCTCCCACGGGATTTGGGTGCAGAGAACTGTTTATCCGGTCTGTTTCTTTAAGGTTCCGGCGGTGTCTCAGGCGCAGAAGTCCTGCTGCTCCTGGGCCCTCCCCAACGGGAGCCCAGAGGCCTTATACAGTTTCCTCTTGGGCCAGGGATGTGGGCAGGGGTGAGCAGTGTTGGTGGTCTCTTCCGCTCTGCCGAAATATCATTTTTAAGATTTCTTCCAACTTCCTTTTCCAGTTTCAACATTCTACTCTTGAGATAATCAGAAATGCTCTCAGTATACATGTTACAGATGTGTGGCTTGTTGGACTTCTAACATTAGGAATGGGAGATGTCTCTGACTCTCTGACCTGTTCCTCAGACCTTTTGCCTCCTAGCGGCTAGCTTCCATTAAACATTGATATGCCAGATCATGCTTAATCTTATTATAACTTTATATGCCATATTCAGTCAATAGCCCTGGGAGGCCTGCTCTTTTTTTTTTTTAAGGGGAACAAAGGAAAAGTGTAGGTGGGAGAGCAGAGATGAGGAGGAGAGATTGGAAGGATTGGAGGGAGGGGAAATTAATTAAGGAAGAAATCCTCTTTAAAAAAAAATACACAATGTCATTCTAGTACCCAGATAAGACTACTACAAATTTTAATGAAGAAAACCTCATCTGCGCACTCTGGAATTCCTCTTTGCTAGAACAGAGATAACATCCACAACACTGAGCTGGGTTTTGCTTTACTTGAGTGCAAACCCAGGAGTGCAAGGTGATCACATGCTGAACAAGGCAGAATGATGCTTATGAAAGTTGTAGCTTAAATAGTGCTGGAAAATAGAAGAGTAGTGTGGAAAGACATGGAAGAGCAGTGAGATGAAATGTTGCGGAGAAAGGTCATGGCCTTCACATGTCCTGTCAGGATTGTGATGAGTCATGGATGCAGACTTTATAGTCTATGCTTTGAAGCAACTTCAATTCTGAGGTTAGAGAAGTCAACTGTCCTGGTGGTAGGTTCTAGCAAAGAGTGATAGCATCACATGAAAACCACTCAGTCCCTTCTTCCTTTTCAGCACTGCCATCCTATTGTGCCCTGGATATCACCAAAATGGCTCAGTGTGATACTTGGCATCTTATTGATGTTACCTCTGTCTTTTCAGACTCAACCACAGATATTCTGCATGATGCCACCCTGCAGTGAGTTTGTGCTACTGAAAGAGGCAGAGTGGGGGTCAATCTATGGCCAGTGGGAAAATCCAACAACAAACCTCTGAGCACAAGGGCCCTACCAGGAAGAAAGAAAGCTGGTTTAGTTCCTGGAACAGCCGCAAACCAAACTATCACCCAAAGCTACTTGTGACTCCCAACCAAAAGTTCTTAATGGAACACTGAGTTGATTTGAAAGTGGTTTTGCTCCACCAAATGTGCATAGTACCCTGCCTAGTTACTACTGTGCAAATCCTGCCCCAATTGTTTGCAAGGTATATAACTCCCTGTTAGAGTCTGCTCAGGGTTGTCTCTCCCTTGAAATGAGATGACCCAAACATGTTGGGATGATTAAACTCCTCTTGCTTTTGCATTGATCATAGCCTCCATAGGTCTCATTCAGGGAGTCCTGGAAGAGGTTCAATTTTCACCTCACATTACATTGCTTTGGCTCTCAGAGGATTGCACATGCACACCTAGCCAGGAGCTATCTTTCGATCCAAGACACACACACACACACACACACACACACACACACACACACACACACACTAGCTTATTTTTAAAATTCCTTAACTACCTCAAACCTTCTGCACTCCTAAACCTTCCCCTGCTACCCTAGGCCCAGGGAAGTGGCCAATGGCCACTGACCTGAATTCTTACATAGCTCTTTGTCTCTTGTCCTGCGTTCTCCTCTCCCATCTTCTGGTGATCCTTTGCCTCCTCCCACCTGTATCCTCTTCAACACAGCTCTACGGGTCCCACTCTGTTTCCCTTTGCCCAGTCACTGGCTACTCAGGTTTGCTATGAGGTAGGGAGAAAACATGAGAAGGTGGCTAACTACTCCCTAAAAGGGAAATATCAAATAACAGCTGGAACTGTATTTGTTTAAGTGGGTTGGGTGGGCTCTGTCCTACAGAATAACTCTAGGAACAAGTAAGTCATTTGTCTTTTAAGATTTTCAGTATGCTTTTAAAAACCTAGTTAGAGACTTGTGTTCTCCAAATTGATATTAAGTTAAGTGATAGAGTGGTGACCCACTCTCTTGTGTTTTCTAGCCAGCCAATTATGAATAAATACTGGGGCTTAAAATGGTTGAACCAATAACAAAATGTTTCTGAATGTTACAGTTATTTGTTTCTATGCTTTGCACACATATTTACAAATAATTTTGCAGTTCCTTAGTCCCATAAACATGTACTGAGCATGTGTTCCATGAAAAACACACACATGAAAGTAGTAGGTTAAAGATGAGGCAGAGCTTCCCCCTTGGAGCATGTGTCCCACTGCAGCCTGTCAAGCTGGAAACAGTTGAGAATGCAGACCTTGCGAGATGTGCTGCAACTGCGGCTCAATATCGACCAGATTTTCTCACATTGAAGCTTAGATTTCCTAACATTGCCTCCAGAAGGTGACTAAATGCTACATAGAAACAACACTGGCAAACTCTTGGCTGCTCTGGGAGTGCCTGGCTGGAATAGCTTCTGTTCTCTTTGCCTTTCCCTGTGCCTTCTGGGGCATCTTTGTGGACCTTTCACAATTCACTTTAATAGAAAACATGGCAGAATATAGGACATATGTCTCATCTTCTTACCCACAAAACAGTTGAAAATTTTAATTATAGCTCAAAATCCCTGCTATCCATTTCACTTATTCTAATTATTCTTAGTTATTGTGTCAGCTCCTGAAAGTCTAGAACAATGACTTTTTACTTTCCACCTAAGTGATTTATGTGTTTTTCCTAAGAACACAATGAAAAGAGTATATTCCCACAACTTCCATTGGATCGTTATCCTCTAGACCAAGTTAAACCTATATACATGCAATCTCTTCACATTGCAAAATCTTTTCCTCATAGAGGAGTCATGCATCATCCCTTTAATTCTCCTTCTACCCACACCAGCTGTTAAATAACCGCAGTGGCACACAGAGCTTCAGGAGTGCTATTCCGGGTTTTAGTGAAAGGGAAAATGATCAAGTAGCCTTCAGCACACACTATGTTGGTCAAATTTTCCTCACTGAAACCATATCTGAAATGAGCAACTTTGTAAGAGGAAGCTTTCTTTGACTCTTGGTGTCAGACATCTCAGTCTGAAGACAACTAACTGGCCAACAGGCCTGTGTCTGAAGTGACACAGAGAGTTTATTAGATGTGTTTGGCTAAAGAATATGGTCACCTCATGGCAGCCAGAAAGCAAGGAAAGGATGCTACTAGCTTGTAACTATCCCATTAGTGACACTGCTCAAGTTAGGCACACATTTACTCAATTTTCTACCACTTCTCAATAGTAGAACTGAATTGTTTACTGTTCTACTAATGTGAGCCAATGCCATGACCCAGGCAATTCTTATAAAAGAAAGCACTTAAATGAGGCTTGATTCCAGATTCAAAGAAGTAGTCCATGTTCATTATGGCAAGAAACAGTTGGGCATGGCACGGGAACATTAGTTGAGAGCTTTATTTCCTGAATAATCGGCAGAGAGAGGGAGGAGGAGGAGGAGGAGGAGGAGGAAAGGGTTGTGTGTGTTGGGGTTTGGGGGGAACAATGGTGTAGCTTGAAACCTCAAAGCCCACTTCCAGTGACACACTTCTTCCAACAAAACCATACCTCCTAATTCTTCTCAGGACCATTTCATTCCCTGTTTACTAATCATTCAAATCTATGAGTCTATGGGGGCCATTCTCACTCAAATCACCATGATAAATTCAAGACCACCCATTACACAGGCCAAGCTTTAAATCACATGCTCCATATTGAATCACCTGCCCAGCCACGCTCAGGAAGAAAAAGACTGTTTCACATCATTGCCAAATGAGGAAGACTTAGCTTTGTGACAAGGAGAGGTTTCATCAAAGTCACAGAGGGGTTAGGGACAGGTCACGTTGCTAACTCTGGGTACTAACTTTGCATGTTATGGTATGTGAATTCATTCAGGATAATCTTTGGAATATTCTAAATTGCTAGCCATATTATTCATGACAGGTAACAGTAGCATGAACAGATTAGGGATAAACAAAACACAATAACAAAATTTACAGATGTAACACAAAATACTGGAATCATAGTAATGCATTTACAATTCATCTCTTCAGTGTGCTCCCATGCTATTTTCTCAACAATCTATATTAAAAAGATAATAAAGTGGAAACATTCGTCTATCGGAAAATTCTAGAACGTTTAATGTAACTGAAAACCAATGCAGTTTCTTAACATTCGCTTGCAGAGAAGGACACATGCTATCTTTCCTGCTACCTTGTCCTTGTTGGGAACCCCATGAGGACAGTGGGAAAGACGTTCAAATATTAACAATAGTTTTATCTAATTTAAAATAACTTTTGCTTATTAATTTTGTTTTCAAGGGTGTCTGTCTGTGTGTGTCTGTCCGTGTGTGTGTCTGTCCGTGTGTGTGTCTGTCCGTGTGTGTGTGTGTGTGTGTGTGTGTGTGTGTGTGTGTATTGAGAAGAGGATAATTTCCAGGGATTGGTTTCCTCCTCTACCATGTGGATCCCTGGCATCAAACTTCAGTTGTTAGGTTTGGTGGCAGATGCCTTTACCTACAGTGCCATCTCAGCAGTCCAATAATTTTATTTTAATGCTGATCTTTTTCATAGTCTTTATAAATTACTATTTTGAAATCTTTCATTTCTTTTCAGTCAAAAATGTATTATTTTGGAAGAAAGAAAGCACTTCCTGGCAAAATGGCATCGCAAACGGTAAATTGTTTGCCTTTGAAGCATTGAACACGATTTGGTCTCCAGAATTCACATTAAAATCTTGGAGCATGATGCCTTGTGCTCATAATCCTTGTAGAGTCTCTTGGGACTCAGTGGCCATGCCAACTTTCAAAGAGTTAACAGCCTATGAAAAACATGAGAGGTACGACACTCAAGAATCAACACCCTTGTGTGTCCTCTAGAATCTACATTCATGTGAAGACATGAGTACACATGATGAGCACACATATTCCCAAGCACACATCCATTCAAAAAGGGAATTGAGGGTAGGTTAGAGAATAGATGGAGTGATTCAGTGCTCTTGGGCTACTTGATGAAGCTATTCCCTGAGGAAGAGAACAGTGGAGCACAAGGGTTGTCCTTAATTATGATAGGTTATCTACATGAATCCATATATTCAATAGAGAGTCTCATGAGAAGACAGGTATAGAAATGGATATAGGCACAAATACATGTGTTTCTACAAACACATTCGTAACTACTCAGTGTGCATGTGTGTATGGTGTGAGGTGTCCTAAGGCAAAGGCTTCCAGACTTATGAAAATGCTTCATGCCAAGGTTTTACATTTTATACATTATTAAATTCAAAGAACTAGGATACCCGGGAAATTCTCTATGGTGGCAAACAAAAACACATGTCTGAGACATTGTTATTCAAAAGGTCAGGAAATACCACTTTGAATCTGGCTCTAATAACTAAATCAAAATGCTATCATAAACAACTGGACACAAAGCCCTGGGTCAACTCATGATTTGAAGTAAGAATTGGCAAAACCAGTTCATGATGCACCAAAGTCACCTGAGAAAGTGACTTATTTTTGTCCCTCTCTTTTGCCCTGAAGAACAACTGGTCAGGTCTGGCTGTACATTTTCTTCACTTCTCTTATGTAAAAATTTACCTTCAAGCCCCCAAGCAGTGAGAAGCTGATCCTGAAGTTCAGAATGGGCCTCATCCTTTCCCCAGTCTGCCACTGAATTTGTGTTGTCCCTAGACAGTGATGCTGGGAAAGAAAAAAAGAGAACATAAAAAATATGTGTGTACCTGTGGGACAGCGAAAGGCACCCTGGCTCCCCGTTGAGGAGGCTTGAACCCCACAGACAATGAAAGGACTGTAGGCATTTCACCTCACTCCCAGGAAACTAGGCCAGCCTAAGCCTTCCATAGATTTGTGAACTGCAGTCACATAAGGGCAATGCCCCAAACCCTTTCATAGGTAGAGGATGTGAGAACAGGTTGAGTAGGCTCCAGGCAGATCTCCATTATAATGAGGAACCTAAAGGCCTGGAGGCTTAGCCAATGAAGCTTCCCTTCCCACACACTCCTCCCTGCAAAAGGTATTTAATCTCAGGCCCACTCTGAGAAATAGGGTATGGGTTTACTCATCCACTTTCCACCATGAAAATAAACGCCTTGAAAACATGGAATGCCTCTTTTCATGGGGCCCACCATGGGGAGCCACAGAGAAGACCTTCGCCTACAGAACTGCTGTCAAATCTCCTGAAGAAAGCCTCCCTGAGTTCCCAGCCAAGACAGCCACAGCTACCAAGCCTACAATCAAGCTAAGGACTACTCCCTGCCTGACCAGTTGGAGCTTCTCCTCTTTCCCCTCAGTCCCTGGCTAGATCCAGCCCCGCAGGCCTCCACTCTGTTCTCAGCTCTTCTGTGGCATCCCAGCAGTCCTGGATGCCCAAGAGTCTGAGAACCTAACGCCCAGGCCTCCTTGCAGGTCCTGGACCCCTGAGCCAGCTCAAGCTGTGTCCTTCTCCCAGACCATGCTTTCCCAGACAGAGCAGTAGAGCAGTGTCCCTTGGCTCCCCACAGCCTGATACCTGCCCTGCAGCAGAGGGGAATAAACAAGGTCAACTTCATGCGTCTACCCTTCCCGAGCAACCTGAGCCCTGTGGTGGAGTGGACGCAGGACCCCATTAATCGTGCATATGCTCTAAAGATTCTGAGCCTTGCTCACATGAGAAAAGAAAGGGTCCAGGAATCCAGAAATTTGATTCAATTTCTTAGCCCAATTTCTTAATATTTCTTGAATTACCTTGATTCTGTTACATCTTTTTTTCTTTTATGAGCTCAATGGCATACCTTTTCATCTAAAAGTTTCAAAGAGAATGGTGATTCCTCCTATAAGAAAACCAATTAAATTGAATTAAAATAAATTAAAAACTAAATTATTATTATTAGTTAAACTTAAACTTGCTAAGTGCATCATGAGTCACATTTCAAGTGGAATGTGGACAGGTTGCCTCTTTCTCTTTTCATGGATGTGTATTTGTTTCTGGCCCAGTGATACGTTAGCCTATAGTGGTACAGCAAGAATAAGAATCAGAACTGAGTTTCTGAGTGCATCCACAAAAGCAGGCCATGTAACCTCTCCCATATAACAGATCTGTCACTAACTTACATAGTTCTATTCCAAGTAGTCTTAGAAACCAGCAGACCAAGGATGTTTCCCTCTTTACAGGCAGGCAAAGGAAGTGGTATAAAATCAGTTCCCTCTTTATTTTATTTTTTATTGGTTCTTTATGAATTTCACATCATGCACCTCAATTCTATTCATCTCCCCCTCACATTGTACCTACCCTCCACCTTTGCAACCTATCCACCAACACAGAACAAAAAAATCTCATTGTGAAATTGTATCAGAGTGTGTCCCACAGGGTACACTTTTATCCACATATCTTTGCTTACACATGTTTCTTGCAATGAGTCATTGGTCTAGTAGGAGGCCTCTGACTTCTACTACACTAGCAATACTAGAACCTCAATGGATCTGTTCTCAGATATCCTGTTGTTGCCCTGTATCATTGGGACACTGTCGATTTGGACTTGTAGGTCCTGCAATTTTATGCAATACAGCAGTTCATTGATAGGGTAGAAATGTCCAATTCAAAGCACTGGATGTGAGCATGCAAAATATCTGAGATGGTCAACCCACCAACTATCCTGTCCCCACACCACTGGGTTACGATCTCTTGCCCTGCCTAGGCTGGCCCATCTAATGTTGCAGCCAGTAAGAGGCATAGGATCTCATGACCTCTGGGCTTGCCCATCTTTGTCTACACCATCAAGTTCAGCTCTACTTGTGCTTCTCAGCAGAAGTACAGTGCCATGTTTCCAAGTGCAACAGCAGAAGAGGGATTGTACTAGCTCCCCTGCTCTCTCTGGCCTGTCACATCAGCAAACTCAACAACCAGAGCCAGCTCTACCCCATTGTATAGGTTAGGTACACAATCTGGTTTCCCAAGTTTGACCCTAGTTGAGACACCTAGCAGTGAGTGATATTGAGCCTGAAGAAGGCAACTCTCATAACCAGGAAGGACTCAGAACCAGTGAAGGCATGGAGACACCAACTCACCCACAAAACATTCAATCCAAAATTTGTCCTGTCTACATGTGCAGGGATGAAAATGCAGCAGAAATTGGGTAGAAGGCCAACTACTAGCCCAGCTTGAGGCCCATCTCAATGAAGAGTGTCAACCTATGAGACATTTATTTTTACTGATTCACTTTACATCCTGCTCACTGAACCCCTCCTACTCACCTTCCACACACAACCCTTCCCCTATACCCTGCTCCCCTTCTCCTCTGAGTGGTTGGAGAGCCCCTGGATATCATTCTACCTTGGCACAAGTCTCTGTGATGCTTCCTTTCCCACTGAGGTAAGACAAGGCAGCCTGGCTAGAAGAAAATATCCCACAGACGAGCAACAGTGTTTGGGATACCCCTGCTCCAGTTGTTTGGAACCCACATGAAGAGCAAGCTGCACATCTGCTACACACGTGTGGGGAGGCCTAGGGTCAGCATGCATATGTTCTTTGGTTGGTGGTTCAGACCTTGGTCTTCCTGTGGAGTTCCTAACCCTTTTGGGGCCTGAATTTCTTTCTTAAGGGTCCCCAAGCTCCATCCACTGTTAGGCTATTGGTACCTATAATTGTCTGGGACAGCTCCTGGGTAAATCCTCTCAAAGGACAACATGCTCTTGTCTTCGAGCATAACAGAATATTATTAATAGTGTTAGGAAATAGTGCTTGCCCATGGAATGGGCCTAAAATTGGCAAGCTATTGGTTGGCCATTCCCTTCCCTTTGCCTCCATTTCTTGTAGACAGTATAAATTTGGGGTGGAAAGTTTTGTGGGTGAATTGGCATCTCTATCACTGCACTGAAGTTCCTGCCTGGCTACAAGAGGTGGCCTCTTCAGTTTGCATATGCCCAATGCAGTGGGTCACAGCTAGTGATACTCTGCTAAGCTTGCAGACAAGAGATTAGCATAACTGTCCTCTAAGAGGCATATCCACCAGCAGTTGGGAACAGATAGAATGACTTACAGCCAAACATTAGGTGGAGCTCAGAGTGTCTGTGGAAGGATGGGAGGAAGGATTGAGAGAACAGGCAGCACAAGAAAACCTACAAAATCAACTAACCTATGTAAGGACCATGGTCACATGATCTCCATGTGGATCCCCTAACAATTGGTGCAGAGGCTTACTCTGTCTCTGTTGCCTCACTTTGGATCCTTTTCCACTACCTGGGATTCCTTATCTGACATCAGTAGGAGAGGATGTACCAACTGTGATTTGATGTGCCAGGGCAGGCTGATACCCATTTAGGGTGACCTTCCCTTCGCCAAAGAGAAGAATATAGGGGCAGATGGAATGTGGTTCTAGGAGGAGAAGATGGGGCTGCAATCAAGGTATAACATGACTAGATTAATAAAAAAAGAAAAATTAATAAAAACAAAAGAAAGAAACAAGGAAGGAAGTAGAAAGGAAGCAAGGAAGCAAGGAAGGAAGGAAGAAGTTGAAAAGTTGCCCATATAATCCATTTGACTAACAGGATTTGGTAAGGAAAAATAGAGCTTAATTTATCCCTACTGTGTTATCATCTGAAGCCTTTATAGAGCCAAAAGAAACATTATTCACCTTAGATTCAGAGGATACCTATAGGCCACAGAAAATATACCCAAATGGATGAACAACTAAATGGCTTGGAGACACTTACAAGAGCATGTATGATTCAATGGTAGCTTTCGCCAAGAAGATTCCTGATTGATTTTTCAGGAAGCCGAACAAATGAACAGTCTCCTTCCTATTCTATGATCTACCACCTGTGTAACTTCAGTGAGGAGACTTTCCAAACGCATAGACATGTCCTTTCTCTTTGTGAGTCAATGTCCACAGGTTCCATGCATCAAAGATATCAAACAGGTGTTAATAGCTTCTCTGTTGGTCGCAGCAATGATCCTGTGATCCTAGAGGGAACTGCTACACAGAATCAACAGTTGACTCCAAACGTCTGGAATCACTCCTTTTTGTGATTCTAGAGGATGTTCTTCAGATGTGTAATTATTTTAATATAACACTGTAAAAACTGTAATCATTTAAAATTCTTGGCATTCCTTCTTAGCACTCAATCGATCATGGTAACTTGCAGTTTAATAGGTATACAAGCACATAACTCCATAAAGTAATTCTTCCTGCCCAGACAAGTTGTCATAGTGACTGCTTTTCAGGTGGGTTGGGCATGGCTTCTGCAAACTCTTATTCCTACCCATATATCACCCTTTCTTAACATCTGCCCACTGCAGCCTTTCCCAACCACTGATCCATGCAGCACTCTTATTTTGCCTCTAGTCTTCCCCCTACTGCTTGACATCAGCAGATCTGCCCATCTTTAAGCCTTATTAATCCATCAGACATTGCTCTGTTGAGTTGGCTTTGTGTTGGCTGAGCTCACATCCTTCTCACAGAATGTCGGGCAATACAATGCCCTCTGGTGAAAGGCCCCTCGATAATCACTACCACACCTGAAGTTTGAAACCTGTTTTCCAATGGTGATTGGAATTCTGAAGAGTCTGCACAGTCATCTCACCAAATGAAGGAGATCCATGGCCCTATTATTCAAAAGAGAAGATAGTCAGGCATGAAGAGATGGCACAGCAGGCAAGAGCACTTGTTCTTGGTGACAACCCAATACCGGCATGGTAGCACACGACTGTTTATAACCCTAGTTCCAGAGGACTCATCACTCTCTCATGACATTTGAGGGCACAACAGACACATGTGATACACAGACATACAAGCAAGCAAACCACTTATGGACATAAAATAAATGTATTTGAAACTATTGATAGGTGGAGAAAAGGAAATGGGGAGGTGGAAAGGGAAGTTAGAAGGCTTCCACACTCAAAGAAACCCAAAGCAAAAATGTGTCTAAGGTATCAAGTGAGCCTTATTCAGGAGCATTTAGAGAATGTATCCTCATATTGATCTGAACTCTAATCCTATCGCATCCTAGGTCATTGTATCTGCCATTTAGTGACGGATTCCTTGGCAGTAAACCACCAAAATGAAACACAAGCCCTTGCTAAACCCCCTTGATGAAAGCGGGGTGATCAAACAAGTGCCACGTTGAGGAATGAGATCTTGTATCACAGAGAATCTTTTAGTCTCAGTAAGTTCCCAGATACAAATAAAAAATGCTCCTTTCTTTCATCCAATTATGTTTGGATATGAGGCAGCATCCTACAATGTAGCAACCAGGATGGGTTTTTTTTTTATTTCTTTTCCCTCCATTTATTGAAAATAGGTTCCTTTCTTAAACAATATGTCCTGACTTCAGTTTCCTACTATTCTACCCAGTCTCCCACACCTCCTCTCCTATCATGATCCATTGCATTTCTGTCAGTCTTTAGAAAAGAATAGGCGTCTCAGAGATAGCAATCAAACTTAACAAAGTAAAATATAATATGATAGAACCAAAATCACTGCATAGAGGGTGAGTAAAGCAAACCAACAGAAGGAAAATCTCAGGAACAGACACAAAAGTCAGAGACACACTCTTTCACATGCTCAGGAGTCCCATAAGAACAGCAAATTGTGCACTTCTATGTAGCCTTTCAGGGAGATTCATGTGACCCCTCCCCAATCTCTTCTTCTCTCCCTAACCTCTCTGGGTCACTGGACTGTAGCTTGGTTAACATTTATTTAATGGCTAATATCCAGATAAAAGTGGGTACATACCATTTTATTTTTCTGGATGTGGATTACCTCAGTCAAGGTGACTTTTCTAGTTCCATCCATTTCCCTGAAAATTTCATGATGCTGTTTTTAAAGAGCTTACTCATAATCTATTATGTAAATGGGGCACGTTTTATTCATCCATTCTTCACTTGAGAAATGTCTAATTTGTTTAAAATGTGTGGCTATTACTAATATAGCTGCAGTGGACATGGTTGAGTAAGTGTTCCTATGATTTGGTGTATGGTCAAGAGTGCTATACTTTGGTATTGAGTCAGACTGATTCCTATTATTCTGTGGAACCTCCACACTAGTGGCCTTAGAGGCTGAGCAAGTTTGCACTCCCAGGAAATATGGATAAGTGTTTCCTTTGTTCCACATCTTTGCCAGCACTGCTACCGTGGATATTATTGATCTCGGCCATTGTGACAGGTATAAGGTCGAATCTCAAAGTAATTTTGGTTTGTATTTCCCTGATGGATAAGGGCGCTGAACATTTTCTTTAGGTGCTTCTCGGCCATTTCTGTTTCCTCTATTGAGACTTCTATGTTTAAATCCGTACTCTGTTTTAGCTAGACTCTTTGGCACTTTAACATCTAGTTTATTAAGATTTTTGTTTATTTTGGGTATCAGCCCTCTGTCAGATGTGGAGTGGATAGAAATCTTTTCCCATTATATAAGCTGCAGCTGATGGTCTCTTATTTGGTAAATTTGTATTGCTTTACTAATACCCACATATATTCATGGCATCTTTCTAAATGGGAAACCTAATGATAAGAATCACTCTTACTACTTGTTAAGTGTGGATACACCTGGCCTTTGAAATCGACCTTCCTAATAATATATTAATTTTATGATTATGTGTCAATACTATATATTTTATCACTATATTATATTAAGTAGAGTAATACATTATGTCATATTACTGTATTATAGTTAAGAGCATGAGAAGTTGCAGGGCATTCTCACTCAGAGTACATATTCTAGCCTGGGTGGATGTGGGGAAAGGAGACTGTAACCTCACAAATAAATTGGCATTACTGTTCCCAATTTAAGAATGCATACTAAAAAGAAGAGTTTCAAAACATATACAACTCTAAACGTCTTTTCTCTGCTTTGTAACTGCAGAACAAAGAAATAGGGAGGGATTTATGTCAAAAACTTCCCAGTGCTGCCTGTTCTCTGTCATGTGGCAGGTGCTACAGACTGCAAATCTGACCACCAACACCCTTCCCCATCCTCCCCAAATAATCTCCTCTGAGAAGCTGCTGTTCAAGAATTTGAGACCAGCAGTCTGGTCAGCTCAGCACTGGGGAAGCAGAGGCATTGAATCTGTGTGAGTTGAGGCTTGCCTTGTCAGCACAGTAGTTCAGAGCTAATGACAGTTACTTAGCAGTCAATCAATCAGTCAACCAGGGAGACCACCTGCTGAGCCCTGCAGCCTCTCTCTTCTCACAGATCTCACAAAGGGCCTGATGGTCCCCCCTCCTCTGTTGCCAGTGACTACTGACTGTAAACATAATCAAACTTTCTTTTTTCTCCATCTTTATTAAATTGGGTATTTCTTATTTACATTTCAATTGTTATTCCCTTTCCCGTTTCCAGGCCAACATCCCCCTAACCCTTCCCCCTCCCCTTCTACATGGGTGTTCCCCTCCCCATCCTCCCCCATTACCACCCTCCCCCAAGAATCCTGTTCACTGGGGGGTCCGGCCTTGGCAGGACCAAGGGCTTCCCCTTCCACTGGTGCTCTTACTAGGCTAGTCATTGCTACCTATGTAGTTGGAGCCCAGGGTCAGTCCATGTATAGTCATTGGGTAGTGGCTTAGTCCCTGGAAGCTCTGGTTGGTTGGCATTGTTGTTCATATGGGGTCTCGAGCCCCTTCAAGCTCTTCCAGTCCTTTCTCTGATAAACAAACTTTTTAATTGTTTAGCCTCCTGCTGTGGGACCTCCAATCAACTCAGAAACCTTTAAGAATAGACTTCACTCTTAGGTAGTATCTAGAACTCTCTCTTCAGAACCTTGGCATGCTATCAGTGGTATTGAAAATTTTCCTGGATAACTCTATTCTGAAGAATAACCTTAGGACTATACCCCTTTTTCTCAGTCCCTAAAATCTAACAAACTAACACACACACACACACACACACACACACTTATTTAAAGGAGAAAGCACATGAAGTCAGGTGGGTGGGTAAGAAGATGGGTAGGATCTGGGAGGGGTCAGATTAGGAGAAAGCATTGACCAAAATATACTGTCTACAATTCTCAGAGAATAAACAAAACATTTTAAATATTTGAAAAGATTTATGAAAAGGAAATTCAAAAAGGAAAAAAAGTGGGGGGAGGGGGACTTAGTGTTAGAGGTATGTGTCATGCTATCAGAACCAAAAAGTGCTGGGTGTCCCTGCCCATGGTAATCTTACCTCTCAGGAAGGTTGCCAGCACTGGGGAAAGTTTGTTTACAAACCAAAAGCCTTCTGGGATATAAAGCACGATTCCCGGAATCACAGGAAAGCTTAGGAGAAAAGAATTTCTGAAAAAGCAACCCCACCTAACCCGGTCTTTTAAGCACTTTTGGTGAGTGCTGGGATTACCTTACCTGGCACACAGGGGTGGAAGCAAAATACCTGCAGGTGGGGCGACTCGGGGGAAGGGATAGAGTGGAGCACACCAAGGAAAAGCTTGTGAGGGCGGAGCCTGGAGAAGATTGGGTTAAGTGCACAGAGGAGCAGAGGGCTCTGTGGAAGCCTCCAGGGACACTCAGTGCTGATGAAGTGGGTAAAGCCTTACAGGCAGGACAGGGAGAAGGGGAGTGGCTAAAACAGTGAACAAAGCAGTGGACAGGAGTTGTGGTGGGGCAGAGAGAAGCACGGTCCTCAAGGAACAGGGTTGAACTTAGCAGAGGGGCTGTCAGGGAACCAGCCCGGCTCTCACCATGCTTTCTACTGAGGACACTCTGGAGGCTGCCATCCGGGCACTGCTTCATTTCAGAACTCTGTTGCTCGCTGCTGTCACCTTCCTGTTCTTGGCTAACTACCTCAAAACCCGGCGTCCCAAGAACTACCCTCCGGGACCCTGGCGCCTGCCTTTTGTGGGCAACTTGTTCCAGTTGGATGTGAAGCAGCCACATGTAGTGATTCAGAAGGTAAGAAAGGGTGAGGGTGTCTGGCTGTGACATGACCCAAGACTGAGCTGTAGAAACAGGGATCCTGGCATTGGAGGCAGCAGGATGTGACTGGAGGCTGATGCTAGCTGCCTGTGCACCCAGCCAGGAGATCTAGTTTGTAATCCGAGCCCCATTTAAGAAAGACTATGTTTTGATGCCAAAAAGTTGATTTCATTATCTTTGGAAGAAAGAAATCTATTGTTATTCCATTACGGTCTGATGGCACACTATGTATGAATTCAATTCGTTTCATTATGTCAAGTGGATGGATGACATTTATATATCATTTTGAGATAGATAGATAGATAGATAGATAGATAGATAGATTGATTGATTGATTCTGCTTCTTTAAGAAGTGTGGACTGTAAAAAAGGAATAATGAATAGAAATAAATAAATAAATTTAAAAGAAAGAAATGTGTAAGCAAGTGCCCCCAAGATTACTATGTTAAGCCTTCATAAGCATTCATCCAGGAAAAAAAAAGTATATACTTTCCCCTTGATTGCAACTTTGTATAATATCAGTTCTCGCTTATTGATACTTGTCTACACCCTTGCTGACTGCTTGCCTCCTAACTTCATCAACTACAATGGAAAGTGTGCTGAAGTATCCAGCTCTATTGGGAGTTTGCCTGTTTGTCCTCAGCTCTCCCTCCCCCCTCCCCCTTCCTTTTCCTCTTCCTCTTACTCCCTCCCTCCCTCCCTGTATGTATACACGTTTAAAATCAGCAGATTTTTTTTTGCAATGGCCGTCCCTATTTACATGTAATAATTTCCTATGCCTACACAGAGTATACTCATGCCACGTTATTTTTGGAGTTTTTTTTTTTAATTATTATTTCTACTTCCTGGTCTTACCATTAGCTGAGGAAAGCAGATCATTTGGTGTACTTATTGTTAGAGGAGGATTTTTCTTCTTGACTATATTGCTTTCTCTTTGTATTCCTGTTTCTTTATTCTTCTATTATCCCTTCCCAGTGTGTTTCTTGGACACTTGGCTAGCATTTGCTTTTTTTTACTCCTCTTCATTCTTTTATTACACCTCTTTCATTGTCCTTCTACGAGATGCTCTGTGCTATGCAGTAGGCACATGCAGCTCATGAGATTTTGTTATCGCCATTTTCCACAGGAAACAAAGTGACTACAAGCATAGAGAACCCCTGTCTCCCCTCTATGCTACAGCTGTCTCAGGTGTAGTCTCCACACACACTGAGAACCACGTCAGACACTAACCTGCTCTTCCGTGTCCCATGCAGCTGGAAGTGGAAGGCAGAAGAGCCTGCCATCTTTGGCCCTTACTCATCCCCCCATTTCTCTACCTTTCTTCTGACCTTTCATGTTTACAGTTTCCTTTCTGACCTCAAGCACCTCTTTTCTCCATTCCTTCAGAGGAACCTGTGGCAGAAGAACATTTCTTGGCTTTTCCTAACCTCAGAATGCTCATACCCACTCCCACACTCTTTCCCCTGATTGTACAACACTAGGTTGACTCTCTGTTGCATTTAAAGATTTTAGGGCCCACCCTCCTCTTTTCTTTCTGGCATTTCTGGTTTCTCCAGAAGTACTAAGATATTTTCTCTCTGCTTTCAATAGATTTCTCTGGTATTGCAGTTTCCTTGCTGGGGGTAGTTTTGCTTCACTGGGGGCTTTGTGCTGTTGGGTTCTTCATGGAAAGTTTGGGGAAAGTTTCCATAATTTTTCAAGAATTTCCTCTTCAGTGCTTTCTTTTTCCTGTTTTAGGCAGACGGCTGGACACAAGCACAGGTGTAGCATCTCTGCTGCCGGCTCCTGCTGTTTATCAGAGCTCTGTGTTTGCAGGGTGCACGTGCTTCTCGCCCCTGAGCTGCCCATGGCTGTGCTCGCATTCTCTGCTGAGCTCTTCTGTGCAAATCTGCACTTAGAACACAGGAGCTTTCTATTCTCACATTCCCCTTTGCTTCCTCTCTGAATTCTTCATTTCTTTGCTGAGACATGACAATATTTAAAAAAAAAATGTGACTTTTTTTTTAAAGTCTTTCAATATACAAGCTCTAAGGGCATCACCTCACAAGGCTTGAGATGTTCCAGTTTTAGGATGAGTAATTTTACTTGAAAAGGTAGACTGTTGGGGATCTGAATATTCATCTTTTTCAATGATGATTCGCAAGTAAATTTTCATCACAAAGAGTTGATAGTATGCATCTTGGTGACCTCGGTGTGTGGATCCCACAGAAATTCCCCTGAAAATTTCATTCCCACAGTGTGCTGAAAGTGAGGATAACTGCAGACCATCATAAGGGTCACACTTCACTATAAGGCCATAAAAGTCAAGGAGGTCTTCCTTCCTCTTTACTATGAGAAAGAGACACCTTATTACCATAGGAGAAGGGGAGAGATCAGAATCCCACCCCGTGCTTCTTTGAAGACTCTCTTGGTCACAGTGCAGCTGTGGACCTCATAGTTCTTCTCAGAGACTCAGCCCAGATGTGACAACAAGGCAGAGTAAGTGACAAGGCTTCACTTATGAACCCCACTCCTGCAACCCATTGAAAATTTGGAGAACTTTTTATGGTGAACACTATTTCACGGTGTTCAACCAAAAGTCATCAGGCAAAAAGGAAGAGATGTTGTCCGGCTAGTCAGCACTTTTTAATGGCTTTTGGCTAAAGACTGAAAACTGATTGGAGTTTACCTTCTGTCTGCTGCTGCTGTAATTAAGTGTGATTAAGAAATTATTTTACTTGACTCTGAGTTAATTAAAAATATTGATCTGTATCATTCTTTTGCTGTTACGTTAAGTCTGACCACAGGGCTTAGGTGAAATGCCTGGTGTCACAACCATGGTTCATGATGAAACTGAGACTGGGCTCTTCTTCCCAGTTGAGTTATATTTTATCTATTTATTTTATATTTATCTATTCACTGATCAATGGCTATAAACAAGTGAAGTAAAATGGTGCAGTACTCTTATAATTGTTTGGATTCTTGCCATAGGTAAATAATCCTCACATCTGGTGGGCTTCATCCTGGTTTGCATGCTTCTCTTGCTTCAGGCACACATGTGAGCTGCCATACTAGCATTTTCAATTAACACTGAGCAAACTTGCTGAGGAAACTAAGGGTCTGGCTTTCCAATGTTGTTTACCAGGGAAAGGGCAAACGATGTGATTTGTCTGTACACATACTCTCTGCCCTTCATGCTTACCATTTCATGGCATGATTAGGGGCTGCTTATTCATGCACTTATTAAGTGATAAACATTTATTAGGTACATACGATGATAGGCATAATGTAAGATAATCAGATAGGATCTAATACCAATTGTGCCATCAGATCAGATCATAATAGGTGGGAAGTTCTGAAGATAGCCATCTGGGAGTATGATGGCCTAAATTGGACAGCCATTAAAGGAATATTTAACAAATATCTAGCAGATTGCAACTATAAGTCATTCTAGTTGGAATAGCTGGCAAGAGTTAAAAGATAAGTGACAATGAAGGAGCCATCGTGTTCCGCATGTGGGAACTGTACTTCCCCTCTGCCTCAGTTTCTCTTGTTCCTCTAGTATACCTTACTGAATTATTGTAAGAACATTTTATTAAATATGTATTTTATTTATATTTATGCATATGTGTTTGTGTGTGTGTGTGTATGTGCGCGCACACACATGTACCTACAAAGGCCAGAAGTGGGCAATGTTAGATCCTTGGAAATGAATTAACAAGCAGTTGTGAGCCACCAACATGGGTGCTACAAACCAAACTGTGGTCCCCTGCAAGAGCAGGAAGGTATTTTAACCACCGTGCCCTGGAACATGCTTTATGTAAGAACAAATTCCAATGAGCATGAAGTAGTACGTAAATTATATATTCCCATGCATTACTACTTTGTCGTTTCATAGCACTCCAAATAAAATGGCGTAAACAAGATTAACACTTTTTTCCTCTCATAATGGGACCAAGATCCAGAGGCTGAATTTCCAAGATGCAAAGGCTGCTTTGTACCACAAGCTCACTTGAGAAGTCCAGTGTCTTTGTATTGCTACTCTCATTCTCAACTAGTTTCATGTGTTTGTACTCTGGGTAGTGGGGAAGGGGGATTGTCAAGCAAGAAACTCTGATGACCCATGACCCAGAATGCACACATCTACCCACGATATACTTCCACTGGCCATACCTAGAACAGCCAGGGAAAGAAATATTTCTCTTTCTTCTAAACATTCCCTCTACTGAACCTTGTTTCCTTATACTACATTTGGAGATTTCATTTCTATATTAATACCCTGTCTCTATTGCTTTTCTTCAAAAATATGTGTCTTGTTTTAATCAATTGTTCATTTTTCTTATTCATTATTCTACTTTAGAGCCCATTATGTCCTTTCTGGACTACCTTATATTTATAAAAATAACTGTTATGTATATTAATATTTTGCCTGCATGTATGTTATGCATTATATGTATGTCTTGTGTCCACAGAGACCAGAAAAGGGCATTGGATCTACTGAAACAGGAGTTACAGACTCAATAGTGAGTAGTTATGTAGGTGCAGGAAATAGAACCCAGATCATCAGGAAGAGCAGCCTTACCACTGAGCTATCTCTCCAGCCCTAACCTATATTACTTTTATTGTCTTTCTAAATTATTTTTTTCTTGGCTTAATGTTGCACAGTGAAAAGCAGTCCTGCCTTACGGCATATTGTGAGACACAATCTGAGTCTTAATCCAAATAAAATAAATACACAGGCAGAACTGACTCATTTGAGAATCATAAGGCTAGCGCTGTAGAGGTCAACTGATCTGCTGACCTCTACATGGTTGATAACAATATATATCAAGTTTAGTGATAACATTCTGCAAAAGTAGAAATCTGCACAAAGGATTTATAAAAATGGAAAAAGTCATTCATTCATCTCCGTACTTAGCCTCTGGATACTTCTCAAGTTCAAGCACCAAATCTGGGCGCTACATATTGCCAGTGAGGAGTCAGTTAGCTTAAACCAGTTTTTTGTTGTCTCTAGAACTTCTTAATTGGGCATTCACACATGAGATTAGAAATTCACTTCATTTTTATGACTGCATTGCTGATATCTCTTAAGACAAAATGTATTTACTCAATGGCTCTGCAGTTATGACCAGAGCACAGCAGTCTAGCTGGAATTAAATGACATTATTAAGGACAATGGGTAAAGAACAAAAGGAAAACTGAGTCTAGGCTCTGTCTTTAATGTGAGTGCAAGATTCTAAGATGAGACCACACCATTCTGTATGTTTTGACACTGTCCCCATAGTTCAGGTCTCAGAGTGGTAGGCTAACAGTGCATGAAAACGGAGATGGGGTAGAGACTCCAAGATATTTGAAGGAGTTGAACTCTTCTGTTGGATAGCACTGTTGCAGTTAAACAAGACACCACCATTACAGGTAGACACAAGGCAGAGATGTGGTCTACATAGTTCTGACTCTTGAACACGCAGGCAGGAGAACCTTTGATATTGCTAACACCTCCATTCAAACCAAACCATGCTTTGTGCATTGTGCACTTCATGGACACTCTTGTTCTCTCCCAAATATCTCCTCATGCCTCATGCTCATGACTGCTCATCACATGCTATCTTCCAGTAAACACTAAGGTCCCATGGGTAACTCAACATTTATACATTTGCCTTCAAATCTAACAAAATTCCTGGAAGCTTCTTTCCTTCAGGAAAAAGCTGGGTTTTTCTAAATTGCTTCACTACAACTTATTTGCCTTATCATAACGATGAAGAAAACCATAAATACTGTAGAACGATTATAAAGAGTAAAGTAAGTCACAAAGCTTACTGAGTATCCACTTTGTGGGTGTGGCTATCTGAGATCAGTAGGTTTCTGTCCTGGCTTTCACAATGCATTTGTATGCCTGAGCCCATGAAGACAGAGCTCATTCAATTCTCAGAGATGCAGTAGGTAGCTGAGTGCCTGGAAATAAACAACATGCTTTTCAAAGTGCTGATCTCATTCTTCCCCACAAAACTCTCTGTGGGGGGAGGGGTGGATTTTACTCTTTAATAACTGTGAATCCGAGTCTTAGAAGACATCATCTACCCCAAGAACCCACTCCTAGTGAACCATAAAGCCTACATGCTTACATCACATGGATCTTCAGAGATGTCTCTACTCAGACCTTCCACCCTTTACTGCATTTCCATATCTACTACTGATTAAATAGAGAGCATCTCTTTTCTACACTGATATTGTAACTTTTACTAGGGCTTCCGTGCTTGCTACAACAAACTTTTACTAGACTGTTCGACCTCTCTGAGGACTGATACCCTTATTTATCTGCCTTCACTTGATGCCAAGTTAGAGACCTGGCTTTCTCTAAAATACTTCTAGGGAAGCATTGATGCTTCCTCAAATGTTATTGTTGGAAATATAAATAAGAGTTTAAGGAGAAATTTCAAATACTAAAGTAAATTTAGAACTTTGGTGGAGGTTAGTTAAGAGAAGTATACTGAAACTTTCCCATTACACCAAGGTTCCTTTATCAGACACAGGTACACAGGCTTCCCACAGTGTTAGTCTCATTATTAACCATGTATATCTCATGTCTGGTAGACACTGAGTGGATGGTATTGTTCCCAAGATAAGCAGACACTTGGTTTTGTAAGACATACATGGAAGCTGTATAGCACAAAACACGCCCAGGCCATCTTTAGCCATTGACAGGTCATGTGTGTCTTATACTCTGCCTTCACTGGACCTTAGGATGCTTCATTAGAGATCTTGCTTATTTGTTGACACATATCCTTATATGTTCTTTTAGGAATGTGTGATAGAGGCCCACTCAATTCATACTCACCTATATAGCAATGACATTTTTATAAATTCATTTTAATTGAATTTCAATTTAGTTCAGAGGAGGAAAGAAAAATCTTCAGAAACACTTCTACATTCTGAGGTATATTCATTCATTCATTCATTCATTCATTCATGTTAACATACAGACCTCTAAACACTAGTCTGTTCAAATACATACATGTCTGCCATCCGTTGATACACTATCACAGGCATACTCTAACAATTGAAATGTGTTTCAGTTTGTGAAGAAGTATGGAAACCTAACTAGCCTGGACTTTGGAACTACCCCTTCAGTGGTCATAACTGGACTGCCCTTAATCAAAGAAGCCTTCACTAACATGGAACAAAACTTCCTGAATCGCCCTGTTACACCTCTCAGACAACGTGTCTTTAATAACAATGGTAAGTTTAATTAGCAGCACTATTGACTTCAGTGGGTTATTTAAAACAAACAAACAAACAAAAAGTCCATATGAATTTGGATGGAAAATATGACACCAGCCTGGAAAGGTTCCATGAAGAGCTGGGCAGAGAGAGTAAACAAATGATATGACCAAGAATGAAATAATCAAAAAAAAAAAAAGGAAATTGGTGCATATAATATTGTTTCTAGTAGAATATAAAGCATGTGTATGGTATGTCAAAGGTACCTCCATGTCTATAATTTTATAACACTCCTCTAACAAAGCCCTTCATGAAATGTTATCTTAAAAGTTAGCTGTTTATATTTCACAGATGAGAGCAACCATCAGAGGACTTGAGAGCATCTCCTTCTGAGAGAGTCTTGGAGAAATCATATGTCTTGCAAAATAACCCTAGAAGCAGGGATAGGAAGTTACAGCAGCAGCTTCCTCATCCAGATACATGTGCCATTACTTGCCTTTTCCAACTCTAGCCCTCAGCCTTAGGAAACAGATGAGAGGCTCCTTCCTCACACTGCTATTCTTCCTTATGGCTTCTTAAACTGCACCATTAAGGCCATGCCACACGGGGATCTCTAGCTTTCCAATTAGTTTTAGAATAGACTGGCGTGAGTGCATAAAGCAATCATTAAATCAGGTTATAAGCTTGAAAAGTGAAAACAGACTTCAACTCTTTTAACCTATGAAGGATTCACTTTTAGCCATATCCTAATTGCTCCTTGAAACAATCGACCATTAACTGTATATCATTGACTACATGATCTGCTGTGAGAAGCACAGCCATGGTCTTAAGTGATTAATAGTGAGCAAAATAGATAAAAAATAATTCTCACTTTGTAACAGTTAATAAATTGACCAAGATAGTCTGAATCAATTAGCTATCCTGAATAAAATTCCATCATGCTACTGATACAAAATGTATTAAAGGCATCCAAGTTGGCTTAGATTTAAAGGAAAGCTTTTGAATTAATGATATCCATTTAATAGTATGAAAGGTGCTAGGTAGGGAGAGAATATCCATGATGGGATGGATAAGAAGGCAAGGGTCTTAACAAACTGCAAAGCATCCAGTATGTCAAGTTTGCTATCTGAAGACCACATTTAAATGGACGTAACACTGCTGAGATCGGCACTAAGGAGCCCAGCTCTTAATTTTCACCATGACAGCAAAAGAAGCTCCTGAGTGATGTAGAATAGGAAGAAGATCAAACATGACACATCTCGAGGCTCATTTGTGATGCCAGGTAGAGAACAGAGGAAGGATAGCAAAGGTATCATGGTTTTAAATTACAAGAGGGTGGTTGAACACTCAAGGCACAAAAATGATAGGAGGTTAGACTGAGGTGGTGGCATTAAAGCCCCATGAACTAAAGTTATTCAAGAGAGAAGGCATTATGACATATGACTTAGATGCCAGAAAAATGGGGTTCTAAAGAGAGGTGGGACAAACAGGAACATTGGCAAGAGACAAGGGGATTGGTGGTGTTGACTTCTATTTGGTAATTTGGGGAATATAATAGTGACTTCTGTTGTACATGTGCTGAATCTAAATTCAGGTAACTGGCAAAGGGGTGTGTGTGTGTGTGTGTGTATGCACGTGTGTGTACATGTGTGTGCATGTATTATGCATGTATGTGTGTATGTGTGTGTGCATGTGTGTGTGCATGTGTGTGTACATGTGTGCGCGTGCGTGTGTGTGTTGTATGTATATGTGTGTGTTTGTGTGTGTATGTGTATGTATGTGTGTGTGTGTGTGTAATACTCATCTTGAGTTATTTTGTCATCTTTAGTAAAACCTATAATTTCTTTTTTGCTTCTCTAAAACTGTGTGCTTTTTCTTATTCTGAGTGCTTTTTTAGTATTCATTGAGACATAAAGAGACTTATATGTCTATTAATTAAATTGGGGTCTTTAGAACCAGAAAAGAATGAATTTGAACACCTGGATGCCTATTTACCTTTTTAATGTTTATTTTTCAATTTATTATCATGACTCAGTATTTTACCAATTGAAATGGACATTTTTTTAGTTGGTAATAAACACATAGCATTTCTGTCGGTACAAAATCATATGATACATAAGAAATATTTATGATCAGAACCTGTTAGCCACTTACATTAGGATTGTCTCTAGACAGCTATCAATTCCAATTTTGGCCTTTTGTTTTATCTATACACATATCTAATACAGTTTTTCTGGTACTAGTAAGCCAGAATCACAGTGCCATAATGCTGAATCTCTCTTTTCCAGGATTGATCATGTCCAATGGCCAGACATGGAAAGAGCAAAGAAGGTTCACAATGACGACACTCAAGAACTTTGGATTAGGGAAAAGGAGCTTAGAGCAACGCATACAGGAGGAGGCCAACTATCTTGTGGAGGCTATCGGAGTGGACAAAGGTGGGTATTTCACAAGGTGCTGCGGGAGGCCCTTGCCATTCCATTCAACGAACCGATTCTTTTAAGTTGTCTGAAGCTCACCTGCAGCGGGCACTGAGGATTGACCAGTGAACATCTGACTGGGATACTCTCCCTTGAAGTCTGCTATTTAATGGCACAAATAGATCATTAAACAGATCACTTAACTTAAACCCTGTTTATCTATGTGATTTCCCACATATTGACAATGTCTTTGAATAATGCCAGACAGCAGTAGTGGGCTGTGGCCAGAGCTTCTCATATTATCTTCTGTTGTGAATATTTTATGTCACACTGAATAGAGACTTCATAAAATAAAAAGAGAGAAAGAGAAAAGAAAGGGGGGAAAGAAGGAAGAAAAGAGGGGAAGAGAGAGAGAGAGAGAGAGAGAGAGAGAGAAACAAACCTATATCTTTGAAAGATTTATGAGATTTATGCTTCCCCTTCTCCCCTCCAGGACAGCCTTTTGACCCTCACTTCAAGATCAACAGTGCGGTTTCCAATATCATTTGCTCCATTACCTTTGGGGAGCGCTTTGAGTATGAGGACAGTCTATTTCAGGAGCTGCTGAGATTATTGGATGAGGCCTCATGTTTGGAGTCATCAATGATGTGCCAGGTACATTCTTCCTTTTTACATATTTTGGAAAGACTTTTGGATTGAGACTGATACTAAAACAGGTTTTCCTCTTTGTTTGGGGGACTCTTTCAAGGTAATATACACCTTAAAAAGATGAATTTGAGGGGCTGGAGAGATATCTCACTGCTTAAGAGCACAGACTACTCTTCCAGGGGTCCTAAGTTCAGTTCCCAGCAACCATCAGGTGGCGGCTTGCAGCCATCTGTAACTGGATCTGAAGCCTTCTTCTGGACTGCCTGAAGACAGTAACAATGTACTCATGCCTAAAATAAGTACATAATTCTTTTTAAAAAGTTGAATTTGATATAAATCTACTTATATGAACTTAGTACATACAAAACATTTCTAACATTTAATGGTCTATGTTGATATTTGCATTGGTACTTATACATATATGTGGGAATTTCCTTGTTTAAAAACAAATAGCAATGTTTTCATTGACTAGGATTGTCTCCTATGCTTCTCTCTTTCTCCCTCAGAGTTACCTGCTAAGTGTATGTTTTAGTTCATGAATTTATTTTAAGACCCCTCTTTCTACACTGTGCAGTGTCTGAATGGGATATCATTTTCTCTGTTGTTAAGTATTTGAGTTGTCCTAGGTTTAGGATATTAAGACTAATATATCCATGAATATTCTTGTGCCAGTGTGTATTGAACACATTGACTCCTTGAAGGTCTTAGTGTAATTTAAAATAAATTACTTAATATATTTTTGCAATTAATATTATTTCCTCATTCCCTTTCTTTCCTTTGAACACAAGTACCCTTCCTTGGTCTCCCTCAAATTCACAACCTCAATTTGTAGTTAGTTCTTGTTTCTTATGTATATGTATTAATGATTCTAAGCATGGTTATGTTTGTGTTCTATGTTTATGTTTCTAAGTACATAATACAACATTCTCAGTCTACATAATATGACCTTCAGGTATGTTTTCAAGGATAATCATTTGATGTTGGTTGACCAATTTCTGAGCTCTTTTCTGGGCAAGATTGTCTCTCTCATTCTCATCTATCATCAGACCCTCCAGCTCCCAAATAATGACATAGAGACTTACTATTATTTATTACAGCTTAAGCCTTAGCTCGCTGACCCCTAACAAGCTGATATTACTTAGTTAACTCACTTATTCTAGTTCATATTTGGCACATGACCTGTTACCCCTCACTCATCCTGGTATGTCCAACTTCTTTGAGTTTGACTGGCAGATCTTAACACCTCTTAATTTTTCTCACTGTTCCCATCCTGCCTGGAAGTCCCACTTTTCCTCTCCCATCTCAGCTATTGGCCATCAGACTTTTATTAGGCCAACCAGGAGGTGATAGAGGTGATAGAGTGTATTACAGAACACTAAGACAGTCGATTATCCATAAAAATAACAATACCAAAGTCTAGACAGTACTCGGCTCTCTGCTGGTAAAGAAGTCAACAGTTGAATGATACAAAGACAACCCAAATATCTTCTCCTTTTAGTTCAGTAAAAGGCTCTTTCTTTAATATCAATCAACTACAGATATACAATAAGAACAATACTCAGGTAAGAATTACAGTCATCATATCTAGTATTTGGCAACCTTAGAACGTAGTCCACTATCTTATCTTGATTAAGTCCAAAGTTCTGTACCTGAATAACTTTCTATCATAAATTGCATTTATCAACCTAAAATCATCTTCTTAGACCTGAAAACATTTTCTCAAATCCTAAACATCTTAAGCTTATATGTAACACTTTAATTATCTTCAACCTTATCCAAAACCTGAGAATGATAAATATTACCTGAGTAAATAGGAAATGTAGATCAAGCAGCTTCGAAAACTGCAGAAAGTCAGAGACTGATGGATGCCTAGACAGTCACCCAACTTTCCTCAGTAACCATCTTCACCCTACAGGCCAAGAATAGACTTATTTGTGAAGCAGGAAATTTGAAGAAATGGCCTACTTTGTCTTGACAAAATTTGTTACTTGATTCCCCAGTGTTCTACTTGTCCACAGTTTGGAGAGCATGCTGCCAGAAGTTGAAGCAAGGGCAGTTTTTTTGTCCATTGGCTAGCCTTGCCACATTTAAAGCAAACTTCATATGGAAGTTCTTCAATGCCCATCATCTTCTTTGAAGTAGTATGGGGATGCTGCCAAGAACTGACATGTCTCACTGTCATTAAAAAGCCTATTATTATTAAAACATCGTAAATGCCATATTTGGTGGGTCTCCAAAGTGTTTGAAGATGATCTATCTAAAGTCTATCAGAATAGGCAAACATTGCTCATATATATATATATATATATATATATATATATATATATATATAGAGAGAGAGAGAGAGAGAGTGAGAGAGAGAGAGAGAGAGCATCTACAGGGGCTGAATAAAGCTTACTTTTATAATTAACTAAACTAGCACCTAACAAGACTACAAGTTTGGTTTTTATAGGTGTCTAACTACTAACCTGCACTTCTTAATTATCCCAAACAGTTTATAATAGTGGCTTTCAAGGATTACAACATTACATTACATTTTAAATGAGTTGCATATAGGTAAAATACCTTAAACAAGAGAGGAAACATATGTATAGTATATTGTAACAAAAACAACAGTAAATTTGTATCAGTATAAAAAGTCCATGCCTATGTAAAATATTTGAGACTAATGGTTGCATTTTAGTTTAAAAGTAGATTCAATAATCTACTCTTTTATTCTATCATTCCTATATCCCCCTTTTTTCTTTTCATTCCTTCTCACCACTTTCCCCCTCACATTAGATAGGAAAGAAAGAAAGAAACATAGAGAAAAGAAAAGGAAAGAGAGGAGATCCCTGAATCTAACCTCTTTTACTTTGTTTCCTCTATGACCAAGATCATTCACTACTTAAAACCAACGCCCCCCAAATGAGGACAAACATCCATCACCCACTGAACAACCATGAAGCACCCACCCTACCTCTTGGGGATGGGAGTATTGTGTTCTTCAAATTATGTCCTGCAGTCTGGGGGCAACATTTTGGGGGGCCCTAAGAAAATTGGAATATTGACCAAGTCCTGCAAGAGCACGCTGTATTATTTGCTTTCCGATTTCTGTGAGATGGGAAAATACAGGGCTTACCTGAAGTCCTGATTGAAGCAGTCAGTGAGGTTGAACCACCTAAGCTAGCTACCTTGAAGTTGTACTGAATGCAAATTTTTAAGGAAACAGCAACTAAAGTTGTCTTTGAGACTGGATTACCTACTAGCTAGGCTGCCTTCTCTGGCCTCAGTGGGAGAGGATGCACCTAGCCTGGCAGAGACTTAAAGTGCCAGAGTTGGGGAGATATCAGGGAAGGGGAAAAAGGAAGGAATATGGGAGGGATGATGAGGATGAGGGCAATGAGAAGGCCGTAAAGTGAATAAGTAAAGAACAATTAAATTTAATTTAATTTAAAAAAGAATGAGATCAATAACACTTATTGTCTACACTATTTTATGAGTCTTATTTTAATTCTTAGTCATGGTAATTCCAAGTCCAGTAGCAACACTATTTTCCTTCCAGTAAGCAGAGCCTAGAAAGTCCATGGACATCAGTGAGATCCCAGCCAACTTCGAGGTGTGTGTATCAGAGGAAAAAAAATTAGGAGGAAACAAGGAGGTTTCCGAAAGTAATAATAAACATTCTTGGCATGACCAATCATATGGGACATTTTGTCAGACACTGGAAAAGCACATATTCATTTATTTTCCCTATCACCCTCTACATTAAAAAGGATACAGCATGATGTCTGCAAGCTGGTACAAGAGTATGCAAGCAATATTTATAAGCAATAGTCCACTAGACCCCTGTGTATTTCTTATATGGAATAGCATTCTGTGAGCAGATAGAATGAGATTCCACTAGTAAAGAGTCAAATATTAACATTTATTTAAATACTGATACAACTTAATGTTATTACTATTACTAAAATTATTAATATTGTTTTAACTTATCAAACCTGAAAGTAGCAGAAGTAACAACAGACATCTACCTTATTTTAAGTATCTTTAATGTTACACTGTGCTTTATTATCTATTTACTCCAAAACATAATTCTAATTTATTAACCGTCTACTTAATTTCAGTAAAGTTTGACATCTCACCATATAGAAATTAAATCATGTTGGAGACATGAGCATTCACAACTGCCTGCACAATTCACAAAAGTGGTAATTTTCCTGGGAGAAAATCCTTCCAAAGAATTAAAATTAAGGAAAATGGTGCTTATGTTTTCTATTACAAGCAATTAGCAAAGCTCCACACACTTGACTTTTGAGCACTACTTTCTTGGAGAGGAGAGCCCATGCTATTTTCAGAGATACTGTACATTTTCAATGAATACCAACGGCTTTGACCTGAAATATAGATGTCCTCAGTGTTATCATAGAGGCCATGACAGTTGGACTGTGTAGAGGAGCATGGATAATGAATATTTGGTAGATTCCGTATCTGTAGGGATTTTAGGTAGAAAACACTATGTTTGACTTTGAGTATGGTGAATGGCTCTTGAGAAATGCAAGTCAAGAAGTGAAACTATGTAATGACATTGGTAAATGTTCTCACTGGAAAATATTTACAAAATGATTTGAGAAGGTGCTAACATTGGAATCAGAAAATGTATTGACTAGTGTGCAAGCACTCAGATAATAGAGATGATGGTAGACACCAGGGACTAAGAGGCTAGAGTCATAAAATGTGCCGTGTTCCTGCTTATATTTTGTGTGACACAGTTGAAACACCTGTATATGCAGTGGTGAAAGGGAAAACAGAAACCAAGATGGCACCAAAGTTACCCCAAAGAAAACATGGAAAGAAGAGATTATTTAAAAACGTTGAAAAGTTACTTCATGTCACCAATGTTTTTTTATTTTCTTTATAAGCTCTACAATGTCTTTCCAACCATAATTAAATATCTTCCTGGATCACATCAAACAGTTTTGAGAAACTGGGAAAAACTGAAATTGTTTATTTCCTGTATGATGGACAGTCACCAGAAAGACTGGAACCCTGACGAACCAAGAGATTTCATTGATGCTTTCCTTACAGAAATGGCAAAGGTAAGGACAAGTTGCCTGTGTCTTCCTGGGAGTAAAACTGTGGTGGTTTAGATGATTCCAGTTGATCTTGCATCCTGCTGCCATATACTTAAGGGTCTAACACAGCCCTGATTGACTACTAGGTGAAGTTCTGTGCCCGTTAGACAGGTGACCCTCTTCTGCGAATTATGGAGATTCTATCACCAAGATGCCCCAAGCTCTCAGAGGGCAATGGTATCCTTTGATATTGTCTCCTTCCCTCCTCTTCAGTACCAAGCCTGTAGCATCTTTCTTCTCTCATCATCTTATTCCAGCTTTACATCTCCTCTCCCTGGTTCTTACGTTCCTCTAATAACAATAATTCAGGCTAATATTCCTCTCTGAAATGAATCACATTGGCAAAGTCAATTTTAGCTTATCAATTAACATGCATGGGTTATAAAATTAAAATCTGGGTAGCCTTGAAGATCACTGACTAGCATGTTGTGGGAATATAAATTATGAATAGTATTTTAGAAATGCAAAATAGCATTTTTGACATAAAATCTTGGAAAATGGCAGATACTGGCATTTTATGCTCCTCCTTATCCCTCACCTTTAGGTGACAAAACTATACACAAAGTCAAAGTAGCAATGAAACTGCAAAGCTCAAGTTTTCAAGGACTTAATCTAAGGCCAGTCATTTACCCCATCTTAGTCCCTACCACAGGGCACCAGCAAAGTTTAACCGAATGCTGGAGTTTAATGTCAAAGCTGGGGTGGGCCTTCTGTCTTCCGCTGACTGTGTATTAAAACTCTCCAATTAAATAAATGTCAGAAAGCAGTCAGCTGCATGTATATCTTACCTCTGTGTCATTGTGACAATACTCGACAGAAACAATTTATGATTGAAGATTTATTTTGGTTCACAATTTCAGGGTATTTTGATTCATTTTTACAGAAAATTAATGGCAGAGCATCTGAGCTCATGATAACAGAGGTTGTGGTGAAGCCTGCCCACCATTATGTACCAGGAAGCAGAAAGCAGAATCCAGGGCCTTTTTATAATTTTGAGTACCTTCTCTGGTGAGGGGCCCTCTGATGAACCATACTTCCTAATTCCCTGAACCTTCAAATTAGTTCCAACAAACTAGGAACCAGATATCAAAAGCATGAGCCTGTAGGTGTTTCAGGTTCAGATCATAACACTAATTGTGCCTCTAGAATTTCAGTAGGCCTCTGGCTAATCTACATCACTACATCTGACCAAGTGTGCAGTGGGAAATGCTTATCCAATCTCTCTTTTATTTCATCTTCCTGGCATAATTCAATAGAAGCAACATTTTATCCCTAGAGTGGGAGTCAAGTTGATTACTGTATGGAGTTCAAGTGTGAGACCATCAATGTCAAGAGCAACATTTACAAATGGATGCCCTCAGAGAAGGTTGTAAAGATAACATTATATTCTAAAGAAGAACTGATAGGTCCCAAGAAGTTTTGACAACGAATGATTAATGGGAGAGGAAGACAGCCAGTGATCATGGAGATTTTACTGAATTTCTGTAGTGAACAAAATATTTGTTGAATATTTGCTATATTTGTTCAACATTTCTATTTCACATAATTTACCATGATTAAAATTTGCATTGTATTATTCAGAGATTCCTAGAGGAACAGAAGTGAAAGTCATTGTATTAAATCTCACACATATGTGGACTACAGTCTGTATTCTAGCTAGTCCAACAATGACTATCTACCAATAGAAAGTCCAGGAATCTAGTAGTCATTCAGTCCATGAGGCTGGATATCTCAGCTGATCTTTAGTGTATGCCAGAAAAAAGCATACACTTAAAAGCAGGTTTTAAGGCCAGTGAAGGAATTCATTTGCCAGTGACAACAAGGGATAGCAGGTGATGAGCGAAAATGTCCGTCTTTCATGTCATCTATATAAGCTGTGGCCAGAGGTGTTGCCCAAATTCAAGATGGACCTTTGCCCCTCAAAACATCTGGCTAAAATGTGGAGGCATCTTCCTATGTTCAATGACTTAATTAAGAAAATCCTTCCCAGGGGTACCCAAAAACTATCACAAGTGTTCTCTTCCTGTTAAAAGAACTAAAACAGAGAAATGTAAATTGAGCACTCTAGGGCATTCTGTGACTTGGTGATGTAACTGATAAGTGCAAAAAAATTTAAAAAAAAGCTCTTTCTGTATCCAATAATTCCCATTTTTACTAAAGGCTTTTATAAAATTAGAGTCATAAAAGAACAATTGTTCTGATTTTTCACTGTCAAGTGCTTTTGATCAAGCTCTCACTTGAATGGGCACACCACTCTCCAATGAGAGGAAAGGGAATATCATTTAGAAAGGTTCCTTCTAAATTTGGTTTCCAGTTTTTAAATTCTGTTAATGAGATAATCACAAATCTTAAAACTAAAATAAAGAAAAAAAAAGCAAACTGTCTTCTCTAGTACCGAGACAAGACTACTACAAGTTTCAATAAAGAAAACCTCATCTACAGCACCCTGGACCTCTTCTTTGCTGGATCAGAGACAACATCTAACATACTTCGCTGGTCTCTGCTCTACATAACTACAAACCCAGAAGTACAAGGTGAGCATGGGCTGGATGTGCCTAGAGCAGGGAAAATGGTGCTTCTGAAAGTTGTTGTTTAGATGGGGCCAGAATAGTGGTGTGGAAAGAAATGAAACAGCTGTGAGATGAGCTGTTTTGGAGAACAGGCATGGCCTTCATATGTCCTGTCAGAATTGTGATGAGTCATGGGTGCAGACTTCATACTCTGTGCTTTAAAGGATCTTCAGTTAGGGTCAAATAGAGAAGCCAGCTGCCCTTGTGATAGTTTCCAGCAAAGAGGGAGAGTGCAAGGAAAAATCCACCAAGTCCTTCCTTTCCAGCAGTGCCTTCTCATTTTGTCATGGATATCACCAAGATACTTCACTCTGATACCTGGCATCCTATTGACGTTACCTCTGCTGTCCAGACTCAACCACACACACTCTGCATGGTGCCTCTCTACATTACATTTTCGCCATTGGCATTGCCCTAATTTTGCCTCTCTGTACAATATTGGGCTTCCCATCTACCAAAAATGTACTATCCCAATTTCTTGAGCTTCCAGAAGAATTTTCTCAGATACTACCCCATAAAATGTTGTCAAATCTGCAAAGAATTTACTGCCTAGTAAACTGCTTCCATGTTCTCCCCCGAGAGTTTACGCCATGCTCCCCATGACGGGCTGTGCACATTCTTTACATCTCCATGGGAATTTTCAGTCTTTCAAAAAGAGTGGCTGATCCCATCATTTTTATTCCTGTGGATTATAGAAAAGTTTTTCACATGAAAGATAAGAATATTTTCATGTCCTGAAACAGTTTTTTAAAAATTTAGGCAATAGTTTATGAGTGAAGGATAAAGATACTATAGCACACTCAAACTGAAAGATCCCACGCAGAGAGACCCTTACTCAAGTCTTGGGAAATCGTGGACCCCAGACACAGAGAGACCATTTTGGATGTAATAAGCAAAGGCGAGGTTTATTGCGGAGACCTATTACAGAGATCTCCGGGCCGACATGTAGGAGACAGAGGTGTCGACCCCGAGAGGCTGGGAGAAAGAGTATTTAAAGGCAGAGGCTGTGAGCACCAGGGGATGGGGGGATGTCAAAGGGGAAGGCACCACAAGTTACAAGATTGTTTTATGGCTCCAGGAGATAAGGGGGCGCCAGAAGGTTTTATGGCCCCCTGGTTCCTGGAACAGAGCTACTAAATCAGGAGAACGGTCCGGTCTTCAGGTCCTCATTATTTTTAAAAGTTTGTCAGGATTGATGAAGCATTTGTATTTGAAACACCTCTGGTTAGGCTTGGGCTGCCCGGTTTCTTGGAGTGCTCTCTGCAGGACACAATGGCTGAAAAGCACAAGTAGGGGCTTATCAGGGTCTGGAGGACATCTGGTTAAAGTATGACTCTGAGTGAGCTGGGGGGATGTCTTTGGATGGTTTATGGGTCAGTCCTCGATAGCCTGAGCTGGTTTTTGTATTCCTTTTCTTTTCTTTATGGCCTGCTATTCCTGGCGGCAGGGCTTAGCCCTGAGTCTGTGGCTTTTGGGGCTTACTCTTTTAATTTTATATTTTTATATTTTTAAACCTTAAATTCGTATAATTTTCCTTTCAAAACCAAATATTTTCCCTAAGATGAAAACAAGAGTAGTGATCTCAATGTCTTCCTTATAGTAAAGATCAGATGGTCATTTCTTCAACTCCATCCACTTTTTGAGACAAGATCTTTCACTGTCTCAATCTCACCAAGTAAAAAGACTCTCTTGCCAGTGTGCCACAGAAATCTGTCTGTCTCTGCCTTTCCCCAGTGTACTGGGATAGAAGTAGATGCCACCACACCTGAAATCGTTTTAAATGGATTCTAGGGAGCAAACTCAGATCCTCATGTTTGCATAGCTATCACTTTATTTATTGAGCTTTCTTTGATCACCAGGCTTTTTTCTTTATTGATGTAAAATGTATGTATTTTTATCTATTATTTTTAAGTGTTTGTTACCTACAATTCTGTTGCAGTGATATAACAGTACAACCAAAACCGATTTCTAGATTGGAGAGATAACAACTGACAGTCTATAACTATGCAGGATGTATGGCAGTGACCAAGAAGCTGAGACATCACATCTCAACTGCAAACATAAAACAAAGAGCAAACTGGAAGTAGGGCAGGGATAGAACCCGCAGGGCCATCCCCAGTGGCATGCTTCTTCCATCAAGGAGTTAATTCCTAAAGGATCCACGGATTCCCAAACCACTTCCAAGAACTAAGTGTTTAAATACTAGAGCCTGTACAGACATTTCTCAACTAATCCTCTTCATTTGGGCCATTGTTCTCTATAGACGCATGGTATGTCATGATGCAAATGCATTTAGTCTAATTTAAAAGTCCCCATAGTCTTTTTTTAATGTTAATGAATTTTTATTAGATATATTTCTTTATTTACATTTCAAATGTTATTCCCTTTCCCAGTTTCCTGTCCACAAGACCACTATCCCCTCTCCTTTCCCCTCCCCATATGGGTGTTTCCTCCCATCAGTCCCCCTTTACCACCAACATTCCCCTGTACTGGGGGTCCAACCTTGGCAGAACCAAGGGCTTCCCCTTCCACTGGTGCCCCAACAAGGTTATTCTCTACCACATATGCAGTTGGAACCCAGGGTCAGTCCATGTATAGTCTTTCAGTAGTGGTTTAATCCCTGGAAAGTCTGGTTGGTTGGCATTGTTGTTCTTATGGAGTTGCAAGCCCCTTCAGAATCTTTCAATCTTTCCTCTAATTCCCCCAAAGGGAGTCCCATTCTCAGTTCAGTGGTTTGCTGCTAACATTCACCTCTGTATTTGACAAGCACTGGTTGTGTCTCTCAGGAGAGATCTATATCCTGTCCCTTTCAGCATGCACTTCTTAGCTTCATCAGTCTTCTCTAGTTTGGGTGGCTGTATATATATGGGCCAAATGTGGGGCAGGCTCTGAATGGCCATTCTTCAGTCCCTGCTGTAAACTTTGCCTCCATATCCATATCTTCTGAGATCTTCTTCAATTTCTTTCTTCAAAGACTTGAAGATCTTGTCATACATATCTTTCACTTGCTTGGTTAAAGTCACACCAAGATATTTTATATTATTTGAGACTATTGTCAAGAGTGTCATTTCCCTAATTTCTTTCTCAGCTGTTTATCCTTTGAGAAGGTGAAGGCTACTGATTTGATTGAGTTAATTTTATACCCAGAAATTTTGTTGAAGTGGTTTAGTAGTTCTCTGGTGGAACTTTTGGGGTCACTTAAATATACCATTCTATCATCTGCAAATAGTGATACTTTGACTTCTTCCCTTCCAATTCGGATCCCTTTGACCTCCTTTCATTGTCCAATTGCTCTGGCTAGGACTTCAAGAACTATACTGAATAAGTAGTGAGAGAGTGTGCAGCCTTGTCTAGTCCCTGATTTTAGTGGGATTGCTTCAAGTTTCTCTCCATTTAGTTTGATGTTAGCTACTGGTTTGCTGTATATGGCTTTTACTATGTTTAGGTATGGGCCTTGAATTCCTGATCTTTCCAGGACTTTTATCATGAAGGGGTGTTGAATTTTTTCAAATGCTTTCTCAGCATCTAATGAAATGATCATGTGTTTTTTATCTTTGAGTTTGTTTATATAGTGAATTACATTGATGATTTCCGTATATTAAACCATCCCTGGGATGAAGTCTTATCTCTTCCCTAGGTTTTCTGTCTCCAGGGTTGTCTCCCTTTGTGCTTTCTTTATTGTTTCTATTTCCATTTTTAAATCCTGGATGGTTTCGTTCTATTCCTTCACCTGTTTGGTTGTGTTTTCCTGTAATTCTTTCAGGGATTTTTGTGTTTCCTCTTTAAGGACTTCTACTTGTTAACTTGTGTTGTCCTGCATTTCTTTAAGGGAGTTATTTATGACCTTCTTAAAATCCTCCATCACCATCATAAAATGTGATTTTAAATCTAAATCTTGGTTTTCTGGTTATTTGGATATCCAGTATTTTCTTTGAGGGAACAACTGGGCTCTGATGATTCCAAGCAGTCTTGGTTTCTGTTACTTAGGTTCCTGCACTTGCCTCTCAACATTGGACTCTGACCTCATAGGTAGCAATGAATAGCCTAGTAAGAGCACCAGTGGAAGGGGAAGCCCTGGGTCCTGCCAAGACTGGACCCCCAGTGAATGGGATTCTTGGGGGGAGGGCGGTAATGGGGGGAGGATGGGGAGAGGAACACCATATAGAAGGGGAGAGGGAGGGGTTAGGAGGATGTTGGCCTGGAAACCAGGAAAGGGAATAACATTTGAAATGTAAATAAGAAATACCCAATTTAATAAAGATGAAAACAAAAACAAAAACAAAAACAAAAAACCTAACATGCTTAGGTTTCCCAGAGCAGCAACCCCATTTCTTTTTATCATTTTCTGCATTAGTTACTCTTCTATGACTGGATAAAACTCATGACCAAAAGTAGTCAACAGAAGGAAAAGATTCTTTTGGTTTATGGTACCAAGAAGAGACTCCATAAAAGTGGGGAAGGCTTGGCAGCTGATAGCCAGAGCAAAACCAAAAATAACATCTCAACTATACACAGGAAACAGAAAGTTATTCAAAACTGACATCAGTGACAACATTCTTCCAGCAAAACTACACTTGCTAAAGATTCTCTATCTTCCACAAACAATACCAAGAACTGGAAGGAAGTGTCCAGATTCCCCGAGCCTATGGGAAACATTTTTATTCAAACTTCTACAATATGCTTATTGGGTTATAATTTAAAATGCATGTCTGCCTGAACATTTACATTTTACAAACCATGAAAGCTACTGTGGATCAGATTTGATTTCTATATCAAAGGCTCCAGAATATCAGTAGATTTACATGACATTTACTGCACCCATGTTTATTTTGCATTATGCTCCATAATCAAGAGATAGGACTAACCAGAGCATCAGTGGACTGTGAATGGATAAAGAATGACATCCATGACCTAGAAACACAAGTCAGTCATGAGGAAAAGTAGTTTTGATAAGTATTCTAGCATAGATGAGCTTTTAGGACACAGTTCTAAGTTTTGTAACCAATTGCAAAATTGTACAAACTGTCCTAAACCACTCAAAAGAGTTATCTAAAATAGTTAATTTCCTTGAGACAAAATGTGGAATGCGGGTAGGGGAATACTGAACATATTTAGTGGACATTAAATTTCAGTTCCAAATAACGGTGTGTTAACATTTACATACACAGCAACATGAGTATACTTAATAGTTCTGATTTGTAGCCTTAAAATTGTTATGGTGATCTACAGTTGGTGGAAAACATTTATTTATAATACTTGGAAGTCTAAGGCAGAAGTAGGACAACTTTGAGGTTATTTGTCTACAAAGGTAGGCTCTACCTCAAAAAAAAAAAAAATAAAAAACATGGCTATCATGGTAATATTTTTGGTTGTATGCACATCCCCAATTAAGAATTTGTGGGTGGTAGAACACTGATGGACGTTTATTTCTCTCACAGAAGAAAACTCTATAAACTATATCCTGTAAAAGGTTTATTGTTCCAAATTCCTTTCAACTTGTTACTGAGTTAGCAGGAAGTGAGCTCTAAACTGAATTCCATGAGGACTGCTTTTGTATCCACAGACAAGGAACAGAGGAAGGAAGCAGGGAGCCATCTTTTCAGAACTTGGCACAAATTAAGGCATAATGTCTACTTCCATATTTCTGGGAAGTACTTAGTCACATGCTCACACTGACTCTGAAAGAAATTTAGAAATGAATTTTCTTAGCTGGACAACAGTAGAATCTCTGTTAAGATAGAAAGTGGTGAAACTATAAAGGAGTTATAACTCCTTGTTATGCTTATATTAGTTCATATAATTATCAAAACATTCTTAAAATAAGCCCTATTTATTCTTAGAAGTCAGGTGAGGAAACTGAGTCTGCAAGTGTATAAGTAGCTTCAGCAGCAACAATGGCAGCAATGTTTACTAAGCATTCGAAATGTACCTTCCACTCTGATGCAACTCCTTAGGAAAGCGCAGTCTACAGTAAATCAGTAATTGAAATAATTTTGTGAAGTTCAGTTACCAATGGAGTGATGTTAGGAAGTGATTAGCCTTGTGAACTGCATTAGTGACTTTTAAAGAGATGTCAGACAGGCCAACGAGATGATTCATCACATAAAGGTACTGGCTACAAGCCCACCATCCTTCGTTCAATCCCCAGAACCCAGATAGTCCAAGAAAAGAACTGACCCCTGCAAATTTACCTCTCAACTTCACTTTTTCACTTTGGAACATGCGCAAGTGCACACAAATAAAAAAAATATAGAATACTTTAAAATATATTTTAAAAATAACAGAAACAAAAGTGATTCCTTCCTAGTCAGACACTAGGACACAGCAAAACTTGGTTATCAATTATCAGATTACAGATTAATCAATATCACATTAAAATAAAATCTCTTGATGCCTTGAAAGTAGATATCTGAGAATATCAAATTCTGAAAACTTAGCTTTCATTTTTTATAAACAAGTAGGTGAAGTGAACTTATTTGCAGAAGCCTGACTTGTTGCTGTTATGGGTTTAGCCATACTGATCACAGAGATTCAGTTCTGAGTAGGTTGAAAGCTGTGACTATGTTGTAAGCACAAAGAAAATTAGAATTGACCGTCTTTCAAAACAGTTCTTTGAGAAGGTAAAAAAAAAAAAAACCAACAACATGGTGTTTCTTTGTAAATAGAACACTGGGTGAAATGTAAGAAAATAACATCATAGAGACAATTTCTTAGTCTTCAGAAGAAAGCATTAAATTTTAAAGTTAACAGAAGCCCCTGTTTTCTTGCAGAAAAAGTACACTCTGAGATCGACAGAGTAATTGGCCATAGGAGACAGCCAAGCACAGGTGACCGAGATGCCATGCCCTATACCAATGCTGTCATCCATGAGGTTCTGAGGATGGGCAACATCATCCCCTTGAATGTTCCCAGGGAAATGACAGCTGATAGCACATTGGCTGGATTCCACCTGCCTAAGGTAACCTTGCATTCTTAGCTTCTGACCTCCAGCACATCCTTGGCATTATGTGAGGAAGACAAACGTATAGTCCTGCCCCCAAAGAAGTCATCTGGAATGGAAGAAAGATATTCATAACAGAATGTGGGCACTATTCCTGCTCTACAGTGGCAGTGAGAACCAGTGGCCAGACAGAATTGAGAGAATGGTTCAGGTATAGAATGGGGTGGGCAAGTCAGTGTATGGTAAAGTCACACTCTGGGGACTCCAGGCACCATGCCAGGGAGTCTGATGGGCTGGGCTAGCCTACTCTGCATGTTTGGTGTGATGTGTTCCTAAACCTAAGGAAGTGGGTTCAGGAGCTCCATACTGGGGCCCCTAAGAATAGAGAAGCAGAGATGGGAGACACAGCATTTTCTTTTGTAGAACTTCATGGTCTTCACTGTAGGAAATGGCTGTTGATACCTTTTTTCTCCATTATCTTCCCGTGAATGGTCACATGTCTTTTCCCTAAGTATATGCTGACCTATTTCCACAGGCCAGCACTTTGTAATAAAGAAAATCTAATGTCCCTGGAATATTGTAAGGCCACACAGTCCATCAGTGTTTTGACTAAGGATGGGATTTGGTAGAGAGCTTATGGTATGAACAAGAATGGGGTATTGGGAACCCCTATCCCTTGTCTTCATGTGTTCCACAATTCATACTTTTTGAATCTTTGCTTTCTCCTTTAGGGCACCACAATTCTGACCAATTTGACTGGTCTTCACAGGGACCCCAAAGAGTGGGCCACCCCGGACACCTTCAACCCAGAGCACTTTTTGGAAAATGGACAGTTTAAGAAGAGAGACTCTTTTCTGCCTTTCTCAATGGGTGAGTAGTAATGAAAAGGAAACAGGTCTGAATCCTATTCATCCCTTCCCTTCTCTCATACCTAGAGTTCTCTGCTATAATTTGAGCCTCTCCTAATGGCCTCACCTTGTTCAGCCCCAAGGTGTTGTTTGCAGCCCAGTGTTCTCTGGCCCTAGAACTGCTTCATGCCTTCTCTCTCTCTCCTGCTCTCCTTCGCCTCTGGTGGAAATTTTGGATTCTGTTGTTTTGTTCTCCACAAATCTGGAGAGTACAAACTCTCTGACTCCTTGCCATAATATAATCTAAATATATGCCTTCTTTTCAAAGTCTTTAAATAACCAAATACTTTCTAAGTAATTTGTGCTCAAAGGTAAATATCTTAGATCTTATGGGGAGGAGTGGGGATGCTATATGTGTAAGGGGCTACCAATTCACTATGATGGGATAATCAAACAATAGTTGTAACTGGGTTCTCCTACTCCTTGAACAGGTAAGACATTTGTCTTTTATGACCTTAATCACACCTTTAAAATTATAATTAGACATATTTGTCTTCTGTGATTTGATATTCATAATTAGGGATGTAGTGATGACCCTCTCTCTTGTGTTTTTTTCCAGCCAATTATGAACAGATACTTGCAGTTTTACAATTTTTGAGCTTGTATCAAATGCCCTGATGTTTTACAGCTATATTGCACATCTATTTTCAAATTTTTTTACAGTTCCTTAGTTCAATAATTAACCATGTATTACATGTAAAAGCACATATGTGTGAGCATGAATGACATAATGGGATAGGTGATGTTGCAGCACTCCCTCTTGGAGCATGTGTCCGACTGCAGCCTTTCAAGCTAGAGTCAGTGAGCACCTCTGAAATAAAGACAAAGACCTAGCCAAAAATACTACATCTGGAGTTCAATATCCATAAGATTTTCTCACACTGAAGCTTGTGTTTCCTAACACTGCCTCCAGAAGGTGACTAAATGCTGCCCAGGAGCCACACTGGCAAACTGTGGGCTAGGAGTGCCTGCCTGGTACTGCTTCTCCTCCCATTGCCTTTCCCTGTGCTTCTGAGGCAACTTTGTTGACCTTTCACAATTCACATTAATAGGAAAGCTCTCAGATATAGGACTTCTGTCTAGTCTTCCTGTTCACAAAACAATTTAAAAGATTTGAATTACAGTTCAAGATCTCTGTGATATATTTCACTTCTAATTATGCTCAGTCATTGAGTCAGATCCTGAAAATCTAGAATGTGACTCCTTTTCAGTGATCTGTTTCCTAGGTCTGCAGTGAAAGGAAAGCTAGCCATATCCCCATGGCTTTCACAGGAAGTTGATCCTCTAGGCCAGGTGAGGCCTGCATACATGCAATCTCTCAATATTGCAAAAAATCATTTCCCTGAAGAGGATTCATATCTCATTTTCTTTAAAATGTTCTCCTGCCTACAGCAGCTATAAATAGAAAGCACCACTGATGCTTTGCTACTGACAGTTGCATTGCTCCCTCTTAACTAGAGGGTCCATTAGCACACAAATTATATCGGACAATCAATCACCAAGGTAATGTAGATGTTAGTAATCCAATAGAAAAGGAGGATTAGTATTTATTTAATCTTATAAACAAACTCCAGGTTACAGGAGAGCTTTTTCTCACTCAAGACCATGTGCCCAAACAATTGGCAAAATTGATCAGGATTGAGTTTTCACTCCTATTTTCTTTCTTTCTCTACTAGATATACATGATATCTAACCTCCCCACCTTACAATTCCAAAAGTTCTATGCATTAGTTAGAATTTTTCTGTATGACAAGCATTCAATACTATATTATTTATAAAAGCATGTCATCTATAGTGGTTTTCAAGTCAGTAAGTGACTTAGCTAATCTGGGTTAATGTGACATACATGTTATACTGGCCATTCAAATGGTGTTGCTAAAGATTCCTAGAGACAAAGGAAAAGCACATAGGCCTGGTAAGATCTATGCCTGGACTTTCACGAATGAGCATGACTTCTGGTGAGCTATAAAAGCAAGAAGACCTCCCCCAGATCTGAAGGAAAGTAAGTCCTACAATCTTTGGGAAATCTGTGAAGACCCAGTGCAAATATCACTGGGGGGGGGGGGGGTCGAGAGATCAGTCAGATGTTTTGCTTTCAACATTTCTTCCTGATAGAGGTGAGTAAGTTCAGTTACATGCTCAGTGCTCAATGGGAACCAGAAGGGGCAAACCTGAAAGACTCAGGGTTGACAAAGCAGCAATCTGGATTTTCTATTACTGCCCTATATTTGATGTGTAGCTGTTTTCCTTCACCATTTCTAGGATGTTATAAAGCCAATGTCCCTGGAGCTGTTACGTTAGGCAGCTTCTTTCTCTTGGAAAAGAAAACCAGTTATATTATTGTGACTTATATATTATCACAGAAGATAGGAAACTAAATCATACATTTACATGTTGTCCTGATTTATGCCCTCGTGTGCTGTAGTCAACAATTAATAGATAGCTTCAGATCTATTAACATAGTTAATATTGATTAATACAATTATTTTAGTATAAGTAAATTATATAATATGAAATAAGAGGTTTTTAAAAATTTATAAGTGGTGCCCTAGAACGTATGGTCAGGGCTAGTGAAGACCATTGGTGATAGCCTAGCTTAATCCTTTTAATTCAATCAGTAGGTCATTTTTCTGGTTTGCAGGGGTGGGGGTTAGTCCAGGCTGCGTTTTTCAGCTTACCCACCTTGATATAATATTTGAGACGAACAACCTCTTAAGAGGAAGTTTTGTTTGTCTCATCATTTCGGTGGTCTCAGTCTGTGGTCAGCAGGACATGTGGCCTGCGTGCACCTGCGGTGATAGCGAGCATTTGTTAGATGTGTATGGCTGAAGAACATGACAACCTATGGTTGCCAGAAAAGAAGGAAAAGGTGCTACCAGATTGTGGATATTCCATTAGGGACCTGGCTCAAATGACTTTAGGCACATACCTACTTAATATTGCACCACTTCTTAATAGTGTCACAATTGTCAACCAAGCCTGCAGTGGAAGTCCTTGTCAACAAATGAGCCAAGCTAACCTGCGTCCATTCAGGTTGCATGGTCTAGGTGAATACTGTGATATCATTCAAGTTTCCCAGTCGAGTGACTGAATTCTACAGGGAAAGATCAGATATGAGCCCTGAAAACATGTATGCTTCACTGATACTACGAGAGACATTAGTGAAGGCTTCAGCTTGAGTTTTTCCAAGGGTAGGGGTGGGGTCTGTTCAAATGTAAGTGTTATCTTACCAATTATTCCAAAATTCCAGTCTTCCTCAGTCACTGAAATGCCATGTTGGTTACTTGCTATTGCTGTGATAAAAATTATGACCAAAAAGTAACTTGAGGAGGAAAGGGTTTATCTTATAATTCCTGATCACAGTACATCACTGAAGGGAATCAAGGTAGGAACTCAAAGCAGGCACCTGAAGACAGAAACTGAAGCCCGGGTCATAGAGGCCTAGGCTTTCCTGCTCATCCCCAGGTCCATTCAACTTTATAACACTGAGGATCGTATGCTCAAGGGTGCTTTACACAATAAGCCCTTCATAGAGACAAATAAGGAAAAAGGGAGGCCAAGAGAAAGAAAAACAGAAAGAAATTCTCTCGCAAGAGCTGACACTAACATTGATCAGGATGATCTAGGAACAGGCTCTGTCACCAGCATGTGTTATTATTACTAGTCTTATTTACTCAGTCACTGGTGCATAATGACAAAATTGCCTTCGGTAATTTGGAGAGTAAGACAAGTTGGTAACTATGCTGCCCAGTCCACGTACCCTGAGAACTTTGAGATAAGGGGGACATATGATGCAACTTGTCCCCAGAAAGCCTAAATGTCTTCTACAGAATTGGAGAAAGCCCAAGTCTTAGACTGAAGAAGCTGGAGTGATGGCCATGTGAAGACGCAGCAACTCACAAAGAAGCAGCCTTGCCACGTGGCATGTGCCAACAAACTGGATGCTACCCTAAATGCTCAGGACAGGATTTTCTTCTCACTTCTATGACATACATGCCAATCATCTCACAGACAGACCCCAGCTTTGTAGGACTGTCTTGTGACTAAGCATTCAAATCTATGAGCTTATGGGAGCCATTTGTACCTAAAACACATGGTAATCAGGATTGCTTGTCTCACAAGCCAAGCTTTAATTTCATGCTTCAGGCTAAACAAGTTCCCAACTACCCAGCCATGTTCAGGAAGAAAGAGACTATTTCACTTCATTGCCAAAGGAGAAAGGCTTAGCTTCATGAAGAGGAGAAGTTTAGTCACAATCACAGAGGGGTTGCCCACAGGTCATGTCACTAACCCTGTGCCAGGGTCAGCCTCGGCTTGGAGAGGGCTTCTGAGAGGAGTGTCTGGGAGCAGAGGAAATGAATGACTTGAAGTCAAATAGTGAGTCCAAGCTGGTGGCCTATGTTCTACTCAAGAAAGCTCTCCAGACTCCTCTCTCTATGCTCTGCTTCCTCTGGACATCTTCGAACAGTTCTCTCTTTATTTTCTGCTCGAAACAGTTCCAAGAAGTTCTTTCTTGCTATTCTAAAAAAAATTATCTGATAGCTCTTCTCTTGTAGGTTATAAGCCTAGTCTTCTATTTTTCACATCAGTCCAGTCATTCACTCTAGATTTCCTTTTGATTATTCCTATGAATCAGCATCTCATGACCCCAGCCCCTTAATTCTTAGAATGCAACAAGTATACATTTTTTTTTCACATTGCAAAAGAATTCAGACATCTGCTGGCCTCTTATAAGCACAGACTATAAGCTAACTGGGTGGGACCCTGACCTGAAATTACCACTTCTACCATGCCTGGACCTGGACGTAAACTCCTTCTATTCTGGGATGACCTTGAACTCAGGAATCTGCCTACATTTGTATCTGCCTCTCTTTGAATCTGACAAATTGGTTCATAGAACAGCTGCTTCTCTTTCTTTAGATTTGTGAAGCCCCTCATATAATTTATATTACATCCTTAGATTTTGAGGAAAATTATATGTGTGTGTATGTGTGTGTGTGTGTGTGTGTATAATATATATATATTTCTAGAGTTCTTTTCCATGACCTCATGAACTAACTGTCCTGAAAGTCCCAGCATTTACCATTTTGCTGAGATACTGGCCATGTCTTTTCCTTCCACACTCACGCTCTCTCTGATTATCATGGACTCATTAGCATTAACAGGGAGGCATTCCTTGAAGAAGGGTTATAAAAATATATACATTATTATACAAACAAGCCTTTTGCCCACAGAAGCCATCAGCACTGGTGGAGGCCCATGCCCTGTTGGCCCTGTCCCAGTGGCTGGACTGGGCAACCCTGGGACCTAACTTTGCATACAGTATGTGGATTCCTACAGGAGAATCTAAAGAATTTCCTAAGTTGCTAACCATATTATTCATGACAGGTAACAGGAGGAGTCTGAGGAGAACAGAGATGATTGAAACACAATAGCAAAAAACACAGATGTAACACATGACACTGGCATCTTCATAGTAACACATTTATGTTTACTATGTATTAGGCAGATAATGAAGTAGAAATAATCATATATCAGAAAATTCTAGAGTGTTTAATCTCATTGAAAGCCAATGTAGCTCCTTATGTATTAGCCTGCAGAGAATGATCCATGCTGTCATTCCTGCTACCATGTTCCTGTTGGAAACCCCATGAGAAGGATGGAAAATATGTCCAAATATTAATAATTGTTTTGTCTGAGTAATCATTTAAGGATTCTTGTCATACTCTTTATAAATTTTTTCCTGACTTTTTTCAGTCAAAAATGTATGATTGCGGAAGAAAGAAATCACTTGGTGGCAGAGTAGACATCTCCTTTGGTAAAGTTCTTGCTTTCCTTGAAAGCGTAGAACATAATTTGATCTTCAGAACTCATATAAAAGTGGAACATGGTAACATATGCTTATAATCCTAGAACATGAAGGGAGAGTTCCTTGGGACTCAGTGGCCAGGCTACGTTCACAAGTTCTGAAGAGTTAAGATTCTATCTGTAAAAGTTGGCAGGGGGTTGGGGAGGTGGGTATGGCACTTGAGGATGAACACCTATGTCTGTTCTCTGGTATCCACACATGTATACACACATGAGTACACATAATGAACTCACATATGCACAAACACATCCACACAAAGATGGGATTAAACATGGGTGAGAGACTGGATGGAGTGCTTCAGTTCTGTTGGGATACTTGACAAGGATGTTCACTGAGGAAGAGAACAGTGGAGTGCTAGTGTTATGCTGGATCATAGAGGCTGCCCAAGTGAATTCAGATATTCATTAGAGAGACTGGCGAGAAGACAGGTACAACAATGGATATAAACACAAATATACATATTACTACAAACACTGAAAACTACAGTGTCCATGTGTATCTGGTGTGAGGTGACTTTGAGCAACAACTCCCAGACTTGTTAGAATGTTTCTTGCCCAGGTATCACCTTTTTTCCCCCATTTTTATTAAATTGGGTATTTCTTATTTACATTTCAAATGTTATTCCCTTTCCCTGTTTCCTAGCCATCAGCCCCCTAATCCCTACCCCTCTACTTCTATAATGGTGTTCCCCTCCAAATCTACCCCCCTTCATTGCCTCCCCAATAATCCCCTACACTGGGGGGTTCAATCTTGGCAGGACCAAGGACTTCCCCTTCCACTGGTGCCACAACAAGGCTATTCACTGCTACATATGCAGTTGGAGCCAAGGGTCAGTCCATGTATATATAGTCTTTGGGTAGGGGTTTAGTCCCTGGAATCTCTGGTTGGTTGGCCTTGTTATTTTTATGGGGTTGCAAGTCCCTTTAGCTCTTTCAGTCCTTTCTCTAATTCCTCCAACAGGGATTGGTTCAGTGGTTGGCTTCTAGCATTCGCCTCTGTATTTGACATGCTCTGACTGTGTCTCTTGGGAGAGATCTATATCCAGTTCCTGTCAGCATGCACTTCTTAGCTTCATCAGTCTTCTCTAGTTTGGTGGCTGTGTATGTATGGGCCACATGTGGGGCAGGCTCTGAACGGCTGTTCCTTCAGTCTTTGCTCTAAACTTTGCCTCCTTATCCCCTCCTATGGATATTTTTGTTCTGCTTTTAAAGGAGTGAGTGAAGCATTCACATTTTGGTCATCCTTCTTGAGTTTCATGTGATGTGTGCATTGCATCGTGGGTAATTTGAACATTTGGGCTAATAAGTGTATCAATGAGTGCACACCATGTGTGTTTTTCTGTGATTGGGTTACCTCACTCAGGATGGTATTTTCTAGCTCCATCCATTTGCCTATGAATTTCATGAAGTCATTGTTTTTGATAGCTGAGTACTACTCCATTGTGTAGATGTACCACATTTTCTGTATCCATTCCTCTGTTGAAGGACATCTGGGTTCTTTCCAGCTTCTGGCTATTATAAATAAGGCTGCTATGAGCATAGTGGAACATGTGTCTTTGTTTGTATGTTGGAGCATCTTTTAGGTGTATGCCCAGGAGAGGTATAGCTGGGTCCTCAGGTAGTGCAATGTCCCATTTTCTGAGGAACCTCCAGACTGATTTCCAGAATGGTTGTACCAGTTTGCAATCCCATCAACAATGGAGGAGTGTTCCTCTTTCTCCACATCCTCGCCAGCATCTGCTGTCCCCTGAGTTTTTGATCTTAGCCATTCTCACTGGTGTGAGGTGGAATCTCAGGGTTGTTTTGATTTGCATTTCCCTGATGACTAAGGATGTTGAACATTTCTTTAGGTGCTTCTCAGCCATTCGATATTCTTCAGCTGTGAATTCATTGTTTAGTTCTGTACCCCATTTTTTAATAGGGTTATTTGGGTCTCTGGAGTCTAACTTCAGGTATCACCTTCTATCCATTATTATTCAGTGCAAAGAAGGAGGACACCTAGGGAAATAACAATTTTCTGGGCTGGCAAACTGAAAACATTAGACTGCAACATATTGTTATGCTAAATGTCAAGTAATAGCAACTTGAATGGGACTCTAATGGCCAAACCAAGAAGATGTTAAACATACTCAGCTAAAAAAAACCTCCAGAGTCTGTTCAAGATTGGCGGGAGGAAGTTGGGGACTCCAGCCCCAAGGCACACTGAGAAAGTGACTCATCTGTTTTTTCTCCATAGGAAAGAGAGCTTGCCCTGGAGAACAACTGGCTCGAACTGAATTGTTCATTTTCTTCACTGCTCTTATGCAAAATTTCACCTTCAAACCTCCAGTCAATGAGACGTTGAGCCTAAAGTTCAGAAATGGCCTCACCCTTGCCCCAGTCAGCCACCGCATCTGTGCTGTCCCCAGACAGTGATGCTGGAGAAGCAAAGAGAAAGGAAAGAAGGAATGACTTGCCCTTTGAAACCACTGGTGCCTACATACATAGGAGGAAACAGAATGAAGGTGACAGAGAAAAGATGGGAAAACTTAGAGTAGAGAAACTGAATCAAATTCCTGGACTGCCGGCCCCTCAAGTTGGTTCTGAGTATATCACTTATGTGCTCATAAAATTGCTGAAAGAAGAATTATTCTTTTCATTTTTAAAGTGTATGTAAAGGGATACAGTGTATTAAGAATACTATTTAACTTATAAATCACATTAAAAGAGGTGTGCTTTCAACTTTTGTCTGTCTTCCTCTTGTAGACATACAGTTGCCCCTGGCCTGTTGAAATGGTTCATTTGGAAATGATACAAAAAGAGCCTCAGAGTTAGAACTAGGTTTCTGGGTGGGGACAGACACAGAAGTAGGACATGAAGACTCTTCCATTTGGAAGGCCTATAGCTACCTCATCTTGCTCTTCACCTGAGTTCTCCTGAAGGCCAGGTAGAAAGGGATGATTCACTGGTGTCAGGCAGACAAAGCAAGCAGCACTGAAGCAGTTTCTATGATCTAAATATTGTAGCTGGATCTTGATCGCTGATCTCGGGCTGAGTAATATATACTTACTGATGAGCAAACTCTAGCAGGAAGTTTAGGGAGAAAATGTAAAGACATTTTGTCTTCAGATATATGAGCCAATCTGGGGCCCTTGGGGTTGTTGGAAGTTCTCCGCCTTTGATCCTTGATGCTGTTGATCTGGTTATAAAAGTCATGGCTCTTATCTTAAAGGGAATAAGACTCAGCCTATTCTGGATCCATTTTGAGTGACCATGGCTGGGAACATGGTTTAGTTTACCACCAATTGCATATTCCAACAGGAAACAGGTTCATGAAGTTTTATAGTTTTACAGAACAAAACAAAATCATTTACAGAAAATAAAATCATTACACCAAGATGGAGATGTGTAGCCCTCAGATGCTCTCTGACCACATTCTGAGCTTTTTGATTCTTACTATGCTGGGTCCAGCATGGCTGTGTAAGGGGTGGTATGACACAGTTCCTATCCCTGGAACATTGTCAGGCCGTTGATTCCCACATGTGACAGTGACTACTGTTGGCCTGGAACTAATCTGCTTTCTCATCTATGTGTTTTGCTTTCAATCTCTCTTTCTGGGAAATATACTTGCCCCACTATTCAGAACTAATCACTCCATAGCAAGTGAAACACATGTGGTTCTCAGAAATGAGAAACAGAGATGTTCATGAGGCTGTGGAAGATGAGGCGCAGACCTTCCACTTGGCCGTTAGAGGCATGGGAAAGGATCTAAACAGCATAATCACAGCAGCCATAAAAACCAACAGGTCCTTTGTGGAAATTATTCATTGTGAGACTTGGCCTTGAATTTAGAATTATGAGGAGATACATGTACCTCTGGTCCAATGACTGCTGCCCTAATTAGCCAGGATGAATTGGGGATAGAGAGTTAAAATGGTCTCAAGAAGAAAAGGCAAGAATAGGGAAAGAAGGAATCTATAAGCTAAAAAAAAACAGCAAATGATAGATGGGTTTATCTTACAGGAGGCAGGCATGTATATGATCTGGAAACAAATATTATTAGAAGGAGAGTATATGAGGCCGTGGAATTGCTAGGATGGTAAACAAAAAGTAGAGAATTGAAAGATGATGAACAAGTATATAAAAAGTTAGTATTTCATTCTCCTAGCTACTTGAAGGATTGAAGACAGCAATGCCTACTTGACTTGCATGAATTTTAAAACTTCATAAGAAATTATTTTAACATTAGTCTGTCACCTTTCTGTTGTTACATGAAAATAGTTATTAAAGACTGCTGTCTGCTGTACCAGGAAACCACAGCAGCTGCGTCCAGCTACCCATGAAGAACAAGCTGTGTAAACTGATAAGGAAATGAGCTTGTGCTTTGTGTTTGGTTTCTGTTTTAAGGAAGCAGGGGTTGGGACTGATGATCTGGGACCCACAGAATTTATGTAAATTTAAAATTTTCTAAAAGAAATTATTAACAATGTTCAAATCCTAGATGATGTTTCTCTAGCAAATAAAAGGCTGGGTTCAGACTCTCTGGTTTGAAGAAGAAAAAAGAATGAGAAGAAAGAAGGAAAAAGACTGGGAAGAAGGAGGAAGGAGGAGGAGGAGGAGGAGGAGGAGGAGGAAGAAGAAGAAGAGGAAGAAGAGTGAGAATTCTCTGGGAAAGAGAGCACATTTGACCTGACAGCTTGCATCCACTACCGACTCTGGGTCATTATTGAGTCAGTGCCATGCTCATCTGCCTCCTTTCTCAGGACCTTCCTCATGCTGAGGCCGGGCCTCGGCAGTGGAAGTCTTCTGTTGGTGTCCAGCCATTGTCCCCTTGCATTCGTTCAAGCCTTAAGGGTCAGTTTATGAGCCGAGCACCAATATAGATGAACCTTACGATGGCATACACAGCGGGCCTCATGAGCTTGTTACAAAATCAAGAAAACTGCAGTCTCTTCTGGGAAAAAGTTCTTAACTACTAGTTCCAGACTTTCAAATACCTCTTCCAACATTCAGTTTTGATTCTCCATGTATCCCTAGACCTTGGCATTCCAGAGATGCTCCAAAACCCAGGGACGTTTCTCAATTGGTGATAGGATCCATGCCCCTCCCCTACTCCACATGATTTGGGAGATGAAAAAAAAAAAACTTGACATTTAAGATACTTCTCTGAGCCTTAACCAACAAGAGAGCCGGGACGCTCCTTGATTTATATAATCATTAGAAGCTGGCTAACTTCTCAAATACATAAGATTCAATATTTACTCTAGTTTTTCAGATGGTAGGTATTGCACAGACAGGCTAAGATTAACCATATAAAATGCAGTAAGGTTTATCAAAGAGCTTATTAGAATCATTGTCACTAATGAGGCAGGACAAGATACATGGAACAATTAAGTTCTCTGTCAACAAGAGGGATTAATCCAAAAGGTTTCTCCATTCCATTGTTCATGGGTGGAGACTGGATAAAAGAAAATCTTCAAAGGATGCTATGGGGTAGAAGACAAAGTGTTATAGAAATTTTGTGTTGCTACCTATGCTCCAAGTCAGGCCTAAACATTCTTCCTAAATAAGCCAATAAAAAGAGCTAAGTTAAATGTGGGAAACAGAAGAGGGGGTATTTATTCCATGGGGCTATATTGGGAAAAAGGACAAAGAGATCCAGAAACAGTCCTAAGTTATCATCCTCGGGGTCCTATAATAAGATTAAAGTTTCACTAGAGAGCCAAGGACATGCACATAAGGCAGCCCTAGTTAAGTTGTGGTCCACCCAACACTGATCCACCTTGTCTAGGTTTTAGTCTTATTCTGTAAAATGACCTGACAAGTTGTGAATTGTGTAAAATCTCTTTCTAAAAGACAAGTTTCTCCTCTGGCTAGTGCCTTTTCCTTCTCCCAGCATGAGATGGATGGGGCAATCCCCTTTCTTTGGGCTCCAATGTTTCCATAATCTGAGAGTCACGATGAGAGAGACAATTCATTTATGTCAAGTCTACTAGAGAAGAAAATAGGGAAGATGTTCCGATATATGTTCCATTGGTCACACAGAGGGGTAACAAGATGCCCCAAAACTGTATCAATTTGACACAATTGTTAAAAAAAAAAATGCATGCTATTTTCCTTCACTAGAGCCTGACCTAACATCAGACTGGAGGGTAAACAGTGCCCTCTAATGGAAAATATCAACCATAGTATTGGCTTTCTATAACAGAGAAGGCACTCCCTAAGGTTTTCAGATTGTGTGTTTCCACCTCCAGATAGGCTGACTGTGAGTGTAGACTTTCAAAAGTAGGTCCTCAGCTGTAAGCTAGTCAAAAATGATCTCAAGTTAGACATATGTAAAAATAAGTACTTCTATCAATTTGTTTTTCCTTTATCATGGGTGGCAACTACCACATACATACTCTTGACACTATAACATTTAAAACTACCAGAAAGTGATCCTTCAATCCTTCAGTGTTCTTTCTCTACAATCTTACAATGAAAAAAATGATTTCTGTCTCATCAACCCCTTTTCCCAGTGAATACCAGGCTATGCTAAGATTCATCTGGACGAACCAGTATTGGTTATAGAAGAACAAATGGACAAGGAATGGCTATTAATGAAGCTATGGAAAGTGTGATATAATTGCTATGGAAAGTGTAATTGGTCTCTGGACTTGCAGATACTAAATTTTCAATAGCCATTGACAATTTTATCAAATGATCAGCCTTGTAGACAGTTCAGTGTAAGGTGTGGTTCACCTATGCTCTGTAATTAAGCCCAATAAACACACTGATTTGACAAGTTGGGCTTTAGTAGAGCAGTACTTTGTCCCTTCATTAGTGTCCTGTCTGAGGTGAATGGGTATTTGTCTACATAGTCCCAGGAATACTTAATGTAACATCTTAGTGAATTGTTCTTCAATTAAAGATGCTGTTATCTTTATAACATGCTGACTTTGATTCCTCTGAGTATGTGTGCATGGTTGAAGCAGCTATATTACTTTGAAGTTCTATTTTTACTTTTTAGAGGATCTTCCATATTTATGTTCATATAGAGTGAATTAATTATTTATCTTCATTATCACCAACAACACTTAAAGGTTTTATAAATATAAAGATCATCAAAACAAACAATCATGCACCCATCATTAAACTACTAATGGTAAACTATTAAACTATTGAAAGAATTGTCTTTATGAGATTGACATTTCCCCAGGAAAGTCATGTTTGAAGAAATAGGAGGAAAAACTGGTGTAGCCAGAAGAGGAATTTATATTCTGATAACTTATCAGACCACCATGTAGGAGAGACTAGACCTCAGACAGTTATCCATAATGATAGTGGGTTTTAAACCTTGACCAGAACTGCTTAGTTATGCCCACATCTTAACTACCATTTAAACCTCAACTTGATGTTAGGACCAAAGATGGACTTGGATGATCTCTAGAACTCTTTGCTCTTCATTAAATGAATCTTTTCTTTTTGCATGTCTGTTTAATTGTCTTATTGAAGACAAGTGACAAAGTCTCGATTCTTAAGGCTGCCATAGCATAAGGTTCCAGTGCTCAGAAAATCAGGAAAAGTTAATTACATGTATAGGTTGATTTTTGTTTTAGAGATGACAGACATCTGACTTGGGTGGACTTGCATGTCAAAGGAGTTGTTATTTATATTTCCTGAGGCTAAAAATATTGAGCACTTTTTCATGTAATCATTAAGCATTTAACTTTTTACCTTGTTCCTTCTTTTTATTTAATCTTTTTTTATACTCCAGATTTTATTCCCCTCCCAGTCCACCCGCCAACTGTTCCATATCCCATACCTCCTCCTCCCCCCAAACCCTGTCTCCACAAGGATACAACCATCCAACCCATCCCACGAGACCTCTAATCTCCCTGGGGCCTCCAGGTTAGGTGCATGTTCTCTGACTGAACTCAGACCTAACAGTCCTCTGCTGTATATGTGTTGAGGGCCTCATATCAGCTGGTGTATGCTGCCTGGTTGGTGGTCCAGTATCTGAGAGATCTCAGGGGTCCAGGTTAATTGAGACTGCTGGTCCTCCCACAAGGTAGCCCTCCTCCTAGCCCTCCTCCTCAGCTTCTTCTAGCTTTTCCCTGATTCACTCACAGGAGTAAGCACCTCTGTCCATGGGTTGGGTGCAAAAATCTGCATCTGACTCTTTCAACTGCTTGTTGGGTCTTTTGGAGGGCAGTCATGATAGGTCCCTTTTTGTGAGTGTTCCATAGCCTCAGTAACAGTGTCAGGCCTTGGGTCCTCCACTTGAGCTGGATCCCACTTTGGGGCTGTCACTGGACCTTCTTTTCCTTAGGGTTTTCTTAATTTCCATCCCTGCAGTTCTTTCAAACAAAAACAATATGGGTCAGAGTTTTGACATTGGGACGATCCCTCACTTGATGCCCTATCTTTCTGCTGGAGGTAGGTTCAACAAGTTCCCTCTCCTGACTGTAGAGCATCTAAGGTCCCTCCCTTTGAGTCACCTTCCTACCTCCGGAAGTTACCTATTTCCATTCTTTCTGCTAGCACTCAGGTTTTGGCCTGAGGTTTTGATGTTAGTCATTCTGATTGGTATAAAATGGAATCTCATGGTCATTTTGATTTGCATTTCCCTGTTCACTAAGGTTTTTGAACATTTCTTTAGGTGCTTCTCAGCCATTCAAGATTCTTCTGTTGTTCCTTCTGCCCATTCCTTTCTTCAGGGACAGAGTGCTAGCTAGTCTGTTTCCTGAAGACAACATATCTTGAGGTACCCCAGAAGATCCACTGCACTCAGAGCATTTGGTAAGAACCCTCCAGAAGTCCCACAGCTGCCACTGAGAGCCCAGTGGACATGGGACCCATGACCTCCCAAAACTCCTGCCCACTGAATTCCACTCCCTTTCTGCCTGGTCCTTTCTTCTGGGACAAACTGCTAGCTGGTCTGCTCCCCTGAAGACATGAGGCATCCCAGATGCTCTGCTGCACAGAGGACAACTGACCCCACACAGCCTGAGGCATCCCAAGAGATCTGCTGCAAATGGGGCAACTGGCATCCCAGGAGATCTGCTGCACATAGGGCAACTAGGCAACCAATACCACAGTCTGTAAACCTCCCTTGGGCTCTGTGGCATGCAGGGCAACTCAGCCAAAAGACTGAAAGCCTCCCTGGAGTTTTGCTGCACACAGGGAAACAGAAACACAGTCCATAGAACCCCTGGAGAACAGCTTCACACAGGACAACAGTTTGACTGTTCCTCTGAAGGCTCAATGATCTCAAGACCTCCCAGGAGATCTACTGCAGCCAGGACAATAAATCAGCAGCTTCTCTGCCCCTCTGAAGGCCCACAGAAGGTCTGCTACAGCCAAGGCCACAGGCCTACAACAAGATCTGTAGCAACCCAGGGACAAAAGACAGAGTCTTCCAGACCAGCAAATACCATGGATAACCAGATGGGGAGAGGCAAGCACAAGATCATACGCAACAGAAGCCAATATATATGGACATCCTAAGAACCCATTTCTCTCACCACAGCAAGCTCTGAATATACCAACATACCAAAACATCAGGAAGCTGACATAAATCCTATCTCATGAAGATAATAGAGTCCTTTAAGGAGGATATAAATAACTCACTGAAAGAAATACAGGAAAACACAGGTAAACAGGTAAAAGCCTCTGAAGAGAAGACAAATAAATCCCTTAAAGAAATACAGGAAAACACGATCAAATGGGTGAAGAAATTGAATAAAGCAGTTCAAGACCAAAAAGTGGAAGTAGAAAGAATAAAGAAAACACAAATGAAAGAAAACCTGGAAATGGAAAACTGAGGAAGAGGTCAAGAATTACAGACGTGAGTATTACCAACAGAATAAAAGAGAGAGAAGATAGAATCTCAGGTGTAAAAAATACCATGGAGCTCTTCTCGAAGGGGCTTGAGACCCCTTATGAACAACAATGCCAAGCAACCAGAGCTTCCAGGGACTAAGCCACTACCTAAAGACTATACATGGACTGACCCTGGACTCTGACCTCATAGGTTGCAGTGAATATCCTACTAAGAGCACCAGTGGAAGGGGAAGCCCTGGGTCCTGCTAAGACTGAACCCCCAGTGAACTAGACTGTTGGGGGGAGGGCGGCAATGGGGGGAGGGTGGGGAGGGGAACACCCATAAAGAAGGGGGGGAGGGATTAGGGGGATGTTTGCCCGGAAAACGGGAAAGGAAATAACACTCAAAATGTAAATAAATACTCAAGTTAATAAAAAAAAAATACCATGGAAGAAATTGACACAACTGTAAAAGAAAATTCAAAACATAAAAAACTCCTAACACAAAATGTCCAGGAAATTCAGGACACAATGAAAAGACCAAATCTAAGAATAATGGGAATAGAGGAGAATGAAGATTCCCAGCTTGAAGGACCTGAAAACTTCTTCAACAAAATCATAAAAGAAAACTTATCTGACTTGAAGAAGGAGATGGCCATAAAGGTACAAGAAACATAAAACACCTAACAAATGGGACCAGAAAAGAAAATCCCCTTGTCACATAATAATCAGAACACTAAACACATAGAACAAAGAAAGGATATTAAAAGCTGCAAGGGGAAAAGGCCAAATAACATAGCAAAGGTAGACCTATCAGAATGACACCAGACTTCTCAACAGAGACACTAAAGGCCACAAGAGCATGGTCAGAGGTCATGCAGACTGTAAGAGAACAATTTTTTTTCTTTTGAGTCACATTTGTTCAGTTTTTTCCCAACTAACTATATTTTTTTGTTTGTTAGTACTTTAGATAGTCTGGTCATTAGCTACCTACTAAATAGCAGACTAAAATTTTTTTCCTATTCTACAGGATGCCCCTTCACTAGTCACTTATCTCTTTTGTTGTACTGCCACCAACATGTCTGACAGTAATAAATATATTCAAGAGACATTTGTGCCTCTCTCATTGGCTATCAGACTATTGAAACATCAACCCTCATAAGAATTCCCCCCAGGAATCTCCTGCTACATAAGACAATTCTGAAGCCCTGGGGTTTGCCAGGGGAGCAATTTACCTCCAGAGTGTGAATTTTGTCTCCTGGAGAAAGATTTACAACTTGTTATTTGAACTTACTGAGAGATTTGGATCTGTAATAAAGATTGGTGGTACCACATCTTGGCTAGATGTTTATCTAGCCATATCTCTTGCCTTATCTTTAAACATTAGTTTCATTTCCGGACGTCAATAATAGCTGTGGAGGATGAATAAGCTACATCGCTTTGGTCTTCTTCTTATTGTAACCACATTAAATCAATCTCTAGTGTTCTATTTTGACTATTAATTGGCTGATTTAACTGGCTTATCCAAGAGAGGTGACCAACCCTCTCATGTTGGAGAACGTGTCATCATTTTTTTGTGATGGTGTGGATTTCTTTCTGTATCTTCTGTTCTATTCTATCTATGTTCTACATATATGTCTTTGTGTCAATACCCTGCTTATATTTGGCTTACTATAATATTTGGAATTCTACTATAGTACGTTCAGCAAGTGTTTTTCTATTCAGGATTGGTCTGACTTACTGGAGCCTTTTGTACTTCTATAGGATTTTATGAATTTTTGCATATATATTTATTGTTGGAATATATATCATTGGAATATATAGATATCATTGTATTATACAGATATCATTAGGATACATAGATATCATTGGAATATATAATTGGAGTGTTCAAGAAGATCCCACAGGATTGCAGACTGGTACAACCATTCTGGAAATCAGTCTGGAGGTTCCTCAGAAAATTGGACATTGAACTGCCTGAGGATCCAGCTATACCTCTCTTGGGCATATACCCAAAAGATGCCCCAACATATAAAAAAGACACGTGCTCCACTATGTTCATCGCAACCTTATTTATAATAGCCAGAAGCTGGAAAGAACCCAGATGCCCTTCAACAGAGGAATGGATACAGAAAATGTGGTACATCTGCACAATGGAATATTACTCAGCGATCAAAAACAATGACTTTATGAAATTCGTAGGCAAATGGTTGGAACTGGAAAATATCATCCTGAGTGAGCTAACCCAATCACAGAAAAACACACATGGTATGCACTCATTGATAAGTGGCTATTAGCCCAAATGCTTGAATTACCCTAGATGCCTAGAACAAATGAAACTCAAGAAGGATGATCAAAATGTGAATGCTTCACTCCTTCTTTAAAAGGGGAACAAGAATACCCTTGGCAGGGAACAGAGAGGCAAAGATTAAAACAGACACAGAAGGAACACCCATTCAGAGCCAGACCACATGTGGCCCATACATATACAGCCACCCATATAGACAAGATGGATGAAGCAAAGAAGTGCAGGCAGACAAGAGCTGGATGTAGATCGCTCCTGAGAGACACAGCCAGAATACAGCAAACACAGAGGCGAATGCCAGCAGCAAACCACTGAACTGAGAATAGGACCCCCGTTGAAGGAATCAGAGAAAGAACTGGAAGAGCTTGAAGGGGCTCGAGACCCCTTATGAACAACAATGCCAAGCAACCAGAGCTTCCAGGGACTAAGCCACTACCTAAAGACTATACATGGACTGACCCTGGACTCTGACCTCATAGGTTGCAGTGAATATCCTAGCAAGAGCACCAGTGGAAGGGGAAGCCCTTGGTCCTGCTAAGACTGAACCCCCAGTGAACTAGACTGTTGGGGGGAGGGCGGCAATGGGGGGAGGGTGGGGAGGGGAACACCCATAAAGAAGGAGAGGGGGGAGGGGGATGTTTGCCCGGAAACCGGGAAAGGGAATAACACTCGAAATGTATATAAGAAATACTCAGCTCTCTGCTCCCAGACCCCTTGGGAGAGAGACCTCACCGCCTGGTCAGGTGGAAACTCCTGAGGCTGCAGAGCAGAAGAGACCACCAACACTGCCCACCCCTGCCCACATCCCTGGCCCAAGAGGAAACTGTATAGGGCTTCTGGGTTCCCATGGGGGAGGGCCCAGGAGCGGCAGGACCCCTTCGCCTGTGACACCGCCAGAACCTGAAGGAACAGACCTGATAAACAGTTCTCTGCACCCAAATCCCGTGGGAGGGAGAGCTAAACCTTCAGAGAGGCAGACACACCTGGGAAACCAGAAGAGACTGCACACTGCACACATCTCTGACACCAGAGGAAAACACCAAATGCCATCTGGAACCCTGGTGCACTGAAGCTCCCGGAAACGGCGGCACAGATCTTCCTGGTTGCTGCCGCTGCAGAGAGCTCTTGAGCCTTGGGACCACAGGTAAGAACAACTTTTCTGCTGCAAGTGACCTGCCTGGTGAACTCAAGACACAGGCCCACAGGAACACCTGAAGACCTGTAGAGAGGAAAAACTACACGCCGGGAAGCAGAACACTCTGTCCCCATAACAGGCTGAAAGAAAACAGGAAAACAGGTCTACAGCACTCCTGACACACAGGCTTATAGGACAGTCTAGCCACTGTCAGAAATAGCAGAACAAAGTAACACTAGAGATAATCTGATGGCGAGAGGCAAGCGCAGGAACCCAAGCAACAGAAACCAAGACTACATGGCACCATTGGAGCCCAATTCTCCCATCAAAACAAACATGGAATATCCAAACACATCAGAAAAGCAAGATCTAGTTTCAGAATCATATTTGATCATGATGCTGGAGGACTTCAAGAAAGACGCGAAGAACTCCCTTAGAGAACAAGTAGAAGCCTACAGAGAGGAATCGCAAAAAATCCCTGAAAGAATTCCAGGAAATCATAAATAAACAAGTAGAAGCTCATAGAGAGGAGTCACAAAAATCCCTGAAAGAATTCCAGAAAATCATAAATAAACAAGTAGAAGCCCATAGAGAGGAGTCACAAAAATCCCTGGAAGAATTCCAGGAAATCATAAATAAACAAGTAGAAGCCCATAGAGAGGAGTCACAAAAATCCCTGAAAGAATTCCAGGAAAACACAATCAAACAGCTAAAGGAATTAAAAATGGAAATAGAAGCAATCAAGAAAGAACACATGGAAACAACCCTGGATATAGAAAACCAAAAGAAGAGACAAGGAGCTGTAGATACAAGCTTCACCAACAGAATACAAGGGATGGAAGAGAGAATCTCAGGAGCAGAAGATTCCATAGAAATCATTGACTCAACTGTCAAAGATAATGTAAAGCAGAAAAAGCTACTGGTCCAAAACATACAGGAAATCCAGGACTCAATGAGAAGATCAAACCTAAGGATAATAGGTATAGAAGAGAGTGAAGACTCCCAGCTCAAAGGACCAGTAAATATCTTCAACAAAATCATAGAAGAAAACTTCCCTAACCTAAAAAAAAGAGATACCCATAGGCATACAAGAAGCCTACAGAACTCCAAATAGATTGGACCAGAAAAGAAACACCTCCCATCACATAATAGTCAAAACACCAAACGCACAAAATAAAGAAAGAATATTAAAAGCAGTAAGGGAAAAAGGTCAAGTAACATATAAAGGCAGACCTATCAGAATCACACCAGACTTTTCTCCAGAAACTATGAAGGCCAGAAGATCCTGGACTGATTTCATACAGACCCTAAGAGAAGACAAATGCCAGCCCAGGTTACTGTATCCTGCAAAACTCTCAATTAACATAGATGGAGAAACCAAGATATTCCATGACAAAACCAAATTTACACAATATCTTTCTACAAATCCAGCACTACAAAGGATAATAAATGGTAAAGCCCAACATAAGGAGGCAAGCTATACCCTAGAAGAAGCAAGAAACTAATCGTCTTGGCAACAAAACAAAGAGAAGAAAAGCACACAAACATAACCTCACATCCAAATATGAATATCACAGGAAGCAATAATCACTATTCCTTAATATCTCTCAAGATCAATGGCCTCAACTCCCCAATAAAAAGAAATAGATTAACAAACTGGATACGCAACGAGGACCCTGCATTCTGCTGCCTACAGGAAACACACGTCAGAGACAAAGACAGACACTACCTCAGAGTGAAAGGCTGGAAAACAACGTTCCAAGCAAATGGTCGTAAGAAGCAAGCTGGAGTAGCCATTCTAATATCAAATAAAATCAATTTTCAACTAAAAGTCATCAAAAAAGATAAGGAAGGACACTTCATATTCATCAAAGGAAAAATCCACCAAGATGAACTCTCAATCCTAAATATCTATGCCCCAAATACAAGGGCACCTACATACGTAAAAGAAACCTTACTAAAGCTCAAAACACACATTGTACCTCACACAATAATAGTAGGAGATTTCAACACCCCACTCTCATCAATGGAGAGATCATGGAAACAGAAATTAAACAGAGACGTAGACAGACTAAGAGAAGTCATGAGCCAAATGGACTTAACAGATATTTATAGAACATTCTATCCTAAAGCAAAAGGATATACCTTCTTCTCAGCTCCTCATGGTACTTTCTCCAAAACTGACCATATAATTGGTCAAAAAACGGGCCTCAACAGATACAGAAAGATAGAAATAATCCCATGCGTGCTATCAGACCACCACGGCCTAAAACTGGTCTTCAATAACAATAAGGGAAGAATGCCCACATATACGTGGAAATTGAACAATGCTCTACTCAGTGATAACCTGGTCAAGGAAGAAATAAAGAAAGAAATTAAAAACTTTTTTAGAATTTAATGAAAATGAAGGTACAAAATACCCAAACTTATGGGACACTATGAAAGCTGTGCTAAGAGGAAAACTCATAGCGCTGAGTGCCTGCAGAAAGAAACAGGAAAGAGCATATGTCAGCAGCTTGACAGCACACCTAAAAGCTCTAGAACAAAAAGAAGCAAATACACCCAGGAGGAGTAGAAGGCAGGAAATAATCAAACACAGAGCTGAAATCAACCAAGTAGAAACAAAAAGGACCATAGAAAGAATCAACTGAACAAAAAGTTGGTACTTTGAGGAAATCAACAAGATAGATAAACCTAGCCAGACTAACGAGAGGACACAGAGAGTGTGCCCAAATTAACAAAATCAGAAATGAAAAGGGAGACATAACTACATTTTCAGAGGAAATTCAAAAAATCATCAGATCTTACTATAAAAGCCTATATTCAACAAAATTTGAAAATCTGCAGGAAATGGACAATTTCCTAGACAGATACTAGGTACCGAAGTTAAATCAGGAACAGATAAACCAGTTAAACAACCCCATAACTCCTAAGGAAATAGAAGCAGTCATTAAAGGTCTCCCAACCAAAAAGAGCCCAAGTCCAGACGGGTTTAGTGCAGAATTCTATCAAACCTTCATAGAAGACCTCATACCAATATTATCCAAACTATTCCACAAAATTGAAACAGATGGAGCCCTACCGAATTCCTTCTATAAAGCCACAATTACGCTTATACCTAAACCACACAAAGACCCAACAAAGAAAGAGAACTTCAGACCAATTTCCCTTATGAATATCGACGCAAAAATACTCAATAAAATCCTGGCAAACCGAATCCAAGAGCACATCAAAACAATCATCCACCATTATCAAGTAGGCTTCATCCCAGGCATGCAGGGATGGTTTAATATACGGAAAACCATCAACGTGATCCATTATATAAACAAACTGAAAGAACAAAACCACATGATCATTTCATTAGATGCTGAGAAAGCATTTGACAAAATTCAACACCCCTTCATGATAAAAGTCCTGGAAAGAATAGGAATTCAAGGCCCATACCTAAACATAGTAAAAGCCATATACAGCAAACCAGTTGCTAACATTAAACTAAATGGAGAGAAACTTGAAGCAATCCCACTAAAATCAGGGACTAGACAAGGTTGCCCACTCTCTCCCTACTTATTCAATATAGTTCTTGAAGTTCTAGCCAGAGCAATCAGACAACAAAAGGAGGTCAAGGGGATACAGATCGGAAGAGAAGAAGTCAAAATATCACTTTTTGCACATGATATGATAGTATATTTAAGTGATTCCAAAAGTTCCACCAGAGAACTACTAAAGCCGATAGACAACTTCAGCAAAGTGGCTGGGTATAAAATTAAGTCAAATAAATCAGTAGCCTTCCTCTACACAAAAGAGAAACTAGCCGAGAAAGAAATTAGGGAAATGACACCCTTCATAATAGACTCAAATAATATAAAGTACCTCGTTGTGACTTTAACCAAGCAAGTAAAAGATCTGTACAATAAGAACTTCAAGACTCTGAAGAAAGAAATTGAAGAAGACCTCAGAAGATGGAAAGATCTCCCATGCTCATGGATTGGCAGGATGAATATAGTAAAAATGGCCATTTTACCAAAAGCGATCTACAGATTCAACGCAATCCCCATCAAAATACCAATCCAATTCTTCAAAGAGTTAGACAGAACAATTTGCAAATTTATCTGGAATAACAAAAAACCCAGGATAGCTAACACTATCCTCAACAATAAAAGGACTTCAGGGGGAATCACTATCCCTGAACTCAAGCAGTATTACGGAGCAATAGTGATAAAAACTACATGGTATTGGTACAGAGACAGACAGATAGACCAATGGAATAGAATTGAAGACCCAGAAATGAACCCACACACCTATGGTCACTTGATTTTTGACAAAGGAGCCAAAACCATCCAATGGAAAAAAGATAGCATTTTCAGCAAATGGTGCTGGTTCAACTGGAGGTCAACATGTAGAAGAATGCAGATCGCTCCATGCTTATCACCCTGTACAAAGCTTAAGTCCAAGTGTATCAAGGACCTCCACATCAAACCAGACACACTCAAACTAATAGAACAAAAACTAGGGAAGCATCTTGAACACATGGGCACTGGAAAAATTTTCCTGAACAAAACACCAATGGCTTATGCTCTAAGATCAAGAATCGACAAATGGGATCTCATAAAACTGCAAAGCTTCTGTAAGGCAAAGGACGCTGTGGTTAGGACAAAACGGCAACCAACAGATTGGGAAAAGATCTTTACCAATCCTACAACAGATAGAGGCCTTATATCCAAAATATACAAAGAACTCAAGAAGTTAGACCGCAGGGAGACAAATAACCCTATTAAAAATGGTGTTCAGAGCTAAACAAAGAATTCACAGCTGAGGAATGCCAAATGGCTGAGAAACACCTAAAGAAATGTTCAACATCTTTAGTCATAAGGGAAATGCAAATCAAAACAACCCTGAGATTTCACCTAACGCCAGTGAGAATGGCTAAGATCAAAAACTCAGGTGACAGCAAATGCTGGCGAGAATGGGGAGAAAGAGGAACACTCCTCCATTGTTGGTGGGGTTGCAGACTGGTACAACCATTCTGGAAATCAGTCTGGAGGTTCCTCAGAAAATTGGACATTGAACTGCCTGAGGATCCAGCTATACCTCTCTTGGGCATATACCCAAAAGATGCCCCAACATATAAAAAAGACACGTGCTCCACTATGTTCATCGCAGCCTTATTTATAATAGCCAGAAGCTGGAAAGAACCCAGATGCCCTTCAACAGAGGAATGGATACAGAAAATGTGGTACATCTACACAATGGAATATTACTCAGCTATCAAAAACAATGACTTTATGAAATTCGTAGGCAAATGGTTGGAACTGGAAAATATCATCCTGAGTGAGCTAACCCAATCACAGAAAGACATACATGGTATGCACTCATTGATAAGTGGCTATTAGCCCAAATGCTTGAATTACCCTAGATGCCTAGAACAAATGAAACTCAAGAAGGATGATCAAAATGTGAATGCTTCACTCTTTCTTTAAAAGGGGAACAAGAATACCCTTGGCAGGGAACAGAGAGGCAAAGATTAAAACAGAGACTGAAGGAACACCCATTCAGAGCCTGCCCCACATGTGGCCCATACATATACAGCCACCCATATAGACAAGATGGATGAAGCAAAGAAGTGCAGGCAGACAGGAGCTGGATGTAGATCGCTCCTGAGGGACACAGCCAGAATACAGCAAATACAGAGGCGAATGCCAGCAGCAAACCACTGAACTGAGAATAGGACCCCCGTTGAAGGAATCAGAGAAAGAACTGGAAGAGCTTGAAGGGGCTCGAGACCCCATATGTACAACAATTCCAGGCAACCAGAGCTTCCAGGGACTAAGCCACTACCTAAAGACTATACATGGACTGACCCTGGACTCTGACCCCATAGGTAGCAATGAATATCCTAGTAAGAGCACCAGTGGAAGGGGAAGCCCTGGGTCCTGCTAAGACTGAACCCCCATTTTACTAGACTTTTGGGGGGAGGGCGGCAATGGGGGGAGGGTTGGGAGGGGAACACCCATAAAGAAGGGGAGGGGGGAGGGGGATGTTTGCCGGGAAACCGGGAAAGGCAATAACACTCGAAATGTATATAAGAAATACTCAAGTTAATAAAAAAAAATTTGCCAATACATTAAAGAGTTCAAGGTCAGTTTCAAAAAAAAAAGAAATACTCAAGTTAATAAAAAAGAAAAAAGAAAAAGAAAAAGAAAAAAAAAAGATCCCACAGATTGATTTTGGCAATATAGTCAATTTGAAAATACTAATTACTCTTGTTCATGAACATGAAGAATCTTTTCATTGTTTAGTATTTTCTTTAATTTCGTTCTTCTTTGCTTTGAGGCATTGTTATTCCTGGAGACAGGTTTTATTGTTTCTGATGTCATTGTAGCTGGAATTATTTTTTTAAGATCAGTACCAACCTCCCTATGTTAATGCAATTTTCACTGGGTACAAGCAACCCTTAGGCTTTTTCCTTTACCAGGTTGGCTACTTACTCAGGGAGATCTTGCTCTTGTGCACCCTTCCCATTATTTAAATGCAGAGCAACAAGCCTCTCTGTAAGAGTGCTAACCTCCTTAATTACTACAGCCTCTCTTTTAGTACTTGCCTTGACTTTACCATTAAGACCGCTAATATTCTTTTGCTCTCCAAACTATAGTTTGTACTTATTTCTGGCCCTCTTCCTCCTTATCATTGTAGACCTATATAAAAGTTATCAATAACAATCATGCCAGAGATTCAATATCATGCTGTTTTGAGTAATATCCTCTGTCAGAGTAATGCATCCATTGCTTCTCAATTTAGCTTCACACAGTTCTTATGACAAGGGTAGATGGAAGTCATGTTCTTTGACAAAATATCCAACAAATGGCTTTTACCCTAGGTGTAGTTACAGATCTCTTTGATTCCCTTTGAAACCTCAGGAGCTGCACCTTTGCTGTCTGCTATACTCAGTACTACTGTCTTCTAAGAAGCTCCTTCTAGAATGGCTCACTAAGTTCTGGTATTACGAATGCTAATTATATTCCCCAAAAAACTATTTGTATGAGAATACCTGCACATAGCTTCTGGGAACCTGCCCTCAGTTTGTTCTGATTGATAAATAAAGATGCCAACAGCCAATAACTGAGAAGGGAGTCAAAGGCAGGATTTGAGGATTCCAAGGCTTGGGATTAAGAGGAGAAAGAAGAAGGAGATTCTCCATGCTGGGAGAATGTGGAGGAGAGGACAGACACTATGCCTGATAGGAGTTCAGGACAGAGAGGCATGGCTACCATGTGAAGGAGCCAGGAGAGTATGACCTTGAGTGAGGCCCAGTTGGGCAGCCCTCTGGGTCCAGTGCAGCCAAGATAGAATATAGAACTTGTAACTAATAACTTAGAATTAACCATGTGGAGGTTAGACAGTGGCCCAGCTGTTGAACTGTTTAAGGCATAGCAAAATAAGGCTGTGTATGACCATTGGGGCACATAGCAGAACCCACCAATAGGATTTAACTATATTTATTGGTGCAGTATAATAATGAATTATTTTGTTAGTTTCAAATTTTTAATATCTTCCACATATCTCCAAAAAGAAATATATTCCCTTCTTAAAAGGGCAGTCCCAGAATCAATATCAGTTATGTTCCCTTGTAACAGAACTCCCTAACTAAAGACAAATTGAATGTTGAAAGAGTTTGTTTTGCCTGTGTTTCCAGTGGGAAGCTCCAATATTGAAGGGGAGGCAGCAGGGATCAGAGCAAAAGAACTGAGAAATCATAGTCCCATAAACACAAAGGAAGCAAAAACAAAAAACAAAAAAAACGAAAGTGGGTCAAGACCATAAACACTTAAGCCCACTTAAGTCCAGAGACATTCTTCTCCCAACAAGCCTCTACCTCCTAAAGGTTTCATAACTTCTTCAATCATCACCATCAAATAGTGATCAGGTTAAATAAGTAAGTTTATGAGGGATATTTCTCATTTTAAATACCACAGATTCAATAATGTCCAAATATTCTCAACCTTCCATCCTCTGATTTTTCTGCCTTACTTGCTTCTTCTTATGTTGGATGACCGAGAGCATCCTTAAGGACTCCTGATTTCCATGTAGACCAAAAATTGAATAGTAAGGGAACCTCCTAAGCCAGAAAGAGGACTGACTACATTGCTCAGGTGTCTATACTGTTGTACAACCCTCAATTCAGGTTTCCTCAGTCACTACTCTTGATCAGGTTGGGGATACTGATCTATGCCAGACAAATTTAACTTTTCACCCTCAGGTCCATTGATGGAACTTAACATTCTCTAGTCCTTTTGAATTGAGACTTAAATTGGTTAGGAGTTGCTAGTCCTCTATAAAAAAAAAAGACTCATAAATGCTTTTAACCACTGAACTGCCATCAATTTCCCAAATCACTTAAAAATACTTGATTATAAGTACTCACTTGCGAGGAAAAAAATCAGTTTTCTCCAATGGAATTTAATATTCTAAAACATAGAATAGTAAATAATTTACTATTTTTAATTTATTAAATGATGTGTGTGTGCACGAACGTGTGTGTGGATGCATGCACACCCACGAATATTCATGTATGTGAATAATTTCTACCACTTAGGTCTCAGGGATACAATCGAGGTTGTCAACTTTAGCAGCAACTGCCTTTATCATAGAGCCAACTTCCCAGCCTCTAAATTCTCTTTTAAAGTCAACCCTTTTCTATCTTATTAAAAGAAAACAGGTATTCCAAGTCTAACTACTTTAATATATAAGGCAGAAAAAGGTCCCTTGTAAACAGAACTTTTGTTATGGTCAACCTAACTACATATCATTTGTTTCTTTTAAGATTTTTCTTTAAGCCTTATCATTTTTTTTCTATTTTTCTGACAAATTGTGAACAGTATTTAGATACCGTCACTTTTCATTCAGTAGAAATTTATCTAAAAACAGAAAAGTAAAGAAACTTTCTGCACCTCATCATGTTGCATCTGTTGCATTACACAGAATTATTATATATAATACGACTGATATCACAAAACATTTTCTGTTGCAAACACAAATATTATTTTAATGACACACTGAAACAAACAATCCAAAACCTAACACTATAATTTTGTGATACTTGTTTTATCTCAATAATCATATAATTTTACATAACATTAAATATTAAGATATCAACTCATAACATTTACAACTAAAATATATTATTAATTAGCAATTACCTCAAAATGAGAGCAGCACATCTCAATACAGACAAATAATATGTCCATCTCATAAAAAAAAACAAAGCCCAGAAATCATATAAAGGTAATGCTACACACTGACTGATTCTAAAATTAATCTTTAAAATTTTTACATATTAAGTTTGCCAAGCAGAAACCATTCTAATAATTATATTCCTCCCCTTTCTGCTGCTGAGATAGAATGCCCAGGCCCTCGGAAGCACTGACTTAGAGAACAAAAGCATTTGTTTTGCCCTGTTCTTCCAGGGAATAGAGTTTGTCCTGATGGTGATACAGCATGGTGAGGTCGAGTCTCACCCACCAGGCATTAAGACCACATTTCATCTGCATACAGGAAACTAAGAGGAAAAACAGGAAGTGTGGTCAATCAAGGCTACCTCATAGTCCACGCAGAGTGTCTTACTTCTAACAAGTCTCCACCTCCTAAAGATCCTATGCCCTTGGAAAACGCCACCAGCAAGGGGTGGGGAGTGACTTCTCAAATACATAAGCCCATGGGGGACATTTATTCAAACCACCATAAGAATTTTCTTAGGTCTTATCAAGAGCATATTTTATTAATTAAATCCTTCTTTAAGTGTTAAGATTGTTGGTAATATGTCAGAAATTCTGTTACTAAATTTTTCTATATCAGTTTTCACAATTAACATTTGAAAGTCTCATATCTGAATCATTTCAGGAAGGCTGCTCAAAATTGGCATTTAAATTAGTCCACAAGGCCAGAGAGATGGTTCAGAGAATAAAGATACTTAACTCACAAACCTGGTAGTGTTAGCTCAGTGTCTGGAACCCACATGTAAGCAGAAGATTATAACTGACTCTATAGGGCTAAGGAAGAAAAGTTGTGTGCAGCAGTTAAAATTAGACATTTCAGTTAATCATTTTTAAAAAGACAGGAAGAGGAACAGAGAGACTGATTCCTACATGTTAATAGAGCAAAATGTCTCCAAAGCATTCACACACACACACACACACACACACACACACACACACTTCTTTAAATCAGGTTGACTAAGAATAGCAAATTTAACAAGCAATATTTTCAATGAATCACAGAAATAAGATGGTATTGTTTGCTGAGAAACTCTGAGGAGGGAGGCTATTTTCACCCATACTGTCTTAGAAATCATACTGAGATTACAAAACCTCATCTATTGTAATTATCCCTAGGAGTACCAAGATAGGAAAGCAACAATGTCTTCTGTGGTTACACAAATGACAATTGAGATTCACCTCAATGTGCTTGTTAATGAATGTTCCTATAAAGAACGTCCTCACTGCATCTTCTGCAAGGGTGATTAACTGATTAGAGCTCTAATGATTGTGGAGAAGCTGAAGTTCTTCAGGCCCAGATACATCTTGGTTTATCGTTAGTACCCTTAATAGTCACTAATACTCCATCTTTGTATATGATCTAAAGAGAAACCATTGGAATGTGAAAATTTAACAGATCACTGACTTGCACCAAACTAAAGACTGTTATTGTCATCAGAGAGTAATAGCCTCTATGCCTCCAGCAGAGATTTCTGGTGGGTTCTTCAATGTATTTGAAGAGTCCCGTGATTTCTGACACTTTTTGTTCTCTTACTATAAAACTTCATGAAACTGTTACTACATTGGAAGGTGAATTTTAGCATAAACTGAATCTGTGTTCCTGGGCCATGATTACTCATACTGATACCCAGAATAAACTACATTTTAGTCTCTTGAGGTAAATTTTCTGTTTTCTGTCAACAGCTATGATGGCTAGATGTGGGTCAATCGCGAAAATAAATCAATTTTCACTGCAAGATCCAGGTACCAACATGGATCCCCTCTATCCAAACTCCCAGTATTATCTCTTCAGGGGGATTTTGGTGAATACTTTCTGTGTCTCGCATCTTCCTGGATTTGGTCAACATTCAAAGGGATGTAACTATTTTCAGACTCATTCCTCACCTAATATCCACTGAACTTTGCCATTCACTACTTATCTTCAAGCAGAGCAAATTCCTTTTACAAAGAGAAGATAACTATGGCTTAGTTTAATCTAAAAACAAAAGAAGATGCATTCCATGGTATGCTTACAACCCATAAAGGCTACTTCCCACTGGAAAGCTCTCACCTCCATCTGGATATCTTAGTTTCTCTTTGAAGTGCTCTCTTTCTCTGAAATCTCATGTTTACTATATCAAAAGCCAAATGTCCTTTTTAATTGTGTATTTATTTTTTTATTGGTTATTTGTTTCTTTGTATTTCAAATGTTATCTATTCCCAGTTTCCCATCCACAAACCCGCTATCTCCTCCCCTTTCGCCATGCCTCTATAAGGGTGCTCCCCCACCCACCAACCCAGTCCTGCCTCAGGGCTCTAGCATTCCCCTACCCTGGGTCATCAAGCCTCCACAGGATCAAGGGGCACTCCTCCCATTGATGCCAGATAAGGCAAGCCTCTGGTACATATCCAGCTAGAATCATGGTTTCTCCCCTCTCCCCATGTGTACTCTTAAAGCCAAATATCTTACTGTGGCATAAGTTGGGTCCTGAAGATCCTAGGGGAAATCCCAGGCTACTGTAGATGACAACGTACAGAGTTATGTCTGTGTACCAACTAAGGCTTCTTAGTGTTCACGCTAGGATTCATCTGGAAGCATTGTTGATGTTTACCTGATCATCACTCAGCTCATCCTCTTGCAAGCTATCTTAGTTCCCACTTAATGTTGGAAACTACCACAGACACCAAATGCAGAAATCCCCTAAACTCATCCAAACCTATTCCTGAGTAGATAAAATAATGCATCACTTTTCTAGGGAACATCTTCATAAAAGTTATTCTCCCTGTACCCTAAGCCACTTTCTAGCCTTTAAGAGAGCATCCTGGCTGCCTCTGCAGAGAGCCCCTGGGCAGCACCCCACGAGCGAACCTGAGCCTCGGGACCACAGGTAAGACCAAATTTTCTGCTGCAAGAAAGCTGCCTGGTGAGCTTGGGACACACGGAAGCAGAATTTTTCTAGGACCGGGCACGTTCTGTGTTTACCGGAAGTCCCACACCCGCGGATCCCGGCCCGCAGCAGCTCTCTGCTCCCAGACCCGGTGAGAGAGAGACCCAACTGCCTGGTCAGGTGGGCACTCCTGAGGCTGCAGAGCGGAAGAGACCACCAACTCTGCTCACCCCTGCCCACATCCCTGGCCCAAGAGGAAACTGTATAAAGCCTCTGGGCTCCCGTGGGGGAGGGCCCAGGAGCGGCAGGACCCCTGCCTGAGACACCGCCGGAACCTGAAAGAAACAGACCTGATAAACAGTTCTCTGCACCCAAATCCCGTGGGAGGGAGAGCTAAACCTTCAGAGAGGCAGACAAGCCTGGGAAACCAGAAGAGACTGCTCCCTGCACACACATCTCGGACGCCAGAGGAAAAAGCCAAAGACCATCTGGAACCCTGGTGCACTGAAGCTCCCGGAAGGGGAGGCACAGGTCTTCCTGGTTGCTGCCACTGCAGAGAGCCCCTGGGCAGCACCCCACGAACGAACGTGAGCCTCGGGACCACAGGTAAGACCAAATTTTCTGCTGCAAGAAAGCTGCCTGGTGAACTCAAGACACAGGTCCACAGGAACAGCTGAAGACCTGTAGAGAGGAAAAACTACACGCCCGAAAGCAGAACACTCTGTCCCCATAACTGACTGAAAGAGAGGAAAACAGGTCTACAGCACTCCTGACACACAGGCTTATAGGACAGTCTAGCCACTGTCAGAAATAGCAGAACAAAGTAACACTAGAGATAATCTGATGGCGAGAGGCAAGCGCAGGAACCCAAGCAACAGAAACCAAGACTACATGGCACCATTGGAGCCCAATTCTCCCATCAAAACAAACATGGAATATCCAAACACACCAGAAAAGCAAGATCTATTTTCAAAATCATATTTGATCATGATGCTGGAGGACTTCAAGAAAGACATGAAGAACTCCCTTAGAGAACAAGTAGAAGCCTACAGAGAGGAATCGCAAAAATGCCTGAAAGGATCGCAAAAATCCCTGAAAGAATTCCAGGAGAACATAAATAAACAAGTAGAAGCCCATAGAGAGGAGTCACAAAAATCCCTGAAAGAATTCCAGGAAAACATAAATAAACAAGTAGAAGCCCATAGAGAGGAGACACAAAAATCCCTGAAAGAATTCCAGGAAAACACAATCAAACAGTTGAAGGAATTAAAAATGGAAATAGAAGCAATCAAGAAAGAACACATGGAAACAACCCTGGATATAGAAAACCAAAAGAAGAGACAAGGAGCTGTAGATACAAGCTTCACCAACAGAATACAAGGGATGGAAGAGAGAATCTCAGGAGCAGAAGATTCCATAGAAATCATTGACTCAACTGTCAAAGATAATGTAAAGCAGAAAAAGCTACTGGTCCAAAACATACAGGAAATCCAGGACTCAATGAGAAGATCAAACCTAAGGATAATAGGTATAGAAGAGAGTGAAGACTCCCAGCTCAAAGGACTAGTAAATATCTTCAACAAAATCATAGAAGAAAACTTCCCTAACCTAAAAAAAGAGATACCCATAGACGTACAAGAAGATACAGAACTCCAAATAGATTGGACCAGAAAAGAAGCACCTCCCGTCACATAATAGTCAAAACACCAAACGCACAAAATAAAGAAAGAATATTAAAAGCAGTAAGGGAAAAAGGTCAAGTAACATATAAAGGGAGACCTATCAGAATCACACCAGACTTCTCGCCAGAAACTATGAAGGCCAGAAGATCCTGGACTGATGTCATACAGACCCTAAGAGAACACAAATGCCAGCCCAGGTTACTGTATCCAGCAAAACACTCAATTAACATTGATGGAGAAACCAAGATATTCCATGACAAAACCAAATTTACACAATATCTTTCTACAAATCCAGCACTACAAAGGATAATAAATGGTAAAGCCCAACATAAGGAGGCAAGCTATACCCTAGAAGAAGCAAGAAACTAATCATCTTGGCAACAAAACAAAGAGAATGAAAGCACATAAACATAACCTCACATCCAAATATGAATATAAAGGGAAGCAATAATCACTATTCCTTAATATCTCTCAAGATCAATGGCCTCAACTCCCCAATAAAAAGACATAGATTAACAAACTGGATACGAAACGAGGACCCTGCATTCTGCTGCCTACAGGAAACACACCTCAGAGACAAAGACAGACACTACCTCAGAGTGAAAGGCTGGAAAACAACTTTCCAAGCAAATGGTCAGAAGAAGCAAGCTGGAGTAGCCATTCTAATATCAAATAAAATCAATTTCCAACTAAAAGTCATCAAAAAAGATAAGGAAGGACACTTCATATTCATCAAAGGAAAAATCCACCAAGATGAACTCTCAATCCTAAATATCTATGCCCCAAATACAAGGACACCTACATACGTAAAAGAAACCTTACTAAAGCTCAAAACACACATTGCACCTCACACAATAATAGTGGGAGATTTCAACACACCACTCTCATCAATGGACAGATCATGGAAACAGAAATTAAACAGTGATGTCGACAGACTAAGAGAAGTCATGAGCCAAATGGACTTAACGGATATTTATACAACATTCTATCCTAAAGCAAAAGGATATACCTTCTTCTCAGCTCCTCATGGTACTTTCTCCAAAATTGACCATATAATTGGTCAAAAAACGGGCCTCAACAGGTACAGAAAGATAGAAATAATCCCATGCGTGCTATCGGACCACCACGGCCTAAAACTGGTCTTCAATAACAATAAGGGAAGAATGCCCACATATACGTGGAAATTGAACAATGATAACCTGGTCAAGGAAGAAATAAAGAAAGAAATTAAAAACTTTTTAGAATTTAATGAAAATGAAGGTACAACATACCCAAACTTATGGGACACAATGAAAGCGGTGCTAAGAGGAAAACTCATAGCGCTGAGTGCCTGCAGAAAGAAACAGGAAAGAGCATATGTCAGCAGCTTGACAGCACACCTAAAAGCTCTAGAACAAAAAGAAGCAAATACACCCAGGAGGAGTAGAAGGCAGGAAATAATCAAACTCAGAGCTGAAATCAACCAAGTAGAAACAAAAAGGACCATAGAAAGAATCAACAGAACCAAAAGTTGGTTCTTTGAGAAAATCAACAAGATAGATAAACCCTTAGCCAGACTAACGAGAGGACACAGAGAGTGCGTCCAAATTAACAAAATCAGAAATGAAAAGGGAGACATAACTACAGATTCAGAGGAAATTCAAAAAATCATCAGATCTTACTATAAAAACCTATATTCAACAAAATTTGAAAATCTTCAGGAAATGGACAACTTCCTAGACAGATACCAGGTATCGAAGTTAAATCAGGAACAGATAAACCAGTTAAACAACCCCATAACTCCTAAGGAAATAGAAGCAGTCATTAAAGGTCTCCCAACCAAAAAGAGCCCAGGTCCAGACGGGTTTAGTGCAGAATTCTATCAAACCTTCATAGAAGACCTCATACCAATATTATCCAAACTATTCCACAAAATTGAAACAGATGGAGCCCTACCAAATTCCTTCTACGAAGCCACAATTACTCTTATACCTAAACCACACAAAGACACAACAAAGAAAGAGAACTTCAGACCAATTTCCCTTATGAATATCGACGCAAAAATACTCAATAAAATTCTGGCAAACCGAATACAAGAGCACATCAAAACAATCATCCACCATGATCAAGTAGGCTTCATCCCAGGCATGCAGGGATGGTTTAATATACGGAAAACCATCAACGTCATCCATTATATAAACAAACTGAAAGAACAAAACCACATGATCATTTCATTAGATGCTGAGAAAGCATTTGACAAAATTCAACACCCCTTCATGATAAAAGTCCTGGAAAGAATAGGAATTCAAGGCCCATACCTAAACATAGTAAAAGCCATATACAGCAAACCAGTTGCTAACATTAAAGTAAATGGAGAGAAACTTGAAGCAATCCCACTAAAATCAGGGACTAGACAAGGCTGCCCACTCTCTCCCTACTTATTCAATATAGTTCTTGAAGTTCTAGCCAGAGCAATCAGACAACAAAAGGAGATCAAGGGGATACAGATCGGAAAAGAAGAGGTCAAAATATCACTATTTGCAGATGACATGATAGTATATTTAAGTGATCCCAAAAGTTCCACCAGAGAACTACTAAAGCTGATAAACAACTTCAGCAAAGTGGCTGGGTATAAAATTAACTCAAATAAATCAGTTGCCTTCCTCTATACAAAAGAGAAACAAGCCGAGAAAGAAATTAGGGAAACGACACCCTTCATAATAGACCCAAATAATATAAAGTACCTCGGTGTGACTTTAACCAAGCAAGTAAAAGATCTGTACAATAAGAACTTCAAGACACTGAGGAAAGAAATTGAAGAAGACCTCAGAAGATGGAAAATCTCCCATGCTCATGGATTGACAGGATTAATATAGTAAAAATGGCCATTTTACCAAAAGCAATCTACAGATTCAATGCAATCCCCATCAAAATACCAATCCAATTCTTCAAAGAGTTAGACAGAACAATTTGCAAATTCATCTGGAATAACAAAAAACCCAGGATAGCTAAAGCTATCCTCAACAATAAAAGGACTTCAGGGGGAATCACTATCCCTGAACTCAAGCAGTATTACGGAGCAATAGTGATAAAAACTGCATGGTATTGGTACAGAGACAGACAGATAGACCAATGGAATAGAATTGAAGACCCAGAAATGAACCCACACACCTATGGTCACTTGATTTTTGACAAAGGAGCCAAAACCATCCAATGGAAAAAAGATAGCATTTTCAGCAAATGGTGCTGGTTCAACTGGAGGTCAACATGTAAAAGAATGCAGATCGATCCATGCTTATCACCCTGTACAAAGCTTAAGTCCAAGTGGATCAAGGACCTCCACATCAAACCAGACACACTCAAACTAATAGAAGAAAAACTAGGGAAGCATCTGGAACACATGGGCACTGGAAAAAATTTCCTGAACAAAACACCAATGGCTCATGCTCTAAGATCAAGAATCGACGAATGGGATCTCATAAAACTGCAAAGCTTCTGTAAGGCAAAGGACACTGTGGTTAGGACAAAACGGCAACCAACAGATTGGGAAAAGATCTTTACCAATCCTACAACAGATAGAGGCCTTATATCCAAAATATACAAAGAACTCAAGAAGTTAGACCGCAGGGAAACAAATAACCCTATTAAAAAATGGGGTTCAGAGCTAAACAAAGAATTCACAGCTGAGGAATGCCGAATGGCTGAGAAACACCTAAAGAAATGTTCAACATCTTTAGTCATAAGGGAAATGCAAATCAAAACAACCCTGAGATTTCACCTCACACCAGTGCGATTGGCTAAGATCAAAAACTCAGGTGACAGCAGATGCTGGCGGGGATGTGGAGAAAGAGGAACACTCCTCCATTGTTGGTGGGATTGCAGACTGGTACAACCATTCTGGAAATCAGTCTGGAGGTTCCTCAGAAAATTGGACATTGAACTGCCTGAGGATCCAGCTATACCTCTCTTGGGCATATACCCAAAAGATGCCTCAACATATAAAAGAGACACGTGCTCCACTATGTTCATCGCAGCCTTATTTATAATAGCCAGAAGCTGGAAAGAACCCAGATGCCCTTCAACAGAGGAATGGATACAGAAAATGTGGTACATCTACACAATGGAATATTACTCAGCTATCAAAAACAACGAGTTTATGAAATTCGTAGGCAAATGGTTGGAACTGGAAAATATCATCCTGAGTGAGCTAACCCAATCACAGAAAGACATACATGGTATGCACTCATTGATAAGTGGCTATTAGCCCAAATGCTTGAATTACCCTAGATCCCTAGAACAAACGAAACTCAAGACGGATGATCAAAATGTGAATGCTTCACTCCTTCTTTAAATGAGGAAAAAGAATACCCTTGGCAGGGAAGGGAGAGGCAAAGATTAAAACAGAGACTGAAGGAACACCCATTCAGAGCCTGCCCCACATGTGGCCCATACATATACAGCCACCCAATTAGACAAGATGGATGAAGCAAAGAAGTGCAGACCGACAGGAGCCGGATGTAGATCGCTCCTGAGAGACACAGCCAGAATACAGCAAATACAGAGGCGAATGCCAGCAGCAAACCACTGAACTGAGAATAGGTCCCCTGTTGAAGGAATCAGAGAAAGAACTGGAAGAGCTTGAAGGGGCTCGAGACCCCAAAAGTACAACAATGCCAAGCAACCAGAGCTTCCAGGGACTAAGCCACTACCTAAAGACTATACATGGACTGACCCTGGACTCTGACCCCATAGGTAGCAATGAATATCCTAGTAAGAGCACCAGTGGAAGGGGAAGCCCTGGGTCCTGCTAAGACTGAACCCCCAGTGAACTAGTCTATGGGGGGAGGGCGGCAATGGGGGGAGGGTTGGGAGGGGAACACCCATAAGGAAGGGGAGGGGGGAGGGGGATGTTTGCCCGGAAACCGGGAAAGGGAATAACACTCGAAATGTATATAAGAAATACTCAAGTTATTAAAAAAAAAAAGGAAAAAAAAAAAGAAAATAATCTCCATGCCTCTCTTTTATACTAAATGGATGATGCCTAAAAAAAGATGGATGGATGGATGGATGAATGGATGAATGGATGAATGGATGAATGGATGGATGGATGGATGGATAGATAGATAGAAGAATCGATAGATAAATTGATTGATAGATAAATGTAATTTTTTTTCTTGTTCTGTGCTTCCTACAGCAGACCTTCACAGAAATATCCTTGTCTTTAACAAGTGGCATTTGCTGTGTTCTCTGCCTTCACTAGACTAAAGAATGCTTCTGTTAGAGAATCTGCTTATTTATTGAAATTTGTGTCTTAAAGCCTTCTCTACACTGTAAAGAATACACTGTAGATAAACTTTCCTCTCCTATTCACTTATGCTAGTGAATTTATATAGTAGAAACTCCATTCCTGAAATGAACTTGAGTTAAGTACAGTAGCAGGGTAAAAAAATAAAGTCAAGAACATTTCCACAAACCAAGTTTTATTCATTCACAGGGAAATAAGAACCTATCAGTATGATTCCCATTGGTTACACACTTGACTGCCATCCCTGGCCACAGAGATATGAACCTGCTTACCTCTAACTATTGAAATATTTTTTTTAGTTTGTGAAGAAGTATGGAAATGTTATCAGTCTTGATTTGGGAATCATGTCTTCAGTGATCATAAGCAGCCTGCCTTTAATCAAAGAAGCCTTTTCTCACCTGGATGAAAACTTTATAAATCGCCCTATATTTCCTCTACAAAAACACATCTTTAATGATAATGGTAAGTCTTTTGTATGTTGTAAATATGTATTGTAATTTTTATGATATATTATGATATGAAATTAAAATTATGGGAGCAGGTAGGCTCCTAGCCAATGTTACAACTTGTTAAGATGAATAATTAATATCATTATCAAATAAAATCACAAAACAAAATTTCAAGTCAATTAATCTAACAAAACAGCATTTTAGATGCTAATTACTCTTTGAAATAATTCATTAATTAATTCTATATCAATTTACTCTGTTGTCTGCTATGAGGAGCACAGTGCTAGACATATGTCTTAGGGCTATTATTGATTGCTAGGATGAAATACTGTGTCCAAAACAACTTTGGAGGAAAATGCTTACTTGGATTATAATTCCATGCCATTGTCCAACCTCAGTATTGGACAATGGAAGTTAGGACAGGGACTCAAACAGGACAAGAACCTGGAGGCTGGAGTTAATACAGTGGCCATAGGGAAATATTGTTTATTGACTTGCTCCTTATGAGTTGTTCAACCTGATTTGTTATGAACTCCAGGACCACTACCCAGGGTTGGCCTTATCCACATTGTCTGGACCCTCCTACACTGAAAACAAATTAGGACAATGCCCTATAGGCTTGCCTCCAGCCCCTATCTTATGGAGGCATTTTCTCAACTGAAGCTTCCTCCTCTCCAATGAATTTAGTTTGTGCCAAGTCAACATAAAACCAGCATAGTATAATTGATTAACAGAAAGTAAAATATATTTTAAAATGTTCTTCTGTATTATCTCTATTGGATGAGAAAGACAATCAAGTAAATGCATTAATAAAATTATTAAGTTTTATAATTAAACCTGTATGAATGAAGAAGACTTTTATTAGAGATGCCTAATGTCCAAGGATTCTGAAAAACCTGAGTAAATGATATTCATTTAATGGCCCAAATAAATAATTAGTCAAGGGGATATAATATCCTTGAAAGGGCAAGAAGGACAGAGGTGTTGAGGAACTGAGAGGCATCTGGTGTGGCAAGCATGGTATTCAAAGGACATAATTAAATGCACAGGGACACTTCTGTGTGTGGTCAGAAAGAACACAGACAGTGTTTGCCAAAATGTTGATTTTCATTCCAACAGCTTGGAAAGCTTCTGAATGGTTTTGAACAGAGATCTTAGTATATCATGTCAAGGATGGATGAAAGATATTAGGAAACATATCATTATAGATATGAAAGGTGGAAGCTTGCACATTCCAGTAGCAAAACCAGACACATCCCTGATGAAAGCCAACAGGATATCATGTTCTACATGCTAGGAAAATAGGGTGCTGAGAGAACACCACCATGACTTTGATGGTTAAACTTAATTGTCAACTTAATTGCATTTGGAAGCAACTACAATCCAAGAATCTGGGTGCAGAAAAGAAATGAGGAATTTTGCTTCATTGAATCATTTGATGTGGGAAGATGCACCCTAAATCTGAATCATTTGAGATTCTAGAATCAGAAGGACTCACCTTAAATCTGGGCCACACCTTCTGATTGCAGCCCACACAAAGGAGCATGGGGAAAAGGAAGCTTTTGTCTTTTTCCTCCTTGCCCTCACTCTCACTGGCAAGTTCTACTATCCTGATGCTGAGGAATTCCTTCACTGGTGTTAGAACCTACATCTTTAGAATTCCAGTGAAGACTAGCTGAGACATCTAGCATCACAGACTGAACAATCATAGCATTATTGACCTTGAATCAGGAGACAGTGATTTTTAGACTAGCCTGTAAGCCACTCTAACAAATCCCCCTTTACGGTATCTAGATTCATTTTTATCAGTTCTAGTCCTTTAGAACTGTGAGTTACAACCTCTTTGGAGATGGAATGACACTTTCACAGGGGTCACCTAAGCCAATAAGAAATATCAAATATTTACATTATGATTCACAACAGTAGCAAAATTATAGTTATAATGTAGCTATGAAAATAATTTTATGGTTGTGGGTCACCATAACATGTGGAACTGCATTAAAGAGTCACTACATTAAGAAAGGTGCAGACCACTGCTTTAGAGAACCCCAACTAATACAGATTATGGTAACAGGAGTAGTTCCTGGGACTCAGCTTTACATAGATAACAATACTTATATTGTTGTGGGGTCCACTTAGACCCAACATAACTCATATGCTAGGTCAGTGAAGATGACAAAAAATTATTATAATTAAGCTACCACTTATCAATTGGGACCACAGAATAGACTTGGGAACTGAACTACATCCCTCTCCTCCATCCCCAACTCAATGTTACTGAGTTTTCAAGCTTGAAAACTACAAATATCTGTGCCAAGTTACAGACAGATACATTGTCCCACAAATCAGGGTTTAGGGATAGAGGATTCCTTAAGAGTGTGTCTTTCTAGTATACTTATCCTGTCCCCACTGCATGGATTATTCAACTGTGGCATGGAGTAGCCTAGCATTTATGTCCTACTTGCAAACCAGGAAGACAGTTACCCAGGGAGGGCTTGGAAATTTAAGCTTTATTTGACCCCTACTTGAAATGGAAATTTTATTCAAAATGACTTCAGTTTGGTTTCTTATTACACATATCTATGAAACAAAAATGTGAATACATCAAACACAAAGTGTTGGTTCTGGGGAGACCTACAATTGACCACCTTGATAGCTACCTAGTAACCATATTACCATGAAATTTTACTTTATCATTGTATCTTAATTTTTCCATCCATTGGAATGGGTCTAGCATATTTCGGTAGTAAGCCTTTAAATTTTCTAAGAATGTAAAATTAAAGAATATATTAGAAGTACTTACTAAACTGTGCAATGTTGCAAGCCACCAGGAGATGATAGATATTATATCCCTTGCTTTGTGACACTCTCTCTAGACAGCAGTCAAGTCCCTTATTGGCCCTTCTCCTTTACATTGCAAATGTGTCCTTATAGTTCATGAGATAATTTTAGAACAGATTGTCATAATGCTGAATCTCTTCTTTCCAGGATTGATCTTCTCCAGTGGCCAGACATGGAAGGAGCAAAGGAGGTTTGCCCTGATGACTCTGAGGAACTTTGGATTGGGAAAGAAGAGCTTAGAGCAGCGAATCCAGGAGGAGGCTCACCATCTTGTGGAGGCCATAGGAGAGGAGGAAGGTGGGAATTCACAGAGGAGCTGCAGGTGGCTGTGGGCCTTTCATTCATTGGATAGATTCCTACTAAATGTCTAAGTGCTTCTCCTGTGATCTGCACTGTGCTTGTCACTGAGGATTGAACAGTGACTACCTAGACATGTCCCTTCCCTAGGAGTTCTGCATCTAAGCACATAAAAGGGTCATTAAACAAATTGTTGAACTTAAAGTCTGGTTGTCAGTCTGACTTGCCAGAAATCAGGAGTCCTTGGCTCATGTCAGACCCCAGGTCGTATGCTCTGGCCATACCTTTTGACATGTTTCTCTAGGATGTTTTTCTGTCATGTGGAATTAACAAACCAGAACTTTGGAAGATGCATCTCTTTCTTCATTCACATCCAGGACAGCCTTTTGATCCTCACTTCAAGATCAACAATGCAGTTTCCAATATCATTTGCTCCATCACCTTTGGTGAAAGGTTTGAGTACCATGACAGTCAGTTTCAGGAGCTGCTGAAGTTACTGGATAAGGCCATGTACCTGGGTACTCCCATGATGATCCACGTAAGCATTCTGGCTGTCTTTATTTTAAGAGAAAATGGAATCTGTGCTGATTCTAGTACAGATAGGTTCGTTCTTTTTTGTTTCCAGGACTTTCAAAAACTAAAATATAACGTCTTCAAGTTGAGTTCGACACTAATTTATCTCAATTTTATCTGTTGATTTGGAAGTCCTAGAGAGGAAAACTTACTGTACAAAATGTTTCCCAGATATTAATGAAGTACCAACATTTACATGCTATCCACTTATGTCCAAGCGCCACTCTTTTCTAAGGCTACCCCTTCATAGCTCTCACTCAGACTCCAAGTATAAGTTCTTCCCGTCTGTCCACCTGTTTATATGCTCTTCCACGTAGCCCTTTGTCATTGTTCATTAATCTTTTCCCAGTGGTTAGACATTTGGTTGATTCTCAGTTAAAGTTGCCATTAATAGCACTGCTATGAGTATTTTAAATGTCCTTGTGAATAAATCTGCTAATCTTTCTTGAATTTTTATGTAGATATAGAACATGTTATCAAAAATTTGTTCCACTATTTACATGACAATTCCTTAAAGCTGTCAATATTGTAGTACCATAACATGTAGCCCTTTGGGGTTCAATCTTTACTCCTACATTGGTAGGCTCTATGTTCCCATATTTATCCATATTTAAATGTTCCTCTTAGAATTGCCTTCGCCATCTCTCAGATGGTCTGGTAGGCTCAGTTTTCATCATTTTATTCTAGAAGCTTGGTGTCTTTTTTTTTTCAAGATTCTATTTGTCAGTCTCTGTATTTAGCTTCTGTAGTATTTCTTGCTATTAGGTTTTAGTTCTATTACACTATAGTCTACTTGAATATGATAGATTATATTCTTCAGTTTATTTATTCTTTTGGATTTGGTAATGCTTAGATACTTTTATTTTACAGATAGTTCCATATACTACTAAGAACAAAGAATTTTCCATTTCACTTGGATGGAATACTTTCCAGATATCTATTGAGTTCATTTGATCAATGGTACAGTTTAGCTCTGAGTTTCTTCTCAGTACAGTTTCTCTGCCTGTTTATTCAGGATGACCTACACAGGCTTGGGAATGTAATGCTGACACCACCCATAATTATTGTACAAGGATCTATCTGAACTTCATGTTCATTCTTGCCCCAAATTTTGGTGCATATATATTTACAATTTTTCTCATTGAAAAGTAGTTCCTTTTATGAATAAGTAATGGCCTTCTTTATTTCCTCTAGCTAGTTTTCATTTAACTCCAGAATAGGCAATCCAGCCTGTCTTTGGTTTCTATTTGCTTCATGGAGGTTTTCCTTCTTTGACTTTCAATCTGTGGGTATCTTTTCTGTAATGTGTGTTTTATGGAGGTAATGCTATGTTGAATCTAGTTTTCTATCTAGTCAATCAGTCACTCTATGTCTATTTACTGATGAGCTAAGGCTATTAATATTTAAGGTTATTATGGAGAGGAGTTACTGGTTACGGTAATTTTGTCAGTTGTTCCATTTTTTTCCTGGATGTTTGGATTATTTAGATTTTACTTTCCCTTGATTAATAGAAAGGATTTGCTTGTCTCCTGCATTAGTCATGATGGATTCCCTCCTAGCCCTTCTTTATTCAATCCTTCTTGTAAATGTATTCTTTTCTGTGCTCTCATGAAGGAGACTTGTCTTTCTTCCTCTGTGTATAGCATCCTTCCATGTACCTTCTCTGGTGCTGTCTTGGTGGTCAGCGCTTGGCTTAGTCTGTATTCTTCTTGACAGGTCCATTATTCCTCATCAGTTTTAAAACAGACCTGAGCTAACTGTGTAGCACATGATTGGCAGTTCTTCACTTTCATGGTTCATCGGTTCATCCTAAGCATTTCCAGGTTTTGAGAGCTGCTGATCTGGAATCTGATGTTAGTTTCCTGTTTCAGGCTTTGTATGTCCTTCAGAATATTTCTATTAGAATGTAATTTTTAAATTTTAATTATGTGTCTGTGTGTGCATATGTGTACATGATAGTAAACATGAAGTCAAATGATACCTTTGAGAATCAATTCTGTTCTTTAGTTGTGGGATCCAGTGCTTGAACTTGTGTTGTCGGGCTTCTGTAGCAAACCTGCTGAGGCATCTCCTAGGGGACCCTTTAAAACATTAACTATTGCCACTGTCCTTTGACTTTTTATTTACCATGGAGATCTTCTTATCACGTCATGTCTATTTGGGCATCTAAATGCCTCTTATACTGCAGTGTCTTCTTGTTTCTTTGACTTGGGGAAACGTTTTGCTATGATTTCATTGAATGTGTTATTCATCCCTTTCCTTTTTAGCTCAGTTTCTGAAATAAGATCATGCATATTTCTGGGCATGGTCTCTTGATCATATCACAGTTCTTACACATTTCTACCTTAGTCATTGCTTACATTTTCATTACACTGTTGGACTGTAGGGTCCAGAGCAGTGTTGTCCCTTCTAGATCTTCTTTTGGCTGGAGACAGTTGCTAGGGTTTTCCATTGTGGCTTTGGGGTTTTATTTGTTTATTTGTTTGTTTGTTTCATATAATTTTTGATTCAAGTTTTAAATTCCCAACATTTCTGTTTGTTTGTGGTTTGTTTTTTTTATCAACTCTCAAATTTCCTTGCTCTATTTTCACCTGTTCTCTCCATTTTTCATCTTGATTGCTGCTTTTCTCTTCCTTTTCCCAGTTGCTTCCTTGCCGCTAACTTTCAGTTCTGGGGCCCACACTGGAGTCTGTGCCTGTGTCTGCCCCCTTCCTGACTCTGGTCATTTTGATCAGGAAATTCTTGGACACATTCTCCAACAATTAACTTGTTTCAGGGTGTTTGAATTGAGTTATGATTTTGGACGTGTCATATTGTCTTTTTTTCCTTTTATTTATTTGTTGTTATTTATTTATTTGTTGATTTCGTTCATGCATCTAGTGGTTGGGGTATCTCTTCTGGATTCTTTGAAATGATCTTTTTATTGATCAGCCTGTTCTTGAAGGCTAGTGCCACTTTGTGAGTGGAAACGAACTGCCCTAGTGGTGATACTAAACTCTACAGATTAAAAAATACACTTGAAAGTCAATGATATTTCCCTAACATATCATTGTTGAAATGATAATCTGAAGGCTGTTTTGCAATTCTCTCTGAAGATAAATTTAAGTTAAGTGTAGAAACAGCAAGTAAAATAAAGGAAGACCAGGAAAGGAAGAAAAGAAGAGAAGAGAAGCAAAATTCATGAATGAGGAAGTGTACAAAATGTTATGAAAGAGAAAAGCACCAGAGATTTTTAAAAGTGAGGGAGGAGGCATCATAAATATTTCTCAATAGTGAAAAGTTCCAAAGCTTAAATAAATGTAAGAAAAAAACCAAGAAGACTATATTTTAACTGTAGTTAACATTTAATTGTATTTAACTATAGAGAATAAAGTCATAAATGCAAGGGGAAGGCACAGGATATAAAAAATAATTTGTGAAAGAGAAATGTTATTGCCTTCAATTTTAAAAAAAACTTGATAAATAACATTAGATGAGTCCATGAAGGGAGTAAAAACTAAAATGTAACTTTAAAATATGTTGTCCACTTAAAAATTCTGCAAATGAAAAGAACAAAAAAGGAGGGACAAAAGGAAGAGAATCAATAAAGGTAACGCAACTGACTCCGTTGTGCTCTGGGTCATCAAAAACTGACGAGTGCTGCTTACGTGCAGAAGAGGCGACCGAGCCTGTGACTCCTGTCTTGGTTTTGGCTGGTGCTGTTGCTGAGTTTGTGCCGCAGCAAGCATCCCATCCCACATCTGCAGATTAGGCTTCGCCGCATCTCTTTTCCTTCCATGGCTAACAGGGGCCTCTGCTGGTCAAACTTGGCATTGCATTTTGTTTGTGATCAGGGCAAGACTTCCTAGATTATGAGACCTGGAGCCATTCTCAGGCGGGGTTGTGTCCCAAGTATGTGGAGAGTGTGGGAAGCAACCTATCTCCACACATTCAAGGCCTTCTGTACTGAATTCTGGAGGAATTCCCCTTTAGCTCGTGGACACCCCAGGCATGCCAGAGTTTCTGGGTTCTATAGCAACAAACAACATAAAGTTAGTTGCATAATTTGACCCAGCCCCTGGCCTCAGACTCAGAATTATCAAATTCCACGATAAATTTAAGTTGATAAGGTCAATTTGTAGCCACTGCATGTGGAACTATCTCCCCCTATGTGCTTCACAACCTGACCTCACTTCCTGCCACCGTCATCCTTTGGACCTTCTGTGTCTTTGATGACATTATGATCAAAATTAGGACAACTACTAAATGCTATACCGCACCGACACAGCTATAATGTCCTAAGTAGGAAGCAGTTGGACCGGTGAGAAGTGATTGGAGGCTGGTGCGTTTTCCATGGGAGGGGTGAAGCACCGACAGGGTGTGAAGGAAAGCGGGAGGCCACTGTGGAATCTGAAGAGGGAAAGTCAAAACTGTCTTGAAACATAGAAAGTGACTTTATGATCGCCTTCCTCTCCCCAATTAGCTCTACAACATGTTCCCATGGATAATCAAACATCTCCCAGGACAACACCAAACCTTGTTGGCTACCTGGGGAAAACTGAAATCATATATTGCTGATATCATTGAAAATCACCGCGAAGACTGGAACCCTGCTGAGCCGAGAGACTTCATTGATGCTTTTCTCAATGAAATGGCAAAGGTAGGAAGATATCACCTGTGTCTTTTTACTGGCTGAGTGGTAAGAGTGGTGTAGAATAGCTTCCAATTGATCCAGCAGCAGGCAACCTCAATGGTTGGATTTTACCATTCTAACCCCTTTATATCTTATTTCTCTCGTTCTAACCCTGGGGCCTCTCTGATAAGGATAACCTTTCCCCTGAAATTAATCATACCTACAGTTAGCAGGCAACCTGCAACTCCCCTCCTTTGTCTTTTTCCCGTATCTGAAGGAGATGTTCACAAAATAAAAGTAGTGAGAGAGAGACCCAACCGCCTGGTCAGGTGGGCACTCCTGAGGCTGCAGAGCGGAAGAGACCACCAACACTGCTCACCCCTGCCCACATCCCTGGCCCAAGAGGAAACTGTATAAGGCCTCTGGGCTCCGTGGGGGAGGGCCCAGGAGCGGCAGGACCCCTGCCACAGACACCGCCGGACCCTGAAGGAAACAGACCGGATAAACAGTTCTCTGCACCCAAATCCCGTGGGAGGGAGAGCTAAACCTTCAGAGAGGCAGACAGGCCTGGGAAACCAGAAGAGACTGCTCCCTGCACACACATCTCGGACGCCAGAGGAAAAAGCCAAAGACCATCTGGAACCCTGGTGCACTGAAGCTCCCGGAAGGGGCGGCACAGGTCTTCCTGGTTGCTGCCGCTGCAGAGAACCCCTGGGCAGCACCCCACGAGCAAACTTGAGCCTCGGGATCACAGGTAAGACCAAATTTTCTGCTGCAAGAAAGCTGCCTGGTGAGCTTGGGACACACGGAAGCAGAATTTCTCTAGAACCGGGCACGTTCTGTGTTTACCGGAAGTCCCACACCCGCGGATCCCGGCCCGCAGCAGCTCTCTGCTCCCAGACCCGGTGAGAGAGAGACCCAACCGCCTGGTCAGGTGGGCACTCCTGAGGCTGCAGAGCGGAAGAGACCACCAACACTGCTCACCCCTGCCCACATCCCTGGCCCAAGAGGAAACTATATAAGGCCTCTGGGCTCCCGTGGGGGAGGGCCCAGGAGCGGCAGGACCCCTGCCACAGACACCGCCGGACCCTGAAGGAAACAGACCGGATAAACAGTTCTCTGCACCCAAATCCCGTGGGAGGGAGAGCTAAACCTTCAGAGAGGCAGACAGGCCTGGGAAACCAGAAGAGACTGCTCCCTGCACACACATCTCGGACGCCAGAGGAAAAAGCCAAAGACCATCTGGAACCCTGGTGCACTGAAGCTCCCGGAAGGGGCGGCACAGGTCTTCCTGGTTGCTGCCGCTGCAGAGAGCCCCTGGACAGCACCCCACGAGCAAACCTGAGCCTCGGGACCACAGGTAAGACCAAATTTTCTGCTGCAAGAAAGCTGCCTGGTGAACTCAAGACACAGGCCCACAGGAACAGCTGAAGACCTGTAGAGAGGAAAAACTACACGGCCGAAAGCAGAACACTCTGTCCCCATAACTGACTGAAAGAGAGGAAAACAGGTCTACAGCACTCCTGACACACAGGCTTATAGGACAGTCTAGCCACTGTCAGAAATAGCAGAACAAAGTAACACTAGAGATAATCTGATGGCGAGAGGCAAGCGCAGGAACCCAAGCAACAGAAACCAAGACTACATGCCATCATCGGAGCCCAATTCTCCCACCAAAACAAACATGGAATATCCAAACACACCAGAAAAGCAAGATCTAGTTTCAAAATCATATTTGATCATGATGCTGGAGGACTTCAGGAAAGACCTGAACACACTTAGGGAAGCACAGGAAAACATTAATAAACAAGTAAAAGCCTACAGAGAGGAATCGCAAAAATCCCTGAAAGAATTCCAGGAAAACACAATCAAACAGTTGAAGGAATTAAAAATGGAAATAGAAGCAATCAAGAAAGAACACATGGAAACAACCCTGGATATAGAAAACCAAAAGAAGAGACAAGGAGCTGTAGATACAAGCTTCACCAACAGAATACAAGAGATGGAAGAGAGAATCTCAGGAGCAGAAGATTCCATAGAAATCATTGACTCAACTGTCAAAGATAATGTAAAGCGGAAAAAGCTACTGGTCCAAAACATACAGGAAATCCAGGACTCAATGAGAAGATCAAACCTAAGGATAATAGGTATAGAAGAGAGTGAAGACTCCCAGCTCAAAGGACCAGTAAATATCTTCAACAAAATCATAGAAGAAAACTTCCCTAACCTAAAAAAAGAGATACCCATAGACATACAGGAAGCCTACAGAACTCCAAATAGATTGGACCAGAAAAGAAACACCTCCCGTCACATAATTGTCAAAACACCAAACGCACAAAATAAAGAAAGAATATTAAAAGCAGTAAGGGAAAAAGGTCAAGTAACATATAAAGGGAGACCTATCAGAATCACACCAGACTTCTCGCCAGAAACTATGAAGGCCAGAAGATCCTGGACTGATGTTATACAGACCCTAAGAGAACACAAATGCCAGCCCAGATTACTGTATCCAGCAAAACTCTCAATTAACATTGATGGAGAAACCAAGATATTCCATGACAAAACCAAATTTACACAATATCTTTCTACAAATCCAGCACTACAAAGGATAATAAATGGTAAAGCCCAACATAAGGAGGCAAGCTATACCCTAGAAGAAGCAAGAAACTAATCGTCTTGGCAACAAAACAAAGAGAATGAAAGCACACAAACATAACCTCACATCAAATATGAATATAACGGGAAGCAATAATCACTATTCCTTAATATCTCTCAATATCAATGGCCTCAACTCCCCAATAAAAAGACATAGATTAACAAACTGGATACGCAACGAGGACCCTGCATTCTGCTGCCTACAGGAAACACACCTCAGAGACAAAGACAGACACTATCTCAGAGTGAAAGGCTGGAAAACAACTTTCCAAGCAAATGGTCAGAAGAAGCAAGCTGGAGTAGCCATTCTAATATCAAATAAAATCAATTTCCAACTAAAAGTCATCAAAAAAGATAAGGAAGGACACTTCATATTCATCAAAGGAAAAATCAACCAAGATGAACTCTCAATCCTAAATATCTATGCCCCAAATACAAGGTCACCTACATATGTAAAAGAAACCTTACTAAAGCTCAAAACACACATTGCACCTCACACAATAATAGTGGGAGATTTCAACACCCCACTCTCATCAATGGACAGATCATGGAAACAGAAATTAAACAGTGATGTAGACAGACTAAGAGAAGTCATGAGCCAAATGGACTTAACGGATATTTATAGAACATTCTATCCTAAAGCAAAAGGATATACCTTCTTCTCAGCTCCTCATGGTACTTTCTCCAAAATTGACCATATAATTGGTCAAAAAACGGGCCTCAACAGGTACAGAAAGATAGAAATAATCCCATGCGTGCTATCGGACCACCACGGCCTAAAACTGGTCTTCAATAACAATAAGGGAAGAATGCCCACATATACGTGGAAATTGAACAATGCTCTACTCAATGATAACCTGGTCAAGGAAGAAATAAAGAAAGAAATTAAAAACTTTTTAGAATTTAATGAAAATGAAGATACAACATACTCAAACTTATGGGACACAATGAAAGCTGTGCTAAGAGGAAAACTCATAGCGCTGAGTGCCTGCAGAAAGAAACAGGAAAGAGCATATGTCAGCAGCTTGACAGCACACCTAAAAGCTCTAGAACAAAAAGAAGCAAATACACCCAGGAGGAGTAGAAGGCAGGAAATAATCAAACTCAGAGCTGAAATCAACCAAGTAGAAACAAAAAGGACCATAGAAAGAATCAACAGAACCAAAAGTTGGTTCTTTGAGAAAATCAACAAGATAGATAAACCCTTAGCCAGACTAACGAGAGGACACAGAGAGTGTGTCCAAATTAACAAAATCAGAAATGAAAAGGGAGACATAACTACAGATTCGGAGGAAATTCAAAAAATCATCAGATCTTACTATAAAAACCTATATTCAACAAAATTTGAAAATCTTCAGGAAATGGACAATTTCCTAGACAGATACCAGGTATCGAAGTTAAATCAGGAACAGATAAACCAGTTAAACAACCCCATAACTCCTAAGGAAATAGAAGCAGTCATTAAAGGTCTCCCAACCAAAAAGAGCCCAGGTCCAGACGGGTTTAGTGCAGAATTCTATCAAACCTTCATAGAAGACCTCATACCAATATTATCCAAACTATTCCACAAAATGGAAACAGATGGAGCCCTACCGAATTCCTTCTATGAAGCCACAATTACTCTTATACCTAAACCACACAAAGACACAACAAAGAAAGAGAACTTCAGACCAATTTCCCTTATGAATATCGACGCAAAAATACTCAATAAAATTCTGGCAAACCGAATTCAAGAGCACATCAAAACAATCATCCACCATGATCAAGTAGGCTTCATCCCAGGCATGCAGGGATGGTTTAATATACGGAAAACCATCAACGTGATCCATTATATAAACAAACTGAAAGAACAGAACCACATGATCATTTCATTAGATGCTGAGAAAGCATTTGACAAAATTCAACACCCCTTCATGATAAAAGTCCTGGAAAGAATAGGAATTCAAGGCCCATACCTAAACATAGTAAAAGCCATATACAGCAAACCAGTTGCTAACATTAAACTAAATGGAGAGAAACTTGAAGGAATCCCACTAAAATCAGGGACTAGACAAGGCTGCCCACTCTCTCCCTACTTATTCAATATAGTTCTTGAAGTTCTAGCCAGAGCAATCAGACAACAAAAGGAGATCAAAGGGATACAGATCGGAAAAGAAGAGGTCAAAATATCACTATTTGCAGATGACATGATAGTATATTTAAGTGATCCCAAAAGTTCCACCAGAGAACTACTAAAGCTGATAAACAACTTCAGCAAAGTGGCTGGGTATAAAATTAACTCAAATAAATCAGTTGCCTTCCTCTATACAAAAGAGAAACAAGCCGAGAAAGAAATTAGGGAAACGACACCCTTCATAATAGACCCAAATAATATAAAGTACCTCGGTGTGACTTTAACCAAGCAAGTAAAAGATCTGTACAATAAGAACTTCAAGACACTGAGGAAAGAAATTGAAGAAGACCTCAGAAGATGGAAAGATCTCCCATGCTCATGGATTGGCAGGATTAATATGGTAAAAATGGCCATTTTACCAAAAGCAATCTACAGATTCAATGCAATCCCCATCAAAATACCAATCCAATTCTTCAAAGAGTTAGACAGAACAATTTGCAAATTCATCTGGAATAACAAAAAACCCAGGATAGCTAAAGCTATCCTCAACAATAAAAGGACTTCAGGGGGAATCACTATCCCTGAACTCAAGCAGTATTACAGAGCAATAGTGATAAAAACTGCATGGTATTGGTACAGAGACAGACAGATAGACCAATGGAATAGAATTGAAGACCCAGAAATGAACCCACACACCTATGGTCACTTGATTTTTGACAAAGGAGCCAAAACCATCCAATGGAAAAAAGATAGCATTTTCAGCAAATGGTGCTGGTTCAACTGGAGGGCAACATGTAGAAGAATGCAGATCGATCCATCCTTATCACCCTGTACAAAGCTTAAGTCCAAGTGGATCAAGGACCTCCACATCAAACCAGACACACTCAAACTAATAGAAGAAAAACTAGGGAAGCATCTGGAACACATGGGCACTGGAAAAAATTTCCTGAACAAAACACCAATGGCTTATGCTCTAAGATCAAGAATCGACAAATGGGATCTCATAAAACTGCAAAGCTTCTGTAAGGCAAAGGACACTGTGGTTAGGACAAAACGGCAACCAACAGATTGGGAAAAGATCTTTACCAATCCTACAACAGATAGAGGCCTTATTTCCAAAATATACAAAGAACTCAAGAAGTTAGACCGCAGGGAAACAAATAACCCTATTAAAAAATGGGGTTCAGAGCTAAACAAATAATTCACAGCTGAGGAATGCCGAATGGCTGAGAAACACCTAAAGAAATGTTCAACATCTTTAGTCATAAGGGAAATGCAAATCAAAACAACCCTGAGATTTCACCTCACACCAGTGCGATTGGCTAAGATCAAAAACTCAGGTGACAGCAGATGCTGGCGAGGATGTGGAGAAAGAGGAACACTCCTCCATTGTTGGTGGGATTGCAGACTGGTAAAACCATTCTGGAAATCAGTCTGGAGGTTCCTCAGAAAATTGGACATTGAACTGCCTGAGGATCCAGCTATACCTCTCTTGGGCATATACCCAAAAGATGCCTCAACATATAAAAGAGACACGTGCTCCACTATGTTCATCGCAGCCTTATTTATAATAGCCAGAAAATGGAAAGAACCCAGATGCCCTTCAACAGAGGAATGGATACAGAAAATGTGGTACATCTACACAATGGAATATTACTCAGCTATCAAAAACAACGAGTTTATGAAATTCGTAGGCAAATGGTTGGAACTGGAAAATATCATCCTGAGTGAGCTAACCCAATCACAGAAAGACATACATGGTATGCACTCATTGATAAGTGGCTATTAGCCCAAATGCTTGAATTACCCTAGATCCCTAGAACAAACGAAACTCAAGACGGATGATCAAAATGTGAATGCTTCACTCCTTCTTTAAATGAGGAAAAAGAATACCCTTGGCAGGGAAGGGAGAGGCAAAGATTAAAACAGAGACTGAAGGAACACCCATTCAGAGCCTGCCCCACATGTGGCCCATACATATACAGCCACCCAATTAGACAAGATGGATGAAGCAAAGAAGTGCAGACCGACAGGAGCCGGATGTAGATCGCTCCTGAGAGACACAGCCAGAATACAGCAAATATAGAGGCGAATGCCAGCAGCAAACCACTGAACTGAGAATAGGTCCCCTATTGAAGGAATCAGAGAAAGAACTGGAAGAGCTTGAAGGGGCTCGAGACCCCAAAAGTACAACAATGCCAAGCAACCAGAGCTTCCAGGGACTAAGCCACTACCTAAAGACTATACATGGACTGACCCTGGACTCTGACCCCATAGGTAGCAATGAATATCCTAGTAAGAGCACCAGTGGAAGGGGAAGCCCTGGGTCCTGCTAAGACTGAACCCCCAGTGAACTAGTCTATGGGGGGAGGGCGGCAATGGGGGGAGGGTTGGGAGGGGAACACCCATAAGGAAGGGGAGGGGGGAGGGGGATGTTTGCCCGGAAACCGGGAAAGGGAATAACATTCGAAATGTATATAAGAAATACTCAAGTTAATAAAAAAAAAAAAATAAAAGTAGTAGTTAAATTTCAGAACTTTATTTTGTTATGAGTTGATCCAAAGCTGAACCCCCCCTTTGTAACAGACAAACGTCAGCTGAGAGGTAAAGTTGACCCATTTATTTCTAGGTGAGGAATCTATCATTCCACGATCTCCATATCATCACTAGTCTATAATATACAAAGGCAAGAAGACACTGAGAAAACATCAGTTAATTTTGAATCCCCGTGCCAACAATATGTGGCAGCAAATTAAAGCAAAACTGTAATCTGGCTGGCTTTCAGAAGATTTTCATCTAAAGCGCCAAATGCAAAGGAGCTAAATTGTGGGCCGAAGGGTGTGGGGTAGGTTTTCACAGCACAGTGGGTCAGGAAGCAGAAACAAGGAGGAGGACATGGGTTTGCTGTAACTTGTAGTTACCCCCTTCCTCATGGATGTCTAGTTCCTTCAGTAAGACATTATATTCCTATTTCTAAGAACTTTCCAAATACTGTCAGTGCAAGGAACCAAGTATTTAACACATGAGCCTGTGGAGGAATATCTTGAATTTAAGACATACTGTAAAATGTAAGCCTTCGACTCTAGTAGGCCTTTGGTTGATATCATTGAATCTGTCATAGAAGCTCCAACTCACTGCATAACAGGCTGTTCCTTTGCTTAGCACACAGTGGTAAATATTTTATTTATTTAACTTATTTATTTGTTTATTCATTTTAACATCTTCTCTGTTATTTTATCTCCTGGCATAATATTGGTAGAAGCCATATTGTACACCCAGGAGAAGAGGCAAATCACTTACTCTGTGAAGTACAGATGTGAGACCATCAACATTGTGAGCATACTAAGAAATCGATCCTTCCAGAGGGAGTGATTAAAAGCAGAGTTGTTTTCATAAAGAACAATTGATGGGATCGGTGATGTTTTAACTTTGCAAGCTGATGAAGATTGGAGAATAAATGAACACAGAAATTTTATTTTAATTTTTCTGTATGAACAAAGTCACCTGTTAAATATTGGCTTTGAGCCTGTTGTCGTCCCCACAAATGATAATAGTGTATTAAGATTGTGTGTCATTCTTATTGTATAGCCTGACATATAAATGTAGCAAGGATATGAAGTGAGTACACTAGGCTACACAGATATTTGATGATATGGCGGACACTGGAAGCCAAATCAAATAAGCTTTCTTAATATGTTCTCTTTCCACTGTGCAAAAAAAAAAAAGTTCAGTAATAAGAATGGTTGGTTTGATTTTCAAAGGAATCATCACTCTGACTTAATCCAGTTCATTTCTCCTGGTGAGGACCAGTGTTCTGAGATGATCACAAATCCTCTAAATAAACAAACGCACACTGTCTTTTCCAGTACCCAGACAAGACGACTACAAGTTTCAATGAAGAAAACCTCATCTGCAGCACCCTGGACCTCTTCCTTGCTGGGACAGAGACAACATCCACGACACTGCGCTGGGCTGTGCTCTACATGGCCCTCTACCCAGAAGTCCAAGGTGAGCATGTGCTTACTGTGTCTAATCAAAGCAGAATGGGGCCAGAAGATGTAGAGCGTGATGGAGTGACTGAGGAGCAATGAGACAACATTTGGGAAGGGCCCATCTTGCACACGTTCCACTAGGACTATGATTGTTCCAAGAGTACAAATATTACAGTCTGTACCTTCAACAGTATTGGAGGCTAGGCGAGAAGAGTGAAGTCAATTTACATTGCGGTAGGTTCCAGCAAGAATGACATTTCCACACGGCATTCACCCATCCCTTCCTCCCTCTGAAGCAATCCTTCCCGTTTTGGGTACTGTCCTAGTTCTTTATTCTGTATCTGATGTCTTGTGATATGCACCTTTCTGGCAGGCTCGGGATCTGCCCATCTCTGCCTCACAAGTAGTAGTTAGATAACAAGCAAGCACAGATTACCACATCTTACATTTGTTCTGTGACTCCAACTCATGTTCTGTGTGTGCGTGGCAGCCAATTTACTAAGTTACATACAAACGCTTGTAATATATTTCTCATATATATACCGTATCAATATTATCCAAATACATATGGGCTACTACTTAAAATGTCTTGCTTGCTTGCTTAAAGTACATTTTGAGAAAACTTGAGGCCTATTTAATTATGATTCTGACTTGCCTTCTAAAACAAAGATTCCAGGATATTAAGCAATAGTTTATTTTAGCTGTTTTACCAATAGTTTATCGCTAAAAGCTCTTAAAACACACTCACACACCTCACACACACACACACACACACACACACACACATATATATACAGAGAAAGAGAGAGAGAGAGAGAGAGAGAGAGAGAGAGAGAGAGAGAGAGAGAGAGAGAGAGAGAGTCAGGCTGGACCATGTAAAGTTCCTAGAGTTCCAAATCCTTTTTGCCTTATGGCTGTGTTGAGCTCAGCTGAGGACCAGCAGACTGTACAGTGGCTCTCATGAAGACAGCCTTTGCACCCTCAGGAAGGAAACTGAGAAAAGGACCAGACATTGTCTCTATAAGCCTTGTTCCAAGAGTAAAACTTTACATCTATTTTGTTTTACTTGCAAAGCTCTGTCACATGTACTCATTCTACACTGCTTCTTATAGAATCTAAGAAATAACATTTTTAGCTAGAAGACCAGATACTGTTATGAGCTTAGCCATGGAGATCCTGATTATTCAGTTCAGAATATATGAAAACTCATGTTTATGCTGTGGGCTTGAAAAAAGCTATAGAATTTGCAGTTTTCTAAACTAGGCTTTTAAGAGGTAGAGAACTTTTATTTCCTCACAATCAGGATGCTGGGTGAAATAAAAGCAAGGAAAATTTGGGAGACAATGTTTTAAAATTTTTTATTGGTTATTTTGTTTATTTACATTTCAAATATTATCCCCCTTCCCAGTTTCCCCTCCAACCCCCCCCATTTTACCCCCTTCCCCTGCCTCCACGAGGATGCTCCCCAACCCACTCCTGCCCCACCACCCTAGCATTACCCTACACAAGGGCATTGAGCCTTCATAGGACCAAGGGCTCCCATTGATGCCAGACAATGCCATCCTCTGCTACATATACAGCTGGAGCCATGGGTCCTTCCATGTGTACTCTTTGGTTGGTGATTTAATCCCTGGGAGCTCTGGTGGTCTGTTTGGTTGGTACTGTTGTTCTTCCAATGAGGTTATAAACCTCTTCAGCTCCTTCAGTCCTTCCCCTCATTTTTATATATTTAGAAGAAAGCATTAAAATTTACCATCCCCATTTCCTTGAAGAAAAAGTACAGGCTGAAATTGACCAAGTGATTGGCCAGGAGAAGCATCCCAGCCTGGCTGACAGAGACTCTATGCCCTACACCAATGCTGTTGTCCATGAAATTCAGAGAATGGGCAATATTGTCCCTCTGAATGTTCCCAGAGAAGTGGCTGTTGATACTACACTGGCTGGATTCCATCTGCCGAAAGTAAGTAGGCTCAGGCATGTCCAACAGACCTGTGTGTGAGTGTGTGTGTGTGTGTGTGTGTGTGTGTGTGTGTGTGTGTGTTCCATACATTGTCTTGAGCCTTTGTTACTTTCCCTAGGGATCTGTGGTTATGACCAACTTGACTGCATTGCATATGGACCCAAAAGAGTGGGCCACCCCAGATGTGTTCAACCCAGAGCACTTTTTGGAGAATGGACAGTTTAAGAAGAGAGACTCTTTCCTGCCATTCTCAATGGGTGAGTGGTGATTCACTGGAAAGAGCTCAGAGCTCCGTCTCATCCCTTCCCTCTCTCATGGCATCCTTTCAGATAAGCCTGCCTACAACGACTCCATTTTGCAGCATGCCCATCCACACACTGCCAATCCTTTCTTGCTTTTGAGGAAGAGTTCAGCTTCCCTTGTTCTTTTTTATGCAACACTGAAAACAGAGTCCCAATCCCTACCAGAAAGCTGGACACCTGCCATTGTGTAGACATTTTGAGTGTCACAAGTTCTTTTTAAGTGATGTCTTGTTACAGGAAAGAGAGATGAGTATTAATAGGTTTTAATCTATTAGGTTTTAGCTGTCATTCACTTAAGTGAATTTGCTTCTGTCCTATGAATATGTCCCAAATAGTTCTGATTTTTTTTTAAAACTGAAAACCCCTTTGTTAAATATATTTAGTTCATTCCCCTGCTACACCACCCTACAAGCATAAAAGAAAATTCAATGATGGCTCTTGCTCCCTTGTGTTTTCCACCAGGAAAGTTATTGTAGTAGTAGTAGTAGTAGTAGTAGTAGTAGTAGTAGTAGTAGTAGTAGTAGTCATTTTAATAGTAGTTGTAGTGTGAAATCAATAACCATACATTATAGTATATTATAAATATTGGCTTATATTGCTATATGTCTTTTAATTTTGCAATTTCTTACTTCAATCTTCCATAAATATGTTCTAAGCATATATTATCTGCCAAATATTTACCCTGAGAGACATGAAAGTAACAAGTTAGAAGATGAGGCAGAGGTGCTCCTTGGGCCATGTGTCCCACTGCAGCCTTTCCGGTTGAAATTAGCAGACACAGACCTAGCCAGATGTGCAGCAGCTGGAGCTCAATGTCCACCAGATGTTCTCAAATTTAAGCTTGTCTTTCCTAACACTGCCTCCAGAAGGTGACTGAACACTGCACAGAAGTCACACTGGAATGCTTGACAAGGTCAACAAGTTTGCTTGATTATCTGGGGCAGTGCCACTTCTCATAAACCCAAGGCTCTGCAAAAGAGAAGCCTGAATTTGCTTCTTGCTAGTCTGGATCCAGAGCTAGTATTTCTCAGTGCTGGGCTGCACTGGAGCTGTCTGGCTGGACAGATCTCATCTCTTTGCCTTTTCACCTATCCCTTTATTCCCTGCTGGGAGCAATCTGCATTTGGTGCTGAGTAGGTCTTTGCTGCTCATGGAGGCAGTGAGTGGCAATCTCCACTTTCTTTGCAGGGTGAAGTTCTGTCAGAGCAGAGACTCTAGAAGGGATGCTAAGCAGCTTGTGCTCTATGAGAGGACGGCACCTGTTTAGGGGACAGAATTAGCATGCAAGGCATTGTGCTGTCAGGGAAAAACTGAAGACTTCTGGATGCCCTCCCAGGACTCTGTAGGAGGATTGCTGGTTGTTGTCAGTTTGACAACCATAACTTAGGTCCTCTTATCTTGGCATCTAAATCCTTGGAAAGGATGATAGTCAAGTTTAGATGTGCACTTATTAAATGGCAGGCATGCCTGTGTGTAGAGTTAAGCAGGAATCTGACTCCACAGACAGGAGACATATTAAATGAATGCAGAGAGACCAAGCATTCTGTTTCTAGTAGTCAGGTATGGATAGAAAGACCCAATTAACAAACTAGAACCACTGCAAGGCCAGCCTCTTGTTAGGTTTTCTTGTTATTGCTGATACCTGCTTAAATTTTGGAATCTTACTTCATTCTCTAACATTTGTTTTATTTTATTTTACATATGTAGGTATATTTCTCTGTACATACATGTACATACATATACATACATGTGCTGTGTGGTGGTGCCCATGAAGGCCAAAAGGGGGCATTGACTCTCTTAGACTCAGAGTAGCAGGTATCTGTGAGCCTCCTGATGTAGGTGCTGAGATTTGAGCTCCAATCCTCTGATAGAGCAGTAAATAGCCTTAATCATTACCTGTCTCTTCCTTGTAAGGGTTGCATAGCATTCCATGATTTTGCTGCACAGCCATTGCATGATATATCACTTGTGTTTCTTAAATGAATTTGAAAAGCCTTGAGACTAGGCACACATTCTCCAGCCAGCTTAGGCCTCTCACTTCTATTGTCCTACAGGAAGACATTTGACCTATGATTCTGAAGTTTCATATTCAGTGGAACGTTCCACATTTAGTCACTACAACAAAAATCTACACACACAGTCCAGGGTGCGTTCAGGATTTGCAGGAATCAAAACTCAAAAAACACCAGTCCCTGAAGGTACCAAGGCTAGCTGAGAAAGTACCTCATCTTCTGTTTTCTCTCCTGCAGGAAAGCGAGCTTGCCTTGGAGAACAATTGGCCAGGTCTGAGCTCTTTATTTTCTTCACGGCTCTCATGCAAAAATTTACCTTCAAGCCGCCAACCAATGAGAAGCTGAGTCTGAAGTTCAGATTAGGCATCACCATTTCTCCAGTCAGCCACCGCATCTGCGCTGTCCCTAGACTGTGATGTTGGAGAAGAAAAGGAGAACAGGAAGAACTGAAGAACTCACTGAGCCACTGCCGTGAAGGGAGAGAAAGAAGGTGACTGGGAAAGCTGGAAAGAATTAGACTAAAGTCAGTGGACCATATTCTGGACTACTGAGACCTCCAAATTGGTTGAGGATAAATAACTTATGTGCTCAATGATAAATCTTTTCATCTACAAGTTGCAAAGAAAATAATGGTTCTTCCTGTGAAAAGTGCTTGTAAATATGAAATGGTGATACACCAACAGCATAGAAATCATTGTCATGTCATAAAATTATACCTTCAATTTGCTTCCTGCTTACTTCACAAATGTGCACTTGCTTCTAGATGTTAAATTGGTTCCTTTGGTAGTGGTACAGAGATCTCTCTTCTACCTCATAGCCCATGGCAGCCTGCTGAGCACAGAACTTCTGATAAACAACTCTGGAAGGTTGTGGTACGGAGCCATTTTCCTGGCCATAAGCGGAGTCTCCAAAACTAAAGGCATCAGAAGGCAGTCGCCTTTTCAAGTTAATGATGTTCATGCCCAAGATGAGACCAAAGTTTACTTGTACAAAAAGCATGCTTCTGTGCACAAAGTAAAAAGCTTGGCATGATTCTAGTACACTCTAATACAGTTCAATCCGATAAATTTGTGGTGTGGACAGAATGAGTCATTTATCAGTTATTGACTCATGAGTGGTGACAGAAATCCTCGATCATGGTTGTGTCTGTTGGAACAAATAAAATTCAGAACTGAGAAATCTTTCTACCTTAGGACTCCATAAGGAAACAAGACAAGGTTTTTCTACCTTCCCTCTATCTGCCACATGGTGTTACTTGAAACATCTGTCTATTCATCCCTGTTAGACAGTGCACATCAGACCATGGAAAGTCCAGCTTAGTGATACAAGAATTTTATTGGGGCTATGAAAAAGAACATAGACAGTTCCAAGTCATTGGAACCAAAACGTTCCCTGCTTGATGTACAGTCAGCTGTACAACTGAAGCATTTCTTCTCCATTCCCAATCCCAGAAACTGTTTACTGCTTATATAACGTGATGAGTGAAGCTGGTAGGCCTTCTCACTTCCCTGAGGCAGCATCAATAGCTCTCCCTAGGGTATCATTGCTGTGGTGAAAGAGCATGACCCTTTGGGTTGTGAACTGCTTGGTCAGAAGGAAGTGAAACCATTTTGAGAAAGATTAGGAAGTGCGATTTTGTAGAAGTAACTATGTCCTTACTGGAGGAAAAGTGTCACTGAGGGTGGGTTTTTGAAACCTCAAAGCCAGGCCTAGTGTTTGTATATCTTTCTGCCTGTGGATCAGGAGGCTAAACTCTCAGACACACCTCTAGCACCTAGCACTGCCTGTGGCATGGCCTGCCACCACACTTCCCACCATGGTGATAATAGATTAACTCTCCAAAGCTGTAAGAGAAGCCCCAACTAAATGCTTTCCTTTACCAGAGTTATCTTAGTCATGGTATCTCTTCATAGCAAGAAAACTGTAAGACAAGGGGGAAAAACACTAAGACTGTGTTCCAAGTCGTAGTCTATTTAAGGAAGCCAAGGCAGGAACTGAGTCAAGGGCTAATGCAAAGGCTGTGGAGGGTTGCACTTTACTGGCTTGTTCCTCCTGACTTGTTCAGCCAGCTTCCTTGTGAACCCAGGACCACCAACACAGGGTAACACCACCCATAAGGAGATGGGTCCTCCTTCGTCAATTACTAATTAAGAAAAGACTTGACTTGCCACAGCCTGATCTTATGGAAACATTTTCTCAATCATGATTCCCTCCTCTCAGATGATTCTAACTTGTGTTGTTGGCATAAAAGTCAACAAACACAATATACAAGGCTTACTGGTGTGTATATGTGTGTATGTGCATGTGCATGTGTGTGTATGTGCAAAAGTTCCTGTGTAACACGTCATTTGTGAGGAAATCAGAGGAAAACTTGTGACACCTGTCTTCTACATCCACAATTTCAGTTTGTAAGATTGAAATCAGGTTGTCAGGCTCAGCAGCAAGTGTCTTTACCACTGGGCTAGCTCACATACCCAGGGGGAGTTAGAGAACTAAAATTACACTTATTTCCATTTTGCTATACACATAGTAGTCAATGGATGGAAGCTACCAGAGTACTCAGATGCCATGGATAGATAAACAACCTGTAGAACATAGAAGAGACAGAAAGGAAGTTCATTCCTAAGGAAAGAAATCCTGATGAATGGTACAGTAGACATGGACATTCAGAACATTATGAAAACCAGGCAACCTCGAAACCACAAATCCTGTACTAGTCAAATTAAATGGGTTATGTACAATGGTGAATTTGTAGACACAGAGGTATAAGGTAGAGAAGCATGAGCTAGGACTTCTTTGGTGGACATGTAGTTCATTCACAAGACAGCAAAGTTCTGGCCAGTCCTTATACAATTGAACATATTTAACACTGCTAGGCTGTACATTAAACATGGCAATAAGGGATGTGATTGTTGGCACACCAGTAGTCACTGCACTTATGAGACTGAGATAGGACTATTTTATATTCAAGGTGACCTTGGCGAAGCTTAGATTTATATGCTTAAGGACATCTCAGTATCTTCCTGTGATAATCTGCACAGGCATATAGCATTTCTCTGTCTTTCCCTAGTAGAACAGTAATTGGGACTAGGGACATGCCAGGCTTGGTTAGAAAATTCTACTTCCATTCAGAGCCTGCCCCACATGTGGCCCATACATATACAACCACCAAACTAGATAAGATGGATGAAGCAAAGAAGTGCAGGCTGACAGGAACCGAATGGAGATCTCTCCTGAGAGACACAGCCAGAATACGGCAAATACATAAGCGAATGCCAGCAGCAAACCACTGAATTGAGAACGGGACCCCTGTTGAAGGAATCAGAGAAAGAAGTGGAAGAGCTTGAAGGGGCTTGAGACCCCATATGAACAACAATGCCAACCAACCAGAGCTTCCAGGGACTAAGCCACTACCTAAAGACTATACATGGACTGACCCTGGACTCTGACCTCATAGGTAGCAATGAATAGCCTAGTAAGGGCACCAGTGGAAGGGGAAGTCCTTGGTCCTGCCAAGACTGAACCCCCAGTGAACGGGATTCTTGGGGGGAGGGCAGTAATGGGGGAAGGATGGGGAGGGAAACACCCATATAGTAGGGGAGCAGGAGGGGTTAGGGAGATGTTGGCCTGGAAACCGGGAAAGGGAATAACAATTGAAATGTAAATAAGAAACACCCAAGTTAATAAAGATTAAAAAAAAAAAAAAAGAAAATTCTACTTCACAATCCCCCAAACATGGAATTTTAGCTGTGACAGACATTGGACACTTGAAGAACTGGACAGACATCACAGTGGGGGTGGTTTCTAACACACTGACTCCCACAGGCATGCTTCCATGTTTCCAGCTTGTCCTTACATTCCCACGACAGAGTGCTCTCTATCTCCTGGAGAGAGCAGGTCCAAAGTGCAGTATTAATTATCAACAGGACAGTGAAAACAAATTGTAATGGGTGCTGCCTTGTCCTAGTGCCACGTGCTAAGATGGGATGGTAACAAAAAACAGTCATGTGTTATAGATTGTTACTTCTTTCGGAATATCTTACTCCTTTTTCAGAATAACTATCAGTACCCATTTTATAGATCAGAAAGTTGAGCACCAGAAAAACTAAATTTGAAAAAAATAACTCCAGTAAAATCTGACAAGAGTTGGGATCTAGAACTAAATGTTCTGCTTGTTGGTACTGCCTGGTGATTTTTCCTCAGAGCTGACTGCTTTGATATTAAATGTTCTTTATTGTAGCTTTCCCAATGTACCCATATTAAATTCTCTATCCTCATGGGCTGAATTCTTTTAACCACTCTTTTGATATCTTCAAAGCTTTCTTTCTCCTGGCCTTCTCCCCACTGGGCCCAATGCAGAACTGCAATTCCTTCTATTCTTTCTGTTCACCAGGTCATCATCAGAAGCTGGACTTTTCTAAGAGCTCTTAAAAATCGTCCTGAGGTTTCAGCCCGGCATAGTTAGTGGTGAGGGGTTGCAGAGCAGACTCTTTCGAATCACAGCGCCCAGCAGGCGTTTTCCTTTTCCTCTTTTATGTATCCAGGCCTCCAGATGTTGGTGCCATCCACAATCAAGAGTTCTACCTGTAGTTAACTCCTTCTGGAGTTGTTCTCACAGATACTTCCAAAAGTGCACTCTGCTAATCTAGATCTTCTCAACTTTTCAAGCTAACAAGGTCACTCTTACAGGCAGACTCTGGTGGTGGTGGTGGTGGGGTCTATGTACTTGGTTGTTGTCTCCAGAAAATGTTTTTCTCGACTGATCGTAGCTAGAATCTAGAACACACCCAGGGGGTACAAATAGAGCCAATCATGTCATTTCAGAAAGTCTGGTCAGTGTAGCATATCACTTCTAACTGTTCATTGTTACATGTCAATGATTCTGAGTGCTGAGAAGCCACCTAACATGTCAGAGAGGCTAGGAGCTTTGGCTATGTTGTCAGATAGACTTAATCTTAGTTGGGGTCTTAGAAAGTAAAGCATTTAATTGGAGCTGGCTTACAATTCAGGTTCAGTCATTATCAGCATGACAGGAAGTATGGCAGCATGCTGGCTACATGGTACAGGACAGGTAGCTAGCTGAGAGTTCTTTATCTTGGTTCATGGCAGCAGGATGAGACAGTGACAGCCTCCCTCTAACAACACAAGACATACACTCTAACAAGGCCACACCTCCTAATAGTGCCACAGACTTGTAACCAAAGCTACCAGAGGCACAGATGTATCTCTCTCCATCGTGTGTCCTAACACATTAGCCTCCCATAGTTTTAGATCCCTCACCTACAGAATGCACTTAAATCTCCCATAATATCCATGTGGAGGGGAAGGAAGTCATGCCATAATCCACTATTGGCCCAAACAATATTGCTTAAATCCTTAAAATGTTGGGTGAATCTGAACAATACTCCAAGAAAAAAAAAAACTACTTATAAGTCAGATGGATATGCCATAGCAAATCCTGGCTCTGTCTGGAAGCAGATGAACTGAAGTAAGGAACAGTATCTGGAGGGATAAACAGTGGTTCCAAGGAAAGAGAATTGCATGAGAATAAAAGCATGGTTGAGGGTTAGTTAGACAACAGGGGAGAGGAAGAATGTTTCTGATAGGATAAACAGCATTTAAATGGGCATTTGAATGAATAGAACATGGTCCATTCAAGAAAGTGAACGCTATCTCTCGTAGTTTGAATATGCTTGGCCCAGGGAGTGGCACTATTAGGAGATATGGCCTTGTTGGAGTGGGTATGGCCTTCTTAGAGGAAACGTGTTACTGTGAGGGTGGGCTTTAAGACCCTCCTCCTAGCTGTCTGGAAGATAGTCTTCTCCTGGCTGCCTTTGGATCAAGATGTAGAACACTAGGCTCCCGCTCCAACACCGTGTCTGCCTGGATACTGCTGTACCTGCCACTTTGCTGAGAACAGACCGAACCTCCGATCCCCTAAGTCAGCCCCATTTAAACGCTGTCCTTTATAAGAGTTGCTTTGGTCATGGTGTCTCTTCACACCAGTGGAAACCGTAACTAGGACACCAGCCTATGGCAGCCCAAGCACAGGAGGAAGCAGGCCCCTGAGGATGATGTGATATCTATGTGCCAAAATTGATGGAAAGATACTACGGAGTATGGTGTAGGTAGGCAGCAGTCTGACATGGTTAGGTCAAGTTCAATACATACTAGGTTGTCCACTCTGGAACCAAAGATGGGGGTCTAAAGGAGCAATTGGGCAGCCTGCACTAAGATGGCAGGGCAGAACAAAAATGGCTGAATCGAGAGAGATTGAAAGAACGGGTCAGCTCACTGTTGGGTGGTTGAGTCAGTGTGAGGGAAAGGTACACGCTGCACCATGCCAGGCTGCCTGATAGACTTGCTTACCCTGATACCCAGATGTGTTCCGAACCCTGATGAGGGGCTGGGTTCCAAGGCCTCCACTCTGAATGCTAACTCTGCAGGTGGAGAGCTGGAAGGTATGTCATTTCCCTTTGTAGCGCAGACACGGCCACTTTATCACTGCAGTAAGTAGTTACTCTGTATTCTTCAATTGTCGCATCATCTTCAGCCCCAATGGATGCTTAGCTTCCTCTCCCTAGACCCATATGAAACTCTCCTGTAGATGATTTACAAGGAGGTGTCTAAGGGCCTGGAAAATTCCTAGGAGGCAAGTATAAAATGATCTAGACTAAGGAGGGGATCTTGAAGAAACTGAGGATGTGAGCAGACCTAGGCATGGGAGTTTGATATCCACCAGCTCTCTCTCTCTCTCCTCTCTCTCTCTCTCTCTCTCTCTCTCTCTCTCTCTCTCTCTCTCTCTCTCTCTGTCTGTCTATTCCATACATTGTCATAAGTCTTGGGTATCTTCCCTAGGAGTCCATAGTCCTGACCAATTGGATAGCACTGTAAGTGGACCCCAAAGATTAGGCTACTCCAGATGTGATCATTCCAGAGCACTTTTTGGAAAAAAAAAGTTTTAAAAGGGAGAATCTTTTCTGCCATTCTCAATGGGTAGGTTATGAGCAGGATAGAGTTCCAAGAGCCCAGCCCTTCCCTCTACACCGTGTGGTCCACCCCTCTAACTGGGACATTGTCTGATGGCCCACAGTGGCTCAGTTTGCTTTGCTTGCAACCCAGCATCTCCTGAACCTGGCACTGCTTCAGACCTGCCCTATTTCTCACCTCCCTTTGCTTCTGCTGGGAATTTCAGCTTGCCTTGTTTTGTTTTCCACAAAACTGAGAACAGAAATCCTTTTGCTCACAAAGTTCATCTGTCATCTTTACAGATATATTTAAACATTCAAAGGAGTGAGCCCTTACCAGGGATATAGAGATGAGTTTTAACAAAGGAAAGGGGAGGAGGTATGAACGAGGGACTACCTACTTCTGAGACTGTGCACTGTGACAACAGTTTTAATGGATGGCCCTTGTCCTATAAATACTTCATCAGATTTTTATTTGTAATCACTTTTTTAAAAATCTAGGAATGTTTCTGCATATGTTGCAAGGCAGGTAAGGGGGGAATTCAGTGTTAATTCTGTCTCTTTGACTTTCTAACCATCCAGTTACTGAAGACTGTGGTCATAGTTTTGGGGCCCCGTAGTCAGGGGCCCCATGTATTATAGATATTGGCTCATATATCTGTTACCCATTTTTTCAAAAGATAATGCAGTTCCTTAATTCCCGAAATGTGTACTGAGGATATATTGCATGTCAAATACACACATCAAAGCATGAAAACAGTGGAATAGACCATGAGGCCGACCAGTCCCCCAGAACACATGTCCCACTGCAGTCTTTCCAGCTGGAATCAGTGAGCACTGCAGAGAGGAGGACACAGAGCTAGCCAGATGTGCTACAGCTGGAGTTGCAGATGAGAACCAAATGCTGCACAGAAGTCCACACATGTAGACTGCATAGGTCAGGCTAGACTAGAGGTTCTGACCTCTTTGTCTTTCGTCCTGGGCTTGTCGGTCCCCTTGTTCACTGTTCACAACTCCCTTTAATAGGAAAGCTGATAGGAGAGGAGAACACTGTCCAGTATTCCAGTTTCCGAAAGGATGGGAAGTTTTGAATTACAGCACAAAACCTGATACATAGTTCATGTGTTCTAATTATTCCTGGTTCTCGAATCAGACCCTGAATGCCTAGAAATATGACTCTTGTTACATTGCACATAAGTGCCCATGTGCTGCTTCTTCAGACTGTAGTGAGGAATGTGAACAGATGCCCAGCTAGGGCTTCCACAGGAGGATGGTCCTCTAGGCCCATTGCTGCCCAGGTGCATGCCTTCTCTTCATAAAGCGAAATCCTCTTCCCATCGTGGCATCAGGTCTCACCCAGTTTAAACTCTTCTCCCATCTGTACCAGCTATAAAACCAAAGTGGCAACATACAGAGACTCACTGGTACTATGTTATCAGGAACGTTATTACTTACTCATAATTACAGACTTTGTGAGCAGGCAAATTATCTCAGACAATCACTACAGGATTGTAATTATTAGTAATTAAGGAGGAAGTGAATTAGTGTCCACATTCTTACCGTAAGAAAACTCCAGTGGCACTGGGAAGATAGCTCAGCGGTTAAGAGCTCTGGGTGGGGCTGGAGAGATAGCTCAGTGGTTAAGAGCACTGATTGTTCTTCCAGAGGGCCTGAGTTCAAATCCCAGCAACCACATGGTGGCTCACAACCATCTGTAATGGGATCTGATGCCCTCTTCTGGTGTGTCTGAAGACAGCTACAGTGTACTCACATACATAAAATAGATAAATAAACCTTAAAAAAAAAAGAGTTCTGGGTGTTCTTCCAGGGGTCCTGAGCTCAAGTCCCTGCACCCACACGGTAGCTCACAATAGAATAGGAGCCAATGTCCTCTTCTGGTGTGCAGATGGACATGTAGTCAAAAGCATCCATATACATTAAATATTTTTTTTAAAACGTTTAAAACAAGAAAACAGCTAAGAAGGGAGTTCTTTGCTATTCAAGACCACATGCTTACAGAATTGGCCCAAGGCTTAATATGAATTCACTAACTTCAAATCCTTTGTATCAGCTAGAATCTTGCTGTATAACAAGCACCACAGACTATATTACTTAGCAATAACCCATTAATATTGAAAGGTTTCCAGGTCAGGTCATTGGGTTGGCTTTTCTTGGCTAACCCACCTTATATGAGCAGGAAGTCAGCTTATCGACTGATGTTCTAGGATGTCCTCAGTGCAACCGTGCTGTTCTTGGGTTATTTCTCATTCTCCATCAAAACAGCAGCGGCTTCTTTTTGAAACATTCTTTTATTTATTTATGTATTTATTTATTACTATTTATCCACCTTACATCCCACTTCCCACTTCCTGTCAGCCCCTCCCCCAATATCCCCCCATTCCCCCTTGCTTTCTCCTCTGAGTGGGTGGGACCCCCTGGGTATCCCCTCCCCCTGGCATATCAAGTCTCTTTGAGGCTAGGTGCATCCTCTCCCACTGAGGCCAGACAAGGCAGCCCAGTTAGAAGAACATATCCCAGGTACAGGCAACAGGTTTTGGGAGAGCCCCAATCCAGTTGTTCAGGACCCACATGGAACCAAGCTGTACATCTACGACATATGTGCAGGGGGACCTAGATTCAGTTCTTTGGTTTTGGTTCAGTCTTCAAGAGCCACAAAAGTCCAAGTTACTTGACTCTGTTGGTCTTGCTGTTGAGTACCTATCCCCTTTAGAACTACAGTCTTCCACCCTATCCTTCCACCATCCCCTTCAGGGCTGCAATCCTGCCCCAAGCTTCACCTGCTGTTTGACTATGGGTGTCTGTATCTGTTTAAGTCAGCGTCTGGGTGGGCCTCTCAGAGGACAGTCATGATAGACTACTTAAAACAATTGTACTAAACTCAGACAAGACAAGGCTGGCCACTCTCTTCCTACCTATTCAATATAGTACTTGAAGTCCTAGCTACAGCCATCAGACAACTAAAGAAGATCAAGGAATTGGTAATTGGAAAGGAAGAAGTCAAAGTATCAGTATTTGCAGATGATATAATAGTTAGTGTAAGTGACCCCAAAAATTCTAACAGACAACTCCTATAGCTGATAAACATCTTCAGCAAAGTGGCTGGAGATAAAATTAACTAAAAAAAAAAATCTATAGTCTTTCTTTGTACAAATGATAAATGGGATGGGAAAGAAATTAGGGAAGCAATGTTCTTTTCACTACCCACAAACAATATAAAATGTCTTGGTGTGACTCTAACTAAGCAAGTGAAAGATCTGTATGACAAGAACTTCAAGTCACTGAAGAAAGAAATTAAAGATCTCAGAAGATGGAGCGATCTCCCATGCTCATGGATAGGTAGGATTAATAGAATGAAAATGTCCGTCTTACCAAAAGAAATTTACAAATTCAATACGAAATTCCCATCAAAATTCCAACACACTTATAGACCTTGAAAGAGCAAGTCTTAACTTCACATGGAAAAAAAAAAACTCAGGATAGCCAAAACACACAGGCCTGGTGAGGCTCAGACTAGGGACCCATTACACATGACTTCCTCTGCATTCTGGTAGCCTTTACAAGTTCCAAGTCCAGACCCCATTCAAGGGGAAGGAAATTACTACAGTCTTTGGTTGGAAAACGTTGAAGTTACAGGGCACATAATGTGTAACCCAGGGAAAAGGAAGATTAGATTTGCTTTATTCTCATTATTCCTTTCTGCTAGAGAGGAATACTAAAATCCAATTGCCTAATCCAGCAGTTAGACTAAACAAGAGGGCCAAACCTGAAGAATCCTATAGCTTAAGAAAACACACAAAGGATACACATTCATACACACAATGCTCAACTGTTTTAAATTATATAAGAAAGATAGTGGCATGGACTATAAGGTGTACTGTAGTGTATTTTGTAATGACAGTCACTTGAAGAATAGAAAAATGGAATTATAGTCATTATGATTGGTATCAGTGATTACCAATGTAAGCCCAAATATTCAGTAGATTCGAGTCTTATGTATAGAAATGAATATAGATGCAAATGTGTGTGCGTGCATTTAGTTAAACCCACCGTATAAATTTATCTATACATCCTAATCTCTCCCCTCCAAGGAAACCTAACAGTGTCAGCACCTACAGAACTATGTGTGTGCCTCATGCCAGATCCTATGTCCTGCATATCATCAATCAGCAAATGGAAGGAAGATTTCTGGAAAAGTGACAAACCCCAGGGCTAGTTTAGAAAATATATGCCTGAAAATATAATTATATCAAGAAGTCAGGCAATCTCTGCTGAATGGCCTCTACTTTCCAGATCAGGACTGTCTGTGGTACCAAACAAGTAACGATTAACAACTGAATATAACTGTGAACAAAATTAGAAATTCAAAAGTTCATACCTATTTTCATGATAATAAATACAAGGAGAGAACAAGCACTCACATGTTAACTCATGCAGGAGGTTCATAGAATTTTCAAAATCACAAATTGGCAGCTAGATTCAGTAAGTAATTTGAAGTGGAAACCTTGCTGATTAAATTTAATGAAGATTAGTGTGTTAAAGGTCTCAAAATAGTTCTGTTTGTTTAAACAAATTACAGAAAGATCTTGGTAGACAACAGCCTTATTTCCCCAAAATAAAACTCAAGACTAAGTCCCATGAGGTAGGAATGATGAGAATATGGTGTCAGGTCATTGTGCTCTCCGGACAGTGTAGAAGCTCACAGACCTAATCAGTTCATGACACCCAGTTCAACAAATACTTACTGGCCATAGACTATGAGGGAGATACTGTGTCAACAAGGTCAGGTACAAGGGCTCTCTGACCTTAGTTTTAGTGAGAAATGGGGATTAAAATATGCAAATTGTCATCCAAAAAATTCACATGTACAAATACGCATGTGTGTGTATGAACTCATAACTATAGCAGTACATTACTTTCTTCACTACTAGCAATCTTTGGGAATGGGGCTACTTTGGCAAAGTCCCTAGCATGATCTTTCTGTGTCTCACTTTTGTTTAAAAAGTAATGCTGTAAATGGTGCCCCAGTTTCTCTCCATTTTCTTTTCTTCCTCCCTCTTCTGTGACAGGATGTGAATTGTTGCCTTAAAAATATGGCCAGGTATAATCTTATATTGATGGCTTTCTACCTTGGCTTCCTGGAGACATTCCTTCTTTAAGGCTTGTTTCTGGTATTCACTGTCATTTCTCCTGGGGTGCCCTGGCTCCCCTTGAAATGATCCCCTTTATTTTCACTCTAAGCAGTGTATCATATATCTTGTTAAGAGTTTGGTATTTTGCTGATTAACTTAAATCCTTCTGCCTGGAAGCTTAGTTTAAGAAAATACGCATACATTTGGGCCATTATTTCATTATTTCCCCCTGAAGCTACACTCCGCTGTCACCTTTCTTCAATTGCAGTCATTAAGTTTGAGCTACAGATGCTGACTGATCACCCACTGAGATTGCAACATTTTTTTCACTGTTTTCTCCCTTTGCTAAATTCACTACCATCTTTCAGGAACGGCAGAGCAACACAGCTTTGTGAGCATGCTTCTGCCCTAGTTCCCAGCTGGCTCCCTGGGTCTTCCCTCCACATTCCCCTATGTTTGTCTCAAAAGCTGGCAGTTGCCCCTGGGATATTGGTATTTTCTGGGTCAGGCTGTGTTCTTGTGCACTCACCATGAACTGTTTGTTCTGCCCTGGCACAGCAAGAACTTTTCTTCTGAAATAGTGGCATTAAACTGAGCAAGAAGAAAGGGCCAGCTGCAAGGGATGCCTTCAGGAGCTGATACTGAGTCACCAGTGGTGCTTACTGTAGCTACTAAGGTCAGAACAGAGGCTTCTCTTTGTCCAAATACATCAGGGACCAAAAACATCACAGCACTCTCATGTACACCGAACTACATTAAGAGACTCCAGGGAGTTTCCTGGGGGCCAGATGAACTAGGCCACAGGTCTGGCTAACTGGCCAAGCCAAGGTTCGTCAGTTAACTTATGCTGGTGATGTAAACACCTTACCTTATTTCCTTTCTGACCTGAAAGCATAACATCTACTCTAAAGGCTGCCTCGTAAGGGAATCATTACCCCCCTGCTGGGTGACTTTATCCTTCCTCCTTGTATTAATTATTTAACATAACGGCCTGGTAAATTCAGGAAGGCCACATGATTGGCTTAATCAAAATACACTAATCATATCCCTGTAAATTTTTTTCTACCAGGGAGTTTGATATTTTCTTTACGAGGCTCCTAGAACAGCATGTGTTTCCCATCAACAAGTGCGATAATGACAAAATCTTCTGGATGCCTAAACAAAACATGAACAATGAGGGAAGAAGGGGGAATGAACAGAAAGAACATGAAATGGAGAAATCTCATGGGTCCTCAACACTAGAAAACTGGGTAATGTGGAGAGAGGGAAAAATGGTCTTCTTGAAGATACAGTTCTCCGAATTGCTTATCCAATACCTAGTGGTTAGCCTTGAGATCATGTACATATAGGTTACAACACCCAGAATGTTTAGGAATATATATAAAAAGAAAGAGAGACCATGAATTATGAGAGGATGTGTGTATGAGAGGAAATGTAATTATAATGACAAAGAATAAAAACATTTAGATATAGACTCGGTATCCAGGTATAATGTTTTGTAATAAATCCATATATTTTAGCATATTTGTTCTTTTTCCAACCTTTTTTTTTTATGTGCTATTACAAATATCTCTCCCAGTCTAAGGCTCTTTTCAATGCCTTGTTTTGTTTGGAAATGAATCTTTATCAAAACAACTTTAAATCTTTTCAGTTCCCTTCTGTACCTGGAGTAGACCCCTGTGCCACAGCTCTTGGTGCTCATATCCTGCCAGAAGAGAGCTGGTGACACCACCTCTGCTCAGAGGGATCTGCCCTGAACCCTCAGGACAGAGGAATCCAGCAGCAGTCTGGGATACGATCCATCTGGTTCCTACCTGCACACGGAGCTGACCCTGTGCCATAGCTCTCGGTACCAAAATCCCACTGGGAGAGAGCTGGTCTCCCAGGAGTGCTGACACACAGGCTTACAGGAGGGTCAAGCCACTGTCAGAGACAGCAAGACCAGATAACATCAGAAAGAACCAGATGGTGAGAGGCAAGGGCAAGGATCTAAGCAACAGAAACCAAGGCCACAGAGCATCATCAAAACCCAGTTCTTCTATCACAGAAAGTCCTGGATACCCCAACAAACCGGAAAAGAAAGACTCTGATTTAAGGTCAAATCCCACGATGATGTTAGAAGACTTTAGGAGGACATGGATAACTCCCTTAAAGAAATACAGAACAGCATAAGTAAACAGGTAGAAGCCCTTAAAGAGGAAACACAAAAATCCCATAAAGAACTGCGGGAAAACACAACCAAACAGGTGAAGAAATTGAACAAAACTATCCAGGATCTAAAAATGGAAATAGAAAAAAATAAAGAAATCACAAAGACAACCCTGGAGATAGAAAACCTAGGAAAGAGATCAGGAGTCACAGACACAAGCAACACCAACAGAATATAAGAGATAGAAGAGAGAATCTCAGGGGCAGAAGATAACATAAGAAAACATTGACACAACCATCAAAGAAAATGCAAAACGCAAAGAGATCCTAACCCAAAATATCTAGGAAATCTAGGACACAATGAGAAGATCAAACCTAAGGATAATAGGTATAGAAGAGAGCAAAGACTCCCAACTTAAAGGGCCAGTAAATACTTTCAACAAAACTATAAAAGAAAACTTCCCTAACCCAAAGAACAAGATGCCCATGAGCATACAAGAAGCCTACAGAACTCCAAACAGATTGGACCAGAAAAGAAAGTCCTCCCATCACATAATTAGTTAAAACAACAAATGCACTAAACAAAGAACAGATATTAAAAGCAGTAAGGGAAAAAGGTCAAGTAACATATAAAGGCAGACCTAACAGAATTAAACCAGACTTCTCAACAGAGTCTAGGAAAGATAGAAGATCCTGGGCAGATGTCATACAGACTCTAAGAGTACAAAAATGCCAGCCCATGCTACTATATCAAGCAAAACTCTCAAGTAACACAGAGAAACCAAGATACTCCATGACACAACCAAATTTCCACAAGAAATTTCCACAAATCCAGCCCTACAAAGGTTAATAAATGGAAAACTCCCAACAGAAGCAGGGAAACTACACCCTAGAAAAGCAAGAAAGAAATCTTCTATCAACTAACCCAAAAGATGATAGCCACACAAAACATAATTCCACCTCTAACAACAAAAGTAGTAAGAAACAATTATTGGTCCCTAATATCTCTCAATATCAATGGACTCAATTCTCCAATAAAAAGACAAATTTACAGACTGGATATGTAAAGATGACCCAGCATTTTGCTGCATACAGGAAATGCACCTCAGTGACAAAGACAGATACTACCTCAGAGTAAAAGGCTGAGAAAAAAAAATGTCGAAGCAAATGGTCCCAAGAAACAAGATGGAGTAGCCATTCTAATAATAAATAAAGTTGACTTTCAACCAAAAGTTATCAAAAAAAATAAGGAAGGACACTGCATATGCATCAAAGGAAAAATCCACCAAGATGAACTCTCAATTCTGAGTATCTATGCTGCAAATGCAAGGGCACCCATATTCACAAATAAACTTTACAAAAGCTCAAAGCACACATTGCAACTCATACAATAATATTGGGAGACTTCAACACCCCACTCTCATCAATGGACAGATCATGGAAACAGAAACTAAACAGAGACACAGGGAAACTAACAGAAGTTATGAATCAAATGGATTTAACAGATATCTATAGAACATTTCATCCTAAAACAAAAGAATATACCTCCTTCTCAGCACCTCATGGTACCCTCTCCAAAACTGACCATATAATTAGTCACAAAACAGACATGAACAGATACAAGAAGATTGAAATAATCCCCTGCATCCTATCGGATCACCACGAACCATAGCTGGTTTTCAGTAACAACGAAACCAACAGAAAGCCCACATACAAATGGAAGCTGAACAATGCTCTCTACTCAATGATAAACTGGTCAAGAAATAAAGACAGAAATGAAAGTTTTAAGGATTTAATGAAAATGAACACATACCAAAACTTATGGGCTACAATGAAAGCAGTGCTAAGAGGGAAAAGCCAGCTCTGAGGGCCTCCAAAAAGAAACTGGAGAGCACACACTAGCAGCTTGACAGCACACCTCAAAGCTCTAAACAAAAAGAAGCGAATACACACAAGATTAGCAGACAGGAAATAATCAAACTCAGGGCTGAAATCAACCAAGCAGAAACAAAAAGAACTATACAAAGAATCAATAAAACCAGAAGCTGGTTCTTTGAGAAAATCAACAAGATAAATAAACCCTTAGGTAGACTAAGAGAGCACAGAGACAGTGTCCAAATTAACAATATCAGAAATGAAAAGGGAAACTGAGTACATTAAAAAAAATCATCAGATCCTACTACAAAAGCCTATACTTAACAAAACTGTAAAATCTGGTGGAAATAGGCAATTTTCTAGACAGGTCTCAGTCTCAAAGTTAAATCAGGATCAGATAAACCATTTAAACAATACCATAACCCCTAAAGAAATAGAAACAGTCATTAAAAGTATCCCAACAACAACAACAACAAAAAAAGCCCAGGAACAGATCTGTTTAGTGCAGAATTCTATCAGACCTTCATAGAAGACTTCATACCAATACTATCCAAACTATTCCACAAAACAGAAACAGAAGGTACACTACCCAATTACTTTTATGAAGCCACAAGTGAAAGATCTGTATGACAAGAACTTCAAGTCCCTGAAGAAAGAAATTGATGATCTCATAAGATGGAAAGATTTCCCATGCTCATGAATTGGAAGGATTAATATAGTAAAAATAGCCATCTTGCTGAAAGTAATCTACACATTCAATGCAAGTCCCATCAAAATTTCAAGTCAATTCTTTACAGAATTAGAAAGAGCAATCTGTAAATTCATTTGAAATAACAAAAATCCCAGGACAGTGAAAACTATTCTCAGCAATAAAAGAACTTCTGGGGGAGTCACCATTCCTAACTTCCAGCTGTATTACAGAGCAATAGTGATAAAAACTGTATGGTATTGGTACACAGATAGGCAGGTAGATCAATGGAATAGAATTGAAGATTCGGCAATGAACTCACACACCTATGGTCACTTGATCTTTGACAAAAAAGCTAAAACTATCGGTGGGGAAAAGACAGCATTTTCAACAAATGGTGCTGATTCAACCGGAGGTCAGCATGTAGAAGAATGCAAATCGATCCATTCTTATCGTCTTGTACAAAGTTCAAATCCAAGAGATCAAAGACCTCCACATAAACCCAGACACAATGAAACTAATAGAAAAGAAAATGGGAAAGAGCCTTGAACACATGGGCACAGGGGAAATTTTCCTGAACAGAACACCAATGGCTTATGCTCTAAAACCAAGAATTGACAAATGGGACCTCATAAAACTGCAACACTTCTGTAGGGCAAAGGACAATACCATTAGGATTAAATGACAACCAACAGATTGGGAAAAGATCTTTACTGATCCTACATCTGATAGAGAGCTAATATCCAAAATATACAAAGAACTCAAGAAGTTAGACTCCAAACAGTCAAATAACCCGTTAAAAAATGGACTGCAGAGCTAAACAAAGAATTCTCAGCTGAGGAATATTGGATGGCTGAGAATTACCTAAAGAAATGTTCAACATCCTTAGTTGTTGGGGAAATGCAAATCAAAACAACCCTGAGATTCTACCTCATGCCAGTCAGAGTGACTAAGATCAAAAACTCAGGTGTCGGGGTTGGGGATTTAGATCAGCGGTTAGGTAGCTTAGGGAGCGCAAGGCCCTGGGTTCGGTCCCCAGCTCCGGGGGTGGGGTGGGGTGGGGGAAACTCAGGTGACAACAGATGCTGGCAAGGATGTGAAGAAAGAGGAACACTCCTCCATTGTTGGTGGGATTGCAAGCAGGTACAACTACTATGGAAATTAGTCTAGTGGTTTCTCAGAAAATTGGACATAGTACTACCTGAGGACCCAGCTATACCACTCCTGGGCATATACCCAAAAGATGCACCAACATATAACAAGGACACATGCTCCACTATGTTCATAGCAGCCTTATTTATAATAGCCAGAAGCTGGAAAGAATCCAGAAGTCCTTCAGCAGAGATAAATGGAAATTCAAAATAAATTCAAAAAATGTGATATATTTACACAATTGAGTACTACTCAGCTATTAAAAACAATGACTTCATGAAATTCTTAGACAAATGGATGGAACTACAAAATATCATCTTAAGTGAGGTAACCCAGTCACAAAAGAACACACATGGTATGCACTCACTGATAAGTGGATATTAGTCCAAAAGCTCGGAATACACAAGATACAATTCATAGGCCACATGAAGGTCAAGAAGGACGACCAAAGTACTAATGCTTCAGTCCTTCTTAGAAGTGGGAACAAAAATATTCATAGGAGGAAATATGGAGACAAAGTCTGGAGCAGAGACTGAAAGAAAAGTCATTCAGAGAATACCCCACCTGGGGATTCAGCCCATATACAGACAATATTGTGAATGCCAAGAAGTGCATCTGACAGGAGTCTGATATAGCTGTTTCTGAGAGGCTCTACCAGAGCCTGACAAATACAAAGGTGGATGCTGGCAGCCAACAACTTAACTGAGAATGGGTTCCCTGAGGAGGAGGAGTTAAAGAAAGGACTAAAGGAGCTGAAGGGGTTTGCAACTATGTAAGAAAAAGAACAGTATCAACCAACCAGATCCCCTAGAGCTCCCAAGGACTAAACCACCAACCAAAGAGTACACAAGGATAGACCCATGGCTCCAGTTGCATATGTAGCAGAGGATGGCCTTGTTGGACATCAGTGGGAGAAAAGGCCCTTTTTCTTTTCAAGGCTTGATGCCACAGTGTAGGGCAAATGCCAGTGTAAGGAGACAGGAGGGAGTGGGTGTGTGGGTGGGAGAGCACTCTTATAGAACAAGGGGGAAGAGGGACAGATATAGGGTTTCTGGAGGGGAAACCAGGAAAGGGGATAACATTTAAAGTTTAAAAAATAATCCAAATAAAAGAAAAAATGTAAAAAAAAATCATAGAGATGGGGCAAGTGAACCAGGTAGGGGGAAAAAAAACAGTTTTAGCAACATTTTTCTTTAAACATGTTTTGAAATGTCAGTTAATCTACTCCAGGGTATTATTTTTCATTTTCTGAAAGCTCTATAATTTGGTTATATGTGATGCTAAGTTTGAATTATATTTGTTTAATGTGAAGAAGCCTAAAGTTGTTGGAAATATCACTTCTCCTTTTGAATTACCTTGCTTCTATTTTAATAAATATATTGACAACAGTTCATCTTAGAAAAATAATCCATCATGCAAATTTCCAAAGTTCTTTCCAAAAAAAAAAAAAAACTCTAGGAATTTGTAAAATTACCACAGTCTTACAAAAATCTGAGCATGTATGTATGTTTATATTATGTACTATGCATGTATGGCGTGTGTGTGTCTGTGTATGTAGTAAGAGCAGTCAAGCAGTAAACACCAGAATATTGAGGATGGCTTTTAATAGAAAGTCACAGTATGGAGACTATTTTCAAAGCAGATACCTAGAGAATGTCAAAGTAGAAAATAAAACAGGTTTACAATTTACTAGAAGGATTTAGCAGTATATATAAAGTGGCAGACGGGCGAACCAGTAAACTAAAGAAGTTAATGAAATTGGGAACTCCATAGGACAGAAGTGGGCACAGAGAAGTGAGCAGAACTTCATAGGTCCATTTGTGAACAACAACAACAACAAAAGTTTCTTTAAAAACCAAGACACGGTTTATTTGCAGCCAAGGCTTGGGAATGTCCCACTCTGAAAGTTACTGACTGTACTTTTACAGTTATGGGTGGTCATAAGTAAAGTGTTTACCACAAACACTGTGGGGCATCAGGGCAGCAGAAAGTGGGGAACCCTGCCAGAGATCTCAACACATTCTTGGCTTTTGGGTTGGTGGAAGTTACTGCTTTGCTAATACATCTTGTAAGTTTTACACCTTGAAATAGCTACATAGATGGCTCAGCATAGATAAAAATAACTTCAGCTTTGGGTCTGTAGAATTCCAAGTCCCTATGATCAGTTAAGTGATCTACAAAGTACAACTCCCAAAACAACCTCAAGTGACTGCAATCTGCACTGAAATAGAAGAGTTAGTGGCACTATCACTATTTAGTTAATTCACTAACTAGTGAATTAAAAACAAAGTGATTTTGATTTCGTTAGGACATCACAATATTCTAGAGTTGACAAGTCCCAAAATAAAGTTTGGGAGGTATCCTGGACATCTACCTAAAGTGAGGCAGGCTTTTCACTTTTTGCCCTGTCCCTATTCTTTTATATCTTTGGATTTTTATGTGATCGTAACACACTTACTGACAAGTCAGCAACGTCAACAAAAGCCAACATTTGCAGACAGGGTTTGAGAACAAGGAGCACCTGTGCGTTCCTCAGTCCGTGTGCTTTCCTCAGTCCGTGTATAGCTCGTGAGGATAAACACAAGCTGGGCATGGTTACCAAGATGGACAAAGAACAAAATACAAACTAGCTTTACACAAGAGAATCTTGAGCTAGCAGCTCACAGCTGAAGGGTTCAAATGTGCTTTGTGGGAACCATAAGGCAGTGGGGGGGAGGTCACAGCACTAAGAGGAGCATGCCCATGTTCTCCATATGTGAGCTCTGTATTATTCATATCTAGTCAGCCAGAACTCGCGTGGTCCTGACACCACGTCACAAGGAGGAAAAGGTGTGAGGTCCATGCCCAAGGTACTGCAATAAATTATTAATGAAAGAATTTTATTACATTATGGAAACTATTAAGAGATAATTCAAGAATGGATATTGAAGTTAGCCCTTGATAAAACTCATGTGCCTAGAAATGTTCTGAATTCCACATTAACAAAAGATATCTACATTCTAATGGTGAAAACAAGAGACTAAGAACACATAAAAATCACTTTTATGCAAGCTGTTCACACATAAAAATTAAGCTTGAATTCATGGAATTTTGCTTACCAATCAAATTTAGCCCTTCACTGAAATGGAAAATAAATATGCATTTGTAGCCATTAAAACACCACAGCAAACTGACTCAGAAGCAGACGTTTATTTACTTAAAACATTTCACAATTATATTGACAATTATTTATTTAAAATAATATTCTAAATACTTACAAAAATAAATCAAGTATTGCTTCTAGTTTTCAAGTGTGACAGCATTTGCCATAGAAAATAGAAGGGACCTTTTGAATAAACTAAACGCTACACTGAAACTTCCTCAAGTTTAATAACTACACACTATTTCCTCTGATGACTTGTGCTTTATAAATGTCCAAACTATTTCTGTGCAACAAACAGGATCACAGTAAGACTGAATGTATAACAAGCCATATACATTCATTTTTACACAAAATGTCAGTACTCTGGCCCAAACCACCATCATCCCCAAAATGCCAGATACACCATTATACAGAAGTACATGTGGTTGTGAAGTTTTTAACATCCAGTCATCAAAGACCAGATATTTATTATTAAAGTATACTCAGCTAAAGGTTGCTAGGCAAGACATTTTTTACTTACATTAAATCATTAGTCAAATCATTAAAAAAATAGAATAAACTTCAAATATGTCTCAATACATTAAGTTAATCCCAAGATAAACATCAGTGTCATAATTATATCCAAAAAGAGAAAGGAGTATCACTCCAAGGACAACCACTTGAAATTCAAGGTTGTTTCTAACTTTATAGTCACTGGGACAAACCCCTGCTTATGCATTCAATCTTCCCTTCAATCCTCTTGGAAAAGCATGGTTCCAGATCTGACTTCTACCTGGTAGGGCACCAGTCTCACTGCATAAACTATACAAGGAAAGAATCTCACCCTGATCACAGCCTGGATTTCTGTGATTAATCTAGATGATATAGAACTTTACACTAGTTTTGTATAAACATGTATCAAACATTCAAAATTCTACTTAAAACTAGAAAAATCAGAAAATTTGCTTTTTTTTAATTAAGAAAAAAGAAATCATCCTTATGTCCTTATTTGTGCTATATTACTTACTTAGAAATTTATGAGCAATTGTACTAGAAACAAATTTATTGAAGTTGATGTTTTACAGTCAGCTCCATTAAAAGGGTACTTATAAAATCTCAATTATAAGCAAATACAAACACTACCATCAATGTCTTCATTGACAAAAATATACCCAAATGTCATAATTTTTAGAAAAATGTTAAATAGCATGCTAATAATTTCAAAGTCTTATTTCACTAAAAGACATAGGCAAGCAGACACTGTAAGAACATACAAAATACAAACCAACAGTGTAAAATACAGACAAGAATCATCAAAATCTAAGAGGTAGTCAACAGAAGGAACCCTGATAAAACAAAATATCCTGGCAGATGCCACTAATCTCAAAGACCCCAAATCACTGTGAAATTCTTATATTTTAAGAGGTTAAAAGTTACTGTGCAAGGATTTATAGGCAGTTATCTAAATGAGTTAATACTGCAAATAGAACAATACTCATATCTGCAAAGGACTAAGAATTAGATGTAGACCACAGCCCCACAGCCTGCCAGCTCAATCTGCCTTACTCAGCTACCACCACCCCATTTTGCTTACATATGACAACTCCCTTCTTTTATGCTACGAGGACAGAGGTGAGGAGCTGATTCACAAGGATCAAGCAGCTCACAAGTTTGCTCCTTCACATTATGATTGGGAATGTTTGGGGTAGACACAACGTTGTCTCACTTGTGTTTGCTACGCTCTTGTCACCATCTGATTCCTCTGTACATGGGAAATGGATGTACACTTCCTACATTTGTAGTCTAAGGAAGTCATCAAAAACCAAGACTTACTGTGACTCACTGCACAAGAACTCTCAACAATGAGAGAAAAATGTGGCTAGTAAGTGTTGGAAGTGTGACCAACACAAGAATGAACCATTTGTGGCTACATTAAGCAATACTGATTTAACAACTAATATTCCAAAGCTGTGACTTTAAAAAGTGACCCCAAATTGGAAAGTAACACCTCTGGAACAGGCATCCTTGGGCAGACATGAACTGAATGCCACAAATACAGCTCCAGACACTCCTTAGAGGAAAGCAGAAACCAATCTGGCTATAAGCTGTTTCATCACTGTTTCTTTTCAATAAAGAGGCAAAATTTCTTCTTAGAAAGCAAAGCCCACAACAGTGCATACTTAAAGGCATGTGGACATTTCAAAGTGTAGTTTGCTTTTCATCAGAAATATAAATGTCAGTTTATTTCCCATCTTAACCCTTTGGTCCACACTCATTCACAGCAATCCATGTTCAAAGGGGCATCCAACTCAGAGAAGCTGCGCGTTTGTCACTTTTAAGGACAAAGTCACTACAACAGCAGTTTCCCAGCTCTGTCGTTTCCACAGCACCCGAAGCATCCTCTAGAGGGCAGAATTAACTACAGAGGCAACTACACAACAGTCTAAGGAATTCACCTGCAACAGTTTTTCACCACATGCCTAACTGGAAACTTTTCCATAAGGTTAATCTAGATAGTAAATGACAAACTACTGATTACTTCTTGCAAATTAACTGACTTGCTGTCACAACTAAAAACAAAGTTGGAATCTGCATTTGCTTTCCCACACATGATGATGATGATGCCATTTCAAGACAAGTATTTACTTCATCACACTTCCAACTACTCCAATGTGCTGCCCAGAGACAGAGCTGAGTCTGTACTTTGCTTTCTAAGTAAGCTGGAAATGTTGATTTGATATATTTTGACTTAAATACAGTTGATTCTGAGGTTGGGAAGGTAGCTCAATTAGTAGAGCAATTGATTTTGATCCCTAGAACTATATAAACTTGATACGGTAGTCTACAAGTGTTGTCTATTAATCCCAGTGCACAGGAACGGTAGGAAGGATTGATCAGATGTTCAAGATCATCCTTGAATATATTGTGAATTCTATGCCATTTTGGGGTTATGAGACCCTGTCTCAAAGCGAAACCAAAATAAAACTAGCTGCTACCAAGCATCTTAACCTTTGTTTTCTATCTGGTAGTTCCTTGGGGTACAGACATTCTGAGGCACTTCTGTTGTGTTTGCTTTGCAGACTAGTCAGACGCCGCAGCTGGGACTTTCACAGAGAGGTTTCTTCGGGTGCTGGTGATGTGCCGCTGCTGTGCTAAGAAGGAGCGCGCGGGAGCAGCCGCGACGCTGTCTTTGCAAGCACTAGCACCGCTCACCAGCCGAGATTCCATGCCCAGTTTCTGAAAGGCCAGGCTCTGAATGAAGAAACAGATAAACATGCTAAAATGTAATGTCATCACTACAGCAGTTCTAGCAGGCTAATGGTTGAGAAAAAATTAAGGATTCAAAAGCCAATCTATGTCACACAACACTAGGAAGAGGGCACAAAATTCAGCGTCTCTCTTTTAACCCACTAAATTTTACATCTAGACAGCATGCTAGAACTAAGTTTAATTATAACAAAAAATTTACAAAGCAATTGTGTGTGTGTGTGTGTGTGTGTGTGTGTGTGTGTGTGTGTGTGTGTGTGTGTGTTAGAATCATCACTGTACTGCACAACACATCATACAGAAGAACCTAGATAAACAGATCTGGAAGGTGTAGGTGGGTATAAAACTACCTGGACAAAAATACTCAAGTTTGGTCTACTGGATTTCTGATCAGGGAAGGTATTACTCTGACAGCAGATCTTGTAACACAACTGTATTGTACTAGTATAAAACATATTTCTTTCTATTATTCCAGTCAAGGAAGTGATCAACAGGGCTTAAACCCACTCACCACTGAAACTTAACACACCTTGTTATACCAGGCAGAAACAATGAGTTTTTCCTCATAATCCCTGAATTTTGCCACTTTACATTCACTCTGCAATAGAAAATGATTAAGACAACTAAGATATCAACAGTTTCCCCAAATTACTGAAAAAAAAAAAGTAAATTCCATACTATCTCAACTCCTGGGAGAATAGAAAAACATGCATTTGTAAGGTACATAAATTACTAAAGGAGTGAATTATGCAGAATGCAATCAAAACATCTTTTGCGAAGACAAAGAATGTGAATAATCCTCATTTTACAAATGTTCCTCAGAAATAGCAACTTAAACACATATACAGCACACCCTTCGTGATCACTTCCTGTGCTGCTGATTCTCATGACTTGAGACAAAAGCAACTAGCTGAAATACCAGTATGGCGCCGTACTGAAGGAGTCAAACCAAGGAGAAAGGACACAGCAAACAAACTGCTGGGCTCCTCAGCACCACTGTTTATTATTCTAATAAGTCACTTCTGTAATTCTGATGAGCAGCAGATATAGGGGTACAAATAATAAAAACAGTGAGTGCTTGTATCCTCCTTAAAATCCATGCTCAGGGGACAGAGTATGCAAGGCCCAAACACCTAGAGAATAGCCCTTGCAACCCAACTTCTCCTTTTCTTACACACAAGGGATAATGAACAAAAATTAAGCACCCGTATGCTTTGAGTTAATCAAGGCTTTTCCTTCAGAATCCTCTAGTGAGTGCCACCACTTTGCCATTGCTCTTTTTGGAATATGTGCATTGGCTTCCTCTGTAAAACGAATGGTCAACACACTTGGAAAACTAAGATTTTAAAAATTATCTAGTTAAGTCTCCTTATTTTGGACAAACCCAGCCCAAGAATCAAAAATGAGAGATGAAGCCTGAGATGCGTTACCAATGAGCTGCAAATCCAGCCTCTGATTTACAGATGTTTAATGCTGGACTACAGAAATGCAAGATAGACTTCTGCATCCCCAAGGTACTTTATCACATATCAAAAGATAAAAATACAAAGTATCCTTCTGCCATGCAATGCAAGAGGACTCAAACATGGTGAGAGTTTCTGTTGTGTAAACACAGGCAACATTTTATAGAGGAAGAGAATTGGACATTTGAGTTAGAACTTGAAAAAAAATGACACATTTCTTCAGACATGTACTTTCTCTGTGCATTTCATACACATGGCTTTGTATGGACAGATGCTGATAGCAGGCAAACATCAGCCTGGTATATATATTCTGGATGCAGGAAAGAGAACATATTACAAGTTTTGAGAAGAAATAATTCCATCATAGCTCACAATGACTTGGTAGGACATCATACAAGGTAATTATGCTCTAATTATATGAGAAGAAGCCAATCACAGTTCATGGGGGAGGCCATATAACACAGTTCAGCATGTCCATTTCAAAAACAGCAGCAATTCTTGAAAATAGTAGTCCTGTAAAACATTTTACCATAGAAACTGAAAAAGCAATTAAAGTATCTTACTTGAAACTGTACAATACCACATCCACCTTTATTTATAAAAATGGTAAGTACTACTATAAAAATTGTGTAAGAAAAAAAGGCTAAGAACCCAACCAATTATCAGGATCACACCATGAGGAACAAAGGTTTTGTGGATGGCAATATGACAGAGATTACTTCCCAGGACTCCGTGGAGGGTGAGGACCTGAGTGGATGTGGAGGCGTTACCTCTAGAATTTCAATTCTTCTGTCCTTCTCCGCCAGCTGCTTTCTCAGTAACATTATTTCTGCTGATGCTGGATTTAATTTGGGATCTAAAGTTTTAATGACCTACATAAAGAAAAAAGTCCATTTTGACTTTACAAGTAACAACAACATAAGAACATGCTTTATAAAATTATAACATAGATTAGATATCAATCTAACATAGATTATCAAGTCATTAGAAATTAGTTTACAACCAAACCAAATTCCTCTTGTACATCTTCCATGGCAGCCACTTTTTCTGTTAAACTTTGAGCATTGAGGTTTGATTGTTTAGCTTTTAAGAATTAGATGTCTTAGTTTTATTTTGTCTGAGTGTTACTTTTCAAGGTGGCTGGTCATGACCCCATAACAACTTAAGCCAGATCACTCCATACCTCTGCTCAGAAGCCTTTGGTTTTCCACTTTACTCCAAACAAAAGGTAACCCTGAATACAGGTTACCTCCATGACCTCATCCTGAGCATCTGCCTACATGTATATATGTGCACTGCATGTATACTTTGTGCCTACAGAGACCAGACAGAAGATTTGTCATCTGAGTCCCTGGAACTGGAGGTACAGATGATTGTAAGCCACCAGATGGGTGCTGGGAATCACACCCAGGACCCACAGGTTTATCAGTTGGACATTTGAGTTAGAACTTGACAAAACAACGTATTTCTTCAGACATACACTTTTCCTATTTATTTCATACACATGGTATTGTCTGAACAAACACTGACACAAACGTTTAGGTTCATTGTTCTGAAGTAAAAGACTTTCTATTACAGCAGCCACATTCTTTAGTAAGTTCACTCCTTTCAGTCGATGTTCAAGCTGTCCCTAAGGTCATATTTACCAGACACTAAGTTAGAATGTGACTGAGTATGCAGACGTCACATAGAAGAAGCCAGAACCTCACAGGCAAGGCAAGGCAAGGCAAGGTAAGGCAGAGAATAGCAGAGTGACTAGGTTCAGCACTGAACAGCACTGCACTCAGAATCAAGTATAATGAGAACATGGGCACAGGGATGGGCTGAGCAAGTGTGTCACTCACATTCCTGGCTTTCTCTAAGTACATTTTGTATCTCTCCTCCATCGCTTTCATGTCTTCATCTTTCTTCTGAAGAGCCGCTTCAAGTTCACTGATCTTTTGGGCTATTTGTGAAAAGAAAATTAAATCAATTATTACCTATTAAGACACTTGATTTGCACACAAAAATTGTATTTGTCAAATTAATTTTCCAATGGCTACCAAGAAAACCCTTTAATTTCTTCTCTGTCATTTATTCATATCTAAAACCTCTGAACTATAAGTAATATACCCTCAATCATTCTCTATAACCTAGCTATTTTTGTTTTGTTTTTTAAGCAAGCATCACAGAAATGAAGCATACTGTTCATATGAAAGAAAATAAAACACTGCCTGATTTGAAGTTTATTTTAACCCATCCCGAAATTATTTTACTCAGATTCTATAGTATTAACTTGACTAGCATATACAATGTTTGATACTCCTTTATATCAATCAGTTCATGTTAAAATTGATCTTTGCTTTAAAATTAATATGCATATGCAAATGATCTGAGCATTAAAAAGAGCATGGTTCTTATGCAATGTGCACAACTATACACTGTGTAAAGTCAGATCTATTCTTATCTCCTTCACTAGAAGGGGCAGATCCTAAGAAGGCTGATCCAGGTTTTAATGAATACTTACCATTCTGACTTATATCTGGCTGAAGGTCTTCAATGAGCTCCTGTTTCTTCTGTAATTCTTCATGGACTTCTGTTAGTTTTTCCCTGAGTAGTAGAGAGCATGGAGCCTGGTGTCAAACAGACTTGACGATGAAAACTGGTCTTCGCCACATAAATTTTTGTACTTGGGGCAAGGATCTGTCTGGTCTTTAGTTTGCCACAGGTAAAATGGGAACATATTTCCCTAACTACATTGACTGCTGTGAGGATGTTAATGCACCTGATTCATAGAGCATTCTAAAACTGTTGCTTTTCCCTCAGCACCTCCACTTCCTATGCACATGAAAGGACATGCTCTATAGAGTTAGTAGCCATATAAGCAAGGTGGTCTGATAGGTTATATGTGTCAGATGATATTAGCTCTTTAAAAGTACAGGCATTGGACTGGCTGACAGACATGAGCAGTTGAACATGTTTTCTTTTGCTTCTGGTAGCAGTGGTGAGTAGTCTGATAACATCAGGGCCTATGCATTCATTCACCAAGTCAGAAAAGAACATTTTCCAGAAGCTTCTTCAACCCCCTTCCCCTTTGAAATGAACATCAGTTTTACTTACATATGAGCTTCCAACTTCTGCTTTAATTTGCTGGACTATAAAATTAAAACAGTTGCTGTTAAGATGACTCACTTACAAAGGGTAAATTGCCCAAACATCTAAGTCTCTGAACCTCTTTCAAAGGTCTATTATGTAAAAAGTCTTCAGAACATGTACTTGTAACAGCACAGTTTCTAAAACCTAAAATTTTAGGTATAATTTCTATATCAAAAGGGAAAGGAAACGAGAATAGGAAATGAAGTAAAAAAGAGGAACAATTAAAACTTCTACACATTTTTGAACACATTAAAAAATTAAACTTCAACTTGAAAAATAGCAAATCCAAGCTGAATGTGATATATTGAGGAGTATCAAACATTTCAGTATTTAGATAACAACTACTGAAAAGTACAGATTTTAATAGTTACCTTATAAAACTACTATTGTAAATGAAAGCACTTGAATATCAACATTAAAATAAGACAATTGGATTTTTTTGTCAAAAACAATTTAAAATAGCAAGTTTCCTCTCTTAAAAGTGGTACTTTAAATCATAACAGCAGTTCTACTTCTACTAAATACCTACAAAGTTTAAAAGACACAATCTGATAACATTAATAAATCTGGACATTAATAAATCAAAAAGAAAAGATGAAAGAATTACTCTTGAAAACGCTGCAAACCAAAATGCATTCCCCTAAACAGGTGCCACCTTAGCATTCCCTAATGCGGCTTAGCGTTATCCGTATTAAAGAGGGTACAATACCGTATATATGCGCATAGATGCCGCCATGCATGAGATGACTTCTATGTTCCAAGTCCCCAGGGAAGAAAGAGAAAACCATATAAAGTATGCAAAAGACAGGAAGGAAATGCAGCCCTTTCTTTCAGTTTGCCTTTCTATCTCTCCTAACTTTGGAGCTTCCTCCCCCACCAGTACTTTCTAGCAACTGGGATCTGCTAGCTCATCCAGGTCTACCTACCTTTGCTTTATCAACTACATGCATCTCTCTCAATTCTTTTCTTCCCCACATATACATGTAAAGTATGAAAAAACTGCTAAATGTCAAAATTTATATAAATCTACATCTTTTCAAGTTTTCTTATCTTAGCCCACATTGTCTGGAAGGCTTTGGGATGGTATTTGAGAGGGGAAACCAATAGGAGAGTGCTGTCTTCAAACTGTTTTAATGTCCTTCACACTTGTTAGCATTGCTTGAATGACCTGTTAGTTGTAATCACTTGTTTCATTCTCATTTTCCTACTAAGAAGTTTTTTCTCATTTTTGTTTTTCTTCAGGCCAACCTCAGTGAAATCCCAGCAGATCTGTTAGGTCTCAGAGTGCGTCACTCTGTTAAGCCAAGACTTAGACTTTAAGGAAAGATGCTGAGCAGCACAGATAGAAATCATCTTATGATACATATGAATAATCTATTTAATTCAAGTTGGCAAATCAATGCATCTGCTATGCAGATATATACGGTATTTGAAGGTACCCTTAATGAGAAGGGTAGCATTTCAAATGCAGATGGGCAGCAAAAACTCTATTAGAGAATTAACACACAAGTTATGGACTTTGTTACTTACACTTTCACCTTCAGACTTAGAGCCCTGTTCTTGTAACGACTTCTGGAGGTCCTCAATTTGCTGCTGTAGTTCTCCAATGCGCTCTTTGCTCAACCTATTGTGACATGAGTTGGTGTTTATCTATTCATATTTAAAGTCCAAGCAGCTATGGAGTTATAAAAATGCACTTGTGCATTTAATGGAAATGCTAGCAGAAAGAAGTACAAGGTGATTTATCTGTGACACGCACAATAGGTAGAAGAGGATGTAACTTTCTTCTCTTAAAGCATATATATGTGCACATGCTGAATGCAGTCACAGGTTTATCATTCCTGATCAGTTGAGTAAAAGCGGAAACCTAGCATTTACAGTGTTAGCAATACAATAATAGTCAAGTCTCTATTTTGCTCACAGAAAAAAAGTTCAAGTGTCTGAAACTGCAATGGTCTCTTTAGGATCTGGTAAACACTGGATAAGCAAACTATCCAGCTAGTCTCTATAATGAGTAGCTATTGATGAGGTAAGTTAGAGACACTCAGCAGTCAGATCAATAGATGCTTTCGATGTGAAAATCAGAGTGTATAAGCTGTGTAACTAACTTCAGTAAGTTTCTGACCTTCAGTCTCCATGTTCTTATTATTTATGGCAAAAGCATAATCATAGTTACTAATTCAAAGTGAGGATTTAACAGACTTGGTCCCCAAAAGTGCTTGTATGAAACTATTACTTATGAGCGTAGAGAGATAGCTCAGCAGAACGCTTGCTTGCTTGCCATGAAGGAACCCTGGGCTTCAGCTTCTAGAGTTTGAAGCATAGAAGGAAGGGCATTATGAAGGATTCTCACAGGAAACTCTTACAAGCTAGCTGTGAGTACTGTTTGTTTATGATTATTAAAGTCCTAAGCACTTCAGTAGGACTAGGGAAGCACCCTATTTGATGCTATATTATGCAGACTGTTCCTGTGGCTAGTTGAACAGAGTCTGAATTTAAGTGACTTGAATTTAAGAAACTGCATAATGCAGAAATGGAGCGTTGCTTCTGCTAACATATTGCATTGTTTCTAGTCTCATGTAATAGTTTATTACTAGTATTCCATTCCCATGTCCAAGATTGTAGAATGACCAATATTATTAAAATATAAATGAATTTTTTGAGAAAATTCATCTCACCAGTATAAATCTCAGAAAAGCACTTTATTCTATTTAAAAATTTAAGTTTTGATCTGTGTTAGCTTTTGTTTCATATAATATTATTGAAACGACATAAACCTCAGTGCAAGAATTTTAAAAATTTGACTATACAAGCAATGCCTTAGCTATACACCAACTGTGGCAGCTGTCAGACCATTATTTACTCACTTGTTTTCTTTGAGTTGTGAGGACATTTAGTGAAATTCAAGAATAAGTAGTTGGGATAACCAGACTATCACATGAACATATCACTCATTTATTTTATGATTATCACTTGACTAAATTCCTTGACTTCCTTCCTGAATATAGTGGTTGGAGACACCTGCTTGGTTATGTATTGAGACCACAGTACTGTATCCCACTTTAGATAATGGAGTCACATAACATCTAGAGGCAACAGTTACCTTTGCTCAGTTTCCAGCTCGTTCATCTTGCGGTGTTTCTGTTCCAACTGCTCCTGCAGCTGCTCGATGCGCTCATTCTCCGTCCCTTCTTGCTGCAGGCGAAGCATTTTGTTTTCATGCTGGAGTCGAATGAACACCTCTCTAATATTTAAAAGCAATTTTGTTTTTCAGTTTTTAAAAATAAAATCTACTATATTCTTTTCAAATTGTTACTACATCTATTTATTTGTATGTATAAGTACATATATGTGTATGTGCACATATGTTCCAGAGTATCCATGTAAAGCAACTTGTGAAATCAGTTTGCTCCTTCACCATGCGTGTCCAAAGCTAGCACAGGAAGACAGGGCTGGCAGCAAGCACCTTAACCCACTAAGCTATCTCACTGGAACCACCATATGATTTTAGAGAATTTGTATCTACCCAATAACTCTAGCTTTAAAAGATGATCAAAACTTCTGAGAATTTAAACAGAAACATTATATGTCCTGAAAGGTCACACCTCAAAAGAAAATTGTTAAAGGTTAACAGTAAATGACCATGAGTTAGACCATTAAATCACTATGCAAGACAATGATTTCATTTTTAAACTTTAGCAACTTCAGAAAATGTAGTATATATTCTTAAGATATATATAATTAAAACAACTAAATGTAAGAAAAAGTTTGCCTAAAAACTTTAAATATTCTTATGACATTGGTCTCTATTTTTCTTTTAAGAAAATCTGTGTGTTTCATTATCCACGAATCAGTTGAAGGGCATTCTGTTGTTTTCATTTCTTAGCTATTGTGATGTTCAATTCTTTGGACATATGCCAAGGAATGGTTTATTTTTAACTTTTGAAATTATTTGGTTGTAAAGAAAAATAAAATGATAAAATTAGGAGGTAAAGACTTGGAAGAAGGAAACTACTAAGGTAACTCAGATCCAAATACAAATGCTTTATTTCTCTTATCTGTAGCCCCAGCTCTGACTCTCCCAGCTCTACTGGAGTAGCCACAAAAACCTGGAAAGTAAAGGGCCATGGAAGAGACAACCTCCAGAGAGAACAGAATGATATAGGTGCTGTGAAGGAGTAAATGGGGAAAATGGGCAGAGAAATAAGTTGGGAAGAATAGAATAGCACAGTTCTGAGAAAGAAAGAGACAGAGAGACACGGACAGACTGACAGACAGATGGACAGACAGTGAAAGGGGCAGGAGGGATAAATACACTGGATATTTTCAAGTGGGAGAATTATTTCATGTTTATCTAAAACTACATATATAACAATGTGTGGGTGTGTGTACCTTTTTTAAATGAAGTTACACCACTTGTTATGATTATGCTTCCTCCAAGAACCAAAGATAAAACAAAACAAAACAGAACAGAATAAAACAAAACAAAACAAAACAAAAAACCTCAAAACAAAAAACCTCAAAACCTAAAACCAAAACCAAAACCTTGTAGGTATGAACCTTCCTAGCTGTTGGTTGGAGGCATCGAGGAGAGTGCTAACCCATACACTATTGCTGCTGTACTTGGTTGTTCTCAGGAGGCTGAAGGTAGCTCCCTGTTGTACAAAACACCAGGCACTTTGGATTTAAGAGAAATTCAGCAGGATCTGACCCAAAAATCTCTGCGGGGACTAGATTTTACAGTACTCCAAAGTACCAAGGAAAGAAAATAATCAGTAGTCCTACTTAGTGTGATACGTATGAGCCACAATCGCCAGCAAGGCAAGACAGCCCAAAGGTGCAATGCTGGCACGTGTATCTCAGTAACTGGAATTAGAGCCCACAGCAGAGCCTACCACGGCCATGACTAGTAACTGCATTCTTTTTCTTTCTTTCCTTTTAGACAGGGTCTTAATATGTACTGTAGCTCTGACTGCTGTGGAACTCTAGGAGATCTTTCTGCCTCTGCCTCCAAAGCAGGGTGTGGGATAAAAGCATGAGACACCATACTTAGCTTTTAAATGCAGTTTTAATACTTATCCCTAGGCCCACAGGTGTACACTTACATGTACCTCTTGTCCCTCATCCAAGAAACTTCTTTTTGCTACTGCAGAAGACCATTATAAGAAGCCAGAAATTGTCAAAATGTTGAGAACAACTGATTGCGGGGTGCTCAGCCCCAACTCCTACATTTACAACACAATCCTCCATCTAAGTTTCAGGAAACATTGCAGAGAATGTGCTGGGAAAACTGTGTGAGCCAGAGAACCAGGATATGTCTGCTGAGACATAAGTCAGGGAAGTTGCAAACATGAAATCTCAACTTTTAGACTGCCTAAACAAGACCTGCGCAATGACAGCATCAGATGGATGGGGAGATTTCACAAGACAAAGGTGATACTGAGATACTACTGAGAGTCGGTCTTCTCCAGGAATGAACCTCTAATTGGTTATCCAATTCTAAGTGGTCAGAACCCAAAACACACATGTATCAGCAACACTAAATGGACTCAGCAGGTAAGATCTATTGGTTTAAATTCATATGTAGCAATGACAAGTAAATAAAGAAAGGTAATTAATGAGGAGGGGTACACACAGGGGTTAGAGACAGTCAGGAAATGGTATAAATATAGCACACATATATGGTATATTAAATATTTTCAAATTATATTAATGGTTCATATAAAGGTTTTAATGGACTTTACTTATTAAAATGGAAAAATACAAAATTTATCCTAATATTAAAAAGGAAATGTACGCTTTCTCCTTTTTCCAAATTTCATACTCCCAAAGCAACTACTTTCAACAAATCCAAATTTTTGTCTTAAATGTCAACAGCATCAATCTAAAAATTAAGTTCTACAGCTTTGAAAATCTAATTTTAGTATAACGATCGACTCAACAACAAAGCGATTCTCACTTTACACAACTATTCAGAGGCTTATGATGATATTGCTTTTTGTCTTATGTCATATGGCTTAAAATGAGTTACTAAAAGTGTACAGTAAAGCAAATTTTGCCATACGAAAAAATCAGGCTACAAATTTAGACCAAAGAGAACTTCAGTATTATTTCTTCTGAAAAAAAAAAAAAGATACTATATATTCCTTGTATATGAGGTATTAGTAAAAAGCAGCTGGTACTGGTCATCTAAGGATGAGTTGGGGGTGACGGGAACGGGTAACAATTGCTACTGGGTGTATATGTCTTATGGGTGCAATAACCATTCTAAAATCAGATAATAACAGTGATGGTCACAATGTGAAAGTGAGAACTGGGAATACAGTAATAAACAGCAAACTGTATTTTTAAGTGGATGAATTATATTTTAATAAAACTAAACAAGAGATAATCTAATCTGACTTTTAATGATTAAATCCTGACTCCTGGGGAAGTATTTTACAAGTGGATAGGTTAAATACCTAATTCACCATAAACACAACCAGGATGAAAGCTGGACTGAAGGGGATTGCCTATGCTTCCATTTTTTTAATTTTCCCACTACCACTGAAAACTTCTATTTTACTCACATGGATTTGAATGTCATATATTAAGAGTTTTTCAGAATTAAAAAATAAATAAAAATGGTTTCAATACAATACAGACCATGTCTTAAAAATTAAACTGTTACTCTGTCAGTTATAAAATTTTACTTCTGATAGTTTTTTAAATTGCTGAAGTAAAATATTAAAGTTGTTTTCAATTCTATGGTAATAAACTTCTATTAAATAACTAAACTTTTATTAAACCTTAAAGATACAGAAATATAAAAAAGAACAGAAAAAAATGAACTGGCACTTACTTATACAATCAGATATGACTTATCAATTAGTACAAATTTACCTGTACTCCACTGGCATGATCTCAGCAGCAAGATTTTCATAACTTTTTGTAGCAGATGAATCTAAGTGATGAAAATCAATTAGTGTGTTATCAGTATACTTCAGTCATTAGAAAAACAGTTCAATCCAACCAACTCACCAGCTTGATTTAGGTGATCTTGTTGTGCTTTTGAGCACCGCAGCTCCTCATTCGTCTCTTTCAGAGTGTCACGCTGTTCTATCAATCGCTAGAAAAGAATTGTTTTATCAGCAGTTATAACCCCATTAACAACCAGTAGACAGCAACTGTGTGTGTGTGTGTGTGTGTGTGTGTGAGCTTTTTGTGAGTTCATGCAGTTTATTCACATCAGCAGAGACAGTTGAAGCCAGAGAATGAAGGAAGCAGAAGATTAGAATAAATTGCTAGTTAGAGGCTTAAGCAGAGCAATTCAGTGAGAAGCCGAGAGAAACCAGATTCAATCAGTCAGTATGAAGAGGAGTTTGAACCAGAACAGCTGAGTTGAACTAGATTGCCAGAGTTCAGAAGGAACTAGAAAGGGTGAGCTTATTCAGCAGTAAGTCTCTGAGACAATTACATCTGTTGTATCAGTTATTTTTATAGATTTGACTGTAGCTTCTGTATATAGTTTGTGGATTTTTCTTTTCCCACCCTTTATCTCTCCCATCCAATTTCTCCCCCTAACAGTAGACAGGAAAGAAAGAAGGGGAGGGGGAGAGAGATCTAATTCTTTCTTTTTGTTTCATTAATGAGCATGACTACTGACAAACTGCATCCAATCCCCCGAGCAGCCGACAACCACACTCTTGGGGTTCTCGCATTTCATATACCCTCTGAAAAGTTCCCAGGATTCCAAATGTCACACACACAAACTATCTATGGCTGGCAAAACCACGTCACTGCTAGAACACAAAGCAAATCACGGTCAGTTATTGTGGACAGTCCAAAGCAGCCCCATATACCTGGGATTAAAACAAAAACGTATTCTTAATAATATTTCTATGGTTTTTTTAAAAAAAAATTCCAACACTTAACATCCACAATACATTAAAAAGAATCCTTACATAATAAAAGCCAACAATTGAAGTAAAACATGGGAAGGATCTTAAGAGCTCTTTTACAGGAAGTACTATTTAGGCAAATAGCCATAGAGTACACATACTTGCTCAATGTCCTTAGTCATTATGGAAATACAAGTAAAAGTTGACATGCTATTTCACATTCAGTAGGATAGTTAAAATAAACCAAAATGACAGAAAAGTATTGGCTAGGACATAGAAAAATATTAAATATACTTATTACATGTCACCACATCACCTTTCTTAGTATGTTCTAGAGAAATGAAAAAATACCCACATAAAAACATGTGAACAAACTAGCAGCAATATTTATAACAGTCCAAAATGGCATGAGTCCCAGTGTGACTAGACAAATGAAATCTGCTACATCAACACTACAGGCATTATTCAACGATAGATAGTACATCTGTCAGGACCCATCTAGGAGAGCCTAAGTCTAGCGGGTGACTTTCCTGGAGATGGGCCATCCTTTTGCAAGGCTCTGATGGGTAAAACACTGCATTGTAAGGCCTTCAAGAGAGCTCATCCCAGGATTGATTCTTGTTATTGTTATGTCTTTCCTGTAATTATTAAATTAGTCTAATAATTCCTAGGAATTAGGCCACCCTATTGGGCAGATTTTCTGCAGATAAATGAAGACATACTCTCTTGCAGTAATGCTATTTAGACAAATTGATATCATAATTCATAATTATGATTCTACAGAATTCCTAAATTTATAGGAGTAATTTGGAGCCCTTTAAGCTAGTTTGAGTTCTGTAAACTTTCATGTTCCACAGGGTAATTGCACTAGGATAAGCAGGCTTGGGACAAATTTATGATCAGAGACATTTCTAGGCTAGCTATGAGACCATTATCAGATGACTAAAGGTCATTAAACTGAGACGAACAATTTATTGTAAGTACAAGAACAAAGAAATATTGCCTGGATTTATCTATACAAAACTTCAAAACTAATGAGACACAGGAAGATCATTTGCCTCTTAACAAAACTATGCTACTTTATGACAGAAGTTTTAAATGAACAGGCATGTAAACATTCCTGCTGAAACTCCTTAATCAATTTATTGACTTGAATTAATGTCTTGAACTTGCAGTGAACTTTTTTTTTGATACAAAGACACTTGAAAGTCATATAATCTATTCTCCTGAGAAAATACAAGTTCTAAGAACAACAGTAGAGAGAGGCATTTTTCTTACATGAAGACTTGTTTAATTCACCAAGAAATGGTAAAAAGAAAGCTTTTTCTTTCACGATTTGAGATATGAGGTTTTTTCTTTCAGCAATAAAGAAGATGGGTTTTTTTTTCTTACTTTCATCAATAAAAAGGTAGAAGTTTTTCTTTCTCTGAGTAATAAAAGTGGGAACTTATTTTTCATCTAGAATGATTGAGTTTTTTCTGCACTGGCGCTTGTTCAATGAAATTTGCTCATGAAAGCTTTTGCCCTATTTACCAAAAAAAATAATTATATATATGTGCAATATATATGCATATGTAAGCATGGGTGTGTGTATGAAACTTGTGGAGTTGATAAGACACATGCTTGGGCTAGACCAGAAGGGTTATGTATGTGAATGTGTGTTTCTCTGTGCACACTGTATACCAATTTTCTTTCTTTATGCATGTATGCATGGCATTCTTTTCCTGACTCTCAAGGAGTTAACTAACTCAAAACTCCTGATCAGTGAGAGAATTTGTGGAAAAAAATAACAAAAAGCCAGAACAATTGTTGCGTTACTTAATCCACCTCTGCTAAACAACAGGTTTCAATCTCCAGAAGCCAGCAGTTTCTGTCCACAGCATAGCGAAGAATTAAGTAAGATAAATATTATTGATATTAAGCAGCTCTTACTCTCCCAAAGCCAAGTTTTGCTTCCTGTAAACCACTAATGCTATGCCCCACCACTGCCTTCCAGAGAGAACAAATGCCAGGCAGACTCCCCGCATACACCATATAGAGCTTGTGCTAAAGTACAGATGACATTGAACAAGATAATCATAAAACCTACAGTCATGTCACTGCATGCTCTAGACAGGCCAGAAAAATGCAGACAGCAAATATATATAAACAGTTGCTCAGACTGAGAGAAAGCAGACTCGACCATACAGTACTTGATGGTGGTAGTCATGGATCATTTCTGTGGATATATATTAAAGCTGCAGATGATGATTCATTTTAATTTTCAACTCCACTGAACTATGTCTAGAATATCAGCAAAGCACAAATAAGTGGTTGGCAGGGGTGATGATACTTCAGAGATGATTAGAGTATGAGAGCCCTGAACCAATGAATGAGTTAATCCTTGGTAGATTCACAAGACCATGGTACTAGAAAGAATAGAAGCTGGAGCTTTGTTGGAGGAAACAGAGTGCTGGGGCCATGTCATTGAGGACTTAGCACTTGTTCTGGTGCCCTCCTGTGCGCCCCTCTGTCTACCTACCATCCACCACTGGGTGAAAAACTATTCCTCTAAAATGTCACTGCTTTCATGATGTCCAATCCTACCACAGGCCTGCCAAAAGAAGGAGGCATTATGAACTAAAACTATAGTAACTGGTAAGCTCAACTGTATCTTTCCTGTCTACATATATGCCAGACATCCTGTCATAGCAAATAGCTCAATGACACCCTTGAAACAACATATTTTTAAAGAAGTAGAATATATAGTATACTTATATATGCTAATAAACCTGTTTATGGTCCTTGCTTTAAAGTAGCTGGCTGAAAATCACCAGTTAGAAAACATGCACTAAAACACTGCTACTTCATTATTCTTCTTGACAAAAGTTAATGGAATTGAATAAAGGATGTGTGAAAAATGGAGAATTTTCCATTCTAAATGTCACCACCAATTCCTATCATCAATATCTTCTAACTTTCACCACAGAGATCTTATACTCTCGGTTAAGCTTAGTACTAAGAATTTTATTTTGTAGCTATTGTCACTGGGTGTTTTCATGATTTCTTTGCAATAATCTCACCACTGGTGCATAAAACAGCTTGACTTTGTCCTACAACTTTACTGAATTTCAATTTCTCAATTCTAATACTCCTTCAATATTCTATATAAGAATCATTGAATATTGCTAAAATGTCTAACCCACCCAAAATTATTCATATTCAGTACAAACTCCATAGGAGGAATGACAACATTTTCAAAAAAAAAAAAAAAGAATGAATGAATGGGAAAAAGCTGGAATTTCTATGAAACCACAAGAGATCCCAAATAGCCACAGTAATCCTGAACCAAACAAACAATGAAAGCATCATATTACTTGATATTAAATCAAACCTCAGAGCCACAGCAACCAGAACCACAGTACCAGCAAAAAGTAGTCAAACTGACTGGTGGAATAAACCCAGTCCTTTTTAGTCAACAGATCTTCCATCACAACAACAAAAACTTACACATAGAAAAACGAGCCTCTTAATTATTGTTGTCAAAAATATTAAAAAGAAATCAACCATATTTCTATGTACTGATATAGCAACTACAAATGAATTAAAAACTTAGGACAAGGAACTAGAAAATCATTAGGAAGGAAATATGCTTAAGTGTCAGGTTAGTGGTTAAGGACTAGGATTAGGGCAATCCAAAGTTTTTTAAAAAAAGACACACTTCGCATCAAACATTTATGATCACCTCTTTTTCCTTGAGTAAAGTTTCGTGTTTCTCTTCAAGCCTCTTCATTTCGAATGCTAGTGTATCTGCCCTTTTGGATTCAGAGGAAAGCTTAGTGTGAAGGTCCTGAACCTTTGGACGGGAAAGAAAGTGAAGGAAAATAGATCATGATACTCATAAACTTTCAGGGTTGAATAAATAAAAAGCCTGATTGGAAATAAAATGTCTAATATTAGTGTCTAATTCTAAGTATTTAGAAAAACAGAATATCAAAATAAGAATTACATAAAATTCAACACATTTTTAATGTATTTGATATACTTAATTTATTAGTAGCAGTATTAACAATACAATTAACATAATTTAACATAATTAAATATTTAGAAGTAGGCCTTACTTGACTATTTCTCTGGATTGTTTGATAGATGGCACAACAGAGTATTGAAGGTAGCACTACAGTCTCTACCATTGTGCAGGCATTGTCCACATAACAAAACACTGACAAACAATAAAAGGTCAGCAGGAAAACCTGACGAGCTCAGAAGGCAGTAAAAAGGTGAAGGACACAGGAAGTCAGATTCGTTGACCATCCCTTAAACTACAATTGTAGAAAGAAGAAATTCACTGGAAGCACACAAAGCTACACCTGATGCTTCTTCTGAATCACTCTGAGAAAAGCAGATGAAATCACCATACCGAACTTGTACTGCATCAGCTGAGAGGCGCAGTCGTCTCACCTGGCGCTTATAGGTCTCTAGCTGTGCACGAGCTGCATTGGCCTTCTTCAGCTCTTCTTCCAAGCTCACAGTGTTGTGCATATACATCATATTTGTCTCCTGTAAGGATTTCACCTGCTTGCGGAGGTCATTTAGGTCCTGGAGCTTCTGACGATACACCTCCACTGTTGACTCCAGCTTATTTGCTTTGTCTGAGGTAGCCCTACAACGATAAAACATGTATGCACACGTTTTTTTCCAGCTCTAAAACAATTCTAAACAATAACAAAGACATAGGTTTAAAACCATTTCAAGTTCATTTTTTTGCCATAAAGTCACCAAATATTAAAACACTTCAAATTTGGTAGATTGATAAGAGTTTTAGCACAATGTATCAAACTTCTGTACACATCATTAAATAATCCTCAGCTATCTGCAGTTCCCAGGAAAACTGGGTATATAGTTTATTAAAATGTACATGTTCTATATGCTTACAAAGTTGACTCAATTGACAAATTTGTCTGGTGAAGCATATTTCTTTAGAACTACATTTACTGGGCTAAAGCAAAAATGAACTGAAAAAAATCAAATCGCTAAATAATAGCTATAATGATTTCTTTTCATATGTGTATTTGGAACATTAAAAAGTCACATAAAAATAATAACAGAGGCCTAGCAAAATGGTCCAGTGGCTGAAGGTGCTCCCCTCCAGCCTGAGTTTAGACACTAGAACCCACTTGTGGGGAGGAGAGCCAATTCCTACAAGGTGTCCTCCCAAATATATCATAGATATCTGCTGAGCATACATTTTATATCTCACTTACAACCCATCCTGAAAAAGAACATTAGAATTATTACCTTACGCTTAATTTCCCATAATGTGATAATGTATCATTTACAAAATTCTAAGAAAATATTATCATTTTGGGTTTGTAGATTCTCATCTGAAACTGTCCCACCAAGAACTAAACATTATACCTTTAAACTGCAGTTCTAATTAATAAGCACGGAAGATGACCAGAAGTCTAGATAAAGTGATCATTGCTCAATACACAGGGATGATACTGAGAGGCCTGGTAAGGCTGCAAATCACTCATTCTTTAAACAATAACTTTTTTTTATTAACTTGAGTATTTCTTATTTACATTTCGAATGTTATTCCCTTTCCCGGTTTCTGGGCCAACATCCCCCTAACCCCTCCCCCTCCCCTTCTTTATGGGTGTTCCCCTCCCCATCCTCCCCATAACAATCACATTCACTGGGGTTTAAACAATAACTTAAGCGGCACAACAATCCATACAAGTCATACCTAAGAACATCTATCTCGTCTTTTAGGGCTCTGGTCTCCTCAGCAAGGCTCGTCAGCTCATCGTTCCTGTGCTGAAATTCAATCAGCTGCTTTTCCAGTTCCTCACAGTGAACACGGTAATCATCTTTTGCAGCTTCAAGTCTTAAAAGAAGAAAGCAATTTTTAATATAGTTTCCACCTTTTGTCTTCACACTGAAATGAAGTTGGTTTTATATAAATTCCACCTTCAGAAGAGGAAAAAATAAGGAAAAAGGTAATTCATGGCAGTTAATATTGAAATGATTGAAGGTACATGGTGCTCTGGGTTTATACTTTACCTCTATCAATTTTAACAGAAATTTTAATTGGCAAAAAAAAAGAAAAATGCATAGATAGTAATTATTGTATAATATGTATAGAGGTAAATATTAAATCTAAGCAGAAGATAAATTAAGGACAATTAGTCTAAGGCATATTGCTGTGTCAGAAAGAAAGCACTAAAAAGGTGACATTTAAAAGATATAAAGGTCCACTTGGCCTAATCTAGGATAGCAGGGCATCAAAATAAAATGAGAGCAATAGACCAGACTGAGCATCCACTGAGCACAAGCCACTTAGCAAACATCCGAGACTCAATTTTGATAGGGAAAAATTATAAAGAAATTGAGACAACTAAGTGAATTTGAAAATTAGGTAAGAACACCTCGTCAATGAAAGGCCTTCAAATTACTATCATTATGCTGTGGTTTCCTGTTTTTTAGGAAATGTGCCAAAGCTTCAATGGGCTAAAGAATGCATCTTGTTAAATATTTGAATACCTACTGGCACAGGGCTTGGTAGTCAATCCATCAAAAACCACCAAAGTCTACTAAAGGTAGAGCTTTGGATGTTCATTTCAAAGAGTAAAATGTTAAGAGTGAAAAGCATCTTTTTATCTTAAGATGTGCATTCTTTCATTTGGAATTTCCTTCTATTAAGGCACTCTCTCTAAGACCTCGGGACCCCTCCCCTGAACTCTTACTGCCTCTGGTCAACATCTGGCTTATACCTCTGAATACCTTTATTTTAATATACATATCCTACCTGCTTAACCTGACTGAACCCTGTGAGGAAGGCACCACTGAGAACATTCGGTATTTTTGTTAGATGTATTTTAATCAATGCCCTAAGCATGTATAATTCTCAATCATCAGTGTTTATGATGCTTTAGATATTAGTTTAATAAAACTCAAAAAATTCTACTAAAAATACTACCTATAGTTTTCTTCTTGTAATTGTTCTAGTTGCAGCTGTACGTGAAAATACTTCTTTGCAACCATTGTATTTGGGTCATCAAAAGAGCCATCCAACTGGTCAAGCTTTTCATTCATCATCTCATTCTCAGAGACCAGGGAATTCTTCTCATCCTGAAGTGCAGTTACCTGAGAGACAAACATCAATAGCAAAACCACCACTGAAGAGGTAGGAGTTCTGTACTCTAATCCTGACTGAGGAATGAACACGTTGACTAACAGATAAGATTATTTAAAGGATTCTTCCAACACTAAAATTCTGATTACAGAGTTTTAGATCAAACAAGGGAAATCAAATTAATGTTTCTAAATCTAAATTTAAAGTAAAGATACAATTAGAGATCTAAGCTAATGTTTAGAATGTGATTATTTTTCTCAACCTAAGCTTTCATTTTAGTTTCATGGTAGGAAATATATATATATATATATATATATATATAGATATAGATATAGATATATGTATTATATATACACTTACACAAATATACTATGGGTGGGCATTGCAGTAAGTACGGGTGTTTAGAGGCCACCTTTGTGGAGTCAGTCCCCTTCTCCTACCTTTCCACAGGCTCTAAGGACTGAATGTAGGCTATCTTTACCGACTGAGTCATCTCTCAGAGCTTCCTTGACTTTATTCCTTCACTGACAGCCTCCCCGTTGTTTTTCCTCAGTGGATTCCTGAACTAATTCTATTGTGGAACTGCCTAATATATGAATCTTACTTTAAAAATGAAAAGGTGCTTCAGTTTGATTTGTAACAAATACAAATGAGGACTATAGATAGGCTAAGAACTTGGCACTAGGAGAACAACATTAAAAGCAACTTTCTGTTCTAAAGTCAGTGTATTCAGCCATATTTGTCACATAGTTCAGTGACTACCTACCTATCACAAATTCTAAGTGATTCTAATACCAAAAAAGGTATGACCCTAAAGGTTGTTTTAAGTATTTATGTAATGGGTGCAAGAGTTATTCTGATGTAAACACCATGGGGTCAATGAATACAGGTCAAGAATACCTAATCTGAGCATTTAAGATTTTGGGATATCTGCATATACATAGTAAGATACTCAACATAATAATAATACACCATGCTTTGGTTGAATAGCCAGCATGAATTGGTTGAATTAGCACCATGAGAAGCCACAGTCACACTTAAATAGCAACAGCCACATTGATTTGCCACAACTGCTAATTACAGTGATGCTGTATTCTCATTAGAAAGTTAACATATGTTCTTTTCTGATTATTTTCATTTTATTTTTAAGAAGAAACACCAGAAGCATATGAGACAGCAGGGAGTAAAGGAGGCACACTGCTGGATAGCTTTTCAAATGTTTCCTCCAGAGCCAGAAACAGGTTTCTCTGATATTATTTAATGGACATGAGTTTCTATCATGGTACAAAACATATGCTGCTTTCATTCTTCACCCAGGCCATTCCATGTGCTTTTTTGCAGTGTTGACAACTTCATCTCTATTAGTATCATAATCATTTTGATTCAGAAATATTGCCACCCTTTTACCATCAGTCAATAAATCAATAAATAGAGCCTCACTGTAGACACTGAAAACGTCTAGGAGTATGGGGCAGTACCTCAGTGGCACAGAACCTGAGAGGCAAGAATGCACTTACAGAAACCTGGTTTTTATATTCAGCAGTGCAAAATACACACATGCATATTCATACATATACAGACAGACAGAAAGGCAGACAGATGCATGTACACACACCACTATGCTCACTTTTCCTGGCTTATTGATAATCGTGAAGGTTATTTTTTATAGAGATAAGAGGAAAGATACATTCTCATTTGATAAATGAAAATCTTTAATGTTACTACTTTGTTCATATCAATACTGAATACATTCAAGTTCTATCCGTAGGGCACATGGATATAGTTGCAGGCCAGTTTTACCTTATCTAAACAACTATGTCTTTACTCAGTGGGCCCCAACATTTGATCATACCGCATTTACTTAATGCAGGAATTACATAAGCCATAAACAATGACAACGAAAACAGACAAATATGACACTACACTATACACACACACACACACAGACACACACACACACACACACACACACACAAATGAACCAGAGAGAATATATACTCTATTAGCAGGTCATGCATTACTTCATACAACATTAAATTATTTCATTTAATATCCAAAACCTATTATAGGATAAATAAATTAAAATTCCATTCTTACAGCATACAAAATTGAATCCTCATCATGAAATCTCCAATTTATATAATGGTTTTCTCAATAATCAAGCCAACAATTTTCAAAACAGAGAAAAATATTTGTAAAACTTCTGCTTAAATGTTAAGGAATCATTTTAATATCTCTTCCATGAAATGAAAGCCAACCTTCAGAGCATGCTGGTAGTTTTAATTATTTACAGAGAACGCTTCTCCACTCAGGTTTCTCTGTCCATACCTGCATATCCAGTTCCTGGCACCTCTGCTTCAGCTCTTCCTTTTCTGCTAGGGCCTCCTGAAGCTCTTCTAAAGCCCTTTTTAGCTGAAATCAAAAACATAATTCTCAATAGACCATGTTCAGTAAATTAAAATAATAAATCCTGGGGTTGGGGATTTAGCTCAGTGGTAGAGCGCTTGCCTAGCAAGCACAAGGCCCTGGGTTTGGTCCCCAGCTCCGGAAAAAAAAAAAAAAAAGTAAATAAATAAATCCTTCCGTCAACACATGTATAATGATATTAGAAATCATGTTTAAAATTCACCTTTTAACTAATGAGCCTTCATGTGTTGCCATTTAATAGTTAAAGATAAAGTCTCACAGAATTAAAATTTTATAAAAATTTTTTATATATATTTTTATATATATTTTATAAAATTTTATAAAATTTTATAAAAATTTTTATATATATTTTATATATATATATTTTAAAGGTTATTAGATTGTATTTTTAATGTCATTACAGAAAATATGTTTAGAAAACAGTGTGCTTTCTTTAGATGCCTCGGGGTCTCAGGATCAGATGCAGGGAGAAACAGGAAAGAGGTCCAGAAGGCCAGGACAATAAATGGTAACCAGTGCCTGGGGGTGGCAGGGCAACTATAGGACATGCCAGAGACCTGGGATGGGGAAGGCTCCAATTCTATGGGGGTAGCTTTAGGTGAGAATCCTAGCAATGGGGATATGGGACCTGAAGTGGCCACCTCTTGTAGCCAGGCAAAACTCCCAGTGAAGGAATAAGAACACCAATTCACCCATAAAACTTACAATCCAAAATGTTTTACTCTACAAGAAATGTAGGGACCAAGAGGTAATAGAGACTGAGGGAATGCCCAACCAATATATAAATGGTCCAACTTGAGACCCATCTCATGGGCAAGCACCAATTCCTGACGCTATTAATGAATGCTTTTGTTATGCTTACAGACAGGAGCCTAGCATAACTGCCCTCTAAGAGGCTCCACCCAGCAGCTAACTAAAGCAGATACAGAGACCTACAGCCAAACACTGGATGGAACTCAGAGTATTATGGAAGATTTTGAGGAAAGAACTGAGGGCCCCGGCAAGAAGAGTAACTTCCACAGGAAGACCAACCAAGTCAACTAACCTGTACCCTTGGGGGTTCTCAGAGACTGAACCACCAACCCAAGAGCATACACAGGCTGAACCTAAAACCCCATACATAGGAAGTAGATAGATGTGCAGCTCAATCTTCCTGTGGGTTGTCCCTAAACCTGTTGCCTGTCCGTGGATCCCATTCTCCTAAGTGGGCTGCCTTGTCTGGTCTCAGTGGGAGGGGATGTGCCTAGTCCTATAGAGATTTGATGTACCAGAGTGGGGAATAATCTGGGGGTGCCTCCACCCTCTCAGAGGAGATAGGGAGGAGCTTAAGCGAGGGACTATGTAAGGGGGACTATGAGAAGAGGAATTCAGCAATCAGGTTGTAAAGTAAATAAATAAGTAGGAGGACAAGATACCTAATATTACTCATCGAGGAGGGGAAGCTGGATGTCTATAAAAGAAATACATAAAAATGCATTTGGCTTCTCCTTTTGTTCTTTCTCTGGACCACCTAGATTATGTTATATATAGGGAGAAGAGTTATTCTCCCTAGTAAAAAGTATTGTCATAGGATCCTGAGTCTTTTGAGTTCTTTCTTCAATCTCAGACAAAAGGATAGAAATTGTGTGTGTGTGTGTGTGTGTGTGTGTGAATATTAAGACCATAATAAAACTTTAGCAAATTTTTAAAAATTATCTACTGCCTAATGGTATAACCACATAGACTGGGCCACATCAAGGGTCAGGTAGAATATTTAGTGCCACTGTGTCTTCAGTATGACAACAGAAAACAATAAAAGCTATCACTACTTACATTCATTAGGAAATACATATTAATATACAAGTGTGATCTTATAGTAAATCAGACTCAGTTCCACAGAAGGGAACACCATACACACTTAAGTCTTATAAAATAACTGGTAGAGGAATCGTGTCAGCATTGTCAACTGTCTCCACATGCAATGAAGCCTTACCTGCTGCTCTAATTCTCCTACAGCGTCACTTGCAGGAGAGCTCACTATTTCTTTACTCATCAACTAGAACAATGAAAATAGCAAAATTAAATATAATAGAGCAATACTTAGAAGACCTATTTACATGAAAGTAAATTGATTTATATTTCGTTTTCTCTTGCCTTAATTTAATGATCCTTAGAATATTAATCAAGTAAAAATTTATTAGAGGTAGAACCAAATAAGAATCTTCAAGCACATTAGTGATAAGATTAATTATGAAAGCTTTTGGGGACATATTACTATTAATATAAATCAATTTTAAATGGAGGATTGTTTCATCTCTTTTATCTTTTTCTTTACCTAGTCAGGATTCTCCTGAGGTAGACTAAGCTAGTTTCAAGCTTGACATCTTCCTGTAATGTTAGGACTATAGGGTATACCGTCAAGTTCCTCATAAATATGATTCAAATTCAAATATCACATACTAACACTTTCCACCCAAGATTTCTAATTGGTATTAAGAGCCAATACTACATCCCAATTATCTGGTATCCCTTCTCTTATGGCTGATATAACCATAGTCTTAAATTGAGGTTATCTGGCTCCAAAAATCTAAGTTTTCACACGTGTAAAGTTCTGGATGTACCTGATGCAGGTATACGAGCATGTCAGGAGCACTATTCTAGCTGGCAGAAAGAAGAGAAGAAGGGGAAAGCTCCCCACGCAACAGCGTTGACGACTCTGTTCTTATTAGGGAAGGTACTGAAAAGTACTTGATATGCCTAGGGATTTAGTTCCATGGTAGAACATGCAATCACTAGACCATGAGTTCAGTGCTGAGCTCCAAAATAAAATAAAAGTACTTTTATTTAATATTAAATATCAATTAGCCTTTAAAATTAAGGCTTCTAAACTGGACTTGAAGGGCTTTAACTTATTTTTAATTGTTAAAAAATTTACAAGAAGTTTTACATAATTTGGTTCAGGGTCTTCATCCTCACATGAACATGGGATTACTTACCTCCTGAATTGCAGTCATGACCACATGTTGAACAGATTCTTCCAGGGTCATTATATTTTTAATATGTTCTATAATTTAAAAATATTAAATTTGTAATAAAATCTGTTCTGTACAATTGCTTAATTATTCAATATTCAAAGTGTGAAAATTAAATACCTATAAATGATTTTTCGTGCAAATATACTAATTCACTAATTGCATATTAACAGCAAGATGAAAATATTTTTACCTTAGTATTTAGATTTTTTTGGTCAAAAAAGAAACTTTTTTTTGGTAAAAGAAAATAATATTGCAAGTAATATTAAAACTATTAATAGTAATTATCCAAGTTTTAGATTTAGAAACTTTGGTTGTACTATTTGTACTCCAGGAAGGCTTTCAACGGTACATATGAAGCCTTCTGCAACATCTGGCTGGCATCCACTAATTCTCACAAGATTTTAAAGCTTTCCACAAACATATGCAGTACATAAGGGTGATTCACTCGGGACATGAGGACTGCAATCAAAGAATATCTCATATCTGCATACATAAGTCCATTTCATCTGTATGATCTTCCCTGACCACTGCCCTGAACCCTCAAATTTACCCAATACTTTGGGTTTTACTGATTGTTTTAGAGACTCCTGTTAAGTCCTTTAAATCTTCCTTTCTTTTGATGCTAAGAGTCTAAAAGATTATGGTATGCTTATGATCATGAAATGCTACAAAGGAGAAAGAAAATTAGCTGAAAAATGTACCAAAGACACAATGGTTTCCTTTAATGACTTGGCTGATGAAATGATTCAAGTCTGATGAAATCTACACAAAAAGTAATCATCCCCTTTGAGAAGGACATTATTAATAATTAACCAATTTTCAGAAAAGTACAGAAGTTGTTTATAACCATAAATTTAGAAGGCTCATTTCTTGAGAATTTTTGGTTATCTTTTTCCAATTTTGAGTCCTTTTGCAGCTCTGAGGATGGAATTCAGGGCTCCAAATATGATAAATAAAAGTTCTGCTAATAAACCACATACTCATCCACTAAGATTTTGTTTAGCTCTTCAAACCTAATTTTTAACCCAAATACATTTTGAAAGTTAAGCTATTTCTTTGTATGTACCCCTTATTAAATTAATCACTTACATCTCCAGAAACTAAACTTCCTTTCAAAAAATGAGGATGAGAATATTTAATAATGCTTATGCTAAATAATGAATGAGATAGTGTAGTAAAGTTTTGAGGGTGCAACAAATGATCACCAAGGAAAATTGTAGCTTAAACCTTCAATTATGGCTTATATAAACCATATAATCACAAGAAAATGAAAGAATGCAATACAACAAACTAAATAATGCCAAAATGAAAAAGAATTAAAGTGGAATGTTACATCTGTGAAAATGAATTATGTCTTTAACATTTGGAAACATTAATCATGCAAAAGAATATGTTAAAATAACCAGAAACCAGAATAGAAGAAAAGTATTAGTCAAGAATCAAAGACCCACAACTGTAACAAAAAGGACTAGTTTAAACCTTAATTATTCCTGGTGGATCTGTGATAGCTAGGGACATTTTAACCTGCATGAGTGAAAATTCTTAAGTTTCATAAAATAACACCAACAGATCTTAATGTCCTTTGGAAGCAATACAGAAAGACTGATTACTTGTCCTGGGAAAATGTAGCTACTAAATAGCAGATGCTGGGATAAGAAAGGTTTATGGTGTGTGTGTGTGTGTGTTTGTGTGTGTGTGTGTGTGTGTGTGTGTGTGTGTGTGTGTGTGTGCGCGCGCTTGTGTATGTGCTCTCACCTATTTCATAAAACTACAGATGATTTCATATTAACTTTTCTTGAGCTTGTTCTTATTGAATTTACCTGTCTTGCATCCTTTCTTGAACATGTAGTTTTTATGAAGAACAAACACCAAGGCCCAGGTTTGTATAAAGCACACAGAAGCAGGGTCAAAGCTCCTCCCACCCAAGCTGATCCAAGCTCCCCTTGGGAAGGAGACTGAAGTCTACCCAGTTTATTTTTAAGACCTTTTGTGCTCAGAAGTACATAGATTACTATGCTTACACATACTAGTGTAATGTACTGATTCCATCAATATCACTGTCCATTTCTCAAAAGAAAACAGTAGACAGTTGTGTTTCTAAACAGAGCAGCATACAATATGAAGAAATTTTCTATTATAATTTAGTAACTGAATATTTTATTATGAAAAATATTTACCCAAGAGTCTATCTTATTGACTACATAATATATCCCAAACACCAGTTATTAACTAATTTCAACTAAATATGCTTAATATAGCCACTGACCACCAAAATATAGGACAGCTAAGAGAGCTGCAGCACTCACTGCTACAACTTAGACCTAGTTTATGCAGCGGGATGATTTCAGCTACATCGTAGCAGGAAGACAGCATTCCCCTGTAAATGCCGCACGAGAACCAGCAATGTAGATTATTTCTACAAAGTACCACCTCAAGTGACTAGAGCTCGCTTATTACCTTGTTTCTTCTCACAGTTGACTGCGCATCCTAGAATTAGCTGAAGCAATCTCCCAAGCTCCACAGGATCTGAGCTCTCAGTTATTTGATTTAAATCAGGAATAAGTTCTTCAGAAATCTGCTGCCCCAAAAACTGAAGAATTAAAAAAAATTAGAGTACTCAGTTATGTAGGCTAGAAAGAACATATACTATTATTTAAATAAAAATTAATTCAAAATAACTTCATAAAATAAAGAAATCATGAGTTACTAATACTGACTAAAACCAAGTCAACAGTTGAACAAAGTTTGAGATAGTATGTATCATTTAGATTCACAATATATACTGCCCTTTCACAAAAGAATAACAAATGCAATGGCTTTGACTTTTTGTGGCCTTTTCTCTATTTTCTTGAAACTGATTAAGTTTCTAGGGATACTGGGTGTGTAAAGCACTGAAAATTCTTATAGTATTAAAACTTCCAAGAAACTTTCAAGTTTATTTCTGAAATTTTATATGTAAAAAAAGAAAAAATCCTTACTAACAAAATTAGTTCAAAGGCCACCAATTATTATGCAATAAATTCTATTTATAAAAGTAATCAATTTAGAGTTGGAAAATGAAAGCTATCTTCTTTTCCTTTGGTAACCCAATGTATTTCATCCTCAAACCTCTTCATTTTCACAAGTTTTTTGTGTTCTATAAGTGGCAACATCATTATTATAATTACAAATTGATGATTAAAAACAAGCAGTCAAACTACTGGCATTTTTGTTTAAAATCAGGTGTTCGCTGTACCTCATGATAGTAACTTGTAATTCCATGGAGGACCTTCTTTAGGTTACTAGCCTAAAGTAGAACAAAAAGAGGAAATAAGTACATTTGTTTCAAGTTAATACTGCAAGACATACATAAAGGTGAGAAATAATCACCTTTCCAAGAAAAATAGCCAAACATTATTGAATTCCTCACCAAGAGGAGAGAAAAATGTGTAGTAAACCTAACAACAGAAATTCAAATGACAATGATCAGAACTGACAAGAAATATCAGACTCATTGGTAGAGACTTAAGCACTCCCCCATGTAGCTCAGTGCCACTATTCTTCTATCATGTGGCCCTCCCAACCCCCATCCACTTCTGCATACCTTTATTCTCCAGTTGTCTCCAACATCATCTTTAATTCGGCTTAACCAAGATTCGCTGAACCAAGCTACGTCACTAAAACAAAAATATGAAGGTTAAACTTTAACATGTTTTTATAACATTTTAATTTTAAATTTATTTACAGTTTAAAAGCTATCCTTGGTGAGATTAGCAATGATTTAAATGCATTATTAATTTTTTTTGTAACCCTGGAATATTTAGTTTGGAATTTCCCTTCAAATTAAGCTATTTAGTTATTAAGTTTTACAATTTAACAAGCATTTACCAAGTGCTTAACACTAGACATTCTGCTAGCAGAGGATCTAAAGTACCAATCCCAAAGAAGTACAAAGAAACCCAGGACTTTCAGGTGTCTAGTGTGCATGGAGCGCTAATTCTGTGGGAGGTATTACTTCATTTAAATAGCACGGTAACTTGGCAAAGGATATGTTATCTGCTCCATCTCCCTATTAAGAGAGCAAAGGAGAAGAGCACTGTAACTTGCCTCAAATGCACTGGTACACAGCAAAATGTCAAACACTAAAAAAATTAAAAGACAAAAACCTTAGAAATTAGAAATCATTTCATTAGAAATAAGGTTTTATGTTTAAACTGAAGTTCAAGACAGATAACTGTCATCCAAAAGTGTTATGAATTTAATAAAGTTTTAAACCTGCAACATCTATAACACACATTAAGAGACTATGTTCTAGAACACTTGGCAGTCTGTCTAGGGACTGAGCAAGACCAACATGGAGTTTACTTACTGCTCTTAGAGAAAGAGCCATTAAAGGAAGTAAAGAGCACAAATAACTGAAGGAGAGGCTAGTGAAGAAAAATTCAATCCAATTATTTTCTAATCAAACTAAGTAAAAATCATTATTGTTTCATTCCATCCACGATATGTCGTCAAGATTTTAAGCAGCTAACTTGAAGGAATAATTTTATTTCTACTTACTAAAAACAATTACATTGCCTCTGATTAATGCTACAAACTATTCTGGAATAAAGTCTGTCAGAAGAATTCAAGGTACTGAATTTCTAGTGTCACAACTGAATCAAAGCACTAGTGTTGGAGTCAGACTAAAGTAATACCAATCCCAGCTTCACTGCTTGGCTTCCAAAAGAACTGTAAGCTCTTTAGAACCTCAGTTCTATGGATACACTAGACATAAAAACAATGCCCAGTTTATAAAGAAGAAGGAGTGTGAAGACGGCTCAGTGCATAAGTGTGTGTGTGTGAGTTCAGACCTGCAGCTCCCATTTAAAAGGTGAGTACGTCTTCATTCCCAGTACTGGGGCAAGAAGAGGGTAAAGACATGCAGGTCCTGGGAACTCATTGCCAACCAGCCTAGTCAGAATGGTCAGCTCAACGTCACGGACTGGCCTGTTTCACAAAATAAGGCAGAGACTGACCGAGGAAAATATCCAACACCAATCTCTGGACTCCGTAAGCATACAAATGGACACAAATAACCCATGTAAGGGGACTTCTCACCCTATGACAGTATATTTAGTAAATAGTAAGATACCAGCTATCATGGTTTATCATTTAACTACCCAAATACCATCAAAATGAAAAAGATATGATTACTAAAACCGGAATATTTCAATATTTCACTCCTCTTTGCAAGATATCCAGCCAAAAACAATAAAAATAAACATACATGAACATAAATAGTTGGTCAAGTGACAAAGCTAAGCCTTTCTTCTGGGAAAGTGGAATGCATTATTGGTTGTAGTATACAGAACCACATTTACCAAAAATGAACTCTGTACCTAAAATTTTAACCTTATTAGAAAATAAATGAATTGATTCTTCACAGAATCAATCAAGTAGGAAGAGATCATACTGACTTAGAATGGGTCCATTAAGACTAGTGCCCTTAAATTGGAACAGACATAGGCATAAACACAGGAAAGCCAAACTGAGGCACAGGGTCTAGAAATGCTCAAGACCACCAGAGCCTGGAAAAGGAAAGGAAGATCCTCTCCCTGAAGCTTTGGAATGAGAAAAGCCCATCCGACACCTGGATTTAGTCTTCTAACTACAAGAACTATGTAAGAAAATAAAGTTATGTTGGGTTAACCTACATAGCCTGTGGCACTCTTACAGCAGACCTAGAAAACTAAGTTAGGGGTTTATTTTTCCCCAAGTTTTTCTTTTCATAACTGAACTACCTACATGTATTTTTTAAAAAATCACATATTACAATCTAAGCTAAAGACAAGGAACTACAGAGGCCATTACTAAGTGCATTCCCAAGATCTCATAGCTTAGACAACTGTTTAAGTTCTTACCATGTTGGCTCCCAAACCCCGTGGGAAAGAGAGCGGATCACCAAGAAGTGTGTGCAATCCTGGGGCTGCAAGGCAGGAGGGATGGCCACTTCTGTCCACCTTTGCCCACATCCTTGGCCAAAAAGGAAACTGTATAGTGCCTCTGGGCGCAGGAAGATTGCAGCAGTCAATCTGCAGCAGACCTGCGGTCCAGACTGCGCCCATATCTGAAAGGACCCGGGCAAACAGCTCCCTGCACCCAAATCCCAGGGGAGGGAGAGCGAGACCTTCAAAGGGGAAGACACTCCTGGGAAACCAGAGGAGACTACACTCTGCTCACATTTCTGACTCTAGAGGAAAACACCTAGCGCCATCTGGGTCCCCTGTGCACAGGGACCCAGTAGATGTAGAAGCAGGCCCTTCTAGTTCCCGCCCACAGGGAAAGCTGAAAGCCAGCCCCAAGGAGTGATTTCAGGCCCAAGACAGAGGTAAGACCAACTTTTCTACTCCAAGTGACCTACCTGGTGGACTCAGGAGACACAAAGGAAAAATTCCTCTGGGACCAGACACTTTCGGTTTCCAGCTGGTGAACCTTGCTGTTCCTGGCCCACAGCTCCCTGCTCCCAAACCCCTCAGGAGAGAGAGTAGATCGCCCAGAAGTGTGGGCAATCCTGAGACTGCAGGGCAGGAGAGACTAACACTTCTGCCCACCTTTGCCTACATCCTTGGCCCAAGAGGAAACTATAGTGCTTCTGGGCTCGGGAAGATAGCAGCAGTCAAGCTGCATATGAGCCCTACTGTCCAGACTGTGCCTGAATCTGAAAGGATCCTGTCAAACAGCTCCCTGCACCCAAATCCCAGGGGAGGGAGAGCTAGACCTTCAGAGGGGAAGACACTCCTGGGAAACCAGAGGAGACTACACTCTACCCACATTTCTGACTCTAGAGGAAAATACCTAGCGCCATCTGGGCACCCTTGTGCATAGGGACCTAGGAGAAATAGGGGCAGGCCCTTCTGGTTCCCGCCCACAGGGACAGCTGAAAGCCAGTGGACAGGAAAGACTAAACATCTGAGAGCAGAACACTCTGTTACCATAACTAGCTGAATGAAAACAGGGAAACAGGTCTACAACACTCCTGACACAGGCCTCTGGGAAGGTCAAGCCACTGTCAGAAATAGCAAAACAAGTAAAACCAGAGACAACCTGATGGCAAGAGGCAAGCGCAGGAACCCAAGTAACAGAAACCAAGACTACATGGCATCATCAGAGCCCAATTCTCCCACAAAAGCAAACACTGAATATCCAAACACACCAGAAAAGCAAGATCAGGATTTCAAATCACATTTGATCATGATGATAGAGGACTTTAAGACACAAAGAACTCCCTTAAAGAAATGCAGGAAAACACAAGCAAACATGTAGAAGCCCTTAGAGAGGAAACACAAAAATCCCAGAAAGAATTACAGGAAAACACAATCAAACAAGTGAAGGAATTCAAAATGGAAATAGAAACAATAAAGAAAGCACAATGGGAGAAAACCCCGGATATAGAAAAACAAAGCAAGAGAAAAGGAGTCGTAGATACACGCATCATCAACAGAAAACAAGAGAGAAAAGAGAGAATCTCAGGAGCAGAAGGTTCCATAGAAATCATCGACACAACTGCCAAAGATAATATAAAATGGAAAAAGCTACTGGCCCAAAACATACAGGAAATCCAGAAAAAATGAGAAGATCAAACCTAAGGATAATAGGTATAAAAGAGAGTGAAGACTCCCAGCTCAAAGGACCAGTAAATATCTTCAACAAAATCATAGAAGAAAACCTCCTTAACCTAAAGAAAGAGATGCCCATAAACATACAAAAAGCCTACAGAATTCCAAATAGATAGGAGCAGAAAACAAACTCCTCCCATCACATAATAGTCAAAACACCAAATGCACAAAACAAAGAATATTAAAAGCAGTAAGGGAAAAGGGTAAAGTAACACATAAAGGCAGACCTATTAGAATCACACCAGACTTCTCACCAGAGACTATGAAAGCCAGAAGATCCTGGACAGATGTCACACAGACCCTAAGAGAACACAAATGCCTGCCCAGGTTACTGTATCCAGCAAAACTCTTAATTAAAGTAGATTGAAACCAAGATATTCCATGACAAAACCAAAATTACACATTATCTTTCTACAAATCCAGCCCTACAAAGGATAATAAATGGTAAAGCCCAACACAAGGAGGCAAGCTAGACCCTAGAAAAAGCAAGAAACTAATCGTTTTTCAACAAAACAAAGAGAAGACAAGCACACAAACATAATCTCACCTTCAAATACAAAGATAACAGGAAGCAACAATCACTATTACTTAATATCTCTGAACATCAATGGACTCAATTCCCCAATAAAAAGACACAAATTAACAAACTGTAATGAGGACCCAGCATTTTGCTGCCTACAGGAAACACACCTCAAAAACAAAGACAGAAACTACCTCGGAATAAAAGGCCGGAAAACAACTTTCCAAGCAAATGGTCTGTAGAAGTAAGCTGGAGTAGCCATTCTAATATCGAATAAAATGGATTTTCAAAGTCATCAAATAAGATAAGGAAGGTCACTTCACATTCATCAAAGGAAAAATCCACCAAGATACACTCTCAAACCGAAATATCTATGCCCCAAATACAAGAGCACCTACATACATAAAAGAAACCTTACCAAGCTCAAAGCACACATTGCACCTCACACAATAATAGTAGGAGATTTCAACATCTCACTCTCATCAATGGACAGATCATGGGAACAGAAATTAAGCAGAGACATAGACAGACTACCAGAAGTTATGAACCAAATGGACTTAACAGATATTTATAGAACATTCTATCTTAAAACAAAAGGATATACCTTCTCCTCACCACTTCATGGTACTTTCTCCAAAATTGACCATATAATGGTATACAAAACAGGCCTCAAAAGATACAGAAAGATAGAAATAATCCCATGTGTCCTATCAGACCACCACGGGCTAAAGCTGGACTTCAATACCAATAGGGAAAGAATGCCCACATATACATGGAAGTTCAACAATGCCCTACTCAATGATAACCTGGTCAAGGAAGAAATAAAGAAAGAAATTAAAGACTTCTAGGAAGTTATTGAAAATCTTCATTTTGGTACAACATACCAAAACTTATGGGACACAATGAAAGCTGTGCTAAGAGGAAAACTCATAGCTCTGAGTGCCTGCAGAAAGAAACAGGAGAGAGCATATATCAGTAGCCTGACAGCACACCTAAAATCTCTAGAACAAAAAGAAGCAAATACACCCAGGAGGAGTAGAAGGCAGGAAATAAACTCAGAGCTGAAATCAACCAAGTAGAAACAAAAAAGACTAAACAAAGAATCAACAGAACCAAAAGCTTGTTCTTTGAGAAAAATCAACAAGATAGATATACCCTTAGCCAGACTAACCAGAGGACACAGAGAGTGTGTCCAAATTGACAAAATCAGAAATGAAAAGGGAGACAGAACAACAGAATCAGAGGAAATTTAAAAAATCATCAGATTCTACTACAAAAGCCTATCTTCAGCAAAACTTGAAAATCTGGAGGAAATGGACAATTTCCTTGACAGATGCCAGGTACCGAAGTTAAATCAGGAACACATAAACCAATTAAACAACCCCATAACTCCTAAGGAAATAGAAACAGTCATTAAAGGCCTCCCAACCAAAAAGAGCCCAGGTCCAGACGGGTTTAGTGCAGAATTCTATCAGACCTTCATAGAAGACCTGATACCAATACTATCCAAACTATTCCACAAAATTGAAACAGATGGAGCACTATCAAATTCCTTCTATGAAGCCACAATTACTCTTATACCTAAACCACACAAAGACCCAACAAAGAAAGAGAACTTCAGACCAATTTCCCTTATGAATATCGACACAAAAATACTCAATAAAATTCTTGCAAACCGAATCTAAGAACACATCAAAACAATCATACATAATGATCAAGTGGGCTTTATCCCAGGCATGCAGGCATGGTTTAGTATTCAGAAAACCATCAACGTAATCCACTATATAAACAAACTGAAAAATAAAAACCACATGATCATTTCATTAGATGCTGAGAAAGCATTTGACAAAATTCCACACCCCTGCATGAAAAAAGTCCTGGAAAGAATAGGAATTCAAGGCCCATACCTAAACATAGTAAAAGCTATATTCAGCAAACCAGTAGCTAACATTAAACTAAATGGAGAGAAACTTGAAGCAATCCCACTAAAATCAGGGACTAGAAAAGGTTGCCCACTATCTCCCTACTTATTCAATATAGTTCTCCAAGTCCTAGTCAGAGCAATCAGACAACAAAAGGAGATCAAAGGGATACAGATTGGAAAGGAAGAAGTCAAAATATCACTATTTGCAGATGATATGATAGTATACTTAAGTGATCCCAAAAGTTCCACCAGCGAACTAGTAAACCTGATAAACAATTTCAGCAAAGTGGCTGGGTATAAAATTAACTCAAATCAGTAGCCTTCCTCTACACAAAAGAGAAACAACCTGAAAAAGAAATTAGGCAAATGACACCCTATATAATAGTCCCAAACAATGTAAAATACCTCAGTGTGACCTTAACCAAGCAAGTGAAAGATCAGTATGATAAGAACTTCAAGCCTCTGAAGAAAGAAGCTGAAGATCTTAGAAGATGGAAAGATCTCCCATGCTCATGGATTGGCAGGATTAATACAGTAAAAATGACCATTTTACCAAAATCGATCTACAGATTCAATGCAATCCCCATCAAAATTCCAATCCAATTCTTCAGAGAGTTAGACAGAACAATTTGCAAATTCATCTGGAATAACAAAAAAACAAGGATAGCTAAAACTATCCTCAACAATAAAAGGACTTCTGGGGGAATAACTATCCCTGAACTCAAGCAGTATTACTGAGCAATAGTGATAGAAAACTGTATGGTATTGGTAAAAACAGGCAGATAGACAAGTGGAATAGAATTGAAGACCCAGAAATGAACCCACACACCTATGGGCACTTGATTTTTTACAAAGGAGCCAAAACCATCCAATGGAAAAAAGATAGCATTTTCAGCAAATGGGGCTGGTTGAACTGGAGGTCAGCATGTAGAAGAATGCAGATCGATCCATGCTTATCACCCTGTACAAAGCTTAAATCCAAGTGGATCAAGGACCTCCACATCAAACCAGATACACTCAAACTAATAGAAGAAAAAGTGGGGAAGAATCTCGAACACATGGGCCCTGGAGAAAATTTCCTGAACAAAACACCAATGGCTTATGCACTAAGATCAAGAATCAACAAATGGGATCTCATAAAGCTACAAAGCTCCTGTAAGGCAAAGGACAACTGTCGTTAGGACAAAACAGCAACAGATTGGGAAAAGATCTTTACCAATCCTACAACTAATAGAGGGCTTATATCCAAAATATACAAAGAACTCAAGAAGTTAGACTGTAGAGAGACAAATAACCCTATTAAAAATGGGGTTCAGCAACAATGCCAAGCAACTAGAGCTTCCAGGGACTAAGCCACTACCTAAAGACTATACATGTACTGACCCTGGACTCTGACCTCATAGGTAGCAATGAATATCCTAGTAAGATCACCAGTGGAAGGGGAAGCCCTGGGTCCTGCTAAGACTGAACCCCCAGTGAACGTGATTGTTGGGGGGAGGGCGGCAATGGGGTGAGGATGGGGAGGGGAACACCCATAAAGAAGGGGAGGGGGAGGGGTTAGGGACATCTTGGCCTGGAAACTAGGAAAGGGAATAACATTTAAAATGTAAATAAGAAATACCCAATTTAATAAAGCTGAAAAAAAAAGATCCTACCAATAGATGTGTACGTGCCTCGGATAAGCAAAAGTGATTTTCGAAATGCCGCCTTTTCTTTAAAAAGCAGAATTTATCTTCTCACATTTATTATCAACTTTTATGTGATCTGATATGAATCACCAGTAAAAGTTATTATGCTACCAAATACAGTGCTTTTAAACAAAGAAATAAAATGAAATTACCTTTTTTATTAGGATTATAATACTTTGATCCCCCCAAATGTATTCTTGGAAGTCTTACTGCCCCAAATATAAACTTCTAGAAAAGGGGTTAAAAACAAAATAACAAAATAAAGATTCAAGATGACAAGGTGGCTAAAACACCAAATAGTAAGTACATTAAAACAGGCAAATGGAGTAAGTGAGCGTTGGTGGAAACAGGATTGGACATACTTTGGGTCACTGGTCGCTTGTTTATTATAGCTAACCTATTTTATTTTTCCTGCAAAATAGCAGGTATTAGAAGACATTTACACACACACACACACACACACACACACACACACACACACACAGAGAGAGAGAGAGAGAGAGAGAGAGAGAGAGAGAGAGAGAGAGAGAGAGATGGGGGGAGCAAGAGAGGAGAGAGAGAGACAGAGTAAAAATGTGACCATGGTGGTGGGGAGGAGCTGTTGATGAAGATACCAGATATTGCTTAGACAAAATGCACTTGGTACTAATCCTAATGCTGGCTAATCTAGGGGATCAAACAGTCATACATGACAAACCAAGGTAAGATCCTACACCATAAAGCCATTAAAGCTTATCAATACAAACAGAAATGATGTCTTTGGCAAAGTTTGTGTTTCATGTCTATAACTCTTGTAGTCTAGAAAAGGAAGCAGGAGGACAGCTCTAAGTTTGAGGGCAGCCTGGACTATAGAGTAAATTCCAGATCAGTCTAAATTAGAGTGAAACCATGTTAAAAGAAAGAGATGAGGGGGAGAGGAACAGAACAGAACAGAACAGGCTGGGTTCAGGGGTGCATATGCAGACAGCACTGGTGAGTAAGTGAACAGATATTGACAGATGCTTTACATTCATACACACAAAAAGTATCCCAATGGAAGCAGCAAAATACATATTCATAATCAAGCATGATGGTGTCCTCAAATCAAGAAGTACCGTGTTGAGATTGCATGGTTTTAGTCAGGTAGTTTTAAAATAAGATATAAATAAAACATTAAAAATATTTTAAGAAAGTTGGGAAGAGCTCTGCACCCAAATCCCGTGGGAGGGAGAGCTAAACCTTCAGAGAGGCAGACAAGCCTGGGAAACCAGAAGAGACTGCTCCCTGCACACACATCTCGGACGCCAGAGGAAAAAGCCAAAGACCATCTGGAACCCTGGTACACTGAAGCTCCCGGAAGGGGCGGCACAGGTCTTCCTGGTTGCTGCCGCTGCAGAGAGCCCCTGGGCAGCACCCCACGAGCGAACCGGAGCCTCGGGACCACAGGTAAGACCAAATTTTCTGCTGCAAGAAAGCTGCCTGGTGAGCTTGGGACACGGAAGCAGAATTTCTCTAGGAGGCATGGTCTGTGTTTACCGGAAGTCCCACACCCGCGGATCCCGGCCCGCAGCAGCTCTCTGCTCCCAGACCCGGTGAGAGAGAGACCCAACCGCCTGGTCAGGTGGGCACTCCTGAGGCTGCAGAGCGGAAGAGACCACCAACACTGCTCACCCCTGCCCACATCCCTGGCCCAAGAGGAAACTGTATAAGGCCTCTGGGCTCCCGTGGGGGAGGGCCCAGGAGCGGCAGGACTTCTGCGCCTGAGACACCGCCGGAACCTGAAAGAAACAGACCGGATAAACAGTTCTCTGCACCCAAATCCCGTGGGAGGGAGAGCTAAACCTTCAGAGAGGCAGACAAGCCTGGGAAACCAGAAGAGACTGCTCCCTGCACACACATCTCGGACTCCAGAGGAAAAAGCCAAAGACCATCTGGAACCCTGGTGCACTGAAGCTCCCGGAAGGGGCGGCACAGGTCTTCCTGGTTGCTGCCGCTGCAGAGAGCCCCTGGGCAGCACCCCACGAGCGAACCTGAGCCTCGGGACCACAGGTAAGACCAAATTTTCTGCTGCAAGAAAGCTGCCTGGTGAACTCAAGACACAGGCCCACAGGAACAGCTGAAGACCTGTAGAGAGGAAAAACTACACGCCCGAAAGCAGAACACACTGTCCCCATAACGGACTGAAAGAGAGGAAAACAGGTCTACAGCACTCCTGACACACAGGCTTATAGGTCAGTCTAGCCACTGTCAGAAATAGCAGAACAAAGTAACACTAGAGATAATCTGATGGCGAGAGGCAAGCGCAGGAACCCAAGCAACAGAAACCAAGACTGCATGCCATCATCGGAGCCCAATTCTCCCACCAAAACAAACATGGAATATCCAAACACACCAGAAAAGCAAGATCTAGTTTCAAAATCATATTTGATCATGATGCTGGAGGACTTCAAGAAAGACATGAACACACTTAGGGAAACACAGGAAATCATTAATAAACAAGTAGAAGCCTACAGAGAGGAATGGCAAAAATCCCTGAAAGAATTCCAGGAAAACACAATCAAACAGATGAAGGAATTAAAAATGGAAATAGAAGCAATCAAGAACGAACACATGGAAACAACCCTGGATATAGAAAACCAAAAGAAGAGACAAGGAGCTGTAGATACAAGCTTCACCAACAGAATACAAGAGATGGAAGAGAGAATCTCAGGAGCAGAAGATTCCATAGAAATCATTGACTCAACTGTCAAAGATAATGTAAAGCGGAAAAAGCTACTGGTCCAAAACATACAGGAAATCCAGGACTCAATGAGAAGATCAAACCTAAGGATAATAGGTATAGAAGAGAGTGAAGACTCCCAGCTCAAAGGACCAGTAAATATCTTCAACAAAATCATAGAGGAAAACTTCCCTAACCTAAAAAAAGAGATACCCATAGGCATACAAGAAGCCTACAGAACTCCAAATAGATTGGACCAGAAAAGAAACACCTCCCGTCACATAATTGTCAAAACACCAAACGCACAAAATAAAGAAAGAATATTAAAAGCAGTAAGGGAAAAAGGTCAAGTAACATATAAAGGGAGACCTATCAGAATCACACCAGACTTCTCGCCAGAAACTATGAAGGCCAGAAGATCCTGGACTGATGTCATACAGACCCTAAGAGAACACAAATGCCAGCCCAGGTTACTGTATCCAGCAAAACTCTCAATTAACATTGATGGAGAAACCAAGATATTCCATGACAAAACCAAATTTACACAATATCTTTCTACAAATCCAGCACTACAAAGGATAATAAATGGTAAAGCCCAACATAAGGAGGCAAGCTATACCCTAGAAGAAGCAAGAAAGTAATCGTCTTGGCAACAAAACAAAGAGAATGAAAGCACACAAACATAACCTCACATCCAAATATGAATATAAAGGGAAACAATAATCACTATTCCTTAATATCTCTCAATATCAATGGCCTCAACTCCCCAATAAAAAGACATAGATTAACAAACTGGATACGCAACGAGGACCCTGCATTCTGCTGCCTACAGGAAACACACCTCAGAGACAAAGACAGACACTACCTCAGAGTGAAAGGCTGGAAAACAACTTTCCAAGCAAATGGTCAGAAGAAGCAAGCTGGAGTAGCCATTCTAATATCAAATAAAATCAATTTCCAACTAAAAGTCATCAAAAAAGATAAGGAAGGACACTTCATATTCATCAAAGGAAAAATCCACCAAAATGAACTCTCAATCCTAAATATCTATGCCCCAAATACAAGGGCACCTACATACGTAAAAGAAACCTTACTAAAGCTCAAAACACACATTGCACCTCACACAATAATAGTGGGAGATTTCAACACCCCACTCTCATCAATGGACAGATCATGGAAACAGAAATTAAACAGTGATGTCGACAGACTAAGAGAAGTCATGAGCCAAATGGACTTAACGGATATTTATAGAACATTCTATCCTAAAGCAAAAGGATATACCTTCTTCTCAGCTCCTCATGGTACTTTCTCCAAAATTGACCATATAATTGGTCAAAAAACGGGCCTCAACAGGTACAGAAAGATAGAAATAATCCCATGCGTGCTATCGGACCACCACGGCCTAAAAGTGGTCTTCAATAACAATAAGGGAAGAATGCGCACATATACGTGGAAATTGAACAATGCTCTACTCAATGATAACCTGGTCAAGGAAGAAATAAAGAAAGAAATTAAAAACTTTTTAGAATTTAATGAAAATGAAGATACAACATACTCAAACTTATGGGACACAATGAAAGCTGTGCTAAGAGGAAAACTCATAGCGCTGAGTGCCTGCAGGAAGAAACAGGAAAGAGCATATGTCAGCAGCTTGACAGCACACCTAAAAGCTCTAGAACAAAAAGAAGCAAATACACCCAGGAGGAGTAGAAGGCAGGAAATAATCAAACTCAGAGCTGAAATCAACCAAGTAGAAACAAAAAGGACCATAGAAAGAATCAACAGGACCAAAAGTTGGTTCTTTGAGAAAATCAACAAGATAGATAAACCCTTAGCCAGACTAACGAGAGGACACAGAGAGTGCGTCCAAATTAACAAAATCAGAAATGAAAAGGGAGACATAACTACAGATTCAGAGGAAATTCAAAAAATCATCAGATCTTACTATAAAAACCTATATTCAACAAAATTTGAAAATCTTCAGGAAATGGACAATTTCCTAGACAGATACCAGGTATCAAAGTTAAATCAGGAACAGATAAACCAGTTAAACAACCCCATAACTCCTAAGGAAATAGAAGCAGTCATTAAAGGTCTTCCAACCAAAAAGAGCCCAGGTCCAGATGGGTTTAGTGCAGAATTCTATCAAACCTTCATAGAAGACCTCATACCAATATTATCCAAACTATTCCACAAAATTGAAACAGATGGAGCCCTACCGAATTCCTTCTACGAATCTACAATTACTCTTATACCTAAACCACACAAAGACCCAACAAAGAAAGAGAACTTCAGACCAATTTCCCTTATGAATATCGACGCAAAAATACTCAATAAAATTCTTGCAAACCGAATCTAAGAACACATCAAAACAATCATACATAATGATCAAGTGGGCTTTATCCCAGGCATGCAGGCATGGTTTAGTATTCAGAAAACCATCAACGTAATCCACTATATAAACAAACTGAAAAATAAAAACCACATGATCATTTCATTAGATGCTGAGAAAGCATTTGACAAAATTCCACACCCCTGCATGAAAAAAGTCCTGGAAAGAATAGGAATTCAAGGCCCATACCTAAACATAGTAAAAGCTATATTCAGCAAACCAGTAGCTAACATTAAACTAAATGGAGAGAAACTTGAAGCAATCCCACTAAAATCAGGGACTAGACAAGGCTGCCCACTCTCTCCCTACTTATTCAATATAGTTCTTGAAGTTCTAGCCAGAGCAATCAGACAACAAAAGGAGATCAAAGGGATACAGATCGGAAAAGAAGAGGTCAAAATATCACTATTTGCAGATGATATGATAGTATATTTAAGTGATCCCAAAAGTTCCACCAGAGAACTACTAAAGCTGATAAACAACTTCAGCAAAGTGGCTGGGTATAAAATTAACTCAAATAAATCAGTTGCCTTCCTCTATACAAAAGAGAAACAAGCCGAGAAAGAAATTAGGGAAACGACACCCTTCATAATAGACCCAAATAATATAAAGTACCTCGGTGTGACTTTAACCAAGCAAGTAAAAGATCTGTACAATAAGAACTTCAAGACACTGAAGAAAGAAATTGAAGAAGACCTCAGAAGATGGAAAGATCTCCCATGCTCATGGATTGGCAGGATTAATATAGTAAAAATGGCCATTTTACCAAAAGCAATCTACAGATTCAATGCAATCCCCATCAAAATACCAATCCAATTCTTCAAAGAGTTAGACAGAACAATTTGCAAATTCATCTGGAATAACAAAAAACCCAGGATAGCTAAAGCTATCCTCAACAATAAAAGGACTTCAGGGGGAATCACTATCCCTGAACTCAAGCAGTATTACAGAGCAATAGTGATAAAAACTGCATGGTATTGGTACAGAGACAGACAGATAGACCAATGGAATAGAATTGAAGACCCAGAAATGAACCCACACACCTATGGTCACTTGATTTTTGACAAAGGAGCCAAAACCATCCAATGGAAAAAAGATAGCATTTTCAGCAAATGGTGCTGGTTCAACTGGAGGGCAACATGTAGAAGAATGCAGATCGATCCATGCTTATCATCCTGTACAAAGCTTAAGTCGAAGTGGATCAAGGACCTCCACATCAAACCAGACACACTCAAACTAATAGAAGAAAAACTAGGGAAGCATCTGGAACACATGGGCACTGGAAAAAATTTCCTGAACAAAACACCAATGGCTTATGCTCTAAGATCAAGAATTGACAAATGGGATCTCATAAAACTGCAAAGCTTATGTAAGGCAAAGGACACTGTGATTAGGACAAAACGGCAACCAACAGATTGGGAAAAGATCTTTACCAACCCTACAACAGATAGAGGCCTTATATCCAAAATATACAAAGAACTCAAGAAGTTAGACCGCAGGGAAACAAATAACCCTATTAAAAAATGGGGTTCAGAGCTAAACAAAGAATTCACAGCTGAGGAATGCCAAATGGCTGAGAAACACCTAAAGAAATGTTCAACATCTTTAGTCATAAGGGAAATGCAAATCAAAACAACCCTGAGATTTCACCTCACACCAGTGCGATTGGCTAAGATCAAAAACTCAGGTGACAGCAGATGCTGGCGAGGTTGTGGAGAAAGAGGAACACTCCTCCATTGTTGGTGGGATTGCAGACTGGTAAAACCATTCTGGAAATCAGTCTGGAGGTTCCTCAGAAAATTGGACATTGAACTGCCTGAGGATCCAGCTATACCTCTCTTGGGCATATACCCAAAAGATGCCTCAACATATAAAAGAGACACGTGCTCCACTATGTTCATCGCAGCCTTATTTATAATAGCCAGAAAATGGAAAGAACCCAGATGCCCTTCAACAGAGGAATGGATACAGAAAATGTGGTACATCTACACAATGGAATACTACTCAGCTATCAAAAACAACGAGTTTATGAAATTCGTAGGCAAATGGTTGGAACTGGAAAATATCATCCTGAGTGAACTAACCCAATCACAGAAAGACATACATGGTATGCACTCATTGATAAGTGGCTATTAGCCCAAATGCTTGAATTACCCTAGATCCCTAGAACAAACGAAACTCAAGACGGATGATCAAAATGTGAATGCTTCACTCCTTCTTTAAATGAGGAAAAAGAATACCCTTGGCAGGGAAGGGAGAGGCAAAGATTAAAACAGAGACTGAAGGAACACCCATTCAGAGCCTGTCCCACATTTGGCCCATACATATACAGCCACCCAATTGGACTAGATGGATGAAGCAAAGAAGTGCAGACCGACAGGAGCCAGATGTAGATCGCTCCTGAGAGACACAGCCAGAATACAGCAAATACAGAGTCGAATGCCAGCAGCAAACCACTGAACTGAGAATAGGTCCCCTATTGAAGGAATCAGAGAAAGAACTGGAAGAGCTTGAAGGGGCTCGAGACCCCAAAAGTACAACAATGCCAAGCAACCAGAGCTTCCAGGGACTAAGCCACTACCTAAAGACTATACATGGACTGACCCTGGACTCTGACCCCATAGGTAGCAATGAATATCCTAGTAAGAGCACCAGTGGAAGGGGAAGCCCTGGGTCCTGCTAAGACTGAACCCCCAGTGAACTAGTCTATGGGGGGAGGGCGGCAATGGTGGGAGGGTTGGGAGGGGAACACCCATAAGGAAGGGGAGGGGGGAGGGGGATGTTTGCCCGGAAACCGGGAAAGGGAATAACACTCGAAATGTATATAAGAAATACTCAAGTTAATAAAAAAAAAAAAAAAAGAAAGAAATACTCAAGTTAATAAAAAAAATGGGGTTCAGAGCTAAACAAAGAATTCACAGCTGAGGAATGCCGAATGGCTGAGAAACACCTAAAGAAATGTTCAACATCTTTAGTCATAAGGGAAATGCAAATTAAAACAACCCTGAGATTTCACCTCACACCAGTGAGAATGGCTAAGATCAAAAACTCAGGTGACAGCAGATGCTGGCGAGGATGTGGAGAAAGAGGAACACTCCTCCATTGTTGGTGGGATTGCAGACTGGTAAAACCATTCTGGAAATCAGTCTGGAGGTTCCTCAGAAAATTGGACATTGAATTGCCTGAGGATCCAGCTATACCTCTCTTGGGCATATACCCAAAAGACACGTGCTCCACTATGTTCATCGCAGCCTTATTTATAATAGCCAGAAGCTGGAAAGTACCCAGATGCCCTTCAACAGAGGAATGGATACAGAAAATGTGGTACATCTACACAATGGAATATTACTCAGCTATCAAAAACAACGAGTTTATGAAATTCGTAGGCAAATGGTTGGAACTGGAAAATATCATCCTGAGTGAGCTAACCCAATCACAGAAAGACATACATGGTATGCACTCATTGATAAGTGGCTATTAGCCCAAATGCTTGAATTACCCTAGATCCCTAGAACAAATGAAACTCAAGACGGATGATCAAAATGTGAATGCTTCACTCCTTCTTTAAATGAGGAAAAAGAATACCCTTGGC